>NC_066580.1:194132546-194827187 GCF_024323335.1 Lathyrus oleraceus | reverse complement strand
ATTCTTATTAAGGTTAAGCAGTGATGCTTAAGCTTTACTATGGTAATATGCAGGTTGTAAAAGGAAAAGTGAAAGGTTATGGACTTCCTGCTGATATATGGAGTCTAGGATGCACTGTGTTGGAGATGTTAACTGGGCAAATTCCATACTATCCTATGGAATGTGTACGTATCATATTAGCATTTCAAGCTCATAATCCAACTGTTTCTTCTTTTTACCATGCTATTAAGATGAGATTAAACTTACGTGACTTTTCAAAGTTAAATAACTAATAGGGACTTTTTGGTATCTGTTTGATAGAGATAAAGTAGCATCTTAGAATGCTTGAAGTGCTTGTTTCAGAATTGAATGCACATGATGCATGCTTTATTTAAGTTAGGTGGTGCTCACCTGTTCTAATTATATTTTGGGGATCAAATTTTCTTTCTAATAAACAATTTCTGAAACAGGAAGAGGATAAAGAAAACAAAAAGACTTCCTAACAGGAGCAATAGGAGCAAGAGTTGGACACTATTGTTACATATGTAACTAGGAAATGATCAGTGTGTACAAGCAAAAGAAAAGGATGAAATCCCAAAACTGATGTGCTTCTAAACATCCTCTGGAATTACTTGAACTTCCCAGGGACTAACAGCGGCAGGATCCCCGATTCGACCATCTTCCCATTCCATCTAAAACACAAAAAAAATGTGATTTTTGATAAATAGCTAAGCAAATTGCTTGACTAAATGATTAACCAGATACATTTAACATTTAAAAAAACTATTACCTTTAACATTCCCCAACGAATGTCGTTGGGCTGATTGGGCTGAGAATACACTTGAACAATCCTACCAGTGATGGAAGTTTGATCTTTCCTACGATAAGTAACCCGCATTCCTTCAAACCAGACCACCTGTCTACTTGCTTCAATATAGTTTGGATCCACTAAGAAATCGCAAAAGCCGGGATAAAATTGAACTTCAAATGGCTCGAGATTAACAATATGAGTTAACACCTTCATGACGTTATGCGAGTTTACGCGAATTTGATCAAAAATTTGATCATTTTTGATTTTAATTTTCTCTGAAGCAGTCTTTGCAGCGATATTGCTCTTTCTTCGTATTCCTACGAATATAGTTCGATCTGATTTTTTCAGAAAAATTACAGAGTCATCAACGACTAGCTTTTTTTCTTTAATGAAGTTTCTCCAGCCAGCCGAAAGTACATAACGTCGGTTTATCTGTTGATGGATATGGTGGAAACGCCAATTGGTGTTGCGAAGATCTTTCACGCAAACCTCTACACAAGTATTGGAGTCCCCGTCATTGCCAACATGATCTGAAAATACATCATTTCCGTTAGTGGGGAGCCTCAGTTCCGTGTTGACGTCGGTAGGTGTTAGTAGTTTTAAAACTACACCCTCAACGCCTATGTTTCCATCTTCCAAGATAGGTTCTTGATGATCAATATGAACTACTGGTTTAAGAGTGAGTTGTAAGAAGAATTCTTCCGACTCTGCATCGGCAAGATAATCAATGGTAACAATCTCACATAAGTGAGACGAAGGATGAAGTTCGGTCATTAAACTTGGCGTGACATCTTCACCACCTGAGTGTAGCCCATGTCCCTCAGGAAAATAGTATACACGAGAGTTAACCAATGGAGTGAAGAGAAATGGTTCCGCGCACAATCTCCAAATTTTCGTATCTACCCTAATGTGATGATTTAGAGACGAAGCCGCCATAGAATCTATTACTCAAGAAGGAAGAGAGAGAGAGTCAAGAAGGAAGAGAGAGTGTTTAAACCGAAACAGAATAGTGGAGTGGTTTTGTATATATATAATAGATTAGTTAGTTTAAACCGTTATATCAGTTATAGACTACGTCATTGTTGGTTAGTTTCTGAAATAAAAATATATATTAAAATGTCGTGGTGTTAAAATTGTAGAAATTGATCATTCAATAAGAAAGAATTATAAACTAATTTAAAATAAAAATAAGTAAAGCCACTTCAGTTGGAATTTTAAAAAATAGAAAAAAGAAAATGTGCAATGTTGTAAGGGAAAAAAACAGAAATCTTCAAGTTGTAAGGTTGGTTTCACAACAAAAAAAGTTATAGAAAAAAAAAACAGAAATTGCTAATATGGTAGGTGACAAAATTGTTAATAACCCTTATTTTATATGATAGGATAAATAAAAAAATCATTTTTTTTTCTTATAGAAATTTTACATAAATAATTCATGTTTTATATAAGCAAAAATGCATTAATGCGAGAACAAGTGGTACTCAGCCTTAATACAAAGGACAAAAATCAAATAATCTGAAACTACCTCAAACAACTCAACAAATCATCTAGCTAGTCAATAAATTCAGAATCAACCAGATCCCATTTTAAAGCCCCAATAGTGCAAAAATATTACAATAAACTTGGAGGTGAGCTTTAAACCTTCCCCAATCCAAGTATTTATAAGCAACCAAACTTGGAGTTCCACTGCACAAGAGAGAAAGAGATGACAATGTGTTTCCTCAACACTAAAGAACATCAGGCCCACTAAGTCATGAGAACCCGAAATAAGCCCTCTTTTTGCTAATTCATCACGGTTTTGCGCTTCAATCCTTTTATCTCTTAAATCAGCACAAGGAGGAGACATTGCATTCGTTACTGATTGATCAAGAATGTTTAAGTCCTTCATTGCCTATTCCATCTCTAAATTAACATTCTCAAAGAACTTCATATTCCACAATTGTGCCTAGATTTCAACAACTTTAGCTTCTCTTTAAACACAAACATCTTATTACGTATAATATTTTTTGAATTCCACATTTCTACAACTAACGGAAGAAATTCTGGATGATAAATCCACGCTGAAAAAAAACCTAAAGGGCTTAGGCCCCTAATTCAAATGGCTTAATAAAGACTTGACATTATTCTGATATGTCCCTATTACCAACAAATTTCCCCTTCGCACTCCACTTTTCTATTAGACCCTCTATGAGAAGAAAATGATCTATCTTGCTCATAGAATCGCCTACTACATTGAACCAGATGAATTTGCTCGATGTTGTTGGAAAATCAAACAGATTAATACCCCTAATGAACTAATTAAATTCGTCCATTTCAAAGTTGTTTGATTTATCACTACGACTTTTTCTTTCATTGGACCTCTTGTTTTCATTGAAGTCGCCCCCCGCGGACAATTCGTTTGGTTCAAAGGAAGATTTCAAATTTCTTATTTTTGCCCAAAGCCTTCTTTTACTGTCAAATCGGACAAGATGAGTAAACATTAACCACTTGGTATACACCTGACGCTTATGTGGCATATGCTCATCACTAATGTCGTCAAAATTTCAAGAAAATTCCCTTCTCCATGGATTCAAACTATGGTCATGTTGGTTGTTGGGCAAGATAATTTTCTATTAGGCCACTTTACCTTTTGTGATTTATTTTACAAATTAAATATATATTTGTGTAAGACCCCAATTTTGACCCTAAGATCCCTCATGCTATCTCATTATTTGCATTAACATTGGGATCATACCTTGACATTCTCCTTACCCCTCATTCATTGGGTTTGTTTTGGGAGAGATCACCAAGCACCATGTGATTGTATCATACTTGTATATTATCATTTTTACTAACTAAAATACCAAAAATATGTCTTTGCATTTGCCTAACTCTTTTGTAGGGAAAGGCATGATCACCATTGATCCACCAAGTTCATATTTAGGGTTTAAGACCCCCATTGCTAAGAGCACAACCTAGGAATGATCCATAATGGTTATAAGCATCATATATGAGTCCCAATGATCTCTACATGTTATTTTGATCAAGATTTCTTCAAGAGTTTGAAGTTTATTTGCCTTGGAAACCCTAGTTCATCTCGGTATCTTGAGTAACTTCTTCAACAAGTCTCTTCACCAATTGATCAAATTTCTCAACGGACACTTCAAATTTCATCATATTATGCATATATGATCTACCATGAGTCTAAAAATTCAAGAGAATTGCAAGTTAGCAAGTTGGTTGATGGTGGTTGGCCAAATGAATTCATCTAATCAAAACTGGGTCTCCCTAGACCATATCTCCTATAATTTGCATCATATGGAAATTATTCCAAGAGCAACGTTACTCTAAGTGACATTACAAATAACTTTCATGTTAAGGTCTAGCGCTAATTTTTCTTGGAAAGTCATTTTCTATGTTGAAACATTATAGGTCATTTTGTCTAAACCCTAATTTGAAAGTCAACTTTCCAAGGCCATAACTTGCTCAATTTTTATGATATGAAAGATTTCCAAGTTGCACAATCAAATTCAAAATTTCTACTTCAACTTTGATGTTTAGAGTGAGAGCTAAATCAACTTTTATGAGCATGTGATATGAGGAAACATTATAGGTCATTTTGGACCAATACCATTGAACAAGTGATTTTCCTCAACTTCAAAAATGCATAACTCACTCATCCTAAATCTAAATGATGTCAAATTGGTGACTATTTTGAAGGTTTTTGAAATATATACAACTTTGATGCATACTCTTTTCTCATTTGGAGCTCACACAAAAAGTTAGGCAAGATGGAATAATTGAATATGTGGCTTGACACTTAAAAAATATTTTGACATGTTGAAATTTCCAAACTTCCACCTCAAAATTCACCATGATACAAGTTCCAAATGGAAAAGTGTTCAACAAAAGAGTTGATCCTCTTGATCTAAGCTTTCCAAAGAGTCCTAGTTCATTCATTCATTTTGGACAAAGTTTGATAGGTCTGCGCATGGTTTAAACAGGCCTGTATCAGTTGGCAAGATTCATGGTTCAAATGTTCAAATAACTTTGCCTTGCCATCCAAGCTTCACGCAACCTTATTTTAGTTGATTGTGGACATATTTGGATTGCTTTATGGGTCTGCACACGCCCATGCAAGCATGTGCATTGCATTACCAATTTTGGAGAACTTTTCAAGTGTGCAAATAACACTTCTCATTGCTATAAATAGAGGTCCAATGCCTCAGTTCAAAGGACCTTGCGCGCCAACTTTTCCCCCAACCTTTTTCAAACCCTCTCAATTCAAAGGAAAACCTGAGAAATTTCATTTGAATTTTGAGTTTGAATCTCACTGTTTGGAGATTCAAAAACTCCAGGATCCAAAGCTTTGCATTACTCTTAAGCCACTTCCACAAGCTCCATAAGCAAGATCAAGCACGAATTGAAGCAACATAGATCTATTTCTGCACAACATTGAAGGTAATTTTCCAGATTTTTCTTCTCTTCGATTCTCTCTTAATACTCATCAATTCTCTTGGATCCTTGGTTGTATGAAGTCCTATCAATGTAGACAAGAAGATTGAGTAGCTTTGAGGTCAAATCGAAGCAAATCAGTTGACACACCTCAAAATTCAACTCCACGTATCTCTATATATATTTGGAGTTAGTTAAATTTGAGGTGATATTCGTGATATACGCCATTTTTTCTTCATGATCATGTCTTCCTTTTTCAATTATGATATGGTGATGATTGGAGCAGTCCGGCCAGCGTCATCGGAGAAGATGATCGACCTTTGGCTCCGGCGATGAGCTGGAAGTGTTCAGAGCCATTGATTTGTTTTAAATTGTTTTAATCAAGAGCGTACATTGTGATTACCATGCGCGTGGACATTTGACTCAAGCGTACCATGGAACGCACGCTCTCCACCACTTGATCTACCACCTCAATTAATGAGGGAGATCAAGTGGTCCACGTTTTTTTTTATTATCTGATTTTTATTTTTATTCCTTTGATTTTCATTAATTCATATTAATTTTAATATTGATTCAAAAAATATGAGAGTTTCACAAAAAAATTTCAAATAAAATCCTCTTTTATTTTCTGAATTAAAATTATTTTTTGGATCATTATTAATATTTTTCATGATTTAATTGATTTTATGAATATTTTTAATTGTTTAAAAATACTTTTAAGATTCCAAAAATTCTGAAATTTTTTCTCCAAGGTCCTTTGACCTTGTTTGACTTATGATAAATCTCATGGCCATTTCTTTGGTGTTTTGATGAGGTTTTAGGAAATTGACCAATCATATTTAATTAAATGCATTATTTTTAGTATTTTTAATTGAATAAATGACAAATAAATTGTGTGGAGCCATGTTAATTATTTTTGTGAGTTTGACTTGTGTTGTTGGGCCTTGGACAAGGTTGATTTGACTTTGTTAGATTAAGATCATTGGATTTAGGGGATTGATGGAATGTACATTCCATCTCCCAAAATGAATGAATGATCTTAACTTGGTAAAAGTCCTCCTTTGTCCAATTTGAGTTTGATCCATTTCCCATCCCTCTTCATCTCATTCTTCTTCTTTATGCATTCATGTCATGGACCTATGATATCTCTATATCCTAAGGTTAGTTGATTGTAAAATCAACATAAGTATGGATGAGATTAAGTCTCCCACTTTGCATATTCTTTTTGTGTGTGGTATGTTTCATGAGCATAGTTCATCTTACTATGTCTCTAACATGCATTAACACCAAAATTCTATTGCCCAACCTCAAATAGTTGTGACTTCTACATAAGTCCATTTACGATTGCTTAAGATGACGCTAAATTTTCACACAAAAGGCATATCATTCTAGTTAGTGAGATTGTAAGTCTCCCTTCTTTCATGGTATTGTATGGAAACTTGGCATTTTTCTTTCCTTTGGAAAATGTCTTGGTTCAAGGATCCATGCTTGTGATAAGTGGGTTGAGTGTTCTCCAAAGAATGACTTAAACAAAAAAAAAGCAAAGAAAAAGCAATACTAACTTTTAACTCATTAACAACTAACATTTAATTTCAAGTCCTTTACTTTCAATGCAATTTAATTTTCAAGCTTTATTCATTTTCCATTATTCATACAATTCTAATTGTTTATGTTAATGTCTTTTTTTCACTTTGTCTACTTGGACCATATTTTGTGATATATTGTGTTTGTTTGTATGGTCTTTGACCATTAATGTACATGATAAGAACAAAAACCCTAAAAAATATCTTGTGTGGACTGTTGGTTTAATATGAGACAATTGGACTTAGAATTTAGGCAACACTCCCTATGCAAAGGAGTTGGCCAATGCCAACTTTCATGTAACCAAGTGCTTGTGATTTGAAACTTCATCTAATACATCATTGAAGATCCATTTGAGTTAATCTACAACATGATCATTGTGAAGCTATTATTTTGAACCCATGACCTATGACATTGTGGAATTCATCTGCTACATGGGAAAATTTTGAAGAAGATCATGGAGTTCTAAGCTTGGATGGGGCTATCTTTATTTGATGTCTTGCTCTTCAAGTGGTTATATTTTGCATTGTTTATTGCTTGATTCTAATGTCCAAGAGAATTTTGGGTTTCTATATGACATTCTTGTCTATGGGATTGCAGCCCATTGGTAAGATCTTTTCAACTCTCAACTTTTAAATTTATGCTTAGGATTAGTCTCTTCATCTCCTCCCCATTTCTATAATTTCAAAATCTCTCCCTCCTTTTAAAATCTTCTTTGCTTGTGTCTATTTTTCTAAACTTAGACCATTTTTGCAAACTAGAAACTTTGGGCTTATGCCATTGCATTTTCAAACTCTTTTCTTAATCAAACTTGTAAACGAACTTAATTATACCTAATTTAAAATTTTCGAAAACCAAAAAGAACTAACCCATCCAAACCATTTTTAGACCTTTGTGTCTTTCAAACTTAAATTTCTGTTAAAAACAATGCATCCACTTTGAAATTGATACCACGAACTACGAGGTTTTGATCCCTCATTTTTATGTTGGTACGTAGGCACAAGTCCGAAGGTCTTGTCAAACACAAAAATATAATTAATGAATTCTTTTCTCATCCTCCCATTCTATTTGTTTGCAAACATTATTTGTACAAAACACATATGCACACAAAAAAGGGCTCCCTAGGAGTACCTAGGACACTTTTGGTGCTAACACCTTCCCTCTGTGTAACCAACCCCCTTACCTGTAATCTCTGCCATTTTATTAGTTTTGATTTGAAAACTTCTTATTTTTTTTGGTTTTGTTCGTACTTTTCCCCTTTCCCTTGGAAACAATAAAAGCGCGGTGGTGACTCTTGTTTATTTGATGTCTAGCTTATCCATAACTTGATGATCATGAATTTACCGCTACAATTTATCGCCGCTGGAAAGTTACAGAGTCGCCATCATCCTTTATTCGTTCCTAAGGAACAGGAAAATAATGATAAAACCTAAAGGTTAAGGATGAGACCTAGGATCTGGGAGTCGCTTAAGCAAGAGGAAAATGTTAGGCACCCCTCACTTCCATTGCATTCAATGGGAGCCTTCTCTAGTTCTAAGGTTACTATGAGATGTCTTTTTACTAAGGTTGATTAATCTTTGCTTAATTACTAATTTTTTTATTTAAGAAAAATTATTTATTAATTTTTAAGAAAAGAATTGATTTAGTTACAAAACGGACAAAAACGTTTTCTTATAATTGTACTCACTAGTGTGTTTCAACTCTATGCCTATGTACCCTCAAACAATGTGAAGGATCAGAGTACCGTAGTTCGGCTAGAAAGTGATTTTATGTTTGTTGATTTTAGATTTTGAAAGTTCTTAACACATCGGGGCGGAGAAATGTTTGATTTGAAAAAACGTCTTGATGCGCAAGGGCAGAGAACCAGATGTTGGAGTGAGTTTGCTTGATTTTAAATGGATTATGGTTGATTGTAAGAAATGATATGATTAATTTGATTAAAAATGATATGATTAATTATGATTATGGCTGTCTTGATACACACACATAGACACACATACGGGCACACACGCACACACACACACACACACACACACACACACACACACACACACACACACACACACGCACAAGCACACGCACACACACACACACACACATACGTAGGGGTGTGTTAATAACAATCAGATGTTATTTTTTTATTTGATTATTTAAACCTAATTAATAACTTTTAACTAACCTAATGTCAACTTAATTAAACTCTAACACTACCTTAAAATCAAAATATTCATTAACTAATCACTTGATTAACTAGTATTTAAAGTTTTTTACAATAAGGTAACACTATCATATATTAATTAATTATAAATTATTTTAGCTAATTAAATTGTGACTAATTTTAATTGTCTTAATCAATCCCTAATCTAAAACTAATGGAAAGAATTAAAATAGAAAACAAAAAACAAATAAGAAAATAGAATAGAAACTAGAGGGGTGTATATTCAGTTGGATGAGGACATGGGCCAATTGTAGGGGTGTGTTAATAACAATCAGGGAAGGACCAATAGCTTCCTGGAGCCTAACACTAAAGGTGGTCTAAGAAAGAGTCAATGTGTTGACTCTAAATCCAAAGCGTTGGATTGATCTGAAGGCTCAGCGCACAACCTATGAGGGACGTTGGATCAGGAAGTAAGACGATCACAAGGCCATGAACATGAGTCTACAGAGTGACCACGGTGTGTTGCACGTATATGACCATCAGTTGACTGAGATAGTCAACTGATCTGAGGCGCTGCAGAGTGCCACATGGCACTCATAAGAGGAAACACGGACTTTTCTCCAATTCATTTCATTTTTCTATTCTTCTTCTCTCTTTACTCTCCCTTATTCTCTAACTTATCTCTAAACACTCTCTCTCACCCTTACTCTAATACCCTTCTCCTTGTCACCGTCCTTAACCCAAAGATGCCCATAAAACTACCATCAAACCCAAATCTCCGGTTGAAGTTCAACCGGGATATTCATACCTTCAAACCCCTAACCCAGAACCCTTCCAGATCAAGAACCCTAGGATATAACCCTAACCTTAACCCCTTTATAGATGAACCATAACCCCTAAGACGAAGAACCTTAACATCCAAAGCAAAGAACCCTAACCCTTCTGAGGAACCCTAAACCTCAATCTTATGAACCTAGCCTAAACCACACCCAGATCTTCAAACCTTTATCATGTTCATCATGAACATGATGAACATTGATCATCAACCTCATAACTCTAACACTCACAAACCCGAAACTAACCATACCCTTTTTTAAATCCTCTCAAACTTAACCTAACCCATAGATCTCTCTGCTCTGCATCCAAATCCAACCCTCAAACACAAAACATTCGAACAAACATATACAAACCCTAAATTTCCAACACCTAATTTGTAAACCTCAAACTTCAATAAAATCAACCATAAACAAAGTCAATCACATACAAGAAGCAAGCAGGAAAATCAAAATAACAAGATTGATAAGTACAAAAGTGAAAAAGGGTGTGAATGACCAACCTATGAGAGTGAGAATTCTCTCGGTTAAAAGGTAATATTCTATTATTTTAACTTTTATTTGTTTTGGATATGGATGTCTTCTAACTCCTTCCCCTTCTTCTTATCTCTATTTGTGCAAGGTTCAACAGAGACTTGATATGAGGTTGAGCTCTGATTACTTAGGACTTCAAGGCGAAGAACCTGAAGTATCAACATATGAAGAGCTTTAGTGTTTAGTTAGGTTTGGAGCAACAAGAACTTTAGGGTTTAGTATTTTTGTCCCTTTTCTGAGTTTTCTTTCTCTTATTTATATATTGATTTTAGGGTTTCATAGTTTATTTATATGTTTGTATTAGGAAAGCTTTTATATGATTGTGATTTGATTTTAATTAAGTTTTAGGGTTTCTGATGTATTGGATTATTGTGATGTATTTGGTCTAGTTTTTTTTGTGTAATTTTGATTCTTGGATGTATTTGTAATCTGAAATGGAAAGATTTGATTGATTCTTTAAATTAATTTCTTTGGTCTATCTCCAGATGCACTATAGACATGCCTAGGGTTTCTAAGGATGGTACGGATTAGGGATGGACCTGGGTCATAACCTTGACCCGGTTTGTTGATAATGGGCCTGGATTCGACCTGGTCAAGAAGGTTGACCAGATGCTTCCTCCAAAAACCGAACCTTTGACAAACAATATAACTATGGTTTTTTCCTAAAAGAAATTAAATTATGATAATATAAATATTTAACTTTAATAAAAACAAAGATATTAGTAAACCTAATTCTATAACTTAAATATAAATTAATCTCTAATATTAATAAAATACTAATTGACTTCAAAATATAATAATTCAAATTAAAATAAGCTTAAACGGTTAATTAATTTAATAAAGGCCAATAACTTCATAACCTATTCTAATAAAAATTTAATTTTTATTTAAAATATTTATCTAACAAGCTAATAGTAAAAGTTAATAATACCCAAACACATTTTTATATATATTCTAATTAACTCAATTAAATAACTAGAACACTGAAAAACCAAAAATAGCAAAGTATTATATAAAACGGGAATAAATTTGAAAATAGGATTAAAAAAATCAAAATAGTCCTCTTTTGAGTTTATAGGTCTTTGGAGTTGACCAGATGGCCTACAAATGGGATCCTAACAAATGCCTTGTACTCTAAACAAGCTGGATTATGAGTGGTCAAAATTTGGGGAGCGAAAGCTTCCCCTAATTAATCAACTTTAAACAGAGATGATGGTGACGATAAGTCTTCATTATCTCACGGTGAAAGATGATTAAATATAGGGAGACACCCTAATTTTGATCATTATATGAGTAAACTCTATGGACTAGTAAGGTTTTGACAACCCTTACTGCTCTATTGGTATCCGAACGAACCTTTGATGGAACCCTTGTGAAATTCTAATCATTATCATGATGGAACCCTGATGTTACCCCAATGAAACCCTAGTAGAACCCTTTTGATTAGTTTCAACTCCTCCGGTTGAAGCTTGCATACAATTCATATGATCATTCAATCATTTTACGGAATTTAGGTATGACCTCTGAGTCTGGAAGATAGAATTTTTCCTGGACTTCTCTTTCAAGTTATCAATCCACCGGGAGGCCCTAACTTTTTCCAAAGTCACCTTTTTGGGTTTTTGACTTAGTGGGCTTTTATCCTCTTTTTTTTGGGCATAGTATTTTTTGACTGCGTCAGAGTTCTTAGGTCGTGGTAACTCCATTCTATCCATGGTTATAAGGATTAAGGCTCCACCAGAGAAGGCCTTATTCACGACATATGGTCCTTTGTAGTCTGGGATCTATTTTCCGCAGGGATCTTTATGGATGGGTAATATATTTCTTAGCACTAGGTCTCCTTCTTTGAATAGTCGAGGACGAACTTTCTTGTCGAACGCTTTCTTAAGCCTTCGGAGATATAATTGTCTATGACATATTGCAGTCATACATTTCTCTTCTATGAGCTTTAGTTTATAGAATCTTGTTTGTACCCATTTTACCTCTTCCAATTTAGTCTCCATCAAGACTCTCAATAAGGGGATCTCGACTTCAATAGGGAGTATTGCCTCGATGCCATATACTAGAGAGAAAGGGGCTGCTCCTGTCCACGTACGAATCGAAGTTCTATATCCATGTAGTGAGAAAGGGAGCATATCATACCAATCTTTGTGGGTTTTCACCATCTTCTGGATAATTTTTTTGATATTTTTATTTGCTGCTTCTACTGCTTCGTTCATCTTTGGTCGGTAAGGAGACGAGTTATGGTGTTCAATTTTAAAAATTTCGCATAACTTGTTCATCACTTTGTTTTTAGATTATTCATGTTATCAGTGATAATCTTATTAGGAACACCATAGAGACAAATAATATCTTTCTTGATGAACTGGGCAATCACTTGTTTCGTTATGTTGACGTAGGGAGCAACTTCTACCCACTTTGTGAAGTAATTGATGGAAACCAGGATGAACCGATGTCCATTTGTAGATTTTGGCTCGATAATTCCAATTATGTTTATTCCCTACATGGAGAAAGGCCATAGAGAATTCAAGACATTCAGGGGAGTAGGTGGAACATATATTTTATCCGCATAGATCTGACACTTGTAACATTTCTTGATGTATTTGAAGTAATTGGTCTCCATAGTTAACCAGTAATACCCTACTCTGAGAATTTTCTTAGCCATGGCGTGTCCATTGGTGTGAGTACCAAAGGATCCCTCATGAATTTTATTAATAAGCATATCCGCTTCATGTCCATCCAAACATCTGAGCAAGACCATGTCGTGATTCCTCTTGTAGAGAACGTCATTGTTGAGGAAGAATTAGGATGCCAATCTTCTGAGTGTTTTCTTATCGCCGCTTAAAGAATTTGCAGAGTACTCTTGTTTTTAAAGGAACTGTTTAATGTCATAGAACCAAGGTTTATTATCTTCTCCTGCTTATACTTTTACATAATATGCTAGCCCATCCATGCATTGAATTGTTATAGAAGGTTCTTCATTATCCCACTTGACCTTGAACATAGATGATAAAGTGGCAAAGGCGTCTTGTAGTTGATTCTCCTCCCGAGGAATATAGTGGAGGGTAATCTCTTTAAAATAGGTGATCAATTTCTGGACATGGTCTCGATATCGGATTAGCTTAGAATTATAAGTCTCTCATTCTCCTTTGATTTGATTAATGACGAGAGTGGAATCTCATACACTTCAAAGATCTTGATTCTTAGCTTAATGGCTTCCTCGATTTCCAAGATACATGCTTCACATTCGACTATGTTATTAGTGCTGGTGAAGCATAACCTAGCTGTGAATGGGATGTGAAACCCTATTGGAGAAGTTATGATAACTCTAATTCCATGCCCTATTATATTTGAAGCACCATCAAACACAGGCGTCCATCGTGATCCTGGTTTAGGTCCCTCCTCTAGACCCAGGGTCTCGCAATCCTTCACGACCATAACATCTTCGTCGGGAAAGTCAAACTGTATGGGTTGATAATATTCCATTGGCTGGTGAGCAAGGTGATCTGATATCACACTTCAGCAACTTAATTTCTGATTTGTATTAGCACGTGTAACAGCAACCTTACAATTCAGCAGCTCAAATCTCTTCAGAAGCTGAAGTTCATATTTCAGCTGATGTAAAATTATGCCTTTCTTAGAGTACATAATCTCCATACCTAGAAAATAAACCATATTTCCTAGATCAGGTATCTCAAACTCATTCATCAGCTCCTTCTTGAACTTAGATATCTCAGGTTCACAACTTCTTGTTAGCAATGTGTCATCAACATACAGACACATCACAATCATATTTCTTTCAAAAGTATGTTGAACATAGAAATCATACTCCATCTCATATTTTTGAAGTCCATGCTTCTTGAAAAATGAATCAAATTTTCAGATTCCAAGCTCTAGGGGTTTGCTTCAGTCCATACAAAGGTTTGTGTAATATGTAGAACATCCCTTCCTGATTCTTTTCCTCAAATCCAGGAGGTTGTGACACATAAACCTCTTTTTCTAATGGACCGTTGAAAAATGCATATTTCACGTCTAAATACATCAGAGGCCAATTCCTGTTAGCGGTTATTGCAATCACCAACCTGATTGTTTCATGTCTTGCTACAAGCGCAAACACTTCAAAGTAACCCAACCCATGTTTCTATAGAAAAACTCTTACAACAAACCTTGCTTTGTGTTTTCCAATTGATCCATCCGGATTTAGCTTCACCTTATAAACCCATCTCATGCTGATGGCTTTCTTGTTCTTTGGAAGTTCTGTCAGATTCCAAGTCTTCTCTCTCTCTCTCTCTCTCTCTCTATATATATATATATATATATATATATATATATATATATATATATATATATATATATATATATATATATATATATATATATATATATATATATATGGCATCAAGTTCTTATTTAATGGCCTTCAGTCAGACGTTCTACTTGAGAGCTTCTTCTGTACTTACGGATTCATAGTCTACTAACATGGAACATTGAATAACTTTCCCTTCATAATCTACTTCAGTATCTTGCAGCATGTCAAACTCTACAAACCTTCTCGAAATTTTTCTGATTCTTTGTGGCCTCTGAAATTATTCAGAACCTTCTGATTCTGGAACAATATTAGGTGTTGGAACTCCATAAGTATCGACTTCAGAAGCATGGCCACCTTCAGAATCTGGAATATTCCCAAAATCTGGAATACAACCAGAATCTGAATCACCATCAGAATCAATCTCGCCTTCTGATTCTGACTCACTCTCAGAATCATTTTCAGGCTTTGACTAATCTTCAGAATCATAATCAACCTCTTCAGAAGTTAACTTTGCACTAGAGTAGAATTGAGACTTGCTTCAGTCTCATACTTCTGACTCTTTCACAACAACATCTCTGCTTACTTCAACCTTATTAGTGAATGGAAAATAAATTTTATAAGCACATGTACTGTGATACCCCATCAGTAACATCACCTTGATTTTATCATCCAACTTCTTTCCAGTAGCATCTAGAATATGTTTGTAACAGACAAAACCAAATACTCTGAAATGACTCACGCTTTTCTTATCTTCGGTCCACCTCTCAAAAGGAACAATTTCCACCAGCTTCATGGTTGGACACCTGTTGAGCACTGTAGCGGTAAATTCACGACCATCAAGCTATGGATAAGCTAGACGTCAATAAAACCAGAGTCGCCACCACGCTTTTACTGTTTCCAAGGGAAAAGGGAAAAGTACGAACAAAACCCAAAAGATAAGAAGTTTTCAAATCAAAACTAATAAAATGCCAGAGATTACAGGTAAGAGGGTTAGTTACACAGAGGGAAGGTGTTAGCACCCAAAGTGTCCTAGGTACTCCTAGGGAGCCCTTTCTTGTGTGCATATGTATTTTTGTACAAATGATGTTTGTAATAAATAGAATGGGGGGATGAGAAAATAATTCATTAATTTTATTTTTGTGTTTGACAAGACCTTCGGGCTTGTGCCTACGTACCAACATAAAATGAGGGATCAAAACCTCGTATTTCATGGTATCAATTTTAAAGTGAGTGTATTGCTTTTAACAAAATTTTAAGTTTAAGAAAGGCACAAAGGCCTAAAATGGTTTGAATGAGTGTTAGTTCTTTTTGGCTTTTGAAAATTTTAAGTTAAGTATAATTAAGTTTATTTACAAGTTTGATTAAGAAAATAAGTTTGAAAATGCGATGGCATAAGGCCAAAGTTTCTAATTTGCAATATGTTCTGAGTTTAGAAAATAGACACAATCAAAAAAGATTTTTAAAATGAGGATAGATTTTGAAATTAAATAAATGGGGAGGAGATGAAGAGACTAATCCTAAGCACAAAATTTAAAAGTTGAGAGTTGAAAAGATCTGACCAATGGGCTGCAATCTAATAGACAAGAATGTCATATAGAAACCCAAATTTCCCTTGGACTTTAGAATCAAGCAATATCAATACACAAATAGCAAGATGAAGAGCAAGACATCAAATAAAGACAGCCACATCTAAGCTTAGCAACTCCATGATCTTCTTCAGAATTTCCCATGTATCAGATGGCTTCAAAGATGGCATAAGACACAGGTTCAAAATAACAACTTCACAATGATCATGTTCCAGATGAACTCGAATGGATCTTCAATCTTGCATCAAAATTAATGTTCACTTCACTAGCACTTGGTTTCATGAAAGTTAGCATTGGCCAAGTCCTTTGCATATGGAATGTTTCCTAAATTCTAGGTCCAATAGTCTCAGATCAAACCAACAGACCACACAATATGTTTTTTTAGGTCCAAAGATAACACAAACAAACAAGTATACACAAGCACAATATATCACAAAATATGGCCCAAGTGGGCAAAGTGAGAATGACATTAAAGTAAATAACTTGAATGGTATGAGTAATGGCAAATGAATTTAAAGCTTAAAAATTAAAGTGCATAAAAGTAAATGACTTGAAATTAAATGTTATTTGTTAGTTGATTAGAAGTTAGTATTGCTTTTGCTTTTGTTTTGTTTAAGTCATTCTTTGGAGAACACTCAACCCACGTATCACAAGCATGAATCCTTGAACCAAGACATCTTTCAAAGGAAGGAAAAAAGACCATGTTTCCACACAATACCATGAAAGAGGGGAGACTTACAATCTCTCTAACTAGAATGCTATTTCTTTTTGTGTCAAAATTTAGCGGTATGTTAAGCAATCGTAATTGGACTTATGTAGAAGTCACAACTATTTGAGGTCAGGCAATAGAATTTTGGTGTTAATGCATGTTAGAGACATAGTATGATGGACTATGCTCATGAAACATACCGCACACAAAAAGAATATGCAAAGTGGGGGACCTAATCTCATCCATACTTATGTTGATTTTGAAATCAACTAGCCTTAGGATATAGAGATATCATAGATCCATGACATGAATGAATAAAGAAGGGGAATGAGATGAAGAGGGAGGGGGAATGGATTTAACACAAATTGGTCAAAGGAAGACTTTTACCAAATTAAGATCATTCGCTCATTTTGGGAGATGAAATGTACATTCCATCAATCCCTTAAATCTAATGATCTTAACCTAGCAAAGTTAAATCAACTTTGACCAAGGCCCAACAACACAAGTCAAACTCACAAAGTCAATTAAAATGGCTCTACACAATTTATTAGGCATTTAAACAATTAAAAATAATAAAAATATGCATTAAATTAAATTATGGTTGGTCAATTTCCTAAAACCTCATCAAAACACCAAAGAAATGGCCATGAGATTTATCATAGGTCAAACAAGGTCAAAGGACCTTGGAGAAAAAACTTCATCATTTTTGGAAACTTAAAAGTATATTTAAACAATTAAAAATATTCAAAAAATCAATTAAATCATGAAAAATATTAATAATGATCCAAAAAATAATTTTAATTCATAAAATGAAAAAGGATTTTTTTTTTGGTGAAACTCTCATATTTTTTGGATCAATATTAAATTTAATATGAATTAATGAAAATAACACAAATAAAATGAAAATCAATTAATCAGAAAAAACGTGGACCACTTGATCTCCCTCATTAATTGAGGTGGCAGATCAAGTGGACCAAAATGCGTGTTCCACCATGTACACAAGTCAGCGCGCCATACAAATGGTATTCAAAACCAATGCTTATGATTAAAATAAAATGAACTGATTCTGTGGCTCAGAACCATTCCAGCTCATCACAGGAGCAAAGCGCCGGTCACCTTCTCAAGCAACCCTGGCCTGACTGGTTCACTCATCACCATCACAAAAATGAAAAAGAAGGACATGATTTTAAAGTAAAAATGACATTGATCACGAATCTGACCTCAATTCATCCTAACTCCAAGTATATTGAGAGATACACAGAGTTGAAGTTTGAGGTACATTAATTGAGTTGCTTCGATTTGACCTCAAAGCAACTCAATCTTCTTGTCTGCATTGGTAGGAATTCAGACAACCAAAAATCCAAGAGAATTGATGAGAATTGAGAGAGAATCGAAGAGAAGAAAAAATCTAGAAAATACCTTTAATGCTGTGCAGAAATCGGTTGCTCTTACTTTGATTCTTGCTTGATCTCACTCAGGAAGCTTGCAGAAGTGGATTAGGATTGAAACAAAGCTTTGGATCCCTGGAGTTTTGAATCTCAAAATAGTGAGATTCAAACTCAATTTTCAAAGAAAATTCTCAAGTTTCTCCTTTCAAATGTGAGGGTTTAAGGTATTGGGGAAAAACTGGCGCGGAGGGTCCTTAATTCTGATGCTAGAAGCCTCTATTTATAGCTGTAGCTCATGACATTTGCACCTTCAAAGTTGCTTCCAAATTTGACAATTGAGTGATGCATGCTTTCATGGGCGTGTACAGGCCCATGAAGTTACTCACTTAGGTCCATAATCACATGTAATTGAGTATGAATGTGGATTGGAATGCAAGGCAAAGATGTGCAGCTGTTTGAAGTTTGATCCTTGCCAAATGAAGATGCCATGTTTAAGCCATGCGCAGACCATTCAAACCTTGTCCAAAATAGATGAAATTGGACTCTTTGGAAAGGTTAGATCAAGAGGAACAACTCTTATGTTGAACAATTTTCCATTTGAAGCTTTCATCATGATTAATTTTAAGGTGGATGTTTGGAAATTTTAACATATAAAAAAAATTTCTAAGTGCCAAGCCATATGTTCACCTATTCCACCTTGGCTAATTTTTTATGTGACCTTCAAATGAGAAAAGTGTCTTCATCAAAGTTGTAGATCTTTCAAATACCTTAACAATGGTCACAAATATGACCTCATTTACATTTGATATGAATGAGTAATGCATTTTTGAAGTTGAGGAAAATCACTTGTTCAATGGCATTGGTCCAAAATGACCTATAATGTATCCTCATATCACATGCTCATAAAAGTTGAATTAGATCTTACTACAAACATAAAGGTTGAATTAGACACCTTTAATTTGATTGTTCAATTTGTAAATATTTCATCTCATAAAAATTGAGCAAGTTATGGCTTAGGAAAGTTGACCTCCAAATTAGGGTTTATACAAAATGACCTATAGTCTTTCACCATAAAAAATGACTTTCCAAGAAAAACTAGCTCTAGACTTAAACTTTAAAGTTGTTTGGAATATCATTTAGAGTAACTTTATATTGGAATCATTTTGATATGATAAATATTGTAGGATATAGGGTCTAGGGAACCCCAGTTTTGATTAGATGAATTCCTCTGGTCAACCACCATTAACCAACTTGCTAGCTTGAAAGTCTATTGACTTTTGGGACTCATGGGAGATCATATATGCATAAGATAATGAAATTTGAAGTGTCCCTTAAAGTATTTGATCAAATGTTGAAGAAGCTTGTTGAAGAAGTTACACAAGATACCCAGATGAATTAGGGTTTCCAAGGCAAACCAATTCCAAATTCTTGAAGAATTATTGATCAAAATAACATGCAAAGATCATGGGGACTCATATAAAATGCCTAGATCTATTATGGATCATTCTTGGTTGAGATCTTAGCAACAAGGGTCTTAAACCCTAGATGTGAACTTGATAGATCAAAAGTGATCAAGTGCCCTACGTACAAAAGAGTTAGACAAATGCAAAGACATATTTTTGGTATTTTAGTTAGTAAAGATGATAAAAATACAAAGTATGATACAATCACATGGTGCTTGGTGATCTCTCTCAATATAAACCCAATGAATGAGGGGCAAGGAGGATGCCAATGTATGATCACAATGCTAATGCATATGATGAGATAGCATGAGGGATCTTAGGGTCAAAATTGGGGTCTTGCAGCTGCCCCTATTTAAGCACATTCTAACTGAGGAGATGAAGTTAAAATCTCCGCGTCAACTCAGTAGAATGGGCTTAAATAACAACATATAGAAACAAATTTTGGTCCCTAAGAGACCTCATGATGAATATGATATGAATGTAAAATAAACTCTCTGTGGGGAAATGTTGCCACAAAGGAAAAGAAGTCAGAGAGACCGAAGATCTGCATGAGCATAATGCATTCCGTAAGGAAAACTCACTGGGGAGACAAAGACTCTAGGGGATAAAGGGTTATGTGTAGGCTAGGCTACGACTTAAAACTGCTGGGGGACACGAGGAATCCCATAAAAGACTCAACCAGGGAATAAAAGGAACATCTGTAGGGGAAACGGGTAGGTCAAAACAAAGCCGAAGTACTCGAACCATGTAGGAACTGCGATTTACTAAGGAAATACGCGCTCAACTTGACCGGGGAAGAAATAATCTTCAACACAGGAGGAGCCGAAATATATTATCCACTAGATATTACTGGGTACAGAGATAATAAAAATCTGACAGGGAGGACACCCATTACCTGTTAGGGTAAACCTATCAAGGATGACTCACTAAGGGCCGCCAAGAGATGTATTCATTACTGGTTATTGGGTAAGAATAGACTTGCTGGGGAAAAGCTTAAAATAGGACTTATAACTACCGGTTACTGGACAGAAGACCAAAATGAGAGAATATCCGTCACCGATTAAAGTGAACATATCAAGGATAGACTCAAAGGAAAGAAAATCTGTCATCGGTTTGGATGAACATATCAAGGATAGACTTGGCTGGGGATGTTAAGGAGGATATACATCATCAGTTAGGATGAACATATCAAGGATAAACCACCTGAACAAAAAGTAGGGATTACATCTATCGAATGCTGGATAGAATACCATCAAAGAGAATATCTGTCACCAGTTAAGAGGAACATATCAAGGATAGACTCCGAGGGGAAGAATAGGGATTACGTCTATCAGTTACTAGATAGAAAACCACAAAGAGGATATCCGTCACCGATTAGGGTGAGCATATCAAGGATAAACTCTACAAGGGGAGAAAAATCAGGATTTACAACTACCCGTTACTGGGTAGAAGACCGCAAAGAGAAGGAAACCCATCATCGGTTATGATGAACATATCAAGGATTAACTCTCTGGGAAACAAATAGGGATTACAACTACCTTTTTATAGGGTAAAATACCAAAGAGAGAATATCTGTCACCGGTTAGGATGAACATATCAAGGATAAACTCAAAGCAGGGGAAGAAAATATCTGTCATCGGTTAGGATGAACATATCAAGGATATACTTCCCGGGGAAACGTGAAAACGAATCCGCTGGGGAGAAAAGGGGTTACTTTTGCCGGATATTGGGCAAGAAGTAACAAACTGCAAACTAAGAAGAATATTACCAATTACTGGGTAATAGACTCTTAGGGGACCAAAAAATATCTATCTAGGTAAGATCTAGAAAGAAACGGTCAATCAAGACTCAAGCCAATGAGGACATAACTCAAGGGGAGTGGTTCCATCCAGATAATCAACTGGGGAGGAAACTGAAATAATAATCATCCATGAGGAAATAACTCAGTAGGGAAAGGAGAAAGGTTAATGTCTTTCTGCTTAAGGGGCTGGCACTTTACAATTGAAGGAGGACAGACACACCAAACTTGTATGGGGATAAAATACCACCATAGCAGAGGATAAAAATCACAAGAATGAATCTCAAAGTGTAATGATGCAATAATGGAGTTATATATATATATATATATATATATATATATATATATATATATATATATATATATATATATATATATATATATATATATATGATGACTATGCTGACAAAACGATCACAGAGGATACAAAAAAGTCACAGATTTGAATCATCAATACAATTCTCGGCCAATCCACTAACGAGGGAAACAACTGTTGGAGAAAAAAGATCAACATCTCAAAGGCTCAACCCTAGCTGGGGAAGAGAGGAGGAGATCTGCTGAGGAAATTGGTACTAATTCTGCGGGGATATTTAGGTCAACACCATATGAAACGGGAGACAATTCTACAAGGGAACAAACACAAATAGCTGCTCAGAAATCAGGAGGAAACTCTGACTGGGAGTGAATCTGATGGAGACTTGCGGGGAACCAAAGTTCTGCCGGAATCGTGCAAGTTGCTATAATAAAATGCCCGCACTTAGCTGGCGAACAACCATAAATCAACTGGGAACAATGGCGAGTTAATCGGCTGGGGAAATCAACAAGCAACGGTGTAGCTGAACATGCTACCGGGGGTGAAAGAGCAATCACACCTACTGCATGAGGAGAACCAATAATACTCCACACTTAGTTCTTACTGCTTTCAAACCACTGTTGATATTCCTTTTAATTAAATCGATTGCTTAAAATTAATGCTTTTATATGTTTAAGAAAACATGGTTTTGATTAAAAAAATTAATTTCAAAAATGATCATAATGAAATTTAAAACTATTTGGCTGAATTAAATAAGAGTATAAACAATTGGATAAAAGCTCAACTTTATTTAATAGAATGGTAGTCTGTAAATGACAAGACTCCATAGATCTTTACTAAAGTTAAAAATGGTAATTTACATGGAAAAGGGATACATTGAATATAATGATCACTAATCCTTCTACCAAATCTTGATACCCACTGTGCTCTTGGCCGCTCTACTGGGGATGATGAATCCGACGATGTGCTTCAAGAAAGTCTTCAGATTTGAAGATCAACAGGATGCAGTTACATGCCATAATCTCTAATTTTTGCATAAATTGCCCCAAGGTGGGGTAATCAATTTATCGGGATAACTCTTTCTGTTTTGTGTCTCTAACTTTGTCTTGGTTCGCCCTTTCGGGTTTTCAATCCACCAAGATGCTCATTTTTGCCTAAGCCGCCCTTTCGGGTTTTCAACTTAGTGAGTTATTCTTTTCTTTTCTTTTTAGGCGAAGTATTTCTTGACTGCATCTGCGTTCACGGGACGAATGAACTCTTCACCATCCATAGTTGTAAGAATCAAAGCACCGCCTGGAAAGGCTCTCTTAACAACATATGGGCCTTCATAGTTAGGAGTCCATTTGCCCCTAGAGTCTGGTTTGAAAGATAGAATCTTTTTGAGCATAAGGTCACCTTCTCTAAACACGCGAGGTCTGACCTTCTTATCAAAAGCTTTCTTCATTCTCTGCTGGTACAACTGACCATGACACATGGAAGTCAACCTCTTCTCTTCAATCAAATTCAGCTGATCATACTTAGTCTGACACCATTCAGCCTCATTCAACTTGGATTTCATTAGTGCACGCAATGATGGGATCTCAACCTCTACGGGGAGCACAACTTCCATACGATATACAAGAGAGAAAGGGGTTGCCTCTGTTGAAGTGCGGATAGATGTACGATACCCATGCAAAGAAAATAGGAGCATCTCATGCCAATCCTTATATGTTACAACCATTTTCTGAATAATCTTCTTGATGTTCGTGTTTGCAACTTCAACAACCCCATTCATCTTAGGTCTGTAGGGAGAAGAAGTATGGTGTGCAATCTTGAATTCTTTGCAAATAACTTCCACCATATTATTATTAAAGTTTGATCCATTATCAATAATGATCTTACTTGGCACACCATAACGGCATATGATCTGATTCTCGATAAACCTTACAACAACTTGCTTGGTTACATTTGCGTACGATGCCGCTTCAACCCACTTTGTGAAGTAGTCAATAGCCACCAGAATGAAATGATGTCCATTCGAAGCTTTGGGCTCAATCATGCTGTAGCGGGAAATTCATGATCATCAAGCTATTGACAAGCTAGAGATCAATTAACAAGAGTCGCCACCGTGCTTTTATTGTTTCCAAGGAAAAAGGGTAAAAGTACGAAAAAAACCCAAATAGTAAGAAGTTTTCAAATAAAAACTAATAAAAGTCAGAGATCACAGGTAAGGGGGTTGGTTACACAAAGGGAAGGTGTTAGCACCCAAAGTGTCCTAGGTACTCCTAGGGAGCCCTTTTTGTGTGCATATGTATCTTTTACAAAGTGATGTTTACAAACAAATAGAATGAGGAGATGAGAAAAGAATTAATTAATTATATTTTTGTGTTTGACAAGACCTTCGGTCTTGTGCCTACGTACCAACATAAAAATGAGGGATCAAAACCTCGTAGTTCGTGATACAAATTTCAAAGTGAGTGTGTTGATTTTAACAAAATTTAAGTTTTCCATTAGCAAAGGCCTAAAAATGTTTGAATGAGTTAGTTCCTTTTGGCTTTTGGAAAGTTTAAGTCAAGTATAGTTAAGTTTATTTACAAGTTTGATTTAAGAAATAAGTTTGAAAATGCAATGGCATAAGGCCAAAGTTTCTATCTTTTTGCAAAAAAATGGTCTAAGTTTAGAACAAAAATAGTTCACATAAAGAAGTTTTTGAAAAATGGAGGGAGAGATTTTGAAATTAAAGAAGCGGGGATAAGATGAAGAGACTATCCTATGTACAAAATTAAAAGTTTAGAGTTGAAAAGATCTAACTAAATGGGTAGCAATCCAATAGACAAGTATGTCAATAGAAACCCAGAATTCCCTTGGAATTATAGAATCAAACAACACACAAATGTACAATTATATCATATTGAAGAGCAAGGCATCAAATAAAGATGGCCTCATCCAAGCTTGTCCACTTCATGATCTTCTTCAAAATAGCCCATGCAACAGATGAATTCCACAAGTCACAGGTTCAACATAACAACTTCATAATGATCAATGTTGTAGATGAATCTTAGAGAGGTATTCAAAGATGTATCCGATGAATTCAAATTGCAAGCACTTGGTTCTTCAACAAGTTGGCATTGGCCAAGTCCATTAGCAAAGGAATGTTGCCTAAGTTCTAAGTTCAATTGGTCCCAAGATCAAGCCAACAGCCCACAAAAAAGCTTATAAGGGTTTTTTGTTGTTATTATGTACATTAATGGTCAAAGACCAAACAAACAAGCTAAGTATATACAAGCAAAATATATCACACAATATGGTCCAAGTGGACAAAGTGAAAATTACATTAACATAAACAATTAGAATGATATGTACAATGGCAAATGAAATAAAGTGCTAAAAGTAAATTGTACTAAAGTAAAAGCTTGGAATTAAAAGTTAATAGTTAGTAAGTTAGAAGTTAGTTTTGTTTTGCTTTTGATTTCAAGACATTCTTTGGAGAACACTCAACCCTCTTGCCACAAGCATGGATTATTGAACCAAAACATCTTCCAAAGGAAGGAAAGAAGGCCAAGTTTACACACAATACCATGGTAGAGGGGAGACTTACAATCTCACTAACTAGAATGCTTATGCCTCTTATGTCACAAATTTACCGCTATGTTAAGCAATCGTAATTAGACTTATGTAAAAGTAACAACTATTTGAGGTCGAGCAATAAACTTTTGGTGTTAATGCATATTGGAGATATAGTATTATGAACTATGCTCATGAAACATACCACACACAAAAAATATGCAAAAGGTGTGGCCTAATCTCATTCATACTCATGTTAATCTTTCAATCAACTAGCATTAGGACTTTGAGATGTCATAGGCCAAATGAAAATGAATGGATGAAGAAGGGGAATTAGATGAAGTGGGAAGGGGATGAATGAGATCACAAATTGGTCAAAGGAGGACTTTTATCAAATTAATATCATTCATTCATTAGTGGAGATGGAATGTACATTCCATCAATGCCTTAAATCCAATGATATTAACTTGACAAAGTCAAATCAACCTTGACTAAGGCCCAAGAACAAACAAGCAAACTCAAATAAGTCAATACAAATGGTCAACAAAATTTAAATGACATTTATTTAATTAAAAATATTAAAATAATGCATTAAATTCAAATATGTTTTGTCCAAATCCTAAAATCTCATCAAAACACCAAAGAAATGACCATGAGATTTATCATAGGTCAAACAAGGTCAAAGGACCTTGGAGAATTTTTTTTTCATATTTTTTGGACATTTAAAAATATTTTTAAACAATTAAAAAAAATGCAAAATCAATTAATTCATGAAAAATATTAATAATGATCCAAAAAATAATTTTAATTCAGAATATGGAAGAGAAAAATATTTGAATTTTTTTGGTGAAAGTCCCTTTTTTTGGATCAATATTAAATTTAATATGAATTATTGAAGAAAATGAAATTAAAACAAAATATCAGAAATTCAAAAATACGTGGACCATCAATCTCCCTCATTAATTGAGGTGGCATATCTGATGATCCAAAACGCGCGCTCCACATACACCTGAGTCAACCGCGTGGCAAATGAGGTAATCACAAGGAACGATCCAGATTAGAACATGAGACTTGGATCCTATGGTTCAGAGGTTAGACACATCATCGCCGGAGCCAGAGCTCCGATCATCTTCCCCGGTGAGCTTCACCGGACTGGTCATCATGGACCATCACCACAAAAAGAAACAGGGACATGATCTTAAAGAGAAAATGGCGCTGAGATCAAATCTAACCTCCAATTCCAAATATATTAAGAGATATGTGGAATTAATCAATGAGGTGCATGATCTGAGTTTCTTCGATTTGACCTCAAAGCAACTCAATCTTCTTGCCTACATTTGTAGGACTTCAGACAACTCAAGAATCAATGGAACTGAGCAATAAATTGAGAGAATCGAAGAGTTTAAAATTTCTGCAAATTACCTTCAATGGAGGTCTGAACTTGATGGATCTTGAGCTTGCTTGCACTTGGACTCACTCTAATGGCTTGCAGGAGAGGAATGGAAAGGTTTAGAAGCAATGGACTCCTGGAGAATTGAATTCCAAAACAGTGGAGATTCAAGCTAAAATTCAAATGAATTTATCAGGGTTATCCTATGAGAGTGAAGGGTTTTCAATGGGGGATCAAAGCTGGCGCAATATTGTTGTTAATTCTGAGCATAAAGGCTTCTATTTATAGCCAAATCATGTGATATTTGCACACTCTCTTCCACTTTCCAAAATTGGCAAATGATGATGCAAAGCTGCATGGGCGCACATAGGCCCATGAACTGATGGTTTGAAGGTCCAAATTTAAGAACAGATGCTTTGAAGATTGATTGGATTGTAAGGCAACTGAACATTGATGCTTGAAGTTGGATCCATGCCAAATGATATCACCCTGTTTAAGCCATGCACAACCTATGCATTTTTCATCCAAAATGAATGAACTTGAGCTCTTTGGAAAGGTGAGACCAAGATTAACAACTTTGATGTTCAACACTTTTTCATTTAGAATTTGGAACCTGGAGAAATTTGAAGTGGAAGTTTGGAAAAATTTGACATATCAAAAATTTTCTAAGTGTCAAGCTATATGTCTCAATATTCCACCTTGCTTAACTTTTAATGGGAGCTTAAAATGAGAAAAATGTCTTCATCAAAGTTGTATCTATCTCAAAGAGCTTCACAATGGTCAATGGTTTCATGTCATTTGGATTTGAAATGATAGAGTTATGCATTTTTGATGTTTGAAAAAATCACTTGATCAATGGTATAAGTCAAAAGTGACCTATAATGTAGCCTTATATCACATGCTCAAAAAAGTTGAATTGGCTCCCACTATAAACATAAAAGTTGAAGTGGACACATTGAATGTGATTTTGCAACTTGGAAATCTTTCATCTCATAAAAATTGAGCAAGTTATGGCCTTGGGAAGTTGACTTTCAAATTAGGGTTTAGACAAAATGACCTATAATGTTTCAACATAGAAAATGATTTTCCAAGCTAAAATAGCTCTAGGTCTCAACATGAAAGTTGTTTGTAATGTCACTTAGAGTAAGTTTTCTCTTGGAATCATTTTCATATGGTGAAAGGTGTAGGAGATAAGGTCTAGGGAGACCCAGTTTTGATCAGATGAATTCATCTGGCCAACCACCATCAACCAACTTGCTAATTTTCAATTCTATTGACTTTCTTGGCTCATGGTGTATCATATATGAATAAGATGGTGAATTTTGAAGTGTCCCTTGAGAAATTTGATCAATTGGTGAGATAGCTTGTTAGAGAAATTACTCATGTTACCTAGTCAGACTAGGGTTTCCAAGGCAAATCACCCTCAAACTCTTGAAGAAAACTTGATCAATTTAACATGTAGAGATCATTGGGACTCATATATGATGTTCCTAACCATTATTGAATCAATTCTTGGTTGTACTCTTTGTTCATGAGGGTCTCAAACCCTAGATATGGACTTGATGAATCAATAAGATCATGCCCTTCCTACAAAAGAGTTACGCAAATACAAAGACATATTTTTGGTATTTTGGTTAGTGAAATGATAAAATACAAGTATGATAAAATCACAAAGTGCTTGGTGATCTCTCCCAAAACAAACCCAATGAAAGAGGGGTAAGGAGGATTCCAAGGTATGATCTCAATGCTTATGCTTATGATGGAACTACATGAGGGATCTTAGGGTCAAAATTGGGGTCTTACAGCTGCCCCTATTTAAGGACATTCTAACTAAGGAGGCGAAGGTTAAAACCTTTATGTCGACTCAGTAGAATGGACTTAAATAACAAAATAGAGAAACAAATTTTAGTCCCTAAGAGACCTCATGATGCATATGATGAGGATGCAAAAGTTAATACTCTGTGGGGAAATATTGCCACAAAGGAAAAGAAATTGGATAGACCGAAAGTCCGTAGGAGTATAATGCACTCCATAAGGAAAACTCACTGGGGGAGATAAAGACTCTAGGGGGGAATAAAAGGAATTATGCATACGCCAGGCTATGACTTAAAACTATTGGGGGACTCAAGGAATTCCATACAAAATGGAAAGACTCAGTCGGGAAATAACAACATCTGCAGGGGATATGAATAAGTCAGGGTAAAACTGAAGTACTCAACTTATGCAGGGGAAAAGCGATTTCACTAAGGAAATGTGCACTCACTCGACTGGGGAGAGCATAAAATCCAACACAAGAGGAGAAGAAATTCATTATCTACTACCTATTACTGGGTAAGTAGATAATAAAGATCTGACAGAGAGAACATCCATCATCAGATAGGATGAACATATCGAGGATGACTCACTGAGGAAAACCAGGGGGAATATTCATTATCGGTTATTGGGTAAGAATATCCTTGCTAGGGAAAACTGCAGAAAATAGGATTTACAACTTCTAGTCACTGGGCAGAAGACCAAGGGTGAGAGTATCCATCATCGGTTAGGACGAACATATCAAGGATAAACTCAACAGGGAAGAAAATCCGTCATCGGTTAGGATGAACATATCAATGATAGACTTTCCTGGGGATGTTAAGGAGGATATCCGTCATCGGTTAGGATCAATATATTAAGGATATCCCAACTGAACAAAAGGGGAGAATTACATCTATCTAAAACTGGATAGAAAACCGTCGGAGAGAAAAATCCGTCACCGGTTAAAGTGAACATATCAAGGATTAACTCTGCGAGGGGACAAAGTAGGATTTACAACTACCGGTTACTAGGTAGAAGACCAAACAAAGAGGAAATCAGTCACCGGTTAAAGTGAACATGTCAAGGATAGACTCTGAAAGGGGAGAAAAACTAGGGATTACATCTATCAGTTACTGGATAGAATACCAAAGAAGAGAAAATTCATCACTGGTTAAAGTGAACATATAAAAGATAGACTCTGCACAGGAAAAAGTAGGATTTACAACTACCGGTTACTGGGTAGAAGACCATAAGGAGAGGAAAACCCGTCATCGGCTAAGATGAACATATCAAGGGTTAACTCTCCGAGGAACAAAATAGGGATTACAACTACCTTTTTACTGGGTAGAATACCAAAGATGATAATACCTGTCACTAGTTAACGAGAACATATCAAGGATAGACTCACGCGGGGGAAGGAAAGACATCCGTAACCTGGTTAAGATAAACATATCAAGGATATACTCTCTGGGGACATAGATCCGTTGGGGACTCTACTGAGGAGAAAAAGGGTACTTTGGCCGGGTATTGGGTAAGAAGTAACAAACTACAAACTAAGAAGAGTATTACTAGTTACTGGGTAATAGTCTCTTAGGGGACCAAGACATCTATCTAGGTAAGAGCTAGAAAGAAATGGTCAATCAAGACTCAACCCAATGAGGACATAACTCAAGGGGAGTAATTTCATCCAGAAAATTTGTTGGAGAGGAAACTGAAATAACAATCATCCATGAGGAGACAAACTCAGTGGGGAAACAGAGTAAGATTAAAGTCTTTCTGCTTAAGGGGATGACACTCTACAATTGAAAGAGGACAAACACCAAATTTGGTATGGGGATAAAGTACCACCATAACAGAGAATGAGAATCTCAAACAAATCAAACATGAAGATGCAGGGTATGCAAATTATGAAATTGTATGGATGTATATGTATGTATATATAATGCTTATGCTGATAAAATGATCACGAAGGATACAGAGGTGTCACAAAGAAATCGGACCATCGGTACAATCCTCGGTCAATCCACAGAATATGGAGACTACTGCTGGAGAACAGAGAGATCAACATCTCAAGGGCTCAACCCTGACTGGGGAAAGAGGAGATCTGTTGAGGACAGAACAACCTACTATGTGGGAAATTTTAGGTCAACACCATAAAAATGGGAGACAACCCTACAGAGGAAATATCAATAACAAAAGCCGCTCAAAAACCAGGAGGAAACTCTGACTAGGAGTAAAGATACAACGATTGGTGGAGACACCAAAGAAATCTACTGGGGAACATATCAAATATCTCTGATGAAGATCCACCTGCCGAGGAAATACGAACTCCGCTGGGGAAGTCCGAAACTCTGATGGGGAAAAAAGGATACGCCATAGGGTATCTGAATCAACCAACTCAGTTGGGGATAAGGAAAGAAGTTCCACTGGGGATCAAACACTCTGTCGAGGAATTGAATCAACACAAACGTCTAGGGATACCCAAAGAGTTACTGCTTGGGGAACCTCATATGCTTCACACTTAAGGACTTGCTTTTTACTGAAATGCTATTGATATCACTGTTATTTGCTTTGGAAAATTTCTTGCTTTTATATTTTAAAGAAAACTTGATTTTGATTCAAAACTTTAATTTTAAAATGATCATAATAAAACTTAAAAGTATCGGCTGAAGTAAAATAAGAGTAGAAATAATTTAGATAAAGGCTCAACTTTATTTAATAGGATGGTAGTCTGTAAATGACAAGACTCCATAGATTTTACAAAGTTGAAAATGGTAATTCACATGGAAAAGGGTTACATTGAATACAAATGATCCTTAATCCTTCTACCAACTCTTGATATCCACTGTGCTCTTGACTGCTGCTGGGATGATGAACTGATGTCAACCCTTGTGCTCAAACAGGTCTTTAAAAATCACTGAAGATCAGCAGTCTGCAGTTACTTGCCATAATCCCTAATTTTTTCATAAGTTGCCCCAAGGTGGGGTACTCAACTTATCGAGAAATTCCTTCTGTTTTTATGTCTCTGATTTTTGCCTGGACCGTCCTTTCGGGTTTTCAGTCCACCGAGACAATCTTTTTTGCCTAAGCCGCCCTTTCGGGTTTTCAAATTAGTGAGCTGTTCTTTTCTTTTTAGGTGAAGTATTTATTGACTGCATCTGCGTTCATAGGACGAGTGAACTCTTCACCATCCATAGTTGTAAGAATCAATGCACCGCCTGAAAAGGCTCTCTTAACAACATACGTGCCTTCATAACTGGGAGTCCATTTTCCTCTGGAATCTGGCTTGAATGACAAAATCTTCTTGAGCACAAGGTCACCTTCTGTGAATACACGAGGTTTGACCTTCTTATCAAAAGCTTTCTTCATTCTCTGTTGATATAACTGATCATGACACATGATAGTTAATCTCTTCTCTTCAATCAAATTCAGCTGATCAAACCTGGCCTGACACCATTCAACTTCAGTCAACTTGGCTTCCATGAGAACACCAATGAAGGAATCTCAACCTCTACGGGGAGCACTGCTTCCATACCATACACGAGAGAGAAAGGGGTTTCCCCTGTTGAAGTGCGAACAGATGTACGATACCCATGCAAAGCAAATGGGAACATCTCATACCAATCCTTATATGTGACAACCATCTTCTGGATAATCTTCTTGATGTTCTTATTTGCAGCTTCAACAACCCCATTCATCTTGGGTCTGTAGGGAGAAGAATTATGATGTGCAATCTTGAAGTCTTTGCAAAGAGCTTCCACCATATTATTATTCAAGTTCGATCCATTATCAGTAATGATCTTACTTGGCACACCATAACGACATATGATCTGATTCTTAATAAACCTCACAACAACTTGCTTGGTTACATTTGCATACGATGCCGCTTCAACCCATTTGGTGAAGTAATCAATTGCCACCAAAATGAAACGATGTCCATTCGAAGCTTTAGGCTCAATCATCCCCATCATATCAATTCCCCACATGGAGAAGGGCCATGGGGAAGCGATAACATTCAATAGTGTCAGAGGAACATGAATCTTATCAGCATAAAAATGACACTTGTGGCATTTCTTCACAAACTTGCAACAGTCAGATTCCATTGTCAACCAATAGTAACCTGCTCGCGACATATTCTTCGCCATTGCATGTCCATTGGAATGAGTACCAAAGGATCCTTCATGCACTTCAGTCATCAACATGCCTGCTTCGTGTCTATCCACGCATCTGAGCAAAACCATGTCGAAGTTTCTCTTATACAGTACATCATCATTCAAGTAGAAATTACTGACTAATCTTCTCAAAGTCTTCTTATCTTTCAAAGATGCCCCAGGTGGGTAAATATGACTTTGAAGGAAACATTTGATGTCGTAATACCATGGCTTTTCGTCTTTGATCTCTTCAATAGTAAACAAATGAGTTGGCCTATCAAGACGCATCACAAATAGATTTGGAACTTCATTCCAATACTTCACTACAATCATTGACGCCAACGTTGCACGAGCACCTGCCATCCGGTTTTCATCTCGAGGATATGGTGAAAATCAACCTTCGTAAAGAAAGTTGAAATCCTCCTCGCATAATCTCTATATGGTTTTAAACCGGATTGATTTGTCTCCCATTCTTCTTTGATCTGATTCACCACCAAAGCCGAATCACCGAAGACATCCAAATACTTGATTCTGAGATTCATGGCCTCTTCAAGCCCCATAATGCAAGCTTCATATTCTGCCATGTTGTTTGTACACTTGAAAGTTAATCTAGCTGTAAATGGTAGATGTGTGCCTTGAGGAGAAATAATCACTTCCCCAATGCCATTTCCATATTGATTAACAACTCCATCAAATACCATGCCCCAACGGGAACCAAGTTCTGGCCCTTTTTTAAGCAATGGTTCATCACAATCTTTCATTTTCAAGTACAAAATCTCTTCATCAGGAAAATCATACTGTACTGACTGGTAACCTTCAATTGGTTGGTGAGCCAAAATACTATCTTTGATCGCTTTCTGAGATCGGTATTCAATATCATACTTTGATAACAACATCTGCCAACGGGAAATCCTCCCAGTTAAAGCAGGCTTCTCAAATATATACTTGATCGGATCCATTTTGGATATCAACCAAGTGGTATGATTCAACATATACTGACGTAGACGCTTAGCAGCCCAAGCCAATGCGCAACAAGTCTTCTCAAGCATAGAATACCGAGTCTCACAGTCGGTGAATTTCTTACTGAGGTAGTAAATTGTAAATTCTTTCTTTCCAGTCTCATCTTGCTGACCAAGAACGCAACCCATACTGTCTTCAAGCACATTCAAATATATGATCAATGGTCTTCCTTCAATGGGCAGAGAGAAATTGGAGGTTCAAGCAAATATTCTTTGATACTGTGAAAAGCTTTCTGGCAGTCTTCGGTCCAATCACAAGACCGATCTTTTCGAAGAAGCTTGAATATAGGTGAACATGTGGCAGTCATGTGGGAAATGAATCTGGAAATATAATTCAAGCGGCCGAGAAAACCTCTGACTTGCTTCTCAGTTTTGGGCGCATGCATCTCTTGTATTGCTTTGACCTTGGCAGGATCAACTTCAATACCCTTCTCACTGACAATAAAGCCCAATAACTTACCAGAACTAACCCCAAAAGTACACTTATTGGGATTCAAGCGGAGTTTATACTTCCTCAAATCCTGGAATAGCTTCAACAAATGCTCAACATGTTCCTCTTCATTAATAGATTTAGCAATCCTGTCATCGATATAAACTTCAATCTCTTTATGCATCATATCATGAAAAGAGTAGTCATTGCTCTCTGGTAAGTTGCACCAACATTCTTTAGATCGAAAGGCATCACTCTATAACAGAATGTTCCCCAAGGTGTAATGAATATGGTCTTCTCCATATCTTCGGGTGCCATTTTGATTTGATTATATCCGGAAAATCCATCCATAAATGAAAAGACTTTGAATTTATCAGTATTGTCTACCAACATATCAATGTGTGACAGAGGGAAATCATCTTTCAGACTGGCTTTATTCAAATCTCTATAGTCAACACACATGCTGACTTTTCTATCTTTCTTTGGCACTGGAACAGTATTGGCCACCCATTGCGGATACTCAACAGTCATAAGGAAACCAACATCAATCTACTTCTGCACTTCCTCTTTGATCTTCACAGCCATATCTGGATGCGTTCTTCTCAACTTCTGCTTGACTGGTGGGCATTCTGGCCTCAACGGAAATCTATGCTCCACAATATCAGAATCTAACCCAGGCATGTCTTGATAGGACCAAGTAAACATATCTTAATACTCTCGAAGAAGATCAATCAACCCCTTCTTAGCATATGAATGCAATCAAGACCCAATCTTGACTTCCTTCACATCATCTTCGGAACCCAAGTTGACTAGCTCAATCTGCTCTTCGAACGGCTGAATGGTCTTTTCATCTTGCTCAAGAAGACGAGTCAATTCGTCACTCACTTCTTCGTCACTTTCCTCCTCGGCTTTAAACACAAGGAATTCAAAATTTGGAGAAGGAGAAGGATCATTGTATTCAATGGGGTTATGAACCAACCTGCATAATGATTTGATATTCTGATTTTAGAGAAGTGAATTTGTGACCAAATCTTATGCAGATGGACAATTATATTGTTTATTTATGTTTTTTGTGATTACCATTTTCAGAATAAAAGTAAAAAGTAAAAATAAACATCAAAGATGTAGATAAATAGAATTAATTTTATTGATGATCAATTTTGAAAATGCCTAAACAATGTTCACTTCTCCCTTAGGCATAGGAGAAGGATTTTTAAAACAGATAAAAGCAATTACCTAGATCGATGCAAAATAATAGGAATATCAACAACATTCCAATTGTTGCATGTCCCTCCATGCGTCACAAAGTTGGGTGCAGTCTTCCTCTTCGCTATCCTCTAGCACATCAGTTAAGTGTTGTTCATTGCCATGAATGAACCCTCCATTACGGAAGCTAAGTTGCATATCTTCAGATCTAACAGTTGACGAGCCCTTCTGGAACCCCAAACCGGTTTTGCCTTTGTTGTCGGAGACCTCTACCATGCGCCCCATGAATCAACAACACCTTTTTCAACAATCTTCTGAGCATCTTTCAGCGAGGACATAGGTGCCCCAACTCTCTTCTCAGCAGCAATAGGTAAGGCTTGGAACAGAGTTCCAACCTCATCCTTAACTTCTACATACGAGAAAGATGACATATGGCTTACCAACAACGCTTTCTCTCCTCCCACAGTTACTAGCTTGCCATTCTTGACAAATTTGAGCTTCTGGTGCAGAGTGGAGGTAATATCTCCCGCCTCATGAATCCATGGCCTTCCCAATAAGCAATTGTAGGCCGAGTGGATATCCATTACTTGAGAAGTAATATGAAAATCACTCGGACCTATCTTAACTGGAAGGTCCACTTCACCAATCACCGTCTTGCGCGAGCCATCAAAGGCCTTGACAATCACCCCACTATACCTCATGGGAGCTCCTTGTTAAGATAACTTTGACAAAGTTGACTTCGGAAGCACGTTAAGTGACGAACCGGTGTCAACAAGCAGTTTGACAAAGCATCTTCTTTACAATGCATCAAAATATGCAAAGCCAGATTGTGATTTATTCCCTCCTTAGGGAGTTCTTCATCATAGAAGCTCAAACTATTGCATGAAGTGATGTTAGCCACAATGTGATCAAATTGATCCACAGTAACATCTTGCTCTACATATGCTTGTTCAAGAACTCTCTGTAGTGCTTCTCTGTGCGCTTCAGAATTCAAAAGCAGAGACAACACTGAAATCTTTGAGGGAGTCTGAAGCAGCTACTCAACCACATTAAATTCACTCCTTTTGATCAATCGGAGTACCTCATCATCATCATTGGCTTTCAAGTTGCTGGATTCACCAGACTTATCCTTCGAACAACCAACTAAATCTACATTGGGTACCTCTATCTTCTTACCAACACTCAACTCTTTTTTATTCTCTGGGATGACTGGTCCAAATACTCGACCACTGCGGGTCACCTTCGTAACATCTGCAATGCTCACCACTAACTTGGTCGTAGGTAACGGGACCTCTTCACCACTCTCTGTCATCATAGCATTGTACTGGTACAATACAACCTTATCAGATGCATATGGGACTGGGCCCGCTAACCGTATTACCAACGACCATACTGATCTATTGCTGATGTTACTGTTATTGCTGCTATCATACTGGATTACCAACCGCTCTGGTTGCTTGAAAACGGACACTATGACATTAACATCGTCATCTACATGATGGGATTGACAGATTTGGATCATGCCTTCATCCATTAGACGCTGGATGTCTCTTTTCACCACAACACACCCTCTTGGGTTCACGCTACAAACAACACAAACATCATGGTCATGTTCACAGTCACTCACCATACATATGTCCTTGTGCATTTGCACCAAGGCTCCACGGATAAAATGCATATCAAAAACTTTGTACTCACCAGGAGAACCGTCCACCATATTCACTGAAGAATTCCCATGAACGGGCAAATGGTTAGCTTTCACGTTTGGCGCACGGTCTTCAAAAGACACCATACCACTCTTCATAAGCTTTTGCACCTCATATTTCAATGGATAACAGTTTTCAATATCATGCCCAGGTGCACCCTGATGAAAATCACATTGAAGCTCAGGTTTATACCACCAAGGAAGTGGTTCTGGGACTTGCAGTGGGTTCCTCAGTTGAATTAAGTTCTTGAGGACTAAAGATGGATACAACTCTGCGTACGACATAGGAATCGGGTCAAAAGAGACCTTCTTTCTCTCGAAGTTCTGTTGATGATGATGATTGTTGTTGGTATTATTGTTATTGTAGGTGTTCGTTCTTTGTTGCAGTTGTTGTTGTTGACGTTGATGTTGTTGTTGTTGAATTAGCGTTGTTTGCTGATTAGAAAATACCGGAATTATGGAAGATACTTGATGATGATAATGTTGACGGGGTGGTGGATTTATTCTAATTTGAGGCCTCCTCTGCCTCCCACTGGAAATTGCATTTGATTCACTATCCTTCATCTTGCTGAAACTACTGCCATACTTCTTGCGTGTTGACGCCCTATCTTTTGACACACGTCCTTCATGGACCCCTTCTTCAAGTCTCATCCCCATATTTAGCATTTCGGTAAAATCATTGTGGGCACTGGCGATCATGCGTTCATAATAAAATGAACTCAGGGTTTTCAGAAATATTTTTGTCATCTCTTTTTCCTCCAAAGGAGGAGAGATCTGGGCAACCAACTCCCTCCATCGCTGCGCATACTCCTTGAATGTCTCCTTATCTTTCTGAGACATGGCCATATCCACATTGTATTTGTATTGCTTCACAAAAGCCTCACCTAGGTCATTGAAAATGCGGATGCTTGCACTATCCAACCCCATATACCAACGGAGTGCAACACCCGTCAGGCTATCCTGGAAGTAAGGAATCAACAATTGATCATTATCTGTCTGAGTCGACATCTTGCGGGCATACATCACAAGATGACTGAATGAACAAGAGTTCCCTTTATATTTCTCTAAGTCAGGTACTTTGAATTTCACTAGGATTTTCACATTGGGTACCAAGCACAATTCAGCAGCACTCTTCCCAAACAGATCTTTACCTCTCATCGTTTTCAATTCCTTGCGCAGCTCAAGAAATTGGCCTTTCATTTCGTCCATCTTCTCATAAACATCTGGACCCTCAGACGGCCCGGAATGATAGATGGTGTCCTCTACGCGAGGCAATGTGTGCACAATAGGAGGTGGCACAGACATAACCGGGCTAGATACCTGCATGGAAGCAAAGGTAGGCGCAAAGCCTTCTGGCATGAAATTCAGAGGCATTCCCCATGGGAATCCAACAGGCAAGTTCGGGGCGAAGTGGGCGGCAGCAGCAGGCACGGTAGAGGTAACCACTTCTGAGATAACTGTCCTCGCGGGAGGAGTTGGAGGCGTTGGAGAAGCTTGGTTCTGAGCAGTAAGAACTGACTCCATCATGGCAATCAGTCGGGCGACTTCCTCTTTTAGCTCTCTGTTCTCTTGCTCAAGGTGTTCCATGATTTTCTGGTGATTGGCTCTGGTGTTATACCGGTGAGTCATCTTGGCTAAAGCACAGAAGAACATCAATCAGACATCTGGAAAAAACCTGCTTATGCAAATGATGCATGAAATGAAATGCTTGATTATTTTTATTTCTAAGGAACTTACCATATCATTTACAAATATATATAATATTTAAATGACAATTGCAACAATTTGATATGACCAAAAATCTCCTTTTATTTATATAAATTGGAAGGGTTACACTGAGCATAATTTCAGAAACCAAAATAAAAGATACAAGAGGAAATGAGACTAGTCATCCTAAGGATCCCTAACAACAATGTCAGAAGATCTGACTGAAGGCGCGTACTTCCTTCGAATGCGACGGATCTCGGTCTCAAAAGAAGTCTTCATCCAAGTCTTCTTGAGGACAAGCTGATCGACAATCTTCTTCCAAACAACAGAAGGCTAAGGCATGCTAGAAGATGAAACCTCTGGCTCTCTCTGTCTCTTCGTCACCCGATCTTTAAGTAGCTCAATCAGTGCATTTTTGTCCTTAGACTCCAACTGCAACTCTTCAGGCTTTTTTCTCAAAGCATGGAAACGCTCTTCCCACAAATCCTTCTCTTGCTGCATCTTGGCGAGCGCGCCTTCCAACTCCTCTACATCTTGGTTAGGGAGAGTTAATGGCTCAACCACAACCATAGACATAGGTATTTCACAAGGATAAGGCATCTTCAACTCCATAGCTCTCTTCTTCACCTAAAGAGTGTAAGCTTCCAAAGCTACACAATTGCGTGGACCAAGCTCGGATCTTCCTTTCCTATGCACATTATGCCAAGCAAGCACAATCTTCTGCTTCAAATGTTGGGGATCTTTACCCTCTTGATAGAAAAGACCTTCTAACAAAGTGTTATTAGGTTTGTCTTTCAAGGGGAACCCAAGTTGACGACGAGCCAAAGCAGGGTTTTAGCTATTTCCTCCTTGTGTACCAATAAGAGGCACATTAGAGAATTCACCACCACTATCAATAATCTCTAAGCTGCTTAAGGATGAACCATACCAAACTATATCATCATTAGCGAGAGACAGGAGTCTTTGAGACCACCTTAGACATTATTTGTTCTCCACAAAAGCAGGCGTCTGATGCAAGTGCGAAATAAACCACTTGTACAGAAGAGGAATGCAACATACAATCGTTCCACCACCCTTAGAATTCCTTAAATTCAAAGAGAAATACATATCACCCAACAAAGTAGGCACAGGATTCCCAATCAAGAAAAGTCTAATGGCGTTAACATCAACAAAACCGTCAATGTTAGGGAACAAAGCTAATCCATATATGAGCAACACAAAGATAGCTTCAAAAGCGTCCACACTACCAGCTTGAGCAAAAGTGGTAGCTTCCTTGATGAGGAAAACAAATGATAACCCAAACAATCCTCCTTTCTTCACCCAATGAGCCTCTATCTTAGACTTCTTCAAGTGAAGAGCTTCAACAATAATACTAGATCGGGGAATCTCCTCCAATCCACTAAAAGGCACTTTACTAGAAACAGGTATCCCCAAAAGATGAGAATACTCCTCCAAGGTAGGCACAAGCTGAAAATCTGGGAAAGTGAAACAATGGTAGAGAGGATCATAGAACTGCACCAATACACTCAAGAGTCCTTCAACTACATCAGCAAACAAGATAGACAGAAGCTTCCCATGATGTTGTTTGAAGTCCAAGGGATCTAATACAAAAGATGCTAGCTTCCTTAACTCTTTCAAGTCGGGACATCTGAAACTATACTTCTTAGTGTTCCTTCCTCCATAATCCATGGTCTGAAAATATTTGCAAATAATACCTCAATTCCTTGAAATTTTCGTGTGATGAATGTTATGATGCGCATGAATGCATGAATGCAATAATCATAAATAAGGGATCACACACAAGGCAAACAAAGGTCAAAGGATAAATCAAGTCATTGCCAAGATCAATCATCCATTTTGGTGGATTATGGCTTACACCTTATCAACACTCAAGTTCCATTGATATTGACAAGACTTGATTGGATCAACCAAGAATCAAGGGTTTGTTGCAAGTCACGAGCATGGAGTCTGGGTAAGAACCACCACAAAGGAGTGAACTAAGGATACAAATCTGTAGATCATGTTCTAAAAATTTCCCAGAGTCTTAATTTCATCTATCGGATATTACAGGGTAAGATGACTGACTCATCGACCCATAATATTCTCAAGAGAAACTCGTCTGAGTGTAGTATCGCGTAACAACTGTTATCAAGTCTTCACCCGAATAGTTTCCGCACTACGTCCTAAATAGGCCAAGATGGGTTAGGTGTTCTAAGGTCCTTAGCTTCTCAGACCCAATTAGAAATAGTAATGTCTAACCACAAATACTTGTGTGACATTTCCAAATCCAAAGGAGTCTCCACTGAGCAGATGGATCTCCAGCTAACTTGTTAAGGACTACTCCACACAATTCGAACATGACTATACCATCCTCCTATCTTAATTGCACTAAAGTTCGGGTTAGAACTTATCTTACCAAGCATAACAAGAAGATTATATCACACATACAAACATCACATATATATAAATATATTCACACAAAAAGTAGGCTAAACCCATTGGAGACTACTCCCCTTCAGAGTCGCCACTTAATTTCTGTAGCGGGAAATTCATGATCATCAAGCTATTGACAAGCTAGAGATCAATTAACAAGAGTCGCCACCGCGCTTTTATTGTTTCCAAGGGAAAAGGGAAAAAGTACGAACAAAACCCAAATAGTAAGAAGTTTTCAAATAAAAACTAATAAAAGTCAGAGATCACAGGTAAGGGGGTTGGTTACACAGAGGGAATGTGTTAGCACCCAAAGTGTCCTAGGTACTCCTAGGGAGCCCTTTTTGTGTGCATATGTATTTTGTACAAAGTGATGTTTACAAACAAATAGAATGGGGGGATGAGAAAAGAATTTATTAATTATATTTTTGTGTTTGACAAGACCTTCGGTCTTGTGCCTACGTACCAACATAAAAATGAGGGATCAAAACCTCGTAGTTCGTGATACGAATTTCAAAATGAGTGTGTTGATTTTAACAAAATTTAAGTTTGAAAGGCACAAAGGCCTAAAATGGTTTGAATGAGTTAGTTCCTTTTGGCTTTTGGAAAGTCTAAGTCAAGTCTAGTTAAGTTTATTTACAAGTTTGATTTAAGAAAATAAGTTTGAAAATGCAATGGCATAAGGCCAAAGTTTCTATCTTTTTGCAAAAAGTGGTCAAAGTTTAGAACAAAAATAGTTTACACAAAGAAGGTTTTGAGAAATGGAGGGAGATATTTTGAAATTAAAGAAGTGGGGAGAAGATGAAGAGACGATCCTATGTACAAAATTAAAAGTTTAGAGTTGAAAAGATCTGACTAAATGGGTAGCAATCCAATAGACAAGTATGTCAATAGAAACCCATAATTTGCTTGGACTTTTAGAATCAAACAACACACAAATGTACAATTATATCATCTTGAAGAGCAAGACATCAAATAAAGATGGCCTCATCCAAGCTTGTCCACTTCATGATCTTCTTCAAAATAGCCATGCAACAGATAAATTCCACAAGTCACAAGTTCAACATAATAACTTCATAATGATCAATGTTGCAGATGAATCTTAGAGAGGTCTTCAAAGATGTATCATATGAATTCAAATTGCAAGCACTTGGTTCTTCAACAAGTTGGCATTGGCCAAGTCCATTAGCAAAGGAATGTTGCCTAAGTTCTAAGTCCAATTGGTCCAAAGATCAAGCCAACAGTCCACACAAAAGCTTTTAAGAGTTTTTTGTTATTATTATGTACATTAATGGTCAAAGACCAAACAAACATGCTAAGTATATACAAGCAAAATATATCACACAATATGGTCCAAGTGAACAAAGTGAAAATTACATTAACATAAACAATTAGAATGATATGTACAATGACAAATGAAATAAAGTGCTAAAAGTAAATTGTACTAAAGTAAAAGCTTGAAATTAAAAGTTAATAGTTAGTAAGTTAGAAGTTAGTTTTGTTTTGCTTTTGATTTCAAGACATTCTTTAGAGAACACTCAACCCACTTGCCACAAGCATGGATCCTTGAACCAAAGCATCTTCCAAAGGAAGGAAAGAAGGCCAAGTTTCCACATAATACCATGGAAGAGGGGAGACTTACAATCTCACTAACTAGAATACTTATGCCTTTTATGTCACAATTTCAATGCTATGTTAAGCAATCGTAATTGGACTTATGTAGAAGTCACAACTATTTAAGGCTGGGGAATAGACTTTTGGTGTTAATGCATGTTGGAGACATAGTATTATGAACTATGCTCATGAAACATACCACACACAAAAAATATGCAAAAGGTGTGGCCTAATCTCATCCATACTCATGTTAATCTTTCAATCAACTAGCATTAGGACTTTGAGATGTCATAAGCCAAATGAAAATGAATGGATGAATTAGGGGAATTAAATGAAGTGGGAAGGGGATGAATGAGATCACAAATTGGTCAAAGGAGCACTTTTATCAAATTAGTATCATTTATTCATTTTTGGAGATGGAATGTACATTCTATCAATCCCCTAAATCCAATGATATTAACTTGACAAAGTCAAATCAACCTTGACCAAGGCCCAACAACAAACAAGCAAACTCAAATAAGTCAATACAAATGGTCAACAAAATTTAAATGACATTTATTCAATTAAAAATAATAAAATAATGCATTAAATTCAAATATGTTTTGTCCAAATCCTAAAATCTCATCAAAACACCAAAGAAATGACCATGAGATTTATCATAGGTCAAACAAGGTCAAAGGACCTTGGAGAAATTTTTTCATAATTTTTGGACATTTAAAAATATTTTCAAACAATTAAAAACAAATGAAAAATCAATTAATTCATGAAAAATATTAATAATGATCCAAAAAATAATTTTATTTCAGAATATGGAAGAGAAAAATATTTGAATTTTTTGGTGAAAGTCCCATATTTTTTGGATCAATATTAAATTTAATATGAATTATTGAAGAAAATGCAATTAAAATAAAATATAAAAAATTCAAAAATACGTGGACCATCAGATCTCCCTCATTAATTGAGCTGGCAGATCTGATAATCCAAAACGCGCGCTCCACATACACCTGAGTCAACTGCGTGGCAAATGAGGTAATCACAAGGAACGATCCAGATTAGAACATGAGACTTGGATCCTATGGTTCAGAGGTAAGACACATCATCGTCGGAGCCAGAGCTCCGGTCATCTTCCCCGATGAGCTTCACCGGACTGGTCATCATGAACCATCACCAAAAAAAGAAACAGGGACATGATCTTAAAGAGAAAATGGTGCTGAGCTCGAATCTAACCTCAAATTCCACCAATTCCAAATATATTAAGAGATATGTGGAATTGAAAAATGAGGTGCATGATCTGAGTTGCTTCAATTTGACCTCAAAGCAACTCAATCTTCTTGCCTACATTGGTAGGACTTCAGACAACTCAAGAATAAATGGAATTGTGCAATAAATTGAGAGAATAGAAGAGTTTAAAATTTCTCAAATTACCTTCAATGGAGGTCTGAACTTGATTGATCTTGAGCTTGCTTGCACTTGGACTCACTCTAATTGCTTGCAGGAGAGGAATGGAAAGGTTTAGAAGCAATGGACTCCTGGAGAGTTGAATTCCAAAACAGTGGAGATTCAAGCTTAAATCCAAATGAATTTATCAGGGTTATCCTATGAGAGTGAAGGGTTTTCAACGGGGGATCAAAGTTGGCGCAATGTTGTTGTTAGTTCTGAGCCTAAGGGCTTCTATTTATAACTAAATCATGTGATATTTGCACACTCTCTTCCACTTTCCAAAATTGGAAAATGATGATGCAAAGCTGCATGGGTGTGCATAGGCCCATGAAATGATGGTTTGAAGGTCCAAATTGAAGATCATATGCTTTGAAGATTGATTGGATTGCAAGGCAACTGAATATTGATGCTTGAAGTTGGATCCATGCCAAATGATATAACCTTGTTTAAGCCATGCGCAACCTATGCATTTCTCATCCAAAATGAATGAACTTAAGCTCTTTGGAAAGGTGAGATCAAGAGGAACAACTTTGATGTTAAATAACTTTTTATTTGGAACTTGTAACCTGGAGAAATTTGAAGTGGAGGTTTGGAAAAATTTGACATAACAAAATTTTTCTAAGTGTCAAGCTATATGTCTCAATATTCCATCATGCTTAACTTTTTATGGGAGCTTCAAATGAGAAAAGTGTCTTCATCAAAGTTGTATCTCTATCAAAGTCATTAAAAATGGTCACCAGTTTATTGTCATTTGGATTTGAAATGATAGAGTTATTCATTTTTGAAGTTTGGAAAAATCACTTGATCAATGGTATAAGTCAAAAGTGACCTATAATGTAGCCTTATATCACATGCTCAAAAAAGTTTAATTGGCTCCCACTCCAAACATAAAAGTTGAAGTAGACACATTAAATTTGATTGTGAAACTTGGAAATCTTTCAAATCATAAAAATTGAGCAAGTTATGACCTTGGGAAGTTGACTTTCAAATTAGGGTTTAGACAAAATGACCTATAATGTTTCAACATAGAAAGTGATTTTCCAAGAAAAACTAGCTCTAGGCATCAACATGAAAGTTGTTTTTAATGTTATTTATAGTAAGTTTTATCTTGGAATCATTTTTATATGGTGAAAATTGTAGGAGATAGGGTCTAGGGAGACCCAGTTTTGATCAGATAAATTCATCTGGCCAACCACCATCAACCAACTTGCTAATTTTCAATTCTATTGACTTTCTTGGCTCATGTTAGATCATATATGAATAATATGATGAATTTTGAAGTGTCCCTTGAGAAATTTGATCAATTGGTGAGATAGCTTATTGGAGAAGTTACTCAAGATACCCAGTCAAACTAGGGTTTCCAAGGCAAATCACCCTTCAAACTCTTGAAGAAAACTTGATCAATATAACATGTAGAGATCATTGGGACTCATATATGATGTTCCTAACCATTATTAAATCAATTCTTGGTTGTACTCTTTGTTCTTGAGGGTCTCAAACCCTAGATATAGACTTGATGAATCAATAAGATCATGCCCTTCCTACAAAATAGTTAGGCAAATACAAAGACATATTTTTGGTATTTTGGTTAGTGAAATGATAAAATACAAGTATGATATAATCACAAAGTGCTTGGTGATCTCTCCCAAAACAAACCCAATGAAAGAGGGGTAAGGAGGATGCCAAGGTATGATCCCAATGCTTATGCTTATAATGGAATTACATGAGGGATCTTAGGGTCAAAATTGGGGTCTTACACATGCCAATCATGTCAATTCCCCACATGGAGAAGGGCCATGGAGAGGAGATGACGTTGAACAGTGTCGGAAGAACATGAATCTTATCAACATTTATTTGTTACTTGTGGTATTTCTTCATAAATTTACAACAGTCAGATTCCATTGTCAGCCAATAGTAACCTGCTCGCAATATCTTCTTCGCCATTGCATGTCCATTGGTATGAGTACCAAAGGAACCTTCATGGACTTCAGTCATCAATAGGTTTGCTACGTGTCTATCCACACATCTAAGAAGGACCATATTGAAGTTTCTCTTTTATAATACATCACCATTCAGGTAGAAGTTTCTGTTTAATCTTCTAAAAGTCTTATTATCTTTCAAAGATGCCCCATGCGGGTAAATCTGACTTTGGAGGAAACATTTGATATCATAATACCACAGCTTCTCATCTTTGACCTTTTTAACAACAAACACATGAGCTGGCCTATCAAGACGCATCACAGTCAAATTAGGAACCTCATTCCAATATTTCACCACAATCATTGAAGCCAACGTTGCCCGAGCATCTCCCATCCGGTTCTCATCTCGAGGGATATGATGAAACTCAACCTTTGTAAAGAAAATTGAAATCCTCCTTGCATAGTCTCTATATGGTATCAAACCGGGTTGATTCGTCTCCCATTCACCTTTGATCTGATTCACAACCAAAGCTGAATCTCCATAGATGTCCAAATACTTAATTCTGATATCAATGGCCTCTTCAAGCCCCATAATGCAAGTTTCATACTTAGCTCTATTATTTGTACACTTGAAAGTCAATCTAGTTGTAAATGGAAAATGCGTGCCTTGAGGAGTAATAATCACTGCCCCAATGCCGTTACAATACTAATTAACATCTCCATCAAATACCATGCCCCAACGTGAACCAAGTTCTGACCCTTCTTCAAGCAATGGTTCATCACAATCTTTCATTTTCAAGTATAAGATCTCTTCGTCAAGAAAATCATACTGCACTGACTGATAATCTTCAATGGGTTGGTGAGCCAAATGGTCAGCCAAGACACTACCTTTGATCGCTTTCTAAGATCGGTATTCAATATCATAGTTTGATAAGAACATATGCCAACAGGAAATCCTCCTAGTTAAACCAGGCTTCTCAAATATATACTTGATTGGATCCATTTTGGATATCAACCAAGTGGTATGATTCAACATATATTGACACATACGCTTAGCAACCCAAGCCAATGTGCAACAAGTCTTCTCTAGCATAGAATTCCGAGTCTCACAGTCGGTGAATTTCTTACTGAGGTAGTAAACTAAAAGTTCTTTCTTTCCAGTCTCATCTTTCTGACCAAGAACACAACCCATACTCTCTTCAAGCACATTCAAATACATGATCAACGGTCTTCCTTCAACAGGTGGAGACCGAATCGGAGGTTCGAGCAGATATTCTTTGATACTATCAAAAGCTTTCTGGAAGTCTTTGGTCCAATCACAAGACCGATCTTTCTAAAGAAGCTTGAATATAGGAGCACATGTGGCAGTCATGTGCGAAATGAATCTTGAGATATAATTCAAGCGACCGAGAAAACCTCTGACTTGCTTCTCAGTTTGAGGCGTAGGCATCTCTTGTATTGCTTTAACCTTAGCAGGATCAACTTCAATACCCTTCTCGCTGACAATAAATCCCAACAACTTACTAGAACGAACACCAAAAGTACACTTATTGGGATTCAAGTGGAGTTTATACTTCCTCAAACGCTGGCATAACTTGAATAAATGCTCGACATGTTCCTCTTCATCAATAGATTTGGCAACCATCTCATCAACATAGACTTCGATCTCTTTATGCATCATATCATGAAAAAGAGTAGTCATTGCTCTTTGGTAAGTCGCACCAGCATTCTTTAAACCGAAAGGCATCACTCTATAACAAAATGTTCCCCAAGGTGTAATGTACGTGGTCTTCTTCATATCTTCGGGTGCCATCTTGATCTGATTATATCTGGAAAATCTGTCCATAAAGGAAAAGACTTTGAATTTAGCCGTATTGTCTACCAACATATCAATGTGTGGAAGAGGGAAATCATCTTTCAGACTGGCTTTGTTCAAGTCTCTATAATCAACGCACATATGGACTTTTCCATCCTTCTTAGGAACATGTACAATATTGGCCACCCATTGCGGATACTCAGCAGTAACAAGGAAACCAACGCCAATCTGCTTTTGCACTTCTTCTTTGATGTTCATTGCCATATCAGGATGAGTCCTTCTCAACTTCTACTTGACTGGCGGGCATTCTGGCTTCAACGATAATCTATGCTCCACAATCTCAGAATCCAAACCAGGCATGTCTTGATAGGACCAAGCAAACACATCAGAATACTCTCGGAGAAGATCAATCATCCCCTTCTTTACTTCAGGACACAGTCAAGACCCAATCTCGACTTCCTTCACATCATCCTCGGAACCCAAGTTGACTAGCTCAATCTGCTTTTCTAACGGCTGAATGGCTTTTCCTTCGTGCTCAAGAAGACGAGACAATTCATCACTTACTTCCTCATCACTTTCCTCCTCAGCCTCAAACACATAGAATTCAAAATTTGGAGAAAGAGAAGGATCATTGTATTCAATGGGGTTAGGAACCAACCAATATAATGATTTAATATTTTGATTTTAGAGAAGTGAATTTGTGACCAAATATTATGCAGATGGACAATTATATTATTGATTTATGTTTTTTGTGATTACCATTTACAGAATAAAGCAAAAAAGTAAAAACAAACCATCATAGATGTGGATGAATAGAATTAAATTTTATTGATGATCAGAATTTGAAAAAGCTTAAACAATGTTCACTTCTCCCTTAGGCATATGAGAAGGATTTTCAAAAAACAATAAAAGCAATTACTTAGATCGATGCATAGTAACAGGAATATCAACAACAGTCCAATTATTGCAAGCTTTTCCATACGTCACAAAATTGGTGCAACCTTCATCTTCATCACCCTCTATCACAACAGCTAAGTTTTGTTCATTACCATGAATGAACCCTCCGCTATGGAAATAAAGGTTGAGAATCCTCATATCTAACCACTAATGAACCTTGATGGAAACCCAAACCGGCTCTGCTCTTGTTATCGGAGACCTCTACCATCTGTCTCTACTGATCAGACTGACCATCTTCAACAATCTTCTTTGCATCTTTAAACGAGGATATGGGTGCCCCAACTCTCTTTTCTTCAACAATAGATAAGGCTTGGAACGGAGTTCCAACCTTATCCTCAGCTTCTACATAAGAGAAAGATGACAGGTGGCTAACCAACAACACCTTCTCCCCATCAAAAATAACAAGCTTCCCATTCTTGATAAATTTCAGCTTCTGATGCAACGTCGAAGTAACGACTCCTGCCTCATGAATCCATGGCCTTCCCAACAAACAGCTATAGGTCGGGTGGATATCCATTACTTGAAAAAGTAATTTAGAAGTCACTCGGACCTATCTTTACTGGAAGGTCCACTTCGCCGATCACGGTTTTGCATGAATCGTCAAAAGCTTTGAAGATTACGCCACTATATCTCATAGGAGCACCTTGGTACGACAACCTTGAAAGAGTTGACTTTGTAAGTACATTCAACGAAGACCCGGTGTCTACCAACACATTTAATAGAGTGTCATCTTTGCAATTCATCGAGATATGCAGAGCCAAATTATGATTCCTACCCTCCTCGGGGAGTTCTTCATCACAGAAACTGAGATTGTTGCAGGATGTGATGTTAGCTACAATATGATCAAACTGATCCACCGTAATATCATGTTCCATATAAGCTTGCTCTAGAACTTTCTGTAGTGCTTCTCTGTGCGCTTCTGAATTTGTTAGCAGAGACAACACAAAAATCTTGGAGGGAGTTTGGAGCAGCTGCTCCACCACATTGAACTCGCTCTTCTTTATCAATTTGAGCACCTCATCATCGTTATTAGGCTTCAAACCACTGGATTCACCAGACTGACACTTTGAAGCACTAAGAGAATCTACTACAGGCTCATCAACCTTCTTATTAATAGATATATCTTCCACATTCTTCGGGAACACCGACCCAAAGACACGACCGCTACGGGTCACCTTGGTAACATCAGCTATGCTCACAAGAAAACTAGTTGTAGGCAAAGGAACCTCTTGATCTTCTCTAACATGGTAGCATTTTACTAATATGGAACAACTTTATCGGATGCATACGGGACGGGGCCCACTAATTGTATAACTAACAACGATACCGATCTATTACTGGCGCTGTTACTGCTGCTGCTGTCATACTGAATCACCACTCTCTCAGGAGTTTTGAACACAGGGACTATAACATTGACATCGTCACCTAACTGAGAGGATTAGAAGATTTGAATCACGCATTCATCCATCAACCGCTGGATGTCCCTTTTCACAATAACACAACCTCTAGGATTGACACTGCAGATTACACAACCATCATGGTCGTGCTCACACTCGCTAACCAAACAAATATCCTTGTGCATCCTCACCAAGGACCTTCTTATGAAGCGTACATCATATATTTTGAATTCCCCAGGATAGCCGTCCACCATATTAACATATGAATTTCCATGGGCAGGTAGTGGGTTAGCTTTGACGTTCAGCGCACGGTCCTCGAAGGACACCATTCCACTCTTTACCAGCTTTTAGACTTCATACTTCAGGGGGTAACAATTCTCAATATCATGACCGGGAGCTCCTTGGTGAAAGGCACATCGGAGTTCTGATTTGTACCACCATGGAAGTGGTTCAAGAATTTGTGGAGGATTTCTCGGTTGCAACAAGTTCCTGAGAACCAAAGATGAGTACAATTCTGCATATGTCACAGGAATCGGGTCAAAAGAGAGCTCATTCCTCTCAAAATTTTGTTGTTGTTGATGATTGTTGGTATTGTTGTTGTTGTAGGTGTTTGTTCGTTGTTGTGGTTGTTGTTGTTGATGTTATTATTGTTGAATTGGTGTTGACTAATTGTTTGAAAATACTGGGAACACAGATCATACTTGATGATGGTGTTGACGGGGTGGTTGATTTCTTCCTACATGAGGCCTCCTTTGCCTCCCAACGGACACTATATTGGCTTCACTCTCCTTCTTCTTGCTGAAACTATTGATATACCTCTTGCTGGTGTTAGTTGGAGATTTCGACCATTAGGTTGAAGTTCTTTGAAAATATTATGTTTTGGAGAATAATATAAAAATGGCTTTGTGAAGCTATTTATTAAATCCTTTTCTTGGGAGAAAATACCTTTTTGTCGAAGCTTAATACGTAGAAGATTTTAGGATCTCCACAAGTTCTCTTCGACATCAGCGTTTGGCAGATTCGAAGCTTAGAGCGGGAAAAATTTGAAATTCAAACGAAGTAGTTTCGTCAGGCGAACGCGTGGAAGCATCTGAGGCACGCTGTCACATCCGCGAAAAACAACCGGCGGGCTAAAACGAAACAACACAGAGCCGCCACCGTGCGTTATTTATCCCAAAGAGGGAAAGGAAACGCTCGAAGTAAACCTGGAAAGGAAATGGTCTTACGACCGGAGAGAAAGGGTAAGGGAGTCGGTTACGTAAGGGGAAGGTATTAGCACCCCTCACGTCCGTCGTACTCGACGGGATCCACGCTCTAAAAGAAAGAAAAGGTTGCTAAAAGAAACTGCTCAAAGAATATACACACGCACACATACTAACAAAACAGATGGAAGACGGAGGAAGGTAACTCGGCAGGATATCGCATCCTGGTCCTACGTAGTTTGTCAGAAACAAACATCAGAGTCAACGTAGTTCGGGACAAGGGGGAACGTGCTCAATAGGATATCGCATCCTATGCCTACGTATCTCATCTGGAATGAGAATCAGAGCTACCGTAGTTCGGCTCACGCACGCCAAACAAAACAAAACGCACACAGGAAACCGACTGCCAATCGCTGGACTTACGTCGGACTCCACACAAAAATGGCAAACATGGGACCCGAATGCCAATCACTGGACTTATATCAGCGTCCGAACCAAACAAACCCACACTGGAACCCGAATGCCAATCACTGGACTTACATCAACTTCCAAGCACACAACAACCAACAAGTTAATAGGGAGTCGGGAACTCGAGCCTATAACTGTCAAGCACACACTCAAAAACAAACAACAAGTTACTAAGGAGTCGGGAACTCGAGCCTAGCAACTGTCAAACAACACACACGAAAAAGAAAAAGGTTTTCCCGGAGAGATCTCGCACGACCTCCTGCCTACGTACCTCATCTGGTATGAGGATCAGGGCAACGTAGTTCCCCTTAACAGGGGAGAAACTTTCTCCTAACCAGAGACTGGGAAATGACAAACTAAAAGGGAGACTGACTCGAGCCTAATAGTTATCATGTATTCCACAATGGTCCTAGGTTGAGTTTTCTATCTACTTGCACAACAGCAAGCTAATCCTATCCAGGCAAAGCAAGCATGCAAGCATAAACAAAACAAAGCAAACATTCACAATTAGCACACACTATATCCAGACAAAGTGGGCTCAAACAAAGGGTTAGACTGCCAAAGCAAGTCAACTGTATCAGGGGTGAGTTTTGCTCTTAACCCTAACATTGAGAGTTAGGGTGAAGCAGATGAAAGGGGAGTGAGGATGAGACCTCATAGCTCTTATCCCTGGCCAGGGAGAGCTTTAGACAAAGAAGTGTGGGTTCAGAAAGTGGGAACCCTTCTACACTTATGACACTGACTCAACTGTACAACTGTACAAGATCTTGGGTTAATATCCCAATGCATCAACACCAGTTGTGTGAGCAAAGGGATGACTCAACAAGAATAGTAGGAGATGGATTGCACATCTCTTGTATCTGCCAATTGCCTTAACAAAGGTCTTTTCCTGCTTGGCACAAATATAAACAATCACAAACATTGCCTCTTAAGGAGGACTTCAGACAGGTGCCTGGCCAAGTAACAGACCAGGTCTTCCAGACTACATGAAGTTAGAGTGTTCTACCTCTATTGGTTAAACAACCAAGCCACAGCAAAAGCAATTTCTCAAGGAACTATGAGCAACTAATGTACCTGAAATCAATCCAATACAATCAGTACTCAGACAAACCAACAGTAAACAGCAAAAGTCAACAGTTAATCTGTACAGTCAAACACAAGTTAATGCACAAAAGTGCAAGCCATGAACTCAAACTCAAGCATCAAACCCTACAAAACAAAGTCAATGTTAGCCATAAACAATCACAAGTCAACTCAAATTGAGTGCACATCCTTAAGCATTGGCCATTTGTGCTATTAACCTGAAACACAATTCAAAAGTGAGAGCACAAACCACTAGTTCAAGACTAGGGCCAAAATGAGATCAAATCATCAAACAGTGACAAAACATGATAAATGAATGGGACCAAAACCATGATGACCTATAATGTGTCTAGAATTCACATGTCAAATTTCACATCCATCCAATAAACCATAAGGATTTCACAAAGCAAATACAAACATGTGTCACAAAAAATCAACAAATGACCAAACAGGGGAGAAAATTCCAATCAAATAGGAAATGTCATCAATAAATCCAGAACAATTCTCATGTATTCTTAACATCCATATGCTCAATCATGCAAAATTTCAGCTCAATCCAAGGTCCCTAAGCACATCAAATAAAATCATGAAGATGCACAATGAATGGTGTGACACAAATTGTCACACCTCTATTCAAAAAATCATATCTCATCATCCAGGAACTCAAAAATTGCAAACCACATATCAAAATCACCAGAAAAGAGTCAAGAACATGCATGTAAAATTTCATGAATTTCTAATGAAGCATCATCATTTCATGAACAAAATGGTGAGCATGGTACACAAAGCATACATTCAAACAAACACTAGGAAATTTATTTTTCCACATGTGCACAAAAATATTAAAAATCACCATAAAAAAGTACACATCACAAGGAGAATGGTGAAAAAAACCTCATCAATTTTGGATCATTTTTGAAGAACCTATGGATTTTTAAAGATGCAAGATCAAAATGAAATAAACATGAAAAAGAGAAATGAAATGAAATGAAATATTATTCAGAAATGGCAAAATTGTAAATACGCCTTGCCACGATGAAACGCGGCGTTTCATTAAAACGCCTTGGCACGCTCCAATTGGTCAGGATCCGCGGGAAACAACAAATTCAAACGCAGCCAGGCAAAAATGGATCAAAACGCTCCTGGAGCGTGTTCTTCATCAAGTTCATCAATCAGAATTTCCAGAAAATCACATATGAACAAAAGTTCACCAAATTCAACAATCTTTATATCAATGGAATCATCATTCAATGTACATCATGGATATGAATTCAATTTGACCTAATTCTAACTACACAACACGAATCGATCAAAACAACATTTGAACATCAAACTTTAATTCCAGATTTCTTCCTTGATTCTCAATGATTTTCAAAGCCACAAGTTGCATTGAACTCTATGATCAAAGACCTATAAGAACGATATCATGATTTAAGCAAAGGTTGAGATTGAATTCTGACCTTATGATGATGGCAGTGCTCGATTCTTGTGTTTCCAAGTCCAAAATGCAAAAACAGATGTTGATTGAAGCTTAGGAAGGTGATTGAAAGAAGTTTTGTAGCTCAATCGTGCACAATGAGGAAGATCTCTCAAACTGCCATGGATGAGTAAGGTGATGACAGCTGCAATTCTTCAAGCTTGGCCACGATTTCTTGCTCAACAGTTCTTCACACTCACTTGTAGATGATAGATCAAGCACGAATTCACACTATGGATGATGAATTGTGATGCAAATGATGAAAAAAGTGTGAAAAGATTTGGAGAAAATTGAGAGGTTTTGGAGGGAAAGTTTGTTAGATCTGAAATTGTGAAATGTGATTATGCACTTTCTGTTATGATTAACATCTTATACCATGCCCTAATCCATTTGCTAATCACAATTAACAAATTGAAAGTGAATTAGTGAAATGCAATTTTAAGCATAAATGTCCAAAATGGCCTTTTGCAAAATCAGCCAATGCAACAGTAAAAACCAGTTCAAACAAGTCCAAAATGATGTTTGTGATGTGTTGCAATAGGCTTTGTATGGAAATCACATGTATTTTGGAAATTCACCATTTTTCCCACCAATTTTCAAATAGTTCACTTGAAAAATGCCATTTTGCTATGATGATTTTTGATGAAATGTGATGATGCATCATGAAAGTACATGTAAAATGGGGTTTTCTCAAAGAAAGATCACCCAATTTGGCCATTCCATGTGAAAGTTATGGCACTTTGAATTTCAACATTTTCTGAAAATGATTTGATCATAACTTGCCAACCACACATGAGAACTTCATGTTCTTGGACTTTTTGGAAAGGTGAGAGCAAGATCTACAACTTTAATGTTAGACAAAATTTCATTTGAAGCATTTTTGGACATGTAATTTTGAGATGAAAAACTTTCCATTTTTGGAAACTTTCAATTACAGGTCACTTTCTATTTTTGGAAAGTTTCTATCTGACTTTATTTTCTCCATTCTTGATGTTTGAAATGTCAAATGAAACTTGTTTGGACATGAATGAAGTGTCTCTTGCCCTCTCCCACCTCCAAATCCATCAATTCGAGCACAGTTGACCACAGTTGACTTTTCTGATTGATAGATGAATTTGGCCATGCACTGATCAAGTTGAGCCTCAAACTCCTGATGAAATGGCTCCAAAATGAAACCCTAGCTTCCATAAGCTCAATATAATCATATTATGATCCCCATATCCATTGTAGACCCCATCTCCTTGACAAGCCCTGATTGGCCCAATACAACTGATTAGGGTTGACCAGAGGTCAAAACCCTAATCTCAAGGTATCTGATCAAGCATGATGAATCCATTGGTGATGACAAAACCATGATGATGATGATGTATCATTTCAACCAAGATGAAGCTCAACCCCCTTGAAGAATCATGAAACCCTAATTTGGACACAGCCCTCAGATGGCTAGTGACCAGTCCATAAACCCTCAGGCTTGCACCTCAACTTCATTATCTTCTGACCAAGACTTACGAGGATGACTTGCACAATGTTGCCACATGATAGGTAATATGCAATGCCTAATGACCTAAAAAATGAAATGCAATATGTTAAGCTAGTCCCAAGAGAGGAGGGCAAATTTTGAGGTGTTACAGCTGCCCCTATTCAATCCACTATGAACCTGTCCATATGAATAGCCTCGGCTTTCAGATGATCAGGATGAAGAGTGATTGAATACCAAGAACAGACGAACAATTTTCACTCTGATGGGAAATAATTAACAACGCCTGTCAGAATCGGCGAAGAAACAATCTTGAAACAAGAATCCGTCTGGTACGGAGAAAGTCGGCCTGATCACCGAAAAAACGTCGACCCGGATACCAAAATAAATGGTAACGCAAGGATAACCATGGCCTGAACACCACATCCGCTGGGATTATTATCTCTTTCTTTTTATGCTTTTCTTGAACCCCGAAATTTTTTCTTCTTTTTCATTTTCTTGAACCCCGAAATTTTCTTTCGCGCCAATGATCCCAGATCACTGCATTTGAACCTCGACATCTTGTTTGCCAAATAATGAACCCCATTCTCCATTTTGAACCCCAGTCGCCAGACGATAACTTGTGATCGCCATTGTGAACCCCTTTCTCCAGAAAATGCCGCAACATTTCCCTTTCTCCCTTTGAACCCCGATCTCCAGAAAATGCTTCAACATTTCCTTTTCTCTGTTTGAACCCCGATCTCCAATTTCTTGTGATAATTCCGTTGGCAACGTCGGAAATAACACCAAATCACCACTCCGATGGCGACATATCAGAGGGTACACCTTCAACCAGACACTGACTAGTGACTGGGAAGAAACTCGACATTTACTGGACATCGAATCAATGATGCTGACAGACACCAAAGAAAACTCGAACAGACACTTACTGATGACTGGGAGGAACCTCGACGTTTACTGGACATCGAACGATGATGTTGACAGACACCAAAGAAAACTCGACCAGACACTTACTGATGACTGGGAGGGAACTCGACGTTTACTGGACATCGAACGATGATGTTTACTGACACCAAAGAAACTCGACCAGACGCTTACTGACGACTGAGAGGAAACTCGACGTTTACTGGACATCGAACGATGATGTTTACTTGACACCAAAGAAAACTCGATCTTACGGGGATCTATACGACACTTACTGGTATCGCAAGGATGACATCCACATATGTCAAAACCAGGCAGACGCTTGCCGGGGACTAACTGGGAAATACTGTTGCTCCAAAATCATGATGCTAAACTCCTCAGAGTAACGTCTTCACCATCCGGCGAAATCAATCCTCAAACGGTAACCACGGCTTGAATCGCGCTGATCGCGTAACGTTTCCATCTCTGTCCGACGGAAAAGTTTCCTCACGTATCGCACTACTGGGGAACATTGACGATCTGACGTCATGATGCTAAACTCCTCAGAGTAACATCTTCCAACTTCTGTCTCGCACGACAGAAATCTCCCTCCAGTATCGCACTACTGGGGAATATTGTTGACCCAACACCACGATATTAAACTCCTCAGAGTAACATCTTTACCTTTGGGCAAAACCAAAATTCAAGCGGTAACCACGGCTCGAGTCGCGCTGATCGCGTATCATTTCCATCTCTGTCCGACGGAAAAGTCTCCTCCAGTATCGCACTACTGGGGAATACCTTTGATTAACTCATGAGGCTAAACTCCTCGGAGTAACACCTTCGCTTTCTGGCAAAACCACCTCTCAAACGGTAACCACGGTTTGAGACTAGCTTATGCTTGCAATGATGATGCATGATTTTTTAGCGTAATGCTTCACAATCATGGAAATGCTACGCGATTTATTACGCAATATGCTATGCTTATTCTACATGATGAATGCATAAAAAGTATCCCCCTCAAGGGACTCTTCTGGGGAGCTCGAGACACTTTGCTGAGGAACTCGCCAACACTCCGATCTCCACCCTGCTGGGGAATAACACTGCTGCTGGGAAAAGGCAACCCTTGCTGGGGAAAACCTCCTTTGCACCCGATCCGCTTGGGGACATCGCTGGGGAATAGAACCACCACCACACTCTGTGGGGAAACAACAGTCTTTGACTTGTTGAGGATATAAATCTCGACTCTGCTTGGGGAACCCTCACAGATACCTCCGCTGGGAAACAACAACCTTCAGGCCTGGCGACTGGGGATGCATTGATTTCAAATTCGCTGGGGATAACCATCCTGACCCTGCTAGGGAAACCACAGACCTTGGATCTGCTGGAGAATTAGTCCTCATGACTCTGCTTGGGGAGATGAGGAAAGTCTGATACTGAACACCCGTCGACTCGTCGAACTTTGGTATCTAACATCCGCATACAGTGTCAACTTTCCACTTTCGAGAACTCCCAGACTCGTCTGGACCTTTTCTGCTCCATCATCTTGTATTCCCAACTGCTCCGCACTCGACGGAGAGCGAACTCCTGGGACTATACAGACTTTTCAATTTTCCGACTTTGAAGAGTCTTCTTGATTAATTCTCAAGGATCGTCGTACGCATCTCCGTCATTTCACCGTTCTTCTATTCATTCGTCCCTGATTGGACTCCATGGGGATTTTTTTTTGTCAACAACTTCCACATCACAACCTGCAAGTGAGTGAAAATATCTAACAGCACCTGCAAAAGAGATCGTCAGATAAAACCGTGCCCCAGGCGTGTCAAGATTTCAACACTTGGGTCGCTCAACCTTCCAAATAAGATTTCAAGCTTTCAATCTTATAAACATGCATTGGAAGGGACCTGTATGTTTTAAAATGCAAAGATTCTTTATCACAAACAATTGGATGTTTTTGCAATCAAAGCGGTAATGAAAAACAAAAAACAAAATTATTTGACTGAATATGCATTTTATTGATTGAAAAAGTGTGGCTCAAACTGAGCAATATAAAGGAAGCAATTCCTGAAAAGAGGTAATTGCGCACAAAAGGAAAAACCTATCCTAATGGCAACGTGAAACCCGTGATCTCATCGAGTTCCAACTCGGTTACACCCTATATGTCCTCAGACTCTCCGTGCTTTCTGCCTTCTGAACAAGACGCTTCTGATTGATCCCTACCAGGTATTATCCATGATGCTTTAACCAAAGCGCAAACGATCATGCCGGACGCAGTTGTTCGTTTCAATCCCTCTTTTGCCTGGACCGCCCTTTCGGGTTTTCAGTCCACCGGGATACCCCTTTTTGCCCAAGTCGCCTTTTCAGGTTTTCGACTTGCCGGGTGTACATTTTTTCATTCTATCCCTAATTTTTGCCCGAACCTTTCTTTCTGTTTTTGGTTCGCCGGGATGCCCCTTTTTGCCTGGACTATTTTATTCTTTTCGTCCAGCGGGTCTTTTCATACGAAGTATTTTTTAACTGCGTCCGCATTTACAGGGGATGGAAAATCCTCACCATCCATGGTCGTTAGCAACAAGGCTCCGCCAGAGAAAACCTTCTTGACCACGAATGGACCTTCATAATTCGGTGTCTATTTGCTCCTACGATCGTTTTGAGGAGGAAGGATCCTTTTCAGCACCAGATCTCCCACATGATATACCCGAGGTCATACCTTTCGGTCAAAAGCACGCTTCATCCGCTGCTGGTACAACTGCCCATGACAGATGGTTGCTAGCCTCTTTTCCTCAATTAGGCTCAACTCTTCGTACCGGTCCTTACCCATTCCACCTCTTGCAACTTCACATCCATCAGGATTCTCAAAGAGGGAATCTGGACCTCGACTGGTAGCACGACTTCCGTTCCACATACCAAAGAGAAAGGCGTTGCCCCAGTAGATGTACGCACCGAAGTTTGATACCCAGGACGCAAGCCTCGTACTCAGCCACCATTGTCGGTGCATTCAAATGTCATTCGGGCAACAAAAGGAATGCGAGATCCTTTCGGCATAACCAAAGCAACACTAACTCCTTCACATTAACCCCATCAGACATCAGAATACGTTCGGATTCAGGGTCAGGCCCCTCCTCCGGGATCGGTTACTCTCAATCTTTCGATTTGAGCACCTCGAGATGTCCTCATCAGGGAACTCAAACTTCCTTGGTTGATAACCCTCAATGGATTGCTGGGCGAGGTAATCAGACAATACACCCCCTTGATTGCTTTATGAGAGTATCACAAATTAATCAACATTCTTTTGCACTCTCACAACTTGTCAGGTCCATGCTGGCTTCTCAAACACATACTCGATCGGATCCGTCTTGGACATCCACAAAGTGGTATGAACCAGCATACACTGTCTCAGTCGGCGAGCAGCCTATGCCAAAGTACAACAAGTTTCCTCGAGCCGTGAATGTATTGTTTCACGGTCGATAAACTTTTTGCTAAGGTAAATTGCATGCTCTTTTCGATAAGACTCGTCATGCTGACCCAATACACCTCGTAGACCCCTCGAAGGCCGTCAAGTACGGATTAACAATTGCTCCTTCCACAGAAGGCATCAGAATCAGAGGTTCCTGCAACTTATTCTTTTATTTCTCAATGCCCCTCGGCAATCATTATTTCACCTGACCATTTGATATTTTCTCAACAACTTGAGTACGGGTTCACACGTAGCTGCTAGATGAGATGTGAACCATGACATGTAGTTCAATCTATCTAAGAAACCACGAACCTCTTTTTCTGTTCTCGGTTCAGGCATTTCTCTTATTTTTCTTTCTTCTTTTCTTTAGCAGGATCAACCTCGATTCCTCTTTTCTGCTCACAATAAGCCCCAACAACTTACCGGACCGCACTCTGATAGTGCACTTATTCAAATTCAACCTCAGTCTGAATTATCTCAACCGGTCAAACAACTTGCCCCGGTCTGCTAGATGCCCCTCTTCTGTTTGGGACTTTGCTATCATGTCATCAACATAGCATTCAATTTCATGATGAATCATATCATGAAACAAAGTCACCCTGATACGTGGCCCCGGCGTTCCGCTTCTCTAGAGGACAGTTTTTCTCTCCATGGTAGCTTGTGCCCAACAACATCGGTATCCGACCCTGGCATATCCTGACACGACCAGGCAAAGGTATCCACCTGCTCTTTCAACAGGGCTACCATTCTGCTCTCAACTCGCCTATGAAGCGGCCCGGATTTTCGCACCCTTTCTGACCTCGGCGGTGCTTGGAATAACAATCTCAATCCGCTCCTTATGCGGCTGAATCACCTTCTCCTCTTGTTTTAACAATCTGGCTAATTCCAACATATCACAATCTTCTTCGCCTTCTTCTTCGGCATGATAGATCGGATTGTCGAAGTCATATGAGGTGTAACCAAATTGTTATCAATGAGATTCCGGAGAATTACTTTTCGAAGTCGGAACGAGACAATGGAAAAAAAGAAAAATGAAAACATTGCCATTTTTATTTTGTTTTTATTTTTAAACTGCAAAAATAAATGAAAAACAGGGAACACCGCTTTTAACTGAAAAACATCCTTTTATTGATGATGCAAGAAATTGCAAAGCAAAACATGAGGCGGCCCTTACAATGAACCATTACGTTTCGAGAAAAACGTAAGGCTTTCATGCAAATAAAACTGAAAACAGAAAGTATTACTCTTCCAGATGAATGACAGTGACAATCTTTTAAGCCCTCCAGCTCAGGACTTGCTGCCCTGGTGCGCACGGTTTTACCCAACCATCAAACTCGCAGTCACTTTCGTTCTCTTCACCTACTGCACAGGTGTAATCCGAATCTTCAGCAATTGCACTCACCATCGCCTGACCACGCGCTGGCATGGGATTAGCATTAACATTCGGTGATGGCGCAAAATTGATGGCCTTGGAGTCTACCAGATCCTGGACGACATGCTTGAATGCCCTACAGCCCTCAATGCTATGCCCTGGTGTTCCCGAATGGAATTCACACTTGGCATTCTCATCATAATTAGGAGGCCTCTGATCTGATCTCATCGGAACCATCGTCCTCGGCTGAACCAACCCAAGATCCATCAACTTTTTAAACAGCACAGCATATGACACGGGCGGCTTATCGAACTGACGATCAACCCCTTTTCCCCTCACTTGGTACCCGGCTCTCTGCTGAGGTGGCTGATGTTGCTGTCGTACTGACTGATTACCAGTAGGGGTGGTTACCGCAGCAGTGTACTGGTAGTAACGATCCCTACCGTGTCCTCTCTGGGCATACACAGCACTTGATTCACCCTCATTCTTGCGCTGACCGTTCCCGAATGGCTTCCTCGATCCTGATGACGAAGCATTACCTTGTATTTTCCCCATTCTTAGCCAACTTTCAATTCTCTCCCCTGCTACCACAATGTCAGCAAAGTTGGTAACCGGGCATCCAACCATTCTCTCGGCAAACACCCCTTGCAGGGTACCCATGAACAGATCAGACATCTCCCGATCCACCAGCGGAGGTTGAACTCTGGCAGCCAATTCCCTCCACCTTTGGGCATACTCTTTAAACCATTCACTTGACTTCTGAGACATACCCTGCAGCTGGGTACGACTAGGAGCCATGTCAGCGTTAAACTGGTACTGTTTAAAGAATGCATCTCCCAGATCCTGCCAGCTCTTGATGTCAGCAGACTTCAGCTTGGTGTACCATTCCAGAGATCCGCCAGACAGACTATCTTGGAAAAAGTACATCCAGAGCTTCTGATCCGTTGTATAGGCATAAATCTTGCGAACGAAAGCTTGGAGGTGAGTTTCCGGGCAGGAACTCCCATTGTATTTGTCAAATGCAGGCGCCTTGAACTTCTGCGGGATCACAATCCCCTCGACTAGCCCCATGTTTGACATATTGACAAATCCCGGAGTAGTGTGGCTTTCCAGAGCCCTGATCTTTTCTGCCAGCAACTGAATTTCTTTGCTTTGTGGTTGGACACCATATTGACCGAATGGCTCGTTGTGCATGGAGAATTGGTCAGCTTCTCGGTCCTCCTCTTTGTCGTCATCAACCCCAAAGAATGGAGGAAACAGACTGTCTTTCACATTATGCCCCAGACCGGGCCCACCACTAGTAGCAGCACCAAATCCGCCAGCATTGTTGTTCACCATACCTACGGTTGCTCTCTTTCCACCATCTCGAGAACCACCGAGCCCCTGGTTGGAGACACCATCCAGGTTTACCCCACTGTTGGCAGCTGAAGCCCGCTCGAGCTTCTCAACTTTATCAGCCAATGCTTTCTGACCAACTGCAAAACCCTGCATGATGTTGATCAGCTCATTCATTTTATCTTTCAGCTCGAGGACGTCTGTATTTGGGAGTTCCATCAGTCTAGGAGTGTTGCGTCTGGTGAAGTATCTGTGAGGTCGGGTTGAATGCAAAGGTACAACTCTACGAGCACGAGCAATGATTCCTGAAACAATCAAGCACGTCAGAACCCGACACCTACAAAACAGCAAACAGGTTAATATGCATGAATGCAACGTCTATCCATATGAGGAAGATTCTGTCCTTTGATTCTGGTTTCATCGAGACATATAATATTTTTACATCCATATTCTGACATTCAAGATGTCTCTCAACCAGATTCTCAATCAATCATACTCCCCATATGCCTAGACGTAAGTTAGATGCAGATGACTGCAAAATGTAATGATGCTGATGAATGAATGCAATGCACTGTGCCATCCTCCAAGTCATCTGATCACTTGTTGCACTGAAGCCTGATCTCTGAACTGATCACAACCATCTGACGGAACATGTAACCACAAATCCCACTCAAGGATTCCGAAATAAACGGAACTGAAAGATACATCACCATCATCATCATCAGAGATCCACTGAACAAATACCCACAACAATCTCTGAATCGGCCCGGGGAATCCTGAAATAAACGGATCCCCACTGATAAATACCACGGACAACATTCCGACGTCTTGGCAATAAATGACCATAAATCCGACTTATAAATATGACTCTGATCCACGGAACCAATAGTCACCATCCAAGTCACCATCTGAACATGCATCTGAAAGAATCACCCTCCCCTCACAGGTAAATTCTAATCAGGTCATCCTAAGGCGGATAATGGTCTCGACAATCGGGCAAAGATACTCAACGGGTTTGCCCTTTCGGGTGTGCCGTTGTAGCTCTCTTAAGATCGTCTAAACCAAAGATCCGGGAAAGATCGGTCACCGAAGTCAATAGTTCAAAAGAGATACCCGACCAAAGTGGAATACTCCACTCGGAAGGACTCTCTCAGATGAACCTCGTCCGGCTTGTGGTACATCACGTTGCCAAGCACATGTTAACCTAACATGAAAGAGGCAACATGAGACCACACTAATCCTAGGTGTACACTCGGGCCTGGGTTTTAGCCCCACTCAGAACACCCACCCCATAACAGATGAACCACCTGCACAAGACGACACGATGATAGTATGATGCATGCAAATATTTATGCAAATATATACAAAAGAATAATAATAAATGCAATAAATAGAGCAGCACAAGCAACCAAAACTACCCTAGAACGCTAGGAGAGACTCGCTTAGGGAAGATGGACCAGCAATAGGTCAACTTCTATGTCCCCAGCAGAGTCGCCAGCTGTCGCATCCGCGAAAAACAACCGGCGGGCTAAAACGAAACAACACAGAGCCGCCACCGTGCGTTATTTATCCCAAAGAGGGAAAGGAAACGCTCGAAGTAAACCTGGAAAGGAAATGGTCTTACGACCGGAGAGAAAGGGTAAGGGAGTCGGTTACGTAAGGGGAAGGTATTAGCACCCCTCACGTCCGTCGTACTCGACGGGATCCACGCTCTAAAAGAAAGAAAAGGTTGCTAAAAGAAACTGCTCAAAGAATATACACACGCACACATACTAACAAAACAGATGGAAGACGGAGGAAGGTAACTCGGCAGGATATCGCATCCTGGTCCTACGTAGTTTGTCAGAAACAAACATCAGAGTCAACGTAGTTCGGGACAAGGGGGAACGTGCTCGATAGGATATCGCATCCTATGCCTACGTATCTCATCTGGAATGAGAATCAGAGCTACCGTAGTTCGGCTCACGCACGCCAAATAAAACAAAACGCACACAGGAAACCGACTGCCAATCGCTGGACTTACGTCGGACTCCACACAAAAATGGCAAACATGGGACCCGAATGCCAATCACTGGACTTATATCAGCGCCCGAACCAAACAAACCCACACTGGAACCCGAATGCCAATCACTGGACTTACATCAACTTCCAAGCACACAACAACCAACAAGTTAATAGGGAGTCGGGAACTCGAGCCTATAACTGTCAAGCACACACTCAAAAACAAACAACAAGTTACTAAGGAGTCGGGAACTCGACCCTAGCAACTGTCAAACAACACACACAAAAAAGAAAAAGGTTTTCCCAGAGAGATCTCGCACGACCTCCTGCCTACGTACCTCATCTGGTATGAGGATCAGGGCAACGTAGTTCCCCTTAACAGGGGAGAAACTTTCTCCTAACCAGAGACTGGGAAATGACAAACTAAAAGGGAGACTGACTCGAGCCTAATAGTTATCATGTATTCCACAATGGTCCTAGGTTGAGTTTTCTATCTACTTGCACAACAACAAGCTAATCCTATCCAGGCAAAGCAAGCATGCAAGCATAAACAAAACAAAGCAAACATTCACAATTAGCACACACTATATCCAGACAAAGTGGGCTCAAACAAAGGGTTAGACTGCCAAAGCAAGTCAACTGTATCAGGGGTGAGTTTTGCTCTTAACCCTAACATTGAGAGTTAGGGTGAAGCAGATGAAAGGGGAGTGAGGATGAGACCTCATAGCTCTTATCCCTGGCCAGGGAGAGCTTTAGACAAAGAAGTGTGGGTTCAGAAAGTGGGAACCCTTCTACACTTATGACACTGACTCAACTGTACAACTGTACAAGATCTTGGGTTAATATCCCAATGCATCAACACCAGTTGTGTGAGCAAAGGGATGACTCAACAAGAATAGCAGGAGATGGATTGCATATCTCTTGTATCTGCCAATTGCCTTAACAAAGGTCTTTTCCTGCTTGGCACAAATATAAACAATCACAAACATTGCCTCTTAAGGAGGACTTCAGACAGGTGCCTGGCCAAGTAACAGACCAGGTCTTCCAGACTACATGAAGTTAGAGTGTTCTACCTCTATTGGTTAAACAACCAAGCCACAGCAAAAGCAAGTTCTCAAGGAACTATGAGCAACTAATGTACCTGAAATCAATCCAATACAATCAGTACTCAGACAAACCAACAGTAAACAGCAAAAGTCAACAGTTAATCTGTACAGTCAAACACAAGTTAATGCACAAAAGTGCAAGCCATGAGCTCAAACTCAAGCATCAAACCCTACAAAACAAAGTCAAGGTTAGCCATAAACAATCACAAGTCAACTCAAATTGAGTGCACATCCTTAAGCATTGGCCATTTGTGCTATTAACCTGAAACACAACTCAAAAGTGAGAGCACAAACCACTAGTTCAAGACTAGGGCCAAAATGAGATCAAATCATCAAAACAGAATATGAAACTTATCAAAAATCAAGATCAAACAATTAAGGATCAAATCCAATTGGTCTCATGTTCATATCATTCATCAATATCATTTCATGAGCAAAATAGCACAAAGCATGTTATATGGAACCTCAATGGACCAAACAGAATGGTTCAACTCAAATCCATTCCAAAACATTTCAAGAAATCCCAAAATAAATCATGAGCAAACATCATCCACAACATGATAAGCATACCAAATTTCAGCTCATTTGGATCAAGGGAAGTAGGTCAATGAAAATCAGAAAGTCAACACAAATTCAATCAAGCCAACACAAGGCATCAAAACAAGCATCAACTTCCATCAATCATAAAACAGTGACAAAACATGATAAATGAATGGGATCAAAACCATGATGACCTATAACGTGTCTAGAATTCACATGTCAAATTTCACATCCATCCAATAAACCATAAGGATTTCACAAAGCAAATACAAACATGTGTCACAAAAAATCAACAAATGACCAAACAGGGGAGAAAATTCCAATCAAATAGGAAATGTCATCAATAAATCCAGAACAATTCTCATGTATTCTCAACATCCATATGCTCAATCATGCAAAATTTCAGCTCAATCCAAGGTCCCTAAGCACATCAAATAAAATCATGAAGATGCACAATGAATGGTGTGACACAAATTGTCACACCTCTATTCAAAAAATCATATCTCATCATCCAGGAACTCAAAAATTGCAAACCACATATCAAAATCACCAGAAAAGAGTCAAGAACATACATGTAAAATTTCATGAATTTCTAATGAAGCATCATCATTTCATGAACAAAATGGTGAGCATGGTACACAAAGCATACATTCAAACAAACCCTAGGCAATTTATTTTTCCACATGTGCACAAAAATATTAAAAATCACCATAAAAAAGTACACATCACAAGGAGAATGGTGAAAAAAACCTCATCAATTTTGGATCATTTTTGAAGAACCTATGGATTTTTAAAGATGCAAGATCAAAATGAAATAAACATGAAAAAGAGAAATGAAATGAAATGAAATAATATTCAGAAATGGCAAAATTGTAAATACGCCTTACCACGATGAAACGCGGCGTTTCATTAAAACGCCTTGGCACGCTCCAATTGGTCAGGATTCGCGGGAAACAACAAATTCAAACGCAGCCAGGCAAAAATGGATCAAAACGCTCCTGGAGCGTGTTCTTCATCAAATTCATCAATCAGAATTTCCAGAAAATCACATATGAACAAAAGTTCACCAAATTCAACAATCTTTATATCAATGGAATCATCATTCAATGTACATCATGGATATGAATTCAATTTGACCTAATTCTAACTACACAGCACGAATCGATCAAAACAACATTTGAACATCAAACTTTAATTCCAGATTTCTTCCTTGATTCTCAATGATTTTCAAAGCCACAAGTTGCATTGAACTCTATGATCAAAGACCTATAAGAACGATATCATGATTTAAGCAAAGGTTGAGATTGAATTCTGACCTTATGATGATGGCAATGCTCGATTCTTGTGTTTCCAAGTCCAAAATGCAAAAACAGATGTTGATTGAAGCTTAGGAAGGTGATTGAAAGAAGTTTTGTAGCTCAATCGTGCACAATGAGGAAGATCTCTCAAACTGCCATGGATGAGTAAGGTGATGACAACTGCAATTCTTCAAGCTTGGCCACGATTTCTTGCTCAACAGTTCTTCACACTCACTTGTAGATGATAGATCAAGCACGAATTCACACTATGGATGATGAATTGTGATGCAAATGATGAAAAAAGTGTGAAAAGATTTGGAGAAAATTGAGAGGTTTTGGAGGGAAAGTTTGTTAGATCTGAAATTGTGAAATGTGATTATGCACTTTCTGTTATGATTAACATCTTATACCATGCCCTAATCCATTTGCTAATCACAATTAACAAATTGAAAGTGAATTAGTGAAATGCAATTTTAAGCATAAATGTCCAAAATGGCCTTTTGCAAAATCAGCCAATGCAACAGTAAAAACCAGTTCAAACAAGTCCAAAATGATGTTTGTGATGTGTTGCAATAGGCTTTGTATGGAAATCACATGTATTTTGGAAATTCACCATTTTTCCCACCAATTTTCAAATAGTTCACTTGAAAAATGCCATTTTGCTATGATGATTTTTGATGAAATGTGATGATGCATCATGAAAGTACATGTAAAATGGGGTTTGCTCAAAGAAAGATCACCCAATTTGGCCATTCCATGTGAAAGTTATGGCACTTTGAATTTCAACATTTTCTGAAAATGATTTGATCATAACTTGCCAACCACACATGAGAAATTCATGTTCTTGAACTTTTTGGAAAGGTGAGAGCAAGATCTACAACTTTAATGTTAGACAAAATTTCATTTGAAGCATTTTTGGACATGTAATTTTGAGATGAAAAACTTTCCATTTTTGGAAACTTTCAATTACAGGTCACTTTCTATTTTTGGAAAGTTTCTATCTGACTTTATTTTCTCCATTCTTGATGTTTGAAATGTCAAATGAAACTTGTTTGGACATGAATGAAGTGTCTCTTGCCCTCTCCCACCTCCAAATCCATCAATTCGAGCACAGTTGACCACAGTTGACTTTTCTGATTGATAGATGAATTTGGCCATGCACTGATCAAGTTGAGCCTCAAACTCCTGATGAAATGGCTCCAAAATGAAACCCTAGCTTCCATAAGCTCAATATAATCATATTATGATCCCCATATCCATTGTAGACCCCATCTCCTTGACAAGCCCTGATTGGCCCAATACAACTGATTAAGGTTGACTAGAGGTCAATACCCTAATCTCAAGGTATCTGATCAAGCATGATGAATCCATTGGTGATGACAAAACCATGATGATGATGATGTATCATTTCAACCAAGATGACGCTCAACCCCCTTGAAGAATCATTAAACCCTAATTTGGACACAGCCCTCAGATGGCTAGTGACCAGTCCATAAACCCTCAGGCTTGCACCTCAACTTCATTATCTTCTGACCAAGACTTACGAGGATGACTTGCACAATGTTGCCACATGATAGGTAATATGCAATGCCTAATGACCTAAAAAATGAAATGCAATATGTTAAGCTAGTCCCAAGAGAGGAGGGCAAATTTTGAGGTGTTACACACGCAACGCTTGAAAACGTCGAACATGGAAATAATCTATGTAGAGACCGTTAGGGTCAAATTGTTATAAATAGGAGTCTTAGTTTTTAGATTTCGGGTGTCCAAGCTGATATACAAAATTCACTAAAAATATTCAAAGTACCGGAGCGAGAGAAACGAGTCTTTGCTGAAAATGTATGTATGAAGAACACCATGATTACATTTCATGTTATCTTTTTAATGCAAGTTACTTAAATTAAACCATTTACTATCTTTGTTTCTATTTAAGCCTTCTGTCGAATTGCCTTTATCTTTAAAGTCTTTCATCGTTGCTTTTACCTTTACATTTAGATTTCGCTAAACCTTTATTTCCAGCACCTTTTCAACCTTAAAACCTTTTACTTTAAGTTATTTATCTTTACTTTTGCCAATTACCTTTGTTATCTTTAAAAAAGCCTTTTTATAGAATTACTGCCATTTATCCTTTATCTTTAAAGTCATAAGCGTTTAGATTTCGTTTAGAGTTCATTGTTGAAACACCTTTTACTTTGTACCATTAACGCTAGATAAAGAACCCTAATTACCATTCATAAACCAGAAACAAACTTAATCATGAATCAAATCACCATAACACTAGTTCTTGAGACACATGTCTTAGGATCAATCTAGTTGAACCTGTAAGTTACCAAGATTAATAATATTGGAGGACTAGCGGTTGTTTGTCAGAAATTACTGGTAAACAAATTGGCACGCCCAGTGGGACGGTGTCAGAAGAACTGTTAATTATAATAGTTTGCTTTACTTTTAAAATACAAAATTGTTGTTATTCTTTTGAGTTAAAAAATCATAGTGTTGCATGAACCTTAAAAGTGGTAAGATAGCCAACAATTTACAACCTATAACCAAATGAAAATACACAATAAAGATGGTTAATACAACCAGTCAAGGGGATCAATTTCCTCCCCAGGGAACAGGCACAGTCGGAACAAGTTCGATTGATGCATCCACTGAGATCCCTAGTACACAGGCCATACCAACATCTGGATTCATGGCCTTAAATAATTCGACAATAATGCCTATTATGTCAAGCGTAGAAGACGTTTCTGCAAGTTTAATTGCTGGTCCCTTTTCAATAATCGTCGGAACCCAACCAACACCTACTACCCCTAGGCCACCGGGATTTGAGAATTTTAGGCCTTGGAGAGAATACCCATATGGAATGCCATCTACTTCCATGGCAGGACTTCAAAATATTACTTCCATAAATACTTAACCCCATAATGCGGTTGTTTCGCCAATTCAAAATTCTAGTTCTGGCATGAACCATGTAGGTCGAAATACCCAATCACAAGGATTATCCACCCTATTACCTACCCTTACAACGAATAACCAGGCAACCTTTAAACAACAAATGGATGCTAGTAACCATGATATGGTAGGAGTTCTTTCCAGAGAAATGAATACCATTTTTTCTCCCCTAATACAAAATGTAAACATGACTAACAACGATAATGCCAAAACATACCAACAACTTTCAGCGCAGATGGGATGCATAGCAGATTTCCTAGGCGCCCCTCAGTCCTCTATTCGACGCAGACCAAACCAAGTTATAATCCATGAAGAAGAACCAACTATAAATCAGGTTCGACCACCTAGACAAGTGCCTGATGAAAGGGTCATGGGGGCAAGATTAGAACAACAGTCAGTTCGACAGGAAGTCCCTGAAGAACAACCTAGGAGAGTAATGATGGTTAATAGAGACCAGGATGCAGACAAAGTAATTCATAGGGTTAGGCAAGAAAACATGATGGAAAATAACTTAACTACTATGATAGAGAGAATCATGGCCCAGAATGGTCTGAATACAGGACTTCGACGACCAAATTATACCTCTCCTTTATCAGAATACGTCCTACAAACTGAATTACCAAGGGGTTGTAAAATCCCTAAGTTCACCAAACTCTCAGGGGACACTAGTGAATCCACTATAGAACACATAGCCAGATACATGACTGAGGCAGGGGATTTGGCAAACAGTGAGAACCTAAGAATGAAATATTTCCCCAGTTCTTTAACGAAGAATGCCTTCACGTGGTTTACAACTTTGCCACCAAATCCCATAGATTCTTGGCCTCATTTGGAAAGATTATTTCATGAACAATTCTACATGGTCCAAACTAAGATAAGTCTTAAGGAATTAGCCAGTATTAAAAGAAAATTCACTGAACCTATAGATGATTATCTGAATAGGTTCCGTTTTTTGAAATCTAGATGCTTTACAATAGTGCCTGAACATGAATTGGTCGAAATGGCCGCTGGAGGGTTAGACTATTCCATTAGGAAAAAGTTAGATACCTAATATCTAAGAGATATGACCCAATTAGCAGACAGGGTTCGACAGGTCGAACGTTTAAAAGATGAAAAGGCAGAGCAAATAAGAATTATAAGAAAGACAGGATTGCTTACGTCGAAGTCGAAGATGAGGAGTCTGAAATCTCTAATGACCCTTATGGTCTCGAGGAATTCGAAGTAGATTTGGCTGAATTAAAAGAAGCACCACCTTATGCTTGTAAATTACTTACACCTTCGAATGGTAGGAACCCTGTCGAAACTGAAAAGAATGATGGATTTCCTAAAAAGACTTACACATTTGATGTTACCAAATGTGATGAAATCTTCGATTTATTAGTAAAAGATAGCCAAATGATAGTGCCTCCTAATACCAAAATTCCTCCATTAGAACAACAGAAGAAAAGAGGCTTCTGTAAATATCACAATTTTTTAGGCCATAAAACCTCACAATGCTTTCTTTTCAGGGATCTTATTCAGAATGCAATTAAGGATGACCGCCTCAAGTTCGCTGACAGGGGGAGAAACAGATGAAGGTTGACACTGACCCCCTCAACATTGCTGACACAAATAATGCTGAACCTGTCGAAATCAACATGATTGACATGGTGGAAGTGGAGGCTGTGAAGGAAACAGGAACTGAAGGCTATGTGCTAGTTGGAAAGCAGGCTACTGATGGCCTAAATAATGATGGTCCCTTTGGAATTTCTGTCGAAGGTGAACAGGTTGCTGATGTCGAACCAAAGGCCACTGAAGGTCTTAATGGGAAGGCAACTGAGGGCCTAAGGAATAAATTTGAGGAAATTTCAATCGCTGATGGCGCCAATCTAGGTGTCAACATGGTGGATCTGAACCACCCCCCCCCCCCCCCCAGAGATGGAGGAAGTGGAGAGGTGTCTGAAGATAGAGCAAGAGGGAATGCAATTTGGCTATCCTAAAGCCAATGAGAGCCTACGTGAATACCTTTGGAGGTGTCACAAAAGAAATTCTGACATGTTGCTGTGCCCAAGGTGTAGCATCATGATGTGTCGAAGGGTGGCTGAGGACTATGAAAGATGGCAACGAACTAAGACTGAGAGAAATTGGAGAAAGGTCTCTAGTCGAAATCTGGTGATTACAAGAAATGCCCATTTCTGCATTGATTCGAAATAGACATTTATTGGGGGCAATTTGTTAGCTGGAGATTTCGACCATTAGATTGAAGTTCTTTGAAAATATTATGTTTTGGAGAATAATATAAAAATGGCTTTGTGAAGCCATTTATTAAATCCTTTTCTTGGGAGAAAGGACCTTTTTGTCGAAGCTTAAGACTTAGAAGATTTTAGTATCTCTACAAGTTCTCTTCGACATCGGCGTTTGGCAGATTCGAAGCTTCGAGCGGGAAAAATTTGAAATTCAAACGAAGTAGTTTCGTCAGGCGAACGCGTGGAAGCATCTGAGACACGCAGCGCTTGAAAACGTCGAACGTGGCAATCATCTGTGTAGAGACCGTTAAGGTTGAATTGTTATAAATAGGAGTCTTAGTTTTTAGATTTCGGGTGTTCAAACTGATATACAAAATTCACTAAAAATACTCAAAGTACCGGAGCGAGAGAAACGAGTCTTTGCTGAAAATGTATGTATGAAGAACACCATGATTACATTTCATGAAACAAATCAGAAACAAAATTAATCATGAATCAAATCACCATAACACTAATTCTTGAGACACATGTCTTAGGATCAATCTAGTTGATCCTGTAAGTTACCAAGATTAATAATATTGGAGGACTAGCAGTTGTTTGTCAGAAATTACTGGTAAACAAATTGGCACGCCCAGTGGGACAGTGTCAGAAGAACTGTTAATTATAATAGTTTGCTTTACTTTTACAATACAAAATTGTTGTTATTCTTTTGAGTAAAAAAATTATAGTGTTGCATGAACCTTAGAAGTGGTAAGATAGCCAACAATTCACAACCTATAACCAAAAGAAAATACACAAAAAAATGGTTAATACAACCAGTCAAGGGGATCAATTTCCTCCCCAGGGAACAAGCACAGTCGGAACAAGTTCGATTGATGCATCCACTGAGATCCCTAGTACACAGGCCATACCAACATCTGGATTCATGGCCTTAAATAATTCGACAATAATGCCTATTATGTCAAGCGTAGGAGACGTTTCTGCAAGTTTAATTGCTGGCCCCTTTTCAATAATCGTCGGAACCCAACCAACACCTACTACCCCTAGGCCACCGGGATTTGAGAATTTTAGGCCTTGGAGAGAATACCCATATGGAATGCCATCTACTTCCATGGCAGGACTTCAAAATAATACTTCCATATATACTCAACCCCATAACGTGGTTGTTTCGCCAATTCAAAATTCTAGCTCTGGCATGAACCATGTAGGTCAAAATACCCAATCACAAGGATTATCCACCCTATTACCTACCCTTACAACAAATAACCAGGCAACCTTTAGTCATCTCCTTCTCTTCCAAAGGAGGGGTAATCTGGGCAGCAAGCTCTCTCCATCTCTGAGCATACTCCTTGAACGTCTCCTTATCCTTATGAGATAATGACCTCAACCGGTCTCTATCTGGTGCCATATCAACATTATATTTGTACTGCTTCACCCAAATCATTGAACGTGTAGATGCTCGCACTATCTAGACCCATGTACCACCTCAAAGCAGCATCGATCAAATTGTCTTGAAAATAATGGATCAATAACTGATCATTATCCGTTTGAGTAGACATCTTTTTTGCGTACATCACCAGATGATTGAGTGGATAGGTATTCCCCTTGTACTTTTCAAAGTCAGGGACTTTAAACTTTACCGGGATTTTAACATTTGGAACCAAACAAAGTTCCGCAACACTCTAACCAAATAGATCTTTACCCCTCAAAGTTTTCAACTCCTTTCGCAGCTCGAGGAATTGGTCCTTCATTTCTTCCATCTTCTCATACACATCTGGCCCCTCAGACGGCTCAGAATGATAGATGGTGTCTTCCACACGGGGTAGATTATGCATAACTCGTGGCAGCACAAACATGACCGGGATAGATGCCGACATGGAAGCAAAAGTAGGCGCAAAACCTTCAGGCACAAAATTAGGCGGCATTCCTCACGGGAATCTAGCAGGCATGTTAGGTGCAAAGTGAGCGGCAGTTGCAGGAATGGTAGAGGTAGCAACCTCTAAAATAACATTCCTCTGAGTAGGAGGAGTTGCGGGTGTTGGAGAAGACTGGTTTTGAGCAGCTAGCACTGACTCCATCATGGTAGTCATACGGGCGATCTCGTCCTTCAAATCTCTAATTTCTATCTCTAGATGCTCCATAATCTTTGAGTCATTGGCACGGGTATTGTATCGACGAGTCAGCTTGGCTGAAGCACATAAGAAATACCAATAAGACATTTGGCGAAAGAGAAACCTGCTATGCAAATGATGCATGAAATGCAATGCTTGATTTTATTTTTTATTTTTCAAGGAACTTACTATATCATTTGCAAATATATATATGATAATAACAATTGCAACAATTTGATTGACCATAAAAATCTCTTTTATTTATATAATTGGAAGGATTACACTGAGTACAATTTCAGAAACCATAATAATAATACAAGAGAAAAGGAGACTAGTCATCCTAAGGATCCCTAACAACAATGTCAGAAGATCTGGCTGTAGGCGCGTACTTCCTTCAAATGCGTCGGATCTCGGTCACAAAAGAAGTCTTCATCTGAAAACTCTGGTTCTCTCTGTGTCTTTTTGTCCCTCGGTCTTCAAGTAGCTCAATAAGTGCATCTTTGTCCTTAGACTCAAGCTGCAACTCCGCACGCTTTCTGCTCAAAGCATGGAAACACTTTTCCCATATATCTTTCTCTTGCTTCGTCTTGGCGAGTGCGTCTTCCAACTCCTGTACATCTTGGTTAGGAAGAGTTAATGGCTCAACCGCAACCATAGACATAGGTCTTTCACATGCATAAGGCATCTCCAATTCCAAAGCTCTCTTCTTCACCCAAAGAGTTTAAGCTTCCAAAGCTACACAATTGCACGGACCAAGCTCGGATCTTCCGTTCCTATGCACATTATGCCAAACATTATCAATCTTCTTCTTCAAATGTTGGGGATCTTTACCCTCTTGATAGAAAAAACCTTCTAACAAAGTGTTATTAGGTTTGTCTCTCAAGGGGAACCCAAGTTGACGACGAGCCAAAGCAGGGTTGTAGTTAATTCCTCCTTGTGTACCAATGAGAGGCGTATTAGAGAATTCACCACAACAATCAATAATCTCCAAACTTCTCAATGAAGGATCATATCAAACTATATCATCATTAGTGAGAGACATGAGTCTCTGAGACCACTGTAGTCATTGTTTGTTCTCCTCAAAAGTAGGCGTCTGAGGCAAGTGTGAAATAAACACTTGTACAGAAGAGGAACACAACAGACAATCGTTCCACCACCCTTAGAATTCCTTAGATGCAAAGAGAAGTACATATTGCCTAACAGAGTACTTGTTTCTATCAAGAAAATTCTAATGGCGTTAACATCAATAAACCAGAGATGTTGAGTACCTGTTTCTATCAATGTTAGGGAACAAAGCCAAACCATAGATGAGCAGCATAAAGATAGCTTCAAATGCATCCACACTACCGGCTTGAGCAAAGGCTGTAGATTCCTTGATGAAGAACTCAAAAGTCAACCCAAACAATCCTCCTTTCTTCATCCAATGAGCCTCAATCTCAGACTTCTTCAAGTGAAGAGCTTCAGCAATGATGTGAGATCTGGGAATCTCTTCCAATCCAATAAAAGGCACTTTGTTAGAAATAGGTATTCCCAAGATATAGGCATACTCCTCCAGCATAGGCACAGACTGATAATCCGGAAAAGTGAAGCAACAGTAGAGAGGGTCATAAAACTGAACCAACACACTCAAGAGTCCTTCCACTGCATCAGCAGACAAGATAGACAGAAGCTTCCCATGACATTGTTTGAAGTCCAAGGGATCTAATACAAAAGATGATAACTTCCTTAACTCTTTCAAGTCGGGATATCTGAAACTGTACTTCTTAGTGTTCCTTCGTCCATAATCTTTGGTCTGAAAATATTTGCAAATGAGACCTCAGTTCCTTGAAATTTTTGTATGATGAATGTCATGATGTGCATGAATGCATGAATGCAACAATCACAAATAAGGGATCACACACAAGGCTAACAAACAAAGGTTAAGGGATGAATCAAGTTATTGTCAAGATCAATCATTTATTTTGGTGGATTATGATTTTCACCTTATCAACACCCAAGTTCCATTGATATTGACAAGACTTGATTGGATCAACCAAGAATCAAGGGTTTGTTGTGAGTCACGAGCATGGAGTCTGGGTAAGAACCATCCCAAAGGAGTGAACTAAGGATAAAAACCTGTAGATCATGTTCTAAAAAGTTCCCAGAGTCTTAATTCCATCTATCGGATATTACAGGTTAGGATGACTGACTCATCAACCTATAATATTCTCAAGAGAAATTCGTCTGAGTGTAGTATCGCGTAACAACTGTTATAAAGTCTACACTTAAACAGTCTCCGCACTACGTCCTAAATAGGCCCAAAAGGGTTAAATGTTCTACGGTCCTCGGCTTCTCGGACCCTAAATCAGAGATAGTAATGCCTAACCATAAATAAGTTGTGTGACATTCCTAAATCCAAAAGGATCTCCACTAAGTAGATGGGTCTCAAGCCAACTTGTTAAGGACTACTCCACACAAGTCGAACATGACTATACCATCCTCCTATCTTAATTGCACTCAAGTTCAGGTTAGAACTTATCTCACCACTCAGAGATCAACAAGCACAACAAGCAAATTCTATCATACAAAAAAATATACAATTATATACATACAAAAAGTAGGCTAAACCCATTAGAGACTACTCCCCAGCAGAGTCGCCACTTAATTTCTGTAGCGGTAAATTCATGACCATCAAGCTATGGATAAGCTAGACAGCAATAAAACCAGAGTCCCCACGACGCTTTTATTGTTTCCAAGGGAAAAGGGAAAAGTACAAACAAAACTCAAAATATAAGAAGTTTTCAAATCAAAACTAATAAAAAACCAGAGATTACAAGTAAGGGGATTAGTTACACAGAGGGAAGGTGTTAGCACCCAAAGTGTCCTAGGTATTCCTAGAGAGCCATTTCTTGTGTGCATATGTATTTTTGTATAAATGATGTTTGTAATAAATAGAATGGGGGGATGAGAAAAGAATTCATTAATTATATTTTTGTGTTTGACAAGACCTTTAGATTTGTGCCTATGTACCAACATAAAACGAGGGATCAAAACCTCGTAGTTCGTGGTATCAATTTTAAAGTGAGTGCATTTCTTTTAACAAAATTTTAAGTAAAGTATAGTTAAGTTTATTTACAAGTTTTATTAAGAAAATAAGTTTGAAAATGCAATGACATAAGGCAAAAGTTTTTAATTTGCAATATGGTCTAAGTTTAGAAAACAGACACAATCAAAGAAGATTTTTAAAAGGGGGGGGGGGAGATTTTGAAATTAAACAAATGGGGAGGAGATGAAGAGACTAATCCTAAGCACAAAGTTTAAAAGTTGAGAGTTGAAAAGATCTGACCAATGGGCTGCAATCCAATAGACACGAATGTCATATAGAAACCCAAATTTCCCTTGGACTTTAGAATCAAGCAATATCAATACACAAATAGCAAGATGAAGAGCAAGATATCAAATAAAGATAGCCACGTATAAGCTTAGCAACTCCATGATCTTCTTCAGAATTTCCCATGTATCAGATGACTTCAAAGATGGCATAAGACACAGGTCCAAAATAACAACTTTATAATGATCATGTTGCAAATGAACTCGAATGAATCTTCAATCTTGCATCAGATGAATGTTCACTTCACTAGCACTTGGTTTCATGAAAGTTGGCATTGGCCAAGTCCTTTGCATAGGGAATGCTGCCTAAATTCTAGGTCCAATAGTCTCAGATCAAACCAACAACCCACACAAGATGTTTTTTAGGGTTTTTGTTCTTATTATGTACATTAAGGTCCAAAGATCACACAAAAAAATAAGTATACACAAGCACAATATATCACAAAATATGGCCCAAGTGGGCAAAGTGAGAATGACATTAAAGTAAACAACTTGAATGGTATGAATAATGGCAAATGAATTTAAAGCTTAAAAATTAAAGTGCATAAAAGTAAATGACTTGAAATTAAATGTTAGTTGTTAGTTGATTAGAAGTTAGTATTGCTTTTGCTTTTGTTTTGTTTAAGTCAGTCTTTGGAGAACATTCAACCCACTTATCACAAGCATGAATCCTTGAACCAAGACATCTTCCAAAGGAAGGAAAAAAGGCCAAGTTTCCATACAATACCATGAAAGATGAGAGACTTACAATCTCACTAACTAGAATTGTATTGATTTTTGTATCAAAATTTAGTGCTATGTTAAACAATCGTAATTGGACTTATGTAGTAGTCACAACTATTTGAGGCCGGACAATAGAATTTTTGTGTTAATGCATGTTAGAGATATAATATGATGGACTATGCTCATGAAACATACCACACACAAAAAGAATATGCAAAGTGGGGGACCTAATCTCATCCATACTTATGTTGATTTTGCAATCAACTAGCCTTAGGATATAGAGATATCATAGGTCCATGACATGAATGAATAAAGAAGGGGAATGAGATGAAGAGGGAGGGGGAATGGATTCAACATAAATTGGTCAAAGGAGGACTTTTACCAAATTAAGATCATTCATTCATTTTGGGAGATGGAATGTACATTCCATCAATCCCCTAAATCCAATGATCTTAACCTAGCAAAGTCAAATCAACCTTGACCAAGGCCCAACAACACAAGTCAAACTTCCAAAGTCAATCAAAATGGCTCTACACAATTTATTTGGCATTTATTCAATTAAAAATACTAAAAATAATACATTAAACTAAATATGGTTGGTCAATTTCCTAAAACCTCATCAACATACCAAAGAAATGACCATGAGATTTATCATAGGTCAAACAATGTCAAAGGGCCTTGGAGAAAAAGTTTCATCATTTTTGGAAACTTAACAGTATTCTTAAACAATTAAAAATATTCACAAAATCAATTAAATTATGAAAAATATTAATAATGATCCAAAAAATAATTTTAATTCATAAAATGAAAGAGGATTTTATTTTAAATTTTTTGGTGAAACTCTCATATTTTTTGGATCAATATTAAATTTAATATGACTTAATGAAAATAACACAAATATAATGAAAATCAATTAATCAGAAAAAACGTGGACCACTTGATCTCCCTCATTGATTGAGGTGGCAGATCAAGTGGACTAAAAGGCTTGTTCCACCATGTACACAAGTCAGCTCGCCACATAAATGGTATTCAAAACCAATGCTTATGATTAAAACAAAATGAACTGATCCTGTGGCTCAAAACCATTCCAGCTCATCACCGGAGCAATGCGCCGACCACCTTCTCAGGTGACCCTGGTCGGACTAGTTCACTCATCACCATCACAAAAATGAAAAAGAAGGACATGATTTTAAAGTAAAAATGGCATTAATCACGAATCTGACCTCAATTCATCCTAACTCCAAGTATATTGAGAGATACATAGAGTTGAAATTTGAGGTACATGAACTGAATTGCTTCGATTTGACCTTAAAGCAACTCAATCTTCTTGCCTACATTGGTAGGACTTCAGACAACCAAAGATCCAAGAGAATTTATGGGAATTGAGAGAGAATCTAAGAGAAGAAAAAATCTAGAAAATGCCTTCAATGTTGTGCAAAACTCGATTGCTCTTCCTTTGATTCTTGCTTGATCTCACTCAGGAAGCTTGAAGAAGTGGATTAGGATTGAAACAAAGCTTTGGATCTCTAGAGTTTTGAATCTCAAAACAGTGAGATTCAAACTCAATTTTCAAATAAAATTCTCAGGTTTCTCCTTTCAAATGTGAGGGTTTGAGGTATTGGGGCAAAGCTGGCGCGTAAGGGTCCTTAATTCTGATGCTAGAGGCCTCTATTTATAGCTGCAGCTCATGATATTTGCACCTTCAAAGTTGCTTCCAAATATAGCAATTGAGTGATGCATGCTTGCATGGGCGTGTACAGGCCCATGAAGTCACTCACTTAGGTCCATAATCACATGTAATTGAGTCTGAATATGGACTGGAATGCAAGGCAAAGATGTGCAACTGTTTGAAGTTTGATCCTGGCCAAATGATGATGCCATGTTCAAGCCATGTGCATACCACTCAAACCTTGTCCAAAATATATGAAAGTGGACTCTTTGGAAAGGTTGGATCAAGAGGAACAACTCTTATGTTGAACACTTTTCCATTTGAAGCTTGCATCATGATGAATTTTGAGGTGGAAGTTTGGAAATATAAACATATCAAATTTTTTTCTAAGTGTCAAGCCATATGTTCACTTATTCCACCTTGGCTAACTTTTTATGTGAGCTTCAAATGAGAAAAGTGTCTTCATCAACGTAGTAGATCTTTCAATTACATTCAAAATGGTCACAATTTTGACCTCATTTCGATTTGAGATGAATGAGGTATGCATTTTTGAAGTTGAGGAAAATCACTTGTTCAATGGCATTGGTCCAAAATAATCTATAATGTATCCTCATATCACATGCTCATAAAAGTTGAATTAGCTCTTCCTTGAAACATCAAAGTTGAATTAGACACCTTGAATGTTATTGTGAAATTTGGAAATATTTCATCTCATAAAAATTGAGCAAGTTATGGCTTAGGGAAGTTGACCTCCAAGTTAGGGTTTAAACAAAATGACCTATAATCTTTCACCATAAAAAATGACTTTCCAAGAAAAAATAGTTCTAGACTTAAACATGAAAGTTGTTTGTAATGTAATTTATAGTAACTTTGATCTTGTAATCATTTTCATATGATAAATATTGTAGGAGATAGAGTCTAGGGAACCCCAGTTTTGATAAGATGAATTCCTCTGGTCAACCACCATCAACCAACTTGCTAGCTTGCAATTCTCTAGAATTTTGGGACTCATGGGAGATCATATATGCATAAGATGATGAAATTTGAAATGTCCCTTGATGTATTTGATCAAATGTTGAAGAAGCTTGTTGAAGAAGTTACACAAGATACTCAGATGAATTAGGGTTTCCAAGGCAAACCAATTCAAAACTCTTGAAGAATTCTTGATCAAAATGACATGCGAAGATCATGAGGACTCATATATGATGCTTAGAGCCTATGTGGATCATTCATGGTTGATCTCTTAGCAATGAGGGTCTTAAACCCTAGATTGTGAACTTGATAGATCAAAGGTGATCAAGTTCCTTACCTATAAAAGAGTTAGACAAATGCAAAGACATTTTTGGTATTTTAGTTAGTAAAGATGATAAATGTCGCATCCGCGAAAAAAAACTGGCGGGCTAAAACAAAACAAACAGAGCCGCCACCGTGCATTATTTATCCCAAAAGAGAGAAAGGAAACGCTCGAAATAAACCTGGAAAAGACATGGTCTCGCGACCAAAGAGAGATGGGATCGGGAGTCGGTTATGCGAAGGGAAGGTATTAGCACCCCTACGCATCCGTCGTACTCGACGGGATCCACGCTCAAGAGGAAAGAACAAGGTTGCTAAAACTACTCACAAACATCACACACATACACTGGAAACAACACAGGTGGAAAAGAGGGGAAAGGGCTCGCTAGGATATCGCATCCTATGCCTACGTATCTCATCTGGAATGAGAATCAGAGCTACCGTAGTTCGGCTCACGCACGTCGAAACAAAACACACGCAAAAAGGCAAACATGGAAACCGAATGCCAATCGCTGGGCTTACATCAGACTCCAAACCAAACAAACACACACTGGAAACCAAATGCCAATCGCTGGACTTATATCGGACTCCAAGCACACAACAATAGGATACAGAATGCCAATCGCTGGTCTTACATCCATCTCCTAACACACACAAGAAGGTTAACAAACAACAAGTTACTAAGGAGTCTGGCACTCGAGCCCAGTAACTGTCAAGCAAACACACACAAAAAAGAAAAAGGGTGCCCGGAGAGATCTCGTATGACCTCCTGCCTACGTACCTCATCTGGTATGAGGATCAGGGCAACGTAGTTCCCCTGAACAGGGGAGAAACTTTCTCCTAACCAGAGACTGGGAAATGACAAACTAGAAGGGAGACTGACTCGAGCCTAATAGTTATCATGTAATCCACCATGGTCCTAGGTTGAGGTTTCTATCTAACTTGCACAGGCAGCAAGCTATCCTAAACAACACAAGCAAAGCAAACATACACACAATTAGCACACACTATATACAAACAAAGTGGGCTCACACAAGGTTAGGCTGTGAAACACAAGCCAACTGGAATAGGGTGTAGTTAGCTCTTAACCCTAACATTGAGAGTTAGGGTGAAGCAGATGAAATGGGAAGTGAGGGTAAGACCTCACAGCTCTTATCCCGGGCCTGGGAGAGCTTCAGACAAATGAAAGTGGGAGTTCAGAAAGTTGGAACTCTTCTCCACATATGACTGACTCAACAAAGATCTTGGGTTAATATCCACAATGCATCAACACAAGGTGTGTGAGCAAAGTGGATGACACACTGAATAGCAGGAGATGGATTGCACATCTCTTATATCTGCCAATTTCCTTATCAAAGGACTTTTCCTGCTTGGCACAAAAATAAACATTCACAAGCATTGCCTCTTAAGGAGGGCTTCAGACAGGTGCCTGCCCAAGTAACAGGACAGGTCTTCCAGACTACATGAAGTCAGAGAGTTATACCTCAAATGGTTAAGCAACCAAGCAAAGCAAAAGCAAGTTCAAATTGAACTTAAGCAACTTATGTACCTGTTGAAACATCAAACAAATCAGTTAAACTGTACAGACAAACAGACAACATCAATATCAACAGTCAAACCCAATAAGCAAAGGCATAAGCCAACAAGTCAAACTCAAATGAGTTAACAACCCTACAAAACACACAAAGTTAGTGGCCAAAAGCAAGCATCAAATGCTCAAGTGAGGTTGCATCATGAACCATATAACCTGGATGTTCAACCTGAAATCAAAGCTCAAAGATGAGACAAACCACTAGGTCAAGGTCTAGGGTCAAAGAGGGAGAAAAAATTCAAAACAAAACATGAAATTTCACATGAATCAACTTCAATCAATTAAGAACATCATCCAAAAAATCCCACATCAATATCATTCATCAACTTCATTTCATGAACCAAATATGGCAAGGCATGCACATTGTAACCACATTGTGACAACAGAATGAACAAATGCACAATAATTCAAAAATGATTCAATTAATTTTGGCAAAATTCATGGGTAAACAGAACATACAACATGATTATCACACAAAAAATTAGAGCATTTGGACAACATTAGGCATGGTAATCAAATTGCATAAGGCAAGGCAAGCACAATCAAGCTCAAATATGACACCAAATGTTACATAAACTTAGCACAAGCCTAAAACAGAGATGAATCAAGGTAAAAACCTCAAACCAAAGCCAAAACACCATTCAAGATGTCTAGAATTAGTGTGCAAAATTTCACATCCATAGAATAAAGCACAAGCATTTCACAATCAAATGAAAATCAATGCACTTCAAAATCTCAAAAATGATCATCCAGAATGCAAAATCTCAATCAAATCAGAAATCAATCCAAAATTCCAAAAAAAATCATGAGCATTCACAACATTCATACCAAGCATCATACAACAAATCATGGCAATTGGAATTCATTTGGCATGGAAAATTAATCAATCAAGATGAACATCACAAGGTGTGACACAAATTGTCACACCTAACTTAGAAAATCATAACTTAGCAATGGCAATTGATAAAAATGCAAACTCAACACCAAAATGTCCAACAAGATGTCTAGTTTCTACATGCAAAATTTACAAAATAATCATAAAAAAGAACTAGAGAGAAAATGTGACATCATGCAAAAGATCTCATCATTTTTGGATCAATTTTCCATTTGTTATGAATTTCTAAAGATAAAAAAAAATAAAAAATGATGAAGCACATAGTACATGAACATATGGAGAAAATGAAATAAATGCAAGGCATTTGGAAGAATTGCTGCCAGCCGGTATCCAACCGAGGCAACATTTGAAACGGAATTGGCGCGCTTGCGCAACCTAAGGCAACGCTTTTCTGTGGCCAGACAGCATCAAGAAACCGTGGCCAAAACACTTGGATTTCATCTTCTTCAACAGAACGCACAATGAACAGTAACCTTCAACCACCTCAAGAACATTTCTCCCAGTTTTCAAAGTTGAACACATGTATGGATAGATCTTTCATCATAGAGCATGAATCAACTAATAACTAAGCTTAAAACATCATATCCAAAGAGAATCGAACAATTCAAGTTTTGCACATGAAACTTAAAATCAACATAACTTGTTCAATAATGCATGGAATTTAGTGGTTCAAAGCTCAGAATCACAAGCATTGCAAGATCTACAAGTATAGCATAACAATTTAAAGAAATAAGAGGATCGGATTTGTGACCTCTTGATGAGCAGTTTTGAAATTCGCGTGTTCCAGGTCGTGCAATGCTTCAATCTTCCTCTAGCAAGCTTGTACAAGTGTTTGGAATGGAGATTGAGGTCCAATTGCTCTTGATTCAACAGAATTTTGATTTCACCATTGATGAACTCAAGCTTTGAATATGCTTCAAACTGCACGATATCACTTGAATCTACCTTCAATCTTGTTCCGTGATGATTCCAGATGATGAATTAGGCAAGGAAATGTGAATTGATTTGAAGAAATTGAGAAAAAAATTGAGAGAAAAAAGTGTGAAAAATTTGAGATCTGAAAATTATGAAGTGTTCTTGTGAAATTCTGTTAGGGTTTCAGCTTATATACTCTCTCTTAATCATGCTTAATTAAAATTAACCAATGTGCTAATGAAAATTAGGGAAGTTTGGAGTGTTTTGTCAAATTGGACTTTTTCACCCTATGCATGGATATGGCATGTGAACAATACGAATTTGGGATTGAAATGCACTCAAAATATCATTTTAAAGCCAATGGAAGTGGTACCATGTTCAAATAATGCACACATTTTGAATTTCATTTTTCCCTCCAAAAATCAATTGAAAAATCAAATGATTATGTGATGAGAATGCATGGCATGTGATGTATGTTTTGGATAGTATATGTCAAAACATGAACAATGCAAAAAGAACCACTCCATTTGGCCTTTTGGTTTGAAAGTTATGCATGTTTGAAGTTCCATGTTCACTTGGCCATGATTGATCCATATCTCCTCAACCACACATGAGAAATTGATGATCTTGGACTTTTTGGAAATGGGAGAGAAATATCTACAACTTTCATGTTCAACGAAATTTCATTTGAAGCTTTCTTGATGATGTAATCTTGAGTTGAAAACCTTTCCATTTTTGGCAATTTTGAATTATAAGTCACTTTCTATTTTTGGAAAGTTTTGTCCTGACTTTATTTTCTTCAATGTTGATGTTTGGAATGTCAAATGAGACTTGTTTGAACATGAATGAAGTATTTCTAACCATCTCCCACCTCCAAATCCAACAGTTGACTTTTGGTTGACTTTTGCAGTTGATTTTTGCAGTTGATAGATGACTTGGCTATGCACAGATGAATTTGAGCCTCAATCTCCTGATGAAATGGCTCCAAAATGAAACCCTAGCTTATGCAAGCTCAATAAAACCATATGATGATCCCCATCTCATGAAATACCTCCTCTCCTTGAAAAACCCTGATTGGCATAATGCAACTGATTAGGGTTGACCAGAGATCAAAACCCTAATCCCAAGGCACATGATCAGGCACAATGAACCTCTTGATGATGATAAGACTATGATGATGGTGATATACCACTTCAACCAAGATAATGATCAATCTCCTTGAGGAACCAAGAAACCCTAATTGAAGCACAAATCCTCAGATGGCTAGTGATCAATTCAATAAGACCCTCAAGCTTGCATCTCTTAACCTCTTTATCTTCTGAGAAAGACCTAGGAGGATGACTTGCTCAATGTTGCCACATGATATGCAAAGATGAAATGATTAATGTCCTACAAAATGAAATGCAATATGCTAAGCTAGTCCCAAGAGAGGAGGGCAAATTTTGAGGTGTTACAGGTGCCCCTATTCAATCCACTATGAACCTGTCGATATGAACAGCCTCGACTTTCAGATGATCAGGGTGAAGAGTGATTGAATACCAAGAACAGGCGGACAATTTGCGCTCTAATGGGAAATAATTAACAATGCCTGTCAGAATCGGCAAAGAAACAATCTTAAAAGAAGCATCCGTCTGGTACGGAGACAGCCGACCTGAATACCGGACAAAATATTGACCTGGATACCAAAATAAATGGTAACACAGGAAAACCATAGCCTGAACGCCGCTCATCAGTCTGAATACTGAATGTCATAGTATGAGAGTATTAATATCGGTCTGAACACCGGGAGATTGGCCTGAATGCCAAACAACGAGCCTGGATGCCACTTTGGTCTGAACACCACTTCGGTCTGAATACCGGAAGACTGGCCTGAATGCCACAATCTGCATCGATCTGAACTTCGGAAGCTTCTTCGATCTGAAAATCGGAAACTGGCCTGAGCGCCGCAAGTTCTTTGACCTGAACGTTAGAAACTTCTTCGATCTGAAAATCGGAAAATGGCCTGACTACCACAAGTTCTTCGACCTGAACATCGGAAACTTCTTCGATCTGAAAATCGGAAACAGGCCTGACTGCCACAAGTTCTTCGACCTGAACGTCAGAAACTTCTTCGATCTGAAAATCGGAAACTGGCCCGACAGCCATATCGGTCTGAATACCCGCCTCAGTCTGAACACCAGAAAACTGGTCATGCTGGTCAGCATCGACAGAGATAAAAACAGTGATAAATGAGTCGGCACGTGTACCAATGACCCATACTGGGGATTAACAAGCCATGAGCATGTTATCTTCTATTCAACCCTAGCAAACGAACAATCTACACTCAGCTGGGGATTATTCTTCCTCTTGTTTGCTTTTCTTTTTGGACCCCGAAACTCCTTGGATTATCATTTCCATCCCCGTCTGACAGAAACCCTTCCTCCAATATCGCACTACTGGGGAAATACTGTTGATTAAAAACACAGTGCCAAACTCCTCAGAGTGACATCTTCACCTTCTGGCGAAACCCCCTCTCAAACAATAACCACGGCTTGAGACTAGCTTATGCTTGCAATGCTGATGCATGATAAATTTTTAGCGTAATGCTCCATAATCATGGAAATGCTACGCAATTAATGAGGCAATATTCTATGCTTATCTACATGATGAATGCATAAAAGTATCCCCCTCAAGGGACTCTCCTGGGGAGCTCGAGGCACTCTGCTGAGGAACTCGCCAATACTCCGACTCCACCTTGTTGGGGAATAGCACTGCTGCTGGGAAAGGACAACCCTCACCAGGGATGACCTCCGCTGAACTCGATCCGCTTGGGGACTTCGCTGGGGAAAGAACCACCAACGCACTCTGTGGGGAAAACAACAGTCTTTGACTTGCTGGGGAAACAACAATCCCGACTCTGCTAGGAGAAACCACCACCAACAGATACCTCCGCTGGGAAATAGCAATCTTCAGGCCTGGCTACTAAGGAAATACCGATCTCCAACCTGCTGGGGGAGATAACTATCCCTGACGCTGCTAGGGAAGATACAGACCTTGAATCTGTTGGGGAGGTAAGAATCCCAACTCTGCTTGGGGAAACCAGGAAAGTCTGGTACCGAACACCCGTCGACTCGTCGAACCATGGCATTCACCGCCTAAATCCACTGTCAACCTTCCAATTTTGAGAACTCTCAGACTCGTCTGGACTTTTCTGATTCATCACCTTGTGTTCTCGACTGCTCCGTACTCTACGGAAAGCGAACTCCTTAGATTGGTACAAAATTTCTAATCTTCAGACTTTGAAGAGTCTTCTTGATTAATATCCAAGGATCGTCGTACGTCTTTCGCCCTCTTTTCACCATTCCTCAACCTCTTGTCCCTGACTGGACTCCACGGGGATTCTTTCGTCAAAAGCTTCCATATCACAACCTGCAAGTGAGTGAAAACATCTAACAGCACCTGCAAAAGAGATCATTAGATAAAAACGTGCCCCAGGTGTGTCAAGATTTAACACTTGGGTCACTAAACCTTCCGAATAAGATTTCAAGCTTCAATCTTATAAACATGCATTGGAAGGGACCTGTATGTCTTAAAATGCAAAGATTCTTTATCACAAACAATTGGATGTTTTTGCAATCAAAGCGGTAATGAAAACAAAAACAAAAATCATTTGACTGAATATGCATTTTATTGATTGAAAAAGTGTGGCTCAAATTGAGCAATACAAAGGAAGCAATTCCTGAAAAGAGGTAATTGCGCACAAAAGGAAAAATCTATCCTAATGGCAATGTGAAACCGTGATCTCATCGAGTTCCAACTCGGTTACACCCCATATGTCCTCAGACTCTCCGTGCTTTCTGCCTTCTGAACAAGACGCTTCTGACTGATCCCTACCGGGTATTATCCATGTGTAATCCAAAGTACAAACGATCATGCTGGACGCAGTTGTTCGTTTCAATCCCTCTTTTGCCTGGACCGCCCTTTCGGGTTTTCAGTCCACCGGGATACCCTTTTTTGCCCAAGCCGCCTTTTCAGGTTTTCGACTTGCCGGGTGTATAATTTTTCATTTTATCCCTAATTTTTGCCCGAACCTTTTCATCATTTTTTCTGGTTCGCCGGGATGCCCATTTTTGCCTGGACTATTTTATTCTTTTCGTCCAGCGGGTCTCTTTATACGAAGTATTTTTTAACTGCGTCCGCATTCACAGGGGATGGAAAATCTTCGCCATCCATGGTCGTTAGCAACAAGGCTCCGCCAGAGAAAACCTTCTTGACCACGAATGGACCTTCATAATTGGGTGTCCATTTGCCCCTACGATCGTTTTGAGGAGGAAGGATCCTTTTCAGCACCAGATCTCCCACGTGATACACACGAGGTCGTACCTTTCGGTCAAAAGCACGCTTCATCCGCTGCTGGTACAACTGCCCATGACAGATGGCCGCCAGCCTCTTTTCCTCAATCAGGCTCAACTCTTCGTACCGAGTCCTTACCCGTTCAGCCTCTTGCAATATCGCGTGCATCAGGACTCTCAAAGAGGGAATTTGAACCTCAACCGGTAACACAGCTTCCATTCCATATACCAAAGAGAAAGGCGTTGCCCCAGTAGATGTACGCACCGAAGTTCGATACCCATGTAACGTAAACGGCAGCATCTCATGCCAGTCCTTATAGGTCACGACCATCTTCTGCACAATCTTCTTAATATTCTTATTGGCTGCCTCGACCGCCCCATTCATCTTCGGACGATAAGGAGAAGAATTGTGATGTTCGATCTTGAATTCCCGGCACAGTTCTGCCATCATCTTGTTGTTCAAATTAGAACCATTATCAGTAATGATTCTTTCGGGAACCCCATATCTGCAAATGATGTCTCTCTTAAGAAACCTGGCGACGACCTGCTTCGTCACGTTCGTATAAGAGGCTGCTTCCACCCACTTGGTGAAGTAGTCAATAGCCACTAATATGAATCGGTGCCCATTCGAAGCCGTAGGCTCAATCTTCCCAATCATATCAATGCCCCACATAGCAAACGGCCACGGAGACGACATTAAACTCAACGGATTTGGAGGCACGTGCACCTTGTCAGCATAAATCTAGCATTTATGACATTTCTGCACGAAATTGAAACATTGGGCCTCCATTGTCATCCAATAATAGCCTGCCCTCAGCAGCTTCTTCACCATTGCATTCCCACTAGCATGGGTACCGAACGACCCTTCGTGAACCTCTTTCATTAATTGGCTTGCTTCTTTATCATCGACACATCTGAGCAAGACCCAATCAAAATTCCGCTTGTACAAAACCCCATCCTTATTCAAGTAGAACACCATAGCCAACATCCGCAGAGTCTTTCGGTCCTTCTTGGATGCTCCCTCAGGATACTCCTAGGTTTCCAGATAGCGCTTGATATCGTAATACCACGGCTTCTCATCATCAGGCGCTGTGTCAACAGAAAACACATAAGCCGGTCTATCCAGACGTCCCACCTCAACACTGGGGAACTGATTCCACCATTGCACCTTAATCAAAGTGGCCAGAGTAGCCAAAGCATCTGCCAAAGGATTCTCCTCTCTAGGCACATGATGCATCTTCACCTTGGTGAAAAACGTCAACAATCTCCTCGTATAGTCCCGGTATGGAACTAAATGAGATTGATGCGTATACCATTTTCCATTAACCTGATTCACAACCAAAGCTGAATCTCCATATATAACAAGGTTTTTGATCCTCAAATCAATCGCCTCTTCAATCCCCAAGATACAAGCTTCGTATTCAGCCACGTTGTTGGTGCACTCAAATGTTAGTCGGGCAGCAAAAGGAATATGGGATCCTTTCGGCGTAACCAAAACAACACCAACTTCGCTACCATTCACATTAACGGCCCTATCAAACATCAGAATCCATTCGGATTCAGGGTCAGGCCCCTCCTCCGGGATCGGTTCCTCGCAATCTTTCGATTTGATAAACATGATATCCTCATCAGGGAATTCAAACTTCATCGGTTGATAATCCTCAATGGGTTGCTGGGCGAGGTAATCAGACAATACACTCCCCTTGATCGCCTTTTGAGAGGTATACTGTATATCATATTCAGTCAAAATCATTTGCCACCTCGCAACCCGTCCGGTCAATGCTGGCTTCTCAAAAATATACTTGATTGGATCCATCTTGGAAATCAATAAAGTGGTATGAACCAGCATATACTGTCTCAGTCGGCGAGCAGCCCAGACCAAAGCACAACAAGTTTTCTCGAGCAGTGAATATCTTGTTTCACAGTCGGTAAACTTTTTGCTAAGGTAGTATATGGCATGCTCTTTTCGACCAGACTTGTCATGCTGCCCCAATACACACCCCATAGACCCCTCGAGGACCGTCAAGTATAGGATTAACGGTCGTCCCTCCACAGGAGGCATCAGAATTGGAGGCTCCTGCAAATACTCTTTTATCTTTTCAAATGCCGCTTGGCAATCATTATTCCACCTGACCGTTTGATCTTTTCTCAACAACTTGAATATAGGTTCACACGTGGCTGTTAGATGAGATATGAACCGTGAAATGTAGTTCAATCTACCTAAGAAACCACGAACCTCCTTCTCTGTTCTCGGTTCAGGCATTTCTCGTATTGCTTTTACTTTAGCAGGATCAACCTCGATTCCTTTTTCACTTACAATAAACCCCAGCAGTTTACCGGACCGCACTCCGAAAGTGCACTTATTCGGATTCAACCTCAGTCTGAATTGTCTCAGCCGGTCGAACAACTTGGCTAGATCTACCAAATGCCCCTCTTCTGTCTGGGACTTTGCTATCATGTCATCAACATAGCATTCAATTTCATGATGAATCATATCATGAAACAAAGTCACCATGGCTCTCTGATAAGTAGCACCGGCGTTCTTGAGACCAAATGGCATCACCTTATAACAGAAAGTGCCCCACGGTGTGATAAACGTTGTTTTGTCCATATCATCTGGCGACATTTTAATTTGATTATAGCCAGAAAAGCCATCCATGAAGGAAAACACCAAGAATTGAGCTGTATTGTCTACCAACACATCAATGTGAGGTAGTTGGAAATCATCCTTCGGGCTAGCTCTGTTCAGATCCCGGTAGTCCACACACATTCTTACCTTCCCATCTTTCTTCGGCACTGGCACAATGTTCGCGACCCAAGGCGGATAATTAGTGACAACAAGGAAACCAACATCCCACTGCTTATGCACTTCCTCTTTAATTTTCATAGCCATTTCAGGTCGAGTTCTGCGCAACTTCTGCTTCACTGGAGGACAATCTGCTCTCAACGGTAGCTTGTGCACAACGATATCTGTATCTAACCCTGTCATATCTTGATAAGACCAGGCAAAGATGTCAACATACTCTTTCAACTATGCTACCAGTCTGCTCTTGACACTCGCCTCCAAAGCAGCCCCAACTTTTACCTCTTTCCTGACCTCGTCGGTACCCAGATTCACAACTTCCACTTACTCCTCGTGCGGCTGAATCACCTTCTCCTCTTGTTTCAATAACCTGACTAATTCCCCCGGCAGTTCACAATCTTCTTCGCCTTCTTCTTCGGCATGATAGATCGGATTATCGAAGTCATATACGTGTGTAACAAGATTGTTATCAATGAGATCCGGAGAATGATCGCATCTGCATGAATGTTGATTCGTGCATTGCTTTAGAACCGGAGCGAGACAAATTGAAAAGGGAAATGAAAACATTGCCATTTTTATTTTTGTTTTTTATTTTTAAACTGCAAAAATAAATGAAAGACAGGGAACACCGCTTTTAATTGAAAAACATCCTTTTATTTATGATGCAAATTTTGCAAAATGAAACATGAGGTGGCCCTTACGATGAACCATTACGTTTCGGGCAAAACGTATGGCTTCCATGCAAATAAAATTGAAAAACAGAAATTATTACTCTTCAAGTAGAGTGACGGTGATGATATTTTCAGCGTTCCAGTTCTGGACTTCCATCCCTGGTGCGCACGGCTTTATCCACCGATCCATCTCACAGTCACTGTCGACTTCTTCACTCACCATATAGATGTGATCTGGATCCAGCATTCCAGCACTGGTGAATGTGAATGACGTACGGCGTCCTCTACCTTGTCCTGACGAGCCTCGGCCCGGCTGATAACCCACTCCGAATCGGTCTTTCTTGGCGGTGATGTCCATCATCTTCCCCCAACCCGGAGCTTCTCCACTCTTCACCACCTCAGCGGCCTTCTTATACGAAGAAATGGACGGTTTCTCCTCTTCTTTGGCAAAAAGAGCATTCTCTACCTTGACGGTTTCGAATGCTTGACTCGGCGTCTCCCATATCTCACCATCCATTTCCACGTATTTGAACGATGACAAGTGGCTGACGAAGATGTCTTCTTCTCCACAGACAGTGACGACCTGCCCGTCCCAGATATACTTCAATTTCTGGTGCAATGTCGAAGTCACTGCCCCAGCAACATGAATCCATGGCCTACCCAACAGGCAACTGTATGCCGGCTGAATATCCATGACATAGAATACCGACTTGAACACCTCTGGTCCGATCTTTACCGGGAGCTCCACCTCTCCAATCACAGCCCGCTTCGAACCGTCGAAAGCCCTTACTATCAGGTCGGTGGGCGTCAAGATCAACCCTTCACAGTCCAGCTTTTCCAGGGCTTTCTTAGGCAACACATTTAATGACGAGCCGGTATCAACCAATACGTGTGAAAGCACGACCCCTTTACACTCCATAGCAATGTGTAAAGCCCGATTATGATTCCTCCCATCCACAGTCAGATCAAGATCGGTGAAACCCAACCCATGACTGGCATTGACATTCGACACCACCATCTCCAACTGATTGATAGTGATCTCTCGGGGAACATAGGCTCTCTTCAGAATTTTCAGCAAAGCCTCTCTATGCCCCTCGGAGCTCAGCAATAACGACAAGATTGAGATCTTAGACGGGGTCTGCTGCAGATGGTCAACAAGCTTGTACTCTGACTTCTTGATGATTCTAAAAAATTCTTCCGCTTCATCATCAAGTTCTTTTTCCGACCCACCAGGCGCCGATGTCACCACAGGAGTACCTTCGTTCACTACTTGTTTCCCTCTTGCCCTGGCTAAAGCCTCGACCTTTTCTTTCTTTTCTCTCTCTCCTTCTCCGCCCCTCAAAGTGTCTGGTGCAAACAACCTCCCACTGCGAGTGAAACCACTGGGTCCGGCATTATCCACCTTTGAAACGGTGGTTTCACTTGTAGTTTGATCCTCCACTTTCTCTCCATTACAATACACCTCCCCACCATAATGCCACGGCATGACATCATCTTTGTCATAAGGAATCGGCCCAGGTACCGTGATAATAACTGGAGCCGCATCAGCCAGCGTTGACAAATCAACCGGGTCAAAATAGATAGTTATGGTGGAGACATCTTCCTTCCCCATATCCACCCTCTCGATCCTGAGGCTTCCCTCATCCATCAGCCTCTGGACAGCCTCCCTCAACAATATACATCCCTCAGGAGCAACAATGCACGCAGCACAATAGTCATCACAGCCTGGAAAGACCCCATTCTTCAACAACCGCCTCTTGACCTCAGCCAACGGAGTCTTCAACTGGCCAACATTCAACAGCCCAATTCTGCCCCCCTCAGAGATTGCATTCACCCCTATTTGACCATGCCCAGGCATGGGATTAACATTCACATTTAGGGATGGAGCAAAGTTGATAGCTTTAGAATCCACCAAGTCCTGGACCACATGCTTAAAAGCTTTGCAGTTTTCTACGTTGTGTCCAGGTGCACCCGAATGAAATTCACATTTGGCGTTTTCATCAAAACTGGCTGGCCTCTGATCAGGTCTCAAAGGAGCCAAAGTTCTCAATTGTACCAACCCCAAATCCTTCAGTTTTTTCAGCAAGAATGAATAGGTCACAGGTGGTCTATCGAATTGCCGATCATTCATTCGTCCTCTTACTTGATACCCGACCCTCTGCGCTTTCTGCTGAAATGGCTGACGTTGTTGTTGCGGTTGTTGCTGTTGTGCAGGCTGATTATCAGCAAGAATAGTTACCGCAGCAGTGTGCTGGTAGTAACGATCCCTACTCGGTCCTCTTTGGGTATATACAGCACTGGTATCACCCTCCTTCTTCCTCTGACCATTTCCAAAGGGCTTCTTCGATCCAGATGACGAAGCATTACCACCCTGGATTTTCCCCAGCTTCAACCAACTCTCTATTCTTTCACCAGCCACCACAATATCTGCAAAGTTAGTAACCGGGCATCCAACCATCCTTTCAGCAAATGTCCCCTGAAGGGTACCCATAAGCAAGTCTGACATCTCTCGGTCTACCAACGGCGGTTGAACTCTGGCAGCCAACTCCCTCCACCTCTGTGCATATTCTTTAAACCCCTCATTAGGCTTCTGAGACATACCCTGCAGCTGGGTACGACTAGGAGCCATATCAGCGTTGAACTGGTATTGTTTAAAGAATGCATCTCCAAGATCCTGCCAGCTCTTGATGTCAGAAGATTTCAGCTTGGTGTACCATTCCAGGGATCCTCCGGACAGTCTGTCCTGGAAGAAGTACATCCACAGCTTCTGATCCATTGTATAGGCAGAAATCTTACGGACAAAAGCCTGGAGATGAGTTTTCGGGCAAGAACTCCCATTATACTTGTCAAATGCAGGCGCTTTGAACTTCTGTGGGATCACAATCCCCTTAACCAGCCCCATATTCGACATATTAACAAACCCCGGAGTAGCATGGCTTTCCAGAGCCCTGATTTTCTCTGCCAGCAACTGGATCTCCTTATTCGGTGGTTGGACACCATACTGCCCAAATGGTTCATTCAGCATAGAGAATTGATCAGCTTCTCTGTCCTCCTCCCTATCTTCATCAGCCCCAAAGAACGGAGGAAACAGACTGTCCTTTATGTTATTGCCCATCTGACCGGGTCCACCACCTGTGGCAGCACCAAAACCACTGGCATTGTTAGTCACTACACCCACAGTTGTCCTCTTTCCACTGTCCCTAGAACCACCAAGACCCTGGTTAGAGACACCATCCAGATTGACACCACTGTTGGCAGCTGAAGCCCGCTCGAGCTTCTCTACTTTATCAGCAAGTGCCTTCTGGCCCACAGCAAACCCTTGCATGATGTTAATCAATTCATTCATCTTCTCCTTCAGCTCGAGAACATCTGTATTAGGTAGATCCATCAATCTAGGTGTATTGCGTCTGGTGAAATATCTATGTGGACGTGTTGAGTGCAAGGGTACGACTCTACGCGAACGAGCAATGATTCCTGAAACAATCAAGCACGTTAGCAACTGACACTTGCAAAATAAAAAACAAGTTATTATGATTATGCATGAATGCAATGTTTATCCATATGAGGAACACTCTGTCTTTTGATCCTGGCTTCATCGAGACAGATAATAATCCGGCGGCAATATTCTGACATTCATCGAATGATTTCATCATATAGATCAGAGACATATGATTTAGCAAAATACCACCCAACCATGTGTGTGCTGTGTGAGTGCATACAGGAAAGCAAATAAAGCTTGAAGATCGACCACTGAATGAAAATAACCATTGTATATCAAAAGTGCACAATAAGTGCCATAGTCATACATCAAGTCTGATACAAATCAAATACAATTCTCCAGAATCAGAAAGGAAATACAAGCATGTGAATTCCGTCAACAGGCCTGACGGTAATCCACACAAATGATAACAAAAGACTACTGTTGATTCCTTAGGATTGGCAGTAATTTTAGAAAACAAATAATGGAATCATCTCTGTTGTTTTAATATGTTGGGTTGAAGAAATTCAACATCTGGACCAACATGTCATGTACGATGTCACGACATCAGGTCTGTGACATCGCACATGTGTAGGAAACAGTATATGTCATGGGATCAGCAAGGATATCTGGTGAATATCCTAACTCCCTTGTGGAGGTCTTGAAGACTAAATCAGAATATATATAGGCTCTAAATATGGAGATATATATGGAGAGAGTTTAGGAGCTTGAAGACCTTGTTTGTAGCAGAATTTTTCTGCTGAAGTTGCAACAGCAAAGAACAAGTCTGCTGCAATTTTCTGAAGGCCCAAATCCAGTTGGGTGATTAGGTTATAAATAGCTGATTGTAATCTAGTTTTTGTAAGCCTCTTAGAATGAATTTTTAGGGGTGTGTGTAAGGTAAACCTCCCAATCTGTGGGAAGGTTACCATGTGTTTCTCAGTGGTAAAACCTGAGAGTGTTTGTAACTCGAAGCCTGTAGGCAAGAGTGATTTTGTTCTTGAATGAAGCTGTGAAGCAAGTTCAAGGTGTGGTAACATTACATTGTATTTGTAGTGATAGGAATGGAAACTGGAGGTTTCTATCTAGGAGTTCCTAGGTATAGATTGCATTGGGTAGGGATTAAGTGATGAGTTGTAAACGGGTGAGTTTAACTCTGAATTAATACTGCTAATAGTGGATCTTCTTCCTGGCTTGGTAGCCCCCAGATGTAGGTCATGTTGGACTGAACTGGGTTAACAATTTCCTGTGTTTGTTTTCCTTCTGGATGATATAATCATGTCTGCCATAACTAAGCATGTATTCCAATCTGTTCATCAAGATAATAGCAGACCTGATACATAGCCTTCTGTTGGAATGTCAATCAGAATGTTTTGACATTCATCAACAACAGCACATACTGTTTAATAAGCTGATGATTTCAGTTCAGTATGTAGTGAAGTCTGGAGTTCAAAAACATATCAGACCTGGCCAAAAGATCATTGTGAAACTGTCAAACTGGATGTCTTGACAGTTCTTCCAGTAAGCTGATACTGAAGTAGAGACTGGTTGGGCTTTTACAGTACAGCAAAGTTAGCACAGTCTGTTTTCAGGAACCAAACAGACTTAGCATATGGTTCTGGACTTGGATGTCAAACGGAATGCTGTGACATTCTCTCCTGACTGCATATGCTAAATTGTTGGATGGTTAGTTTTTCAGTTTCAGGATTTTTCTCAGGCTATTCTTCAGGAATCCACCAGCTGATCTAAAATCTAGGAAACTAACAACTAAGCTACAATTAATGAACCTGGCAAATAATCTATTTGTTAGCTCCTTAATAAGTGGAGATTAGTTTAACTTGTTACAACCTTTAATTTAGGAAATACAAGTACATGACCAACAAACTGGAACAATGTAACAGATAATGTCCAAAATAGGATTGAGACATCTTGCTGATATCTGTGTAGGAAAACAACAGAAGTGAATGATAAGGTGCACATAACTAGGTGTCTCTCCATTCTAGGATGACATAGAAGGAGAGGTCGTGACACTGTGAAAAGGTGCACATTAGTCCAGAGTGTAATAACTGTCTTGCTGTAATAGGTACAATGTTAGATCAGATGTCATGATATGGAGTAGAACATCTGAACTCTGACTACACCAGAATTTCAATTGGTATCAGAGCAGGCATCCTGTTCTGTCTCTGGATGAGATCCATGGGTGATACTTTCTGGTAGCTGGCAAAGAGTTATGTTAGTACTGAAGCTGGAACCTGTGTAAGGTTCTGTAATTCCCTGAATGGTCCCTTGAAGTAGGTGGATGGACTGTTCATGACAGGAATGGTGTGTACCTGTCTCTGGAGGTTGGCAATTGGCCTGTGTGTGAGACAGCTGTGCCAGTACTAAATCACATTCAAACCTGGTATGGTCTTGGAGGCCAATCTGGTGAAGTGTGTGTTCATAGGTTGAGTTGTATTATGATTTCCGCTGCATAATACCTGGCAAAACTCAAACTCTGATGTAGTTTCCCCTCATGTGGATGAAAGGCTGCTGTGATCAAGATCTCATCATAATCTACTGAAGATGTCAAAGATACTTGAGTCTCCTCAAGTCCACTCATCATGACGTTCTCACTGCAGGATGGTAAGAGTCACTTAATCACTGATTCTCTTACTCTCTTGAGTAGTGTATATGAAGACCTTGAAGACCTTCAAGGAAGGTTTGTTCCAAGGAGGTGGAACCAATGTTCTATGTGATGTTAGAACATGTTTTTCAACAAGTATGCAACTACTGGTTGAAGAGCAGATGTTTTTAGGGTTCAAACAAAGGGATAATTCTGTTTGGAACCTACTCCTGACCTGGAAGAGGAGACATCTGTGTGTGCTAAGTTGACAAGAGCAGGGTCAATTGGGTGTGTGCTCAAGAAGGTCATCCCTAGTAGTTGAGCTGGTTGAGATGTGACATTGTGCAATCTCCTGCTGTTAGGCATCTTCCTGCAGTTTGATCAGGATTGGATAGTTGTTCCCTGAAGTACTATGGTGTGTTGGAAGACAAGTCTCCTGGATGTTAGCAGTCAATAATGGGGTAACCTGATTGTGATATCATTTAAGGGGGTTGGAACCATGAATCTTGATATTCAAACACCACGTTCAGAAGTGGCAGTTCTTACTAGGAGTGAGAATATGAAGATTCAGGGGTTGGTTGAGGTAATATGCTCTGGCAATGCATATCTACTATTGACTGGTGTTGTGTGTCTCACTAGTACTTATGGTCAGCTGAAGTCTGATTGGTGTGATTGGAGGAGTTAGTTGCCACTGGTAAGGGATGATGGATGTCATGTTGAGACATTTGTGTACAATGCATGGATATTGGTGTGGAGTTTCCATGATTGTTAATTTGAGGGGGAGTTTTGGTTAACCTCCTCACGTTTGGTCAGCCTAGGGTCTGGTTGGCTGTTGACCTGTGTCACATGGGTTCTGGTTGTTGTGTGACACATTTGCAAGGAAGGATTCATCTCTCTCACTCCTAAGGGTGAATCTAATCTGGAAAGAGTCTCAAGACTATTGAGGTGCTTGCAAGCAGAAGATGTTGACACTAGAAGAGTATTTTCAAAGTATTCTTATGGTGGAAGTATCTGAAAGGATAATTGGGAAAGGATTTAAGATCAATGTCTACTTGTGTCAAGTACAAGTATTTAATTGATTATCCTTGGAGCTCAAGATAACTGATGTTCTTAAAGATGTTGGAACATCTCTTCTTCAAGACCCTGTGCAAAATCACAGGAAGAATAGTAGATTGGGGTATGATCTATCTCTTTGGTGGCAGCAAAAGCGGATGATCTCTGAAAAGGTTTCCTGGCAAGAAGCATATTCAGCCTTGGTGTGTACAAGAAGAAGAAGACATCATAGTCTTGATGGTGGTTACTTGGATCAGTTTATTTCTGATCTAGGTAAGGAAGTGCATTAGCTTATGCACACTGTGGAGTCAAGAACAAGTGGCAGCAGTCTTGACATCATGGAAACAACCTTGCTTTAGGATGTGGAATCCTAGGTATAGCTGAAGGGTTAGTTTCTAACTGGTCCTTCTGAAGACTCATGCATCTGAGTGTCTGATGTCTTTGGAGAAGAAGCAGGGATTCATCAAGGTGTGAGCTTGAATGACTTAACTGCAAACCTGCAGGATGGAGGTTGGTTACTCAAACTTGGTTCCACAATCAAGTCTATGAGAACAGTGAACTCTAGTTCTGTGAAGGGAGGAAGTTCTTTCAAGTGGCAGAAGAAGGAGCTGAATTCAACAGCTAGATGTCAAAACACAATGTTGTGACATTTGGCTCAACATCAGACTCTAAGTTGGTGAAGTGGCACATCAACTTGAGATAGAAGGGTCTACAGGGTTGTAGATTGGATACTTCAAAAAGCTTGAAGTTCAAGTCTCACTTGGAAGGTCAGAATATCTTTGGGAGAAGTCTGATAAACTTGGGGAGGTCAAAAAGCAGCATTTGACCTTTTCATATGAGAATTCATGAAGGAGGTAATCAACCAGTGGCAGTTGGTCTATCTCAGAAGTGAGTTCGAAAAATCAAGATAATCAACATAAGGCAGCTGGTTATTCTTGAGGAAAGTCTGAGACAAATTACTTTTGAGCAGAAAAGTAGCAAGTTGAAGACTAAAGGAGGTGTTTTCTATTTATCCCTTGGAGCTTGTGGTAGGAGTTCTGAGTCATCTATGGAAGATTATCTCAGGTAATGGGATGAAAAGGTATATGTCCCAATTTATGTCTGGGTTCTTCTTGATCAAGCTGGTGACTCAGTGATATCTGAAGACTATCAGATGGTGTTCCCTGTTATGTGTGATGGATGTCCTAACGAATGTTAGAACATTTTGTGAAGTGGCTTTCTGTTCTGGTTAGAAGAGAGATTGACTCAGGGTGTGGATGTGTTCAACCAAGAGGGTTGAACAGAGGGTGCGCTCTTGAAGACATGAAGATGAGTCTTATGTTTTCCATTCATCAAGTGGGTTGAGTTCTTTTTGAATCAGGAAGAAGGTGAAGGTCCAACCATGTTGGAGATGTGTGACCTCCAAGAGAGTAGGTTGTCCATGACAGGGGGAGTTGTGCCTTTGTGCTGCAAGCAATCACCAAGCTTGTGGTCTATGTGTTCTCAGATGACTAGGTAGTTATCAGGATGCTGTGATGTATGTCAAGGCTGAGTGAGCAGAAGAATGTCTGACCGGATGTCATGACATTGCCCTGGACATTGCTGTTAATTCCTTCTGAATTTTAAAGTCATTAGGAATTATGAGGGTGATGTGGCTAAGTCTGATAAACCAGAATAAGCCTGATGGCTACAGCTGTGTGGTACAGGGGGAGTAACCATCAACTGAAGTGTGAAAAGTTGGCTGTAGCAGTGCTAGGTGGCAAGTCTCTACTGGAGGTATGACAGAGGTCTTGGGAAACTGGCTGAATGCAGGAATGTTAAGACATCGCGTGCAACGTGTCTGACTGCATATATGGAATGGTCTCCATGCACTGGAACGACTGTTTTGGAAAAGAAACAGTCAAGAGCTATAAAAGGCACAGGCTGGACTATTTAAAGGATGCACTAGCCCTCTTCCTCTCACAAGAAAAACACTCCATTCTCAGAATCATGGGGTATGTTAAGGTTTGGGCAAGCTGCGCCTGGATCTGGTTTTGTGAAGGGTGCCTTTACAAATGTTTAGCTAAAAAGGGGGAGAGAAATATAGTCCTAGGGTTGAGAATGTACCAGAAGAAAGCCAACTGTGGATGTGGCAGCAAACAGAAGTTGGCATCAGGCACAAAATCCACCAACTGGGTTTACCACTTGTGTCTTGTGATCTGAGTTAAGAAGACAATTGTGCCTTGTGATCTGAGTTACATTGTCTATGTACTCAGCATTACATATTCTTCAGGAAGCTCTCCGGTTGAGGGGAAGGGTTCTGGTACAAATAAGTCTTGTCCCTCTTCTTCCCCATGTACACCAACTTTGGTGTTTGTGGTGGTGGAGCCAATGACGGAGATGAAGAGCATTCCCAAATTGGGATGTTTTGTCCAGTGTATTGTTTATTTGTTTTAGCTAAAATTTGCCAAAGGGGGAGATTGTTGATTCTTTAGGATTGGCAGTAATTTTAGAAAACAAATAATGGAATCATCTCTGTTGTTTTAATATGTTGGGTTGAAGAAATTCAACATCTGGACCAACATGTCAGTACGATGTCACGACATCAGGTCTGTGACATCGCACATGTGTAGGAAACAGTATATGTCATGGGATCAGCAAGGATATCTGGTGAATATCCTAACTCCCTTGTGGAGGTCTTGAAGACTAAATCAGAATATATATAGGCTCTAAATATGGAGAGAGTTTAGGAGCTTGAAGACCTTGTTTGTAGCAGAATTTTTCTGCTGAAGTTGCAACAGCAAAGAACAAGTCTGCTGCAATTTTCTGAAGGCCCAAATCCAGTTGGGTGATTAGGTTATAAATAGCTGATTGTAATCTAGTTTTTGTAAGCCTCTTAGAATGAATTTTTAGGGGTGTGTGTAAGGTAAACCTCCCAATCTGTGGGAAGGTTACCATGTGTTTCTCAGTGGTAAAACCTGAGAGTGTTTGTAACTCGAAGCCTGTAGGCAAGAGTGATTTTGTTCTTGAATGAAGCTGTGAAGCAAGTTCAAGGTGTGGTAACATTACATTGTATTTGTAGTGATAGGAATGGAAACTGGAGGTTTCTATCTAGGAGTTCCTAGGTATAGATTGCATTGGGTAGGGATTAAGTGATGAGTTGTAAACGGGTGAGTTTAACTCTGAATTAATACTGCTAATAGTGGATCTTCTTCCTGGCTTGGTAGCCCCCAGATGTAGGTCATGTTGGACTGAACTGGGTTAACAATTTCCTGTGTTTGTTTTCCTTCTGGATGATATAATCATGTCTGCCATAACTAAGCATGTATTCCAATCTGTTCATCAAGATAATAGCAGACCTGATACATAGCCTTCTGTTGGAATGTCAATCAGAATGTTTTGACATTCATCAACAACAGCACATACTGTTTAATAAGATGATGATTTCAATTCAGTATGTAGTGAAGTCTGGAGTTCAAAAACATATCAGACCTGGCCAAAAGATCATTGTGAAACTGTCAAACTGGATGTCTTGACAATTCTTCCAGTAAGCTGATACTGAAGTAGAGACTGGTTGGTCTTTTACAGTACAGCAAAGTTAGCACAGTCTGTTTTCAGGAACCAAACAGACTTAGCATATGGTTCTGGACTTGGATGTCAAACGGAATGCTGTGACATTCTCTCCTGACTGCATATGCTAAATTGTTGGATGGTTAGTTTTTCAGTTTCAGGATTTTTCTCAGGCTATTCTTCAGGAATCCACCAGCTGATCTAAAATCTAGGAAACTAACAACTAAGCTACAATTAATGAACCTGGCAAATAATCTATTTGTTAGCTCCTTAATAAGTGGAGATTAGTTTAACTTGTTACAACCTTTAATTTAGGAAATACAAGTACATGACCAACAAACTGGAACAATGTAACAGATAATGTCCAAAATAGGATTGAGACATCTTGCTGATATCTGTGTAGGAAAACAACAGAAGTGAATGATAAGGTGCACATAACTAGGTGTCTCTCCATTCTAGGATGACATAGAAGGAGAGGTCGTGACACTGTGAAAAGGTGCACATTAGTACAGAGTGTAATAACTGTCTTGCTGTAATAGGTACAATGTTAGATCAGATGTCATGATATGGAGTAGAACATCTGAACTCTGACTACACCAGAATTTCAACTACACTGAAGAAGGCCCCACCGAAAGCTCCGCATCATCTACCATCTTGGTAAACTTCACCGCGAACCTAAGCTCAGTGTTCTCCTGCTGCAATCTCCCCATCTCCTTCTGGCAGATCTTCATCTGTCTGAAGTAATGATCTCTCTCAGCAAGATAATGATCTCTCTCAGCAATGATCTTCACGTTCTCTGCTTCCTTAATCTTCAACTTTGCTTCCCATTCGGCGACGAGGATTTTAACTCGGTCTTCCCTCTGATCCCTCACCAGGATTTGCCTCCTCTTCTCATCTTCAATGACCTTCGAAGCTCTAGCCAATCTCTCTTTGGTGATGTCATGCTCCTTTGTAGTTGACTCCAACGCTTGGCTGACCTTGCGATAATAGGCGGTGTCTATCTCAAAGCGCTTCGCTTCCAGGGCATGTTTCTTATCCTGATCTTCCATTCTCCCTCTGATCTCCTGATTAGCTATCTGAATCCTAGCAACACTCATCTCCAATTCAGTTTTCTCCGCCTGCAGCTGATCTCTGACTTTCTTCATCTCGAGGAACTCTTCCATGCTCACAGAAGAACATGGCCCCTCAATCAAAGGACACCAAGGATCACCTCCAGGAAATGGTAGATGTGTGAGCTCGATCCTCTTCCTAAGCCAGTCATCAAATGGAGGAAAAGACCTGCTATTAACCTTGCCAAAGGGAACCCTGCCCTTTCTCTGAATGCTACGCCACTCATCAGACACTTGCCTCAACTTGGCCTGATTGCCCTCAATTGGGAAGTATAAAGACTCCTGAATCTCTCGTCCGAGAGGAGGACCCTCCACAGCAAATCCCATCTGTCTCCTAAGAAGCACCGGGTTGTAATTAATGCAACCTTGAACTCCTATAAGATGTACATTGGGAAGACTCCCACAACTGCAAATGAAATCTCGTCCCGCCATACCGTTGTGAGTCCAAGCTATATCCTTGGCTCGCAAACCCATCAACCTGACTGACCACTTGACAGTAGGATCAAGAGCGACAAAGGCACCTTTGGAAGGCAAATACCCCATGAACCATTTGTACAACAGCTGAGCACAACACCGGATCAGTCCCCCACGCCGCTTCTCGTTCCGATTATGGACCGAGTAATAGACATCTTCAACCAGAGTAGGAATGGGATTCCTCTATATGAACAATCTGATAGAATTAATGTCCACAAAGCTCTTCTGATTAGGAAACAGGATGGTCCCATAAATGCTCACAGCAATCAAGGCATAGACAGTCTTCCAATTACCCACAACAGCATGTTCCTTGGCCTTAGCCTCCAAGAAACTCAAATGAAAACCGGGTAACTTTCCCTTCTCCTTCAAACCCCCCTTGGTCACCTCTGGGCTCAAATAAAGAGCACGAGAAATCTCAACCATATCAGGCTCCCCCTTAGTGGCATAAAAAGGAATCTGATCTCGGATCTGAATACCCAGGATGCTTGCATAGTCTTCCATCAAGGGTCCCAACAAGTAATTCGGGAAGACGAAACATCTCAAACCAGGGTCATAAAACTGAAGAAGAGTATGAATGGCGCTCCTATCACTGTCTGTGAGCCTGAAAACCGACTTCAAAATACCACCGTATGCCTCCCGGAACATCCCCACATGGTCGGGTGTAATCAATGCTATCATATCTCTCAGCACACTGATCTCTGGGTCGAAGAAACTGTAGACAACATCGTCCTTCAAACCGGTCCTCATGTCTGGAACAAAGAAGTCTCTCAACCAGGATCTCAATCAAAATGTCCCTGCATATGGATAAACATGAGTTAGATGCAGATAAATGCAAAATGTGAATGATGCTGATGTATGAACGCAATGTATTGTGCCATCCTCCAAGTCATCTGAATAACCACTGCACTGAAGCCTTGATCTCTGAACTGATCACAACCATCTGTGGTACTGAACAATCATAAGTCCGACTTGGGAGTTCCGAAATAAACGGAACTGAAAGATAGATCACCATCATCACCAGAGATTCTCTGAACAGATAACCATAAGACCCTCTGAACCAGCCCGGGGAATCCTGAAATAAACGGATCCCCACTGATAAATAATACGGACAACACTCCGGCGTCTCAGAAATAAATGTCCATAAATCCAACTCATAAATAGGACTCAGATCAAATACCGGAACCAACAGTCACCATCAGAACATGCATCTGTAAGAATCAACCCTCCCCTCACAGGTGAATTCTAATCAGGTCATCCTAAGGCAGATAATGGTCTCGACAATCGGGCAAAGATACTCAACGGGTTTGCCCTTTCGGGTGTGCCGTTGTAGCTCTCTTAAGATCGTTTAAACCAAAGATCCGGGGAAGAACGGTCACCGAAGTCACCAGCTCAGATGAGGTAACTCAACCAAAGTGGATACTCCACAAAGGAAGAGTTCTCTCAAAAGAACCTCGTCCGGCTTGTGGTATGTCACGTCGCCAAAAACATGTTGACCTAACATGAGAGGCAACATGAGACCACACTAATCCTAGGTGTATACTCGGGCCTGGGTTTTAGCCCCACTCAGAACACCCCCCCCAAATCAGAGGAACCACCTGTACAGAGGACAACAGAATGATAGTATGATGCATGCAAATATTTATGCAAATATATACACAACATAATAATCATAAATGCAATAAATAGAGCAACACAAGCAACCTAAACTATCCTAGAGAACGCTAGGAGAGACTCGCTTAGGGAAGATGGATCAGCAATAGGTCAACTTCTTTAGTCCCCAGCAGAGTCGCCAGCTGTCGCCTCCGCGAAAAACAACCGGCGGGCTAAAACAAAACAAACAGAGCCGCCACCGTGTGTTATTTATCCCAAAAGAGGGAAAGGAAACGCTCGAAATAAACCTGGAAAAGACATGGTCTCGCGACCAAAGAGAGATGGGATCGGGAGTCGGTTATGCGAAGGGAAGGTATTAGCACCCCTACGCATCCGTCGTACTCGACGGGATCCACACTCAAAAGGAAAGAACAAGGTTGCTAAAACTGCTCACAAACATCACACACATACACTGGAAACAACACAGATGGAAAAGAGGGGAAAGGGCTCGCTAGGATATCGTATCCTATGCCTACGTATCTCATCATGGAAACCGAATGCCAATCGCTGGGCTTACATCAGACTCCGAACCAAACAAACACACACTGGAAACCAAATGCCAATCGTTGGACTTATATCAGACTCCAAGCACACAACAATAGGATACGGAATGCCAATCGCTGGTCTTACATCCATCTCCTAACACACACAAGAAGGTTAACAAACAACAAGTTACTAAGGAGTCTGGCACTCGAGCCCAGTAACTGTCAAGCAAACACACAAAAAAAAGAAAAAGGGTGCCCGGAGAGATCTCGTACGACCTCCTGCCTACGTACCTCATCTGGTATGAGGATCAGGGCAACGTAGTTCCCCTGAACAGGGGAGAAACTTTCTCCTAACCAGAGACTGGGAAATGACAAACTAGAAGGGAGACTGACTCGAGCCTAATAGTTATCATGTAATCCACGATGGTCCTAGGTTGAGGTTTCTATCTAACTTGCACAGGCAGCAAGCTATCCTAAACAACACAAGCAAAGCAAACATACACACAATTAGCACACACTATATACAAACAAAGTGGGCTCACACAAGGTTAGGCTGTGAAACACAAGCCAATTGGAATAGGGTGTAGTTAGCTCTTAACCCTAACATTGAGAGTTAGGGTGAAGCAGATGAAATGGGAAGTGAGGGTAAGACCTCACAGCTCTTATCCCTGGCCTGGGAGAGCTTCAGACAAATGAAAGTGGGAGTTCAGAAAGTTGGAACTCTTCTCCACATATGACTGACTCAACAAAGATCTTGGGTTAATATCCACAATGCATCAACACAAGGTGTGTGAGCAAAGTGGATGACACACTGAATAACATGAGATGGATTGCACATCTCTTATATCTGCCAATTGCCTTATCAAAGGACTTTTCATGCTTGGCACAAAAATAAACATTCACAAGCATTGCCTCTTAAGGAGGGCTTCAGACAGGTGCCTGCCCAAGTAACAGGACAGGTCTTCCAGACTACATGAAGTCAGAGAGTTATACCTCAAATGGTTAAGCAACCAAGCATAGCAAAAGCAAGTTCAAATTGAACTTAAGCAACTTATGTACCTGTTGAAACATCAAACAAATCAGTCAAACTGTACAGACAAACAGACAACATCAATATCAACAGTCAAACCCAATAAGCAAAGGCATAAGCCAACAAGTCAAACTCAAATGAGTTAACAACCCTACAAAACACACAAAGTTAGTGGCCAAAAGCAAGCATCAAATGCTCAAGTGAGGTTGCATCATGAACCATATAACCTGGATGTTCAACCTGAAATCAAAGCTCAAAGATGAGACAAACCACTAGGTCAAGGCCTAGGGTCAAAGAGGGAGAAAAAATTCAAAACAGAACATGAAATTTCACATGAATCAACTTCAATCAATTAATAACATCATCCAAAAATCCCACATCAATATCATTCACCAACTTCATTTCATGAACCAAATATGGCAAGGCATGCACATTGTAACCACATTGTGACAACAGAATCAACAAATTCACAATAATTCAAAAATGATTCAATTAATTTTGGAAAAATTCACGGGTAAACAGAACATAAAACATGATTATCACACAAAAAATTAGAGCATTTGGACAGCATTAGGCATGGTAATCAAATTGCATAAGGCAAGGCAAGCACAATCAAGCTCAAATATGACCCCAAATGTTACATCAACTTAGCACAAGCCTAAAACAGAGATGAATCAAGGTAAAAACCTCAAACCAAAGCCAAAACACCATTCAACATGTCTAGAATTAGTGTGCAAAATTTCACATCCATAGGCTAAAGCACAAGCATTTCACAATCAAATGAAAATCAATGCACTTCAAAAGCTCAAAAATGATCATCCAGAATGAAAAATCTCAATCAAATCAGAAATCAATCCAAAAGTTCCACAAAAAATCATGAGCATTCACAACATTCATATCAAGCATCATACAAAAAATCATGGCAATTTAAATTCATTTGGCATGGCAAATTAATCAATCAAGATGAACATCACAAGGTGTGACACAAATTGTCATACCTAACTTAGAAAAATCATAACTCAGCAATGGCAATTGATAAAAATGCAAACTCAACACCAAAATGTCCAGCAAGATGTCTAGTTTCTACATGTCAAATTTCATGAGCACTGGATGAAAATTGAGCATTTCACAAATGTTTTAGCAAGGCAAGGTCAAAACATGATACATGATCAAAAACCCTAGGGCAAAAAATAAACCAGCCATGCACAATTTACAAAATAATCATCAAAAAAAACTAGAGAGAAACAGTGACATCATGCAAAAATCTCATCATTTTTGGATCAATTTTCCATTTGTTATGAATTTCTAAAGATAAAAAAAAATAAAAAAATTATGAAGCACATAGTACATGAACATATGGAGAAAATGAAATAAATGCAAGGCATTTGGAAGAATTGCTTTCATCCGGTATCGAACCGAGGAAACATTTGAAACGGAATTGGCGCGCTTGCATGGCCTTTTCATGCAGCCAATGGGAAGCGAGCCCGAACGGAACCTAAGGCAACGCTTTTCTGTGGCCAGACAGCATCAAGAAACCATGGCCAAAACACCTGGATTTCATCTTCTTCAACAGAACGCACAATGAACAGTAACCTTCAACCACCTCAAGAACATTTCTCCCAGTTTTCAAAATTGAACACATGTATGGATAGATCTTTCATCATAGAGCATGAATCAACTAATAACTAAGCTTAAAACATCATATCCAAAGAGAATCGAACAATTCAAGTTTTGCACATGAAACTTAAAATCAACATAACTTGTTCAATAATGCATGGAATTTAGTGGTTCAAAGCTCAGAATCACAAGCATTGCAAGATCTACAAGTATAGCATAACAATTTAAAGAAATAAGAGGATCGAATTTGTGACCTCTTGATGAGCAGTTTTGAAATTCGCGTGTTCCAGGCCGTGCAATGCTTCAATCTTCCTCTAGCAAGCTTGTACAAGTGTTTGGAATGGAGATTGAGGTCCAATTGCTCTTGATTCAACAGAATTTTGATTTCACCATTGATGAACTCAAGCTTTGAATATGCTTCAAACTGCACGAAATCACTTGAATCTACCTTCAATCTTGTTCCATGATGATTCCAGATGATGAATTAGGCAAGGAAATGTGAATTGATTTGAAGAAATTGAGAGAAAAAAGTGTGAAAAATTTGAGATCTGAAAATTATGAAGTGTTCTTGTGAAATTCTGTTAGGGTTTCAGCTTATATACTCTCTCTTAATCATGCTTAATTAAAATTAACCAATGTGCTAATGAAAATTAGGGAAGTTTGGAGTGTTTTGTCAAATTGGACTTTTTCACCCTATGCATGGATATGGCATGTGAACAGTACGAATTTGGGATTGAAATGCACTCAAAATATCATTTTAAAGCCAATGGAAGTGGTACCATGTTCAAATAATGCACACATTTTGAATTTCATTTTTCCCTCCAAAAATCAATTGAAAAATCAAATGATTATGTGATGAGAATGCATGGCATGTGATGTATGTTTTGGATAGTATATGTCAAGACATGAACAATGCAAAAAGAACCACTCCATTTGGCCTTTTGGTTTGAAAGTTATGCATGTTTGAAGTTCCATGTTCACTTGGCCATGATTGATCCATATCTCCTCAACCACACATGAGAAATTGATGATCTTGGACTTTTTGGAAATGGGAGAGAAAGATCTACAACTTTCAAGTTCAACAAAATTTCATTTGAAGCTTTATTGATGATGTAATCTTGAGTTGAAAACCTTTCCATTTTTGGCAATTTTGAATTATAAGTCACTTTCTTTTTTTGGAGAGTTTTGTCCTGACTTTATTTTCTTCAATGTTGATGTTTGGAATGTCAAATGAGACTTGTTTGAACATGAATGAAGTATTTCTAACCATCTCCCACCTCCAAATCCAACAGTTGACTTTTGGTTGACTTTTGCAGTTGATTTTTGCAGTTGATAGATGACTTGGCTATGCACAGATGAATTTGAGCCTCAATCTCCTGATGAAATGGCTCCAAAATGAAACCCTAGCTTATACAAGCTCAATAAAACCATATGATGATCCCCATCTCATGAAAGACCTCCTCTCCTTGAAAAACCCTGATTGGCATAATGCAACTGATTAGGGTTGACCAGAGGTCAAAACCCTAATCCCAAGGCACATGATCAGGCACAATGAACCTCTTGATGATGATAAGACCATGATGATGGTGATATACCACTTCAACCAAGATAATGATCAATCTCCTTGAGGAACCAAGAAACCCTAATTGAAGCACAAATCCTCAGATGGCTAGTGATCAACTCAATAAGACCCTCAGGCTTGCATCTCTAACCTCTTTATCTTCTGAGAAAGACCTAGGAGGATGACTTGCTCAATGTTGCCACATGATATGCAAAGATGCAATGACTAATGTCCTACAAAATGAAATGCAATATGCTAAGCTAGTCCCAAGAGAGGAGGGCAAATTTTGAGGTGTTACAGCTGCCCCTATTCAATCCACTATGAACCTGTCGATATGAACAGCCTCGGCTTTCAGATGATCAGGGTGAAGAGTGATTGAATAACAAGAACAGACGAACAATTTGCACTCTGATGGGAAATAATTAACAATGCCTGTCAGAATCGGCAAAGAAACAATCTTAAAAGAAGCATCCGTCTGGTACGGAGACAGCCAGCCTGAATACCGGACAAAATATTGATCTGGATACCAAAATAAATGGTAACACAGGAAAACCATGGCCTGAACGCCGCTCATCAGTCTGAATACTGAATGTCATAGTATGAGAGTATTAATATCGGTCTGAACACCGGGAGATTGGCCTGAATGCCAAACAACGAGCCTGAATGCCACTTTGGTCTGAACACCACTTCGGTCTGAATACCGGAAGACTGGCCTGAATGCCACAAGATGCATCGATCTGAACTTCGGAAGCTTCTTCGATCTGAAAATCGGAAACTGGCCTGAGCGCCACAAGTTCTTCAACCTGAACGTCAGAAACTTCTTCGATCTGAAAATCGGAAATTGGCCTGACTGCCACAAGTTCTTCGACCTGAACATCGGAAACTTCTTCGATCTGAAAATCGGAAACTGGCCTGACTGCCACAAGTTCTTCGACCTGAACGTTGGAAACTTTTTCGATCTGAAAATCCGAAACTGGCCTGACTGCCATATCGATCTGAATACCCGCCTCGGTCTGAGCACCGGAAAACTGTTATGCCGGTCAGCATCGATAGAGATAAAAATAGTGATAAATGAGTCGGCACGTGTACCAATGACCCATACTGGGGAGTAACAAGCCATGAGCATGTTATCTTCTATTCAACCCTAGCAAACGAACAATCTACACTCAGTTGGGGATTATTCTTCCTCTTGTTTGCTTTTCTTTTTGGACCCCGAAACTCCTTGGATTATCATTTTCATCCCCGTCTGACAGAAACCCTTCCTCCAATATCGCACTACTGGGGAAATACTGTTGATTAAAAACACGGTGCCAAACTCCTCAGAGTGACATCTTCACCTTCTGGCGAAACCCCTTCTCAAACAATAACCACGACTTGAGACTAGCTTATGCTTGCAATGCTGATGCATGATAAATTTTTAGCGTAATGCTCCATAATCATGGAAATGCTACGCAATTAATTAGGCAATATGCTATGCTTATCTACATGATGAATGCATAAAAGTATCCCCCTCAAGGGACTCTCCTGGGGAGCTCGAGGCACTCTGCTGAGGAACTCGCCAATACTCCGACTCCACCTTGCTGGGGAATAGCACTGCTGCTGGGAAAGGACAACCCTCACCAGGGATGACCTCCACTGAACTCGATCCGCTTGGGGACTTCGCTGGGGAAAGAACCACCAACGCACTCTGTGGGGAAAACAACAGTCTTTGACTTGCTGGGGAAACAACAATCCCGACTCTGCTAGGAGAAACCACCACCATAAGATACCTCCGCTGGGAAATAGCAATCTTCAGGCCTGGCTACTGAGGAAATACCGATCTCCAACCTGCTGGGGGAGATAACCATCCCTGACCCTTCTAGGGAAGATACAGACCTTGAATCTGCTGGGGAGGTAAGAATCCCAACTCTGCTTGGGGAAACCAGGAAAGTCTGGTACCGAACACCCGTCGACTCGTCGAACCATGGCATTCACCGCCTAAATCCACTGTCAACCTTCCAATTTTGAGAACTCTCAGACTCGTCTGGACTTTTCTGATTCATCACCTTGTGTTCTCGACTGCTCCGTACTCTACGGAAAGCGAACTCCTTAGATTGGTACAAACTTTCTAATCTTCAGACTTTGAAGAGTCTTCTTGATTAATATCCAAGGATCGTCGTACGTCTTTCGCCCTCTTTTCACCATTCCTCAACCTCTTGTCCCTGACTGGACTCCACGGGGATTCTTTCGTCAAAAGCTTCCATATCACAACCTGCAAGTGAGTGAAAACATCTAACAACACTTGCAAAAGAGATCATTAGATAAAAACGTGCCCCAGGCGTGTCAAGATTTAACACTTGGGTCACTCAACCTTCCGAATAAGATTTCAAGCTTCAATCTTATAAACATGCATTGGAAGGGACCTGTATGTCTTAAAATGCAAAGATTCTTTATCACAAACAATTGGATGTTTTTGCAATCAAAGCGGTAATGAAAACAAAAACAAAAATCATTTGACTGAATATGCATTTTATTGATTGAAAAAGTGTGGCTCAAATTGAGCAATACAAAGGAAGCAATTCCTGAAAAGAGGTAATTGCGCACAAAAGGAAAAATCTATCCTAATGGCAATGTGAAACCGTGATCTCATCGAGTTCCAACTCGGTTACACCCCATATGTCCTCAGACTCTCCGTGCTTTCTGCCTTCTGAACAAGACGCTTCTGACTGATCCCTACCGGGTATTATCCATATGTCATCCAAAGTACAAACGATCATGCTGGACGCAGTTGTTCGTTTCAATCCCTCTTTTGCATGGACCGCCCTTTCGGGTTTTCAGTCCACCGGGATACCCTTTTTTGCCCAAGCCGCCTTTTCAGGTTTTCGACTTGCCGGGTGTATAATTTTTCATTTTATCCCTAATTTTTGCCCGAACCTTTTCATCATTTTTTCTAGTTTGCCGGAATGCCCATTTTTGCCTGGACTATTTTATTCTTTTCATCCAACGGGTCTCTTTATACGAAGTATTTTTTAACTGCGTCCGCATTCACAGGGGATGGAAAATCTTCGCCATCCATGGTCGTTAGCAACAAGGCTCCGCCAGAGAAAACCTTCTTGACCACGAATGAACCTTCATAATTGGGTGTCCATTTGCCCCTACGATCGGTTTGAGGAGGAAGGATCCTTTTCAGCACCAGATCTCCCACGTGATACACACGAGGTCGTACCTTTCGGTCAAAAGCACGCTTCATCCGCTGCTGGTACAACTGCCCATGACAGATGGCCGCCAGCCTCTTTTCCTCAATCAGGCTCAACTCTTCGTACCGAGTCCTTACCCATATAGCCTCTTGCAATATCACGTCCATCAGGACTCTCAAAGAGGGAATTTGAACCTCAACCGGTAACACAACTTCCATTCCATATACCAAAGAGAAAGGCGTTGCCCCAGTAGATGTACGCACCGAAGTTCGATACCCATGTAACGCAAACGGCAGCATCTCATGCCAGTCCTTATAGGTCACGACCATCTTCTGCATAATCTTCTTAATATTCTTATTGGCTGCCTCGACCTCCCCATTCATCTTCGGACGATAAGGAGAAGAATTGTGATGTTCGATCTTGAATTCCCGGCACAGTTCTGCCATCATCTTGTTGTTCAAATTAGAACCATTATCAGTAATGATTCTCTCGGGAACCCCATATCTGCAAATGATGTCTCTCTTGAGAAACCTGGCGACGACCTGCTTCGTCACGTTCGTATAAGAGGCTGCTTCCACCCACTTGGTGAAGTAGTCAATAGCCACTAATATGAATCGGTGCCCATTCGAAGCCGTAGGCTCAATCTTCCCAATCATATCAATGCCCCACATAGCAAACGGCCACGGAGACGACATTAAACTCAACGGATTTGGAGGCACGTGCACCTTGTCAGCATAAATCTGGAATTTATGACATTTCCGCACGAAATTGAAACATTGGGCCTCCATTGTCATCCAATAATAGCCTGCCCTCAGCAGCTTCTTCACCATTGCATTCCCACTAGCATGTATACCGAACGACCCTTCGTGAACCTCTTTCATTAATTGGCTTGCTTCTTTACCATCGACACATCTGAGCAAGACCCAATCAAAATTCCGCTTGTACAAAACCCCATCCTTATTCAAGTAGAACACCATAGCCAACATCCGCAGAGTCTTTCGGTCCTTCTTGGATGCTCCCTCAGGATACTCCTGGGTTTCCAGATAACGCTTGATATCGTAATACCACGGCTTCTCATCATCAGGCGCTGTGTCAACAGCAAACACATAAGCCGGTCTATCCAGACGTCCCACCTCAACACTGGGGAACTGATTCCACCATTGCACCTTAATCAAAGCGGCCAGAGTAGCCAAAGCATCTGCCAAAGGATTCTCCTCTCTAGGCACATGATGCATCTTCACCTTGGTGAAAAACGTCAACAAGCTCCTCGTATAGTCCCGGTATGGAACTAAATGAGATTGATGCGTATACCATTTTCCGTTAACCTGATTCACAACCAAAGCTGAATCTCCATATATAACAAGGTTTTTGATCCTCAAATCAATCGCCTCTTCAATCCCCAAGATACAAGCTTCGTATTCAACCGCGTTGTTGGTGCACTCAAATGTTAGTCGGGCAACAAAAGGAATATGGGATCCTTTCGGCGTAACCAAAACAACACCAACTCCGCTACCATTCACATTAACGGCCCCATCAAACATCAGAATCCATTCGGATTCAGGGTCAGGCCCCTCCTCCGGGATCGGTTCCTCGCAATCTCTCGATTTGATAAACATGATGTCCTCATCAGGGAATTCAAACTTCATCGGTTGATAATCCTCAATGGGTTGCTGGGCGAGGTAATCAGACAATACACTCCCCTTGATCGCCTTCTGAGAGGTATACTGTATATCATATTCAGTCAAAATCATTTGCCACCTCGCAACCGTCCGGTCAATGCTGGCTTCTCAAAAATATACTTGATTGGATCCATCTTGGAAATCAATAAAGTGGTATGAACCAGCATATACTGTCTCAGTCGGCGAGCAGCCCAGACCAAAGCACAACAAGTTTTCTCGAGCAGTGAATATCTTGTTTCACAGTCGGTAAACTTTTTGCTAAGGTAGTATATGGCATGCTCTTTTCGACCAGACTCGTCATGCTGCCCCAATACACACCCCATAGACCCCTCGAGGACCGTCAAGTATAGGATTAACGGTCGTCCCTCCACAGGAGGCATCTGAATTGGAGGCTCCTGCAAATACTCTTTTATCTTTTCAAATGCCGCTTGGCAATCATTATTCCACCTGACCGTTTGATCTTTTCTCAACAACTTGAATATAGGTTCACACGTGGCTGTTAGATGAGATATGAACCGTGAAATGTAGTTCAATCTACCTAAGAAACCACGAACCTCCTTCTCTGTTCTCGGTTCAGGCATTTCTCGTATTGCTTTTACTTTAGCAGAATCAACCTCGATTCCTTTTTCACTTATAATGAACCCCAGCAGTTTACCGAACCGCACTCCGAAAGTGCACTTATTCGGATTCAACCTCAGTCTGAATTGTCTCAGCCGGTCGAACAACTTGGCTAGATCTACCAAATGCCCCTCTTCTGTCTGGGACTTTGCTATCATGTCATCAACATATCATTCAATTTCATGATGAATCATATCATGAAACAAAGTCACCATGGCTCTGTGATAAGTAGCACCGGTGTTCTTGAGACCAAATGGCATCACCTTATAACAGAAAGTGCCACACGGTGTGATAAACGTTGTTTTCTCCATATCATCTGGCGACATTTTAATTTAATTATAGCCAGAAAAGCCATCCATGAAGGAAAACACCGAGAATTGAGTTGTATTGTCTACCAACACATCAATGTGAGGTAGTGGGAAATCATCCTTCGGGCTAGCTCTGTTCAGATCCCGTTAGTCCACACACATTCTTACCTTCCCATCTTTCTTCGGCACTGGCAGAATGTTCGCGACCCAAGGCGGATAATTAGTGACAGCAAGGAAACCAGCATCCCACTGCTTCTGCACTTCCTATTTAATTTTCATAGCCATTTCAGGTCGAGTTCTGCGCAACTTCTGCTTCACTGGAGGACAATCTGCTCTCAACGGTAGCTTGTGCACAACGATATCTGTATCCAACCCTGGCATATCTTGATAAGACCAGGAAAAGATGTCAACATACTCTTTCAACTATGCTACCAGTCTGCTCTTGACACTCGCCTCCAAAGCAACCCCAACTTTTACCTCTTTCCTGACCTCGTCGGTACCCAGATTCACAACTTCCACTTACTCCTCGTGCGGCTGAATCACCTTCTCCTCTTGTTTCAATAACCTGGCTAATTCCCCCGGCAGTTCACAATCTTCTTCGCCTTCTTCTTCGGCATGATAGATCGGATTATCGAAGTCATATACGGGTGTAACAGGATTGTTATCAGTGAGATCCGGAGAATGATCGCATCTGCATGAATGTTGATTCATGCATTGCTTTAGAACCGGAGCGAGACAAATTGAAAAGGGAAATGAAAACATTGCCATTTTTATTTTTGTTTTTTATTTTTAAACTGCAAAAATAAATGAAAGACAGGGAACACCGCTTTTAATTGAAAAACATCCTTTTATTTATGATGCAAATTTTGCAAAATGAAACATGAGGTGGCCCTTACGATGAACCATTACGTTTCGGGCAAAACGTATGGCTTCCATGCAAATAAAATTGAAAAACAGAAATCATTACTCTTCAAGTAGAGTGACGGTGATGATCTTTTCAGCCTTCCAGTTCTGGACTTCCATCCCTGGTGCGCACGGCTTTATCCACCGATCCATCTCACAATCACTGTCGACTTCTTCACTCACCATACAGATGTGATCTGGATCCAGCATTCCAGCACTGGTGAATGTGAATGACGTACGGCGTCCTCTACCTTATCCTGACGAGCCTCGGCCCGGCTGATAACCCACTCCAAATCGGTCTTTCTTGGCGGTGATGTCCATCATCTTCCCCCAACCCGGAGCTTCTCCACTCTTCACCACCTTAGTGGCCTACTTATACGAAGAAATGGACGGTTTCTCCTCTTCTTTGGCAAAAAGAGCATTCTCTACCTTGACGGTTTCGAATGCTTGACTCGGCGTCTCCCATATCTCACCATCCATTTCCACGTATTTGAACGATGACAAGTGGCTGACGAAGATGTCTTCTTCTCCACAGACGATGACGACCTGCCCGTCCCAGATATACTTCAATTTCTGGTGCAAAGTCGAAGTCACTGCCCCAGCAGCATGAATCCATGGCCTACCCAACAGGCAACTGTATGCCGGCTGAATATCCATGACATAGAATACCGACTTGAACACCTCTGGTCCGATCTTTACCGGGAGCTCCACCTCTCCAAACACAGCCCGCTTCGAACCGTCGAAAGCCCTTACTATCAGGTCGGTGGGCGTCAAGATCAACCCTTCACAATCCAGCTTTGCCAGGGCTTTCTTAGGCAACACATTTAATGACGAGCCGGTATCAACCAATACGTGTGAAAGCACGACCCCTTTACACTCCATAGCAATGTGTAAAGCCCGGTTATGATTCCTCCCATCCACAGTCAGATCAAGATCGGTGAAACCCAACCCATGACTGGCATTGACATTCGACACCACCATCTCCAACTAATTGATAGTGATCTCTCGGGGAACATAGGCTCTCTTCAGAATTTTCAGCAAAGCCTCTCTATGCCCCTCGGAGCTCAGCAATAACGACAAGATTGAGATCTTAGACGGGGTCTGCTGCAGATGGTCAATAAGCTTGTACTCTGACTTCTTGATGATTCTCAAAAATTCTTCCGCTTCATCATCAAGTTCTTTTTCCGACCCACCAGGCGCCGGTGTCACCACAGGAGTACCTTCGTTCACTACTTGTTTCCCTCTTGCCCTGGCTAAAGCCTCAGCCTTTTCTTTCTTGTCTCTCTCTCTCCTTCTCCGCCCCTCAAAGTGTCTGGTGCAAACAACCTCCCACTGCGAGTGAAACCACTGGGTCCGGCATTATCCACCTTTGAAATGGTGGTTTCACTTGTAGTTTGATCCTCCACTTTCTCTCCATTACAATACACCTCCCCACCATAATGCCACAGCACGGCATCATCTTTGTCATAAGGAATCGGCCCAAGTACCGTGATAGTAACTGGAGCCGCATCAGCCAACGTTGACAAATCAACCGGGTCAAAATAGATAGTTATGGTGGAGACATCTTCCTTCCCCATATCCACCCTCTCGATCCTGAGGCTTCCCTCATCCATCAGCCTCTGGACAGCCTCCCTCAACAATATACACCCCTCAGGAGCAACAATGCACGCAGCACAATAGTCATCACAGCCCGGAAAGACCCCATTCTTCAACAACCGCCTCTTGACCTCAGCCAACGGAGTCTTCAACTGGACAACATTCAACAACCCAATTCTGCCCCCCTCAGAGATTGCATTCACCCCCATTTGACCATGCCCAGGCATGGGATTAGCATTCACATTTGGGGATGGAGCAAAGTTGATAGCTTTAGAATCCACCAAGTCCTGGACCACATGCTTAAAAGCTTTGCAGTTTTCTACGTTGTGTCCAGGTGCACCCGAATGAAATTCACATTTGACGTTTTCATCAAAACTGGTTGGCCTCTGACTAGGTCTCAAAGGAGCCAAAGTTCTCAATTGTACCAACCCCAAATCCTTCAGTTTTTTCAGCAAGAATGAATAGGTCACAGGTGGTCTATCGAATTGCCGATCATTCATTCGTCCTCTTACTTGATACCCGACCCTCTGCGCTCTCTGCTGAAATGGCTGACGTTGTTGTTGCGGTTGTTGCTGTTGTGCAGGCTGATTATCAGCAGGAATAGTTACCGCAACAGTGTGCTGGTAGTAACGATCCCTACTCGGTCCTCTTTGGGTATATACAGCACTGGTATCACCCTCCTTCTTCCTCTGACCATTTCCAAAGGGCTTCTTCGATCCAGATGACGAAGCATTACCACCCTGGATTTTCCCCAGCTTCAACCAACTCTCTATTCTTTCACCAGCCACCACAATATCTGCAAAGTTAGTAACCGGGCATCCAACCATCCTTTCAGCAAATGTCCCCTGAAGGGTACCCATAAACAAGTCTGACATCTCTCGGTCTACCAACGGCGGTTGAACTCTGGCAGCCAACTCCCTCCACCTCTGTGCATATTCTTTAAACCCCTCATTAGGCTTCTGAGACATACCCTGCAGCTGGGTACGACTAGGAGCCATATCAGTGTTGAACTGGTATTGTTTAAAGAATGCATCTCCAAGATCCTGCCAGCTCTTGATGTCAGAAGATTTCAGCTTGGTGTACCATTCCAGGGATCCTCCGGACAGACTGTCCTGGAAGAAGTACATCCACAGCTTCTGATCCATTGTATAGGCAGAAATCTTACGGACAAAAGCCTGGAGATGAGTTTCCGGGCAAGAACTCCCATTATACTTGTCAAATGCAGGCGCTTTGAACTTCTGTGGGATCACAATCCCCTCAACCAGCCCCATATTCGACATATTAACAAACCCCGGAGTAGCATGGCTTTCCAGAGCCCTGATTTTCTCTTCCAGACACTGGATCTCCTTATTCGGTGGTTGGACACCATACTGCCCAAACGGTTCATTCAGCATAGAGAATTGATCAGCTTCTCTGTCCTTCTCCCTATCTTCATCAGCCCCAAAGAACGGAGGAAACAGACTGTCCTTTATGTTATTGCCCATCTGACCGGGTCCACCACCTGTGGCAGCACCAAAACCACCGGCATTGTTAGTCACTACACCCACAGTTGTCCTCTTTCCACCGTCCCTAGAACCACCAAGACCCTGGTTAGAGATACCATCCAGATTGACACCACTGTTGGCAGCTGAAGCCCGCTCGAGCTTCTCTACTTTATCAGCAAGTGCCTTCTGGCCCACAGCAAACCCTTGCATGATGTTAATCAATTCATTCATCTTCTCCTTCAGCTCGAGAACATCTGTATTAGGTAGATCCATCAGTCTAGGTGTATTGCGTCTGGTGAAATATCTGTGTGGACGTGTTGAGTGCAAGGGTACGACTCTACACACACGAGCAATGATTCCTGAAACAATCAAGCACGTTAGCAACTGACACATGCAAAATAGAAAACAAGTTATTATGATTATGCATGAATGCAATGTTTATCCATATGAGGAACACTCTGTCTTTTGATCCTGGCTTCATCGAGACAGATAATAATCCGGCGGCAATATTCTGACATTCATCGAATGATTTCATCATACAGATCAGAGACATATGATTTAGCAAAATACCACCCAACCATGTGTGTGTTGTGTGAGTGCATACAGGAAAGCAAATAAAGCTTGAAGATCGACCACTGAATGAAAATAACCATTGTATATCAAAAATGCACAATAAGTGCCATAGTCATACATCAAGTCTGATACAAATCAAATACAATTCTCCAGAATCAGAAAGGAAATACAAGCAAGTGAATTCCGTCAACAGGCCTGACGGTAATCCACACAAATGATAACAAAAGACTACACTGAAGAAGGCCCCACCGAAGGCTCCGCATCATCTACCATCTTGGTAAACTTCACCGCGAACCTAAGCTCAGTGTTCTCCTGCTGCAATCTCCCCATCTCCTTCTGGAAGATCTTCATCTGTCTGAAGTAATGATCTCTCTCAGCAATGATCTTCACGTTCTCTGCTTCCTTAATCTTCAACTTTGCTTCCCATTCGGCGACGAGGATTCTGACTCTGTCTTCCCTCTGATCCCTCACCAGGATTTGCCTCCTCTTCGAAGCTCTAGCCAATCTCTCTTTGGTGATGTCATGCTCCTTTGTAGACGACTCCAACGCTTGGCTGACCTTGCGATAATAGGCGGTGTCTATCTCAAAGCGCTTCGCTTCCAGGGCATGTTTCTTATCCTGATCTTCCATTCTCCCTCTGATCTCCTGATTAGCTATCTGAATCCTAGCAACACTCATCTCCAATTCAGTTTTCTCCGCCTGCAGCTGATCTCTGACTTTCTTCATCTCGAGGAACTCTTCCATGCTCACAGAAGAACGTGGCCCCTCAATCAAAGGACACCAAGGATCACCTCCAGGAAATGGTAGATGTGTGAGCTCAATCCTCTTCCTAAGCCAGTCATCAAATGGAGGAAAAGACTTGCTATTAACCTTGCGAAAAGGAACCATGCCCTTTCTCTGAATGCTACGCCACTCATCAGACTCTTGCCTCAACTTGGCCTGATTGCCCTCAATTGGGAAGTATAAAGACTCCTGAATCTCTCGTCCGAGAGGAGGACCCTCCACAGCAAATCCCATCTGTCTCCTAAGAAGCACCGGGTTGTAATTAATGCAACCTTGAACTCCTATAAGAGGTACATTGGGAAGACTCCCACAACTGCAAATGAAATCTCGTCCCGCCATACCGTTGTGAGTCCAAGATATATCCTTGGCTCGCAAACCCATCAACCTGACTGACCACTTGACAGTAGGATCAAGAGCGACAAAGGCACCTTTGGAAGGCAAATACCCCATGAACCATTTGTACAATAGCTGAGCACAACACCGGATCAGTCCCCCACGCCGCTTCTCGTTCCGATTATGGACCGAGTAATAGACATCTCCAACCAGAGTAGGAATGGGATTCCTCTGTATGAACAATCTGATAGCATTAATGTCCACAAAGCTCTTCTTATTAGGAAACAGGATGGTCCCATAAATGCTCACAGCAATCAAGGCACAGACAGTCTTCCAATTACCCACAATAGCATGTTCCTTGGCCTTAGCCTCCAAGAAACTCAAATGAAAACCGGGTAACTTTCCCTTCTCCTTCAAACCCCCCTTGGTCACCTCCGGGCTCAAATAAAGAGCACGAGAAATCTCAACCATATCAGGCTCCCCCTTAGTGGCATAAAAAGGAATCTGATCTCGGATCTGAATACCCAGGATGCTGGCATAGTCTTCCATCAAGGGTCCCAACAAGTAATCCGGGAAGACGAAACATCTCAAACCAGGGTCATAAAACTGAAGAAGAGTATGAATGGCGCTCCTATCACTGTCTGTGAGCCTGAAAACCGACTTCAAAATACCACCGTATGCCTCCCGGAACATCCCCACATGGTCGGGTGTAATCAATGCTATCATATCTCTCAGCAAACTGATCTATGGGTCGAAGAAACTGTAGACAACATTGTCCTTCAAACCGGTCCTCATATCTGGAACAAGGAAGTCTCTCAACCAGGATCTCAATCAAAATGTCCCTGCATATGGATAAACATGAGTTAGATGCAGATAAATGCAAAATGTGAATGATGGTGATGTATGAATGCAATGTATTGTGCCATCCTCCAAGTCATCTAAATAACCACTGCACTGAAGCCTTGATCTCTGAACTGATCACAACCATCTGCGGTACTGAACAATCATAAGTCCGACTTGGGAGTTCCGAAATAAACGGAACTGAAAGATACATCACCATCATCACCAGAGATTCTCTGAACAGATAACCATAAGATCCTCTGAACCAGCCCGGGGAATCCTGAAATAAACGAATCCCCACTGATAAATAATACGGACAGCACTCCGGCGTCTCAGAAATAAATGTCCATAAATCCAACTCATAAATAGGACTCAGATCAAATACCGGAACCAACAGTCACCATCAAAGAGTCACCATCAGAACATGCATCTGTAAGAATCAACCCTCCCCTCATAGGTGAATTCTAATTAGGTCATCCTAAGGCGAATAATGGTCTCGACAATCGGGAAAAGATACTCAACGGGTTTGCCCTTTCGGGTGTGCCGTTGTAGCTCTCTTAAGATCGTTTAAACCAAAGATCCGGGGAAGAATGGTCACCGAAGTCACCAGCTCAGATGAAGTAACTCAACCAAAGTGGATACTCCACAAAGGAAGAGTTCTCTCAAAAGAACCTCGTCCGGCTTGTGGTATGTCACGTCGCCAAAAACATGTTGACCTAACATGAGAGGCAACATGAGACCACACTAATCCTAGGTGTATACTCGGGCCTGGGTTTTAGCCCCACTCAGAACACCCCCCCCCCCAAATCAGAGGAACACCTGTATAGAGGACAACAGAATGATAGTATGATGCATGCAAATATTTATGCAAATATATACACAACATAATAATCATAAATGCAATAAATAGAGCAACACAAGCAACCTAAACTATCCTAGAGAACGCTATGAGAGACTCGCTTAGGGAAGATGGACCAGCAATAGGTCAACTTCTTTAGTCCCCAGCAGAGTCGCCAGCTGTCGCATCCGCGAAAAACAACCGGCGGGCTAAAACAAAATAAACAGAGCCGCCACCGTGCGTTATTTATCCCAAAAGAGGGAAAGGAAACGCTCGAAATAAACCTGGAAAAGACATGGTCTCGCGACCAAAGAGAGATGGGATCGGGAGTCGGTTATGCGAAGGGAAGGTATTAGCACCCCTACACATCCGTCGTACTCGACGGGATCCACGCTCAAAAGGAAAGAACAAGGTTGCTAAAACTGCTCACAAACATCACACACATACACTGGAAACAACACAGGTGGAAAAGAGGGGAAAGGGCTCGCTAGGATATCGCATCCTATGCCTACGTATCTCATCTGGAATGAGAATCAGAGCTACCGTAGTTCGGCTCACGCACGCCGAAACAAAACACACACAAAAAGGCAAACATGGAAACCGAATGCTAATCGATGGGCTTACATCAGACTCCGAACCAAACAAACACACACTGGAAACCAAATGCCAATCGCTGGACTTATATCGGACTCCAAGCACACAACAATAGGATACGGAATGCCAATCGCTGGTCTTACATCCATCTCCTAACACACACAAGAAGGTTAACAAACAACAAGTCACTAAGGAGTCTGGCACTCGAGCCCAGTAACTGTCAAGCAAACACACACAAAAAAGAAAAAGGGTGCCCAGAGAGATCTCGTACGACCTCCTGCCTACGTACCTCATCTGGTATGAGGATCAGGGCAACGTAGTTCCCCTGAACAGGGGAGAAACTTTCTCCTAACCAGAGACAGGGAAATGACAAACTAGAAGGGAGACTGACTCGAGCCTAATAGTTATCATGTAATCCACCGTGGTCCTAGGTTGAGGTTTCTATCTAACTTGCACAGGCAGCAAGCTATCCTAAACAGCACAAGCAAAGCAAACATACACACAATTAGCACACACTATATACAAACAAAGTGGGCTCACACAAGGTTAGGCTGTGAAACACAAGCCAACTGGAATAGGGTGTAGTTAGCTCTTAACCCTAACATTGAGAGTTAGGGTGAAGCAGATGAAATGGGAAGTGAGGGTAAGACCTCACAGCTCTTATCCCTGGCCTGGGAGAGTTTCAGACAAATGAAAGTGGGAGTTCAGAAAGTTGGAACTCCTCTCCACATATGACTGACTCAACAAAGATCTTGGGTTAATATCCACTATGCATCAACACAAGGTGTGTGAGCAAAGTGGATGACACACTGAATAGCAGGAGATGGATTGCACATCTCTTATATCTGCCAATTGCCTTATCAAAGGACTTTTCCTGCTTGGCACAAAAATAAACATTCACAAGCATTGCCTCTTAAGGAGGGCTTCAGACAGGTGCCTGCCCAAGTAACAGGACAGGTCTTCCAGACTACATAAAGTCAGAGAGTTATACCTCAAATGGTTAAGCAACCAAGCAAAGCAAAAGCAAGTTCAAATTGAACTTAAGCAACTTATGTACCTGTTGAAACATCAAACAAATCAGTTAAACTGTACAGACAAACAGACAACATCAATATCAACAGTCAAACCCAATAAGCAAAGGCATAAGCCAACAAGTCAAACTCAAATGAGTTAACAACCCTACAAAACACACAAAGTTAGTGGCCAAAAGCAAGCATCAAATGCTCAAGTGAGGTTGCATCATGAACCATATAACCTGGATGTTCAACCTGAAATCAAAGCTCAAAGATGAGACAAACCACTAGGTCAAGGCCTAGGGTCAAAGAGGGAGAAAAAATTCAAAACATAACATGAAATTTCACATGAATCAACTTCAATCAATTAAGAACATCATCCAAAAAATCCCACATCAATATCATTCACCAACTTCATTTCATGAACCAAATATGGCAAGGCATGCACATTGTAACCACATTGTGACAACAGAATGAACAAATTCACAATAATTCAAAAATAATTCAATTAATTTTGGAAATATTCATGGGTAAACAGAACATACAACATGATTATCACACAAACAATTAGAGCATTTGGACAGCATTAGGCATGGTAATCAAATTGCATAAGGCAAGGCAAGCACAATCAAGCTCAAATATGACCCCAAATTCTACATCAACTTAGCACAAGCCTAAAACAGAGATGAATCAAGGTAAAAACCTCAAACCAAATCCAAAACACCATTAAACATGTCTAGAATTAGTGTGCAAAATTTCACATCCATAGGATAAAGCACAAGCATTTCACAATCAAATGAAAATCAATGCACTTCAAAAGCTCAAAAATGATCATCCAGAATGAAAAATCTCAATCAAATCAGAAATCAATCCAAAAATTCCACAAAAAATCATGAGCATTCACAACACTCATATCAAGCATCATACAAAAAATCATGGCAATTGGAATTCATTTGGCATGGCAAATTAATCAATCAAGATGAACATCACAAGGTGTGACACAAATTGTCACACCTAACTTAGAAAAATCATAACTCAGCAATGGCAATTGATAAAAATGCAAACTCAACACCAAAATGTCCAGCAAGATGTCTAGTTTCTACATGTCAAATTTCATGAGCACTGGATGAAAATTGAGCATTTCACAAATGTTTTAGCAAGGCAAGGTCAAAACATGATACATGATCAAAAACCCTAGGGCAAAATATAAACCAGCCATGCAAAATTTACAAAATAATCATAAAAAAGAACTAGAGAGAAAATGTGACATCATGCAAAAAATCTCATCATTTTTGGATCAATTTTCCATTTGTTATGAAAATCTAAAGATAAAAAAAAAAGAAAAAATGATGAAGCACATAGTACATGAACATATGGAGAAAATGAAATAAATGCAAGGCATTTGGAAGAATTGCTGCCAGCCGGTATCGAACCGAGGCAACATTTGAAACGGAATTGGCGCGCTTGCATGGGCTTTTCATGCAGCCAATGGGAAGCGAGCCCTAGCGCAACCTAAGGCAACGCTTTTCTGTGGCCAGACAGCATCAAGAAACCGTGGCCAAAACACCTGGATTTCATCTTCTTCAACAGAACGCACAATGAACAGTAACCTTCAACCACCTCAAGAACATTTCTCCCAGTTTTCAAAATTGAACACATGTATGGATAGATCTTTCATCATAGAGCATGAATCAACTAATAACTAAGCTTAAAATATCATATCCAAAGAGAATCGAACAATTCAAGTTTTGCACATGAAACTTAAAATCAACATAACTTGTTCAATAATGCATGGAATTTAGTGGTTCAAAGCTCAGAATCACAAGCATTGCAAGATCTACAAGTATAGCATAACAATTTAAAGAAATAAGAGGATCGAATTTGTGACCTCTTGATGAGCAGTTTTGAAATTCGCGTGTTCCAGGCCGTGCAATGCTTCAATCTTCCTCTAGCAAGCTTGTACAAGTGTTTGGAATGGAGATTGAGGTCCAATTGCTCTTGATTCAACAGAATTTTGATTTCACCATTGATGAACTCAAGCTTTGAATATGCTTCAAACTGCACGAAATCACTTGAATCTACCTTCAATCTTGTTCCATGATGATTCCAGATGATGAATTAGGCAAGGAAATGTGAATTGATTTGAAGAAATTGAGAGAAAAAAGTGTGAAAAATTTGAGATCTGAAAATTATGAAGTGTTCTTGTGAAATTCTGTTAGGGTTTCAGCTTATATACTCTCTCTTAATCATGCTTAATTAAAATTAACCAATGTGCTAATGAAAATTAGGGAAGTTTGGAGTGTTTTGTCAAATTGGACTTTTTCACCCTATGCATGGATATGGCATGTGAACAGTACGAATTTGGGATTGAAATGCACTCAAAATATCATTTTAAAGCCAATGGAAGTGGTACCATGTTCAAATAATGCACACATTTTGAATTTCATTTTTCCCTCCAAAAATCAATTGAAAAATCAAATGATTATGTGATGAGAATGCATGGCATGTGATGTATGTTTTGGATAGTATATGTCAAGACATGAACAATGCAAAAAGAACCACTCCATTTGGCCTTTTGGTTTGAAAGTTATGCATGTTTGAAGTTCCATGTTCACTTGGCCATGATTGATCCATATCTCCTCAACCACACATGAGAAATTGATGATCTTGGACTTTTTGGAAATGGGAGAGAAAGATCTACAACTTTCAAGTTCAACAAAATTTCATTTGAAGCTTTATTGATGATGTAATCTTGAGTTGAAAACCTTTCCATTTTGGCAATTTTGAATTATAAGTCACTTTCTTTTTTTGGAGAGTTTTGTCCTGACTTTATTTTCTTCAATGTTGATGTTTGGAATGTCAAATGAGACTTGTTTGAACATGAATGAAGTATTTCTAACCATCTCCCACCTCCAAATCCAACATTTGACTTTTGGTTGACTTTTGCAGTTGATTTTTGCAGTTGATAGATGACTTGGCTATGCACAGATGAATTTGAGCCTCAATCTCCTGATGAAATGGCTCCAAAATGAAACCCTAGCTTATACAAGCTCAATAAAACCATATGATGATCCCCATCTCATGAAAGACCTCCTCTCCTTGAAAAACCCTGATTGGCATAATGCAACTGATTAGGGTTGACCAGAGGTCAAAACCCTAATCCCAAGGCACATGATCAGGCACAATGAACCTCTTGATGATGATAAGACCATGATGATGGTGATATACCACTTCAACCAAGATAATGATCAATCTCCTTGAGGAACCAAGAAACCCTAATTGAAGCACAAATCCTCAGATGGCTAGTGATCAACTCAATAAGACCCTCAGGCTTGCATCTCTAACCTCTTTATCTTCTGAGAAAGACCTAGGAGGATGACTTGCTCAATGTTGCCACATGATATGCAAAGATGCAATGACTAATGTCCTACAAAATGAAATGCAATATGCTAAGCTAGTCCCAAGAGAGGAGGGCAAATTTTGAGGTGTTACAGCTGCCCCTATTCAATCCACTATGAACCTGTCGATATGAACAGCCTCGGCTTTCAGATGATCAGGGTGAAGAGTGATTGAATAACAAGAACAGACGAACAATTTGCACTCTGATGGGAAATAATTAACAATGCCTGTCAGAATCGGCAAAGAAACAATCTTAAAAGAAGCATCCGTCTGGTACGGAGACAGCCAACCTGAATACCGGACAAAATATTGATCTGGATACCAAAATAAATGGTAACACAGGAAAACCATGGCCTGAACGCCGCTCATCAGTCTGAATACTGAATGTCATAGTATGAGAGTATTAATATCGGTCTGAACACCGGGAGATTGGCCTGAATGCCAAACAACGAGCCTGAATGCCACTTTGGTCTGAACACCACTTCGGTCTGAATACCGGAAGACTGGCCTGAATGCCACAAGATGCATCGATCTGAACTTCGGAAGCTTCTTCGATCTGAAAATCGGAAACTGGCCTGAGCGCCACAAGTTCTTCAACCTGAACGTCAGAAACTTCTTCGATCTGAAAATCGGAAATTGGCCTGACTGCCACAAGTTCTTCGACCTGAACATCGGAAACTTCTTCGATCTGAAAATCGGAAACTGGCCTGACTGCCACAAGTTCTTCGACCTGAACGTCGGAAACTTCTTCGATCTGAAAATCCGAAACTGGCCTGACTGCCATATCGGTCTGAATACCCGCCTCGGTCTGAGCACCGGAAAACTGGTCATGCCGGTCAGCATCGATAGAGATAAAAATAGTGATAAATGAGTCGGCACGTGTACCAATGACCCATACTAGGGAGTAACAAGCCATGAGCATGTTATCTTCTATTCAACCCTAGCAAACGAACAATCTACACTCAGCTGGGGATTATTCTTCCTCTTGTTTGCTTTTCTTTTTGGACCCCGAAACTCCTTGGATTATCATTTTCATCCCCGTCTGACAGAAACCCTTCCTCCAATATCGCACTACTGGGGAAATACTGTTGATTAAAAACACGGTGCCAAACTCCTCAGAGTGACATCTTCACCTTCTGGCGAAACCCCTTCTCAAACAATAACCACGACTTGAGACTAGCTTATGCTTGCAATGCTGATGCATGATAAATTTTTAGCGTAATGCTCCATAATCATGGAAATGCTACGCAATTAATTAGGCAATATGCTATGCTTATCTACATGATGAATGCATAAAAGTATCCCCCTCAAGGGACTCTCCTGGGGAGCTCGAGGCACTCTGCTGAGGAACTCGCCAATACTCCGACTCCACCTTGCTGGGGAATAGCACTGCTGCTGGGAAAGGACAACCCTCACCAGGGATGACCTCCACTGAACTCGATCCGCTTGGGGACTTCGCTGGGGAAAGAACCACCAACGCACTCTGTGGGGAAAACAACAGTCTTTGACTTGCTGGGGAAACAACAATCCCGACTCTGCTAGGAGAAACCACCACCAACAGATACCTCCGCTGGGAAATAGCAATCTTCAGGCCTGGCTACTGAGGAAATACCGATCTCCAACCTGCTGGGGGAGATAACCATCCCTGACCCTGCTAGGGAAGATACAGACCTTGAATCTGCTGGGGAGGTAAGAATCCCAACTCTGCTTGGGGAAACCAGGAAAGTCTGGTACCAAACACCTGTCGACTCGTCGAACCATGGCATTCACCGCCTAAATCCACTGTCAACCTTCCAATTTTGAGAACTCTCAGACTCGTCTGGACTTTTCTGATTCATCACCTTGTGTTCTCGACTGCTCCGTACTCTACGGAAAGCGAACTCCTTAGATTGGTACAAACTTTCTAATCTTCAGACTTTGAAGAGTCTTCTTGATTAATATCCAAGGATCGTCGTACGTCTTTCGCCCTCTTTTCACCATTCCTCAACCTCTTGTCCCTGACTGGACTCCACGGGGATTCTTTCGTCAAAAGCTTCCATATCACAACCTGCAAGTGAGTGAAAACATCTAACAACACTTGCAAAAGAGATCATTAGATAAAAACGTGCCCCAGGCGTGTCAAGATTTAACACTTGGGTCACTCAACCTTCCGAATAAGATTTCAAGCTTCAATCTTATAAACATGCATTGGAAGGGACCTGTATGTCTTAAAATGCAAAGATTCTTTATCACAAACAATTGGATGTTTTTGCAATCAAAGCGGTAATGAAAACAAAAACAAAAATCATTTGACTGAATATGCATTTTATTGATTGAAAAAGTGTGGCTCAAATTGAGCAATACAAAGGAAGCAATTCCTGAAAAGAGGTAATTGCGCACAAAAGGAAAAATCTATCCTAATGGCAATGTGAAACCGTGATCTCATCGAGTTCCAACTCGGTTACACCCCATATGTCCTCAGACTCTCCGTGCTTTCTGCCTTCTGAACAAGACGCTTCTGACTGATCCCTACCGGGTATTATCCATGTGTCATCCAAAGTACAAACGATCATGCTGGACGCAGTTGTTCGTTTCAATCCCTCTTTTGCTTGGACCGCCCTTTCGGGTTTTCAGTCCACCGGGATACCCTTTTTTGCCCAAGCCGCCTTTTCAGGTTTTCGACTTGCCGGGTGTATAATTTTTCATTTTATCCCTAATTTTTGCCCGAACCTTTTCATCATTTTTTCTAGTTTGCCGGAATGCCCATTTTTGCCTGGACTATTTTATTCTTTTCATCCAACGGGTCTCTTTATACGAAGTATTTTTTAACTGCGTCCGCATTCACAGGGGATGGAAAATCTTCGCCATCCATGGTCGTTAGCAACAAGGCTCCGCCAGAGAAAACCTTCTTGACCACGAATGAACCTTCATAATTGGGTGTCCATTTGCCCCTACGATCGGTTTGAGGAGGAAGGATCCTTTTCAGCACCAGATCTCCCACGTGATACACACGAGGTCGTACCTTTCGGTCAAAAGCACGCTTCATCCGCTGCTGGTACAACTGCCCATGACAGATGGCTGCCAGCCTCTTTTCCTCAATCAGGCTTAACTCTTCGTACCGAGTCCTTACCCATATAGCCTCTTGCAATATCACGTCCATCAGGACTCTCAAAGAGGGAATTTGAACCTCAACCGGTAACACAACTTCCATTCCATATACCAAAGAGAAAGGCGTTGCCCCAGTAGATGTACGCACCGAAGTTCGATACCCATGTAACGCAAACGGCAACATCTCATGCCAGTCCTTATAGGTCACGACCATCTTCTGCACAATCTTCTTAATATTCTTATTGGCTGCCTCGACCGCCCCATTCATCTTCGGACGATAAGGAGAAGAATTGTGATGTTCGATCTTGAATTCCCGGCACAGTTCTGCCATCATCTTGTTGTTCAAATTAGAACCATTATCAGTAATGATTCTCTCGGGAACCCCATATCTGCAAATGATGTCTCTCTTGAGAAACCTGGCGACGACCTGCTTCGTCACGTTCGTATAAGAGGCTGCTTCCACCCACTTGGTGAAGTAGTCAATAGCCACTAATATGAATCGGTGCCCATTCGAAGCCGTAGGCTCAATCTTCCCAATCATATCAATGCCCCACATAGCAAACGGCCACGGAGACGACATTAAACTCAACGGATTTGGAGGCACGTGCACCTTGTCAGCATAAATCTGGCATTTATGACATTTCCGCACGAAATTGAAACATTGGGCCTCCATTGTCATCCAATAATAGCCTGCCCTCAGCAGCTTCTTCACCATTGCATTCCCACTAGCATGTATACCGAACGACCCTTCGTGAACCTCTTTCATTAATTGGCTTGCTTCTTTACCATCGACACATCTGAGCAAGACCCAATCAAAATTCCGCTTGTACAAAACCCCATCCTTATTCAAGTAGAACACCATAGCCAACATCCGCAGAGTCTTTCGGTCCTTCTTGGATGCTCCCTCAGGATACTCCTGGGTTTCCAGATAACGCTTGATATCGTAATACCACGGCTTCTCATCATCAGGCGCTGTGTCAACAGCAAACACATAAGCCGGTCTATCCAGACGTCCCACCTCAACACTGGGGAACTGATTCCACCATTGCACCTTAATCAAAGCGGCCAGAGTAGCCAAAGCATCTGCCAAAGGATTCTCCTCTCTAGGCACATGATGCATCTTCACCTTGGTGAAAAACGTCAACAATCTCCTCGTATAGTCCCGGTATGGAACTAAATGAGATTGATGCGTATACCATTTTCCGTTAACCTGATTCACAACCAAAGCTAAATCTCCATATATAACAAGGTTTTTGATCCTCAAATCAATCGCCTCTTCAATCCCCAAGATACAAGCTTCGTATTCAACCACGTTGTTGGTGCACTCAAATGTTAGTCGGGCAGCAAAAGGAATATGGGATCCTTTCGGCGTAACCAAAACAACACCAACTCCGCTACCATTCACATTAACGGCCCCATCAAACATCAGAATCCATTCGGATTCAGGGTCAGGCCCCTCCTCCGGGATCGGTTCCTCGCAATCTCTCGATTTGATAAACATGATGTCCTCATCAGGGAATTCAAACTTCATCGGTTGATAATCCTCAATGGGTTGCTGGGCGAGGTAATCAGACAATACACTCCCCTTGATCGCCTTCTGAGAGGTATACTGTATATCATATTCAGTCAAAATCATTTGCCACCTCGCAACCCGTCCGGTCAATGCTGGCTTCTCAAAAATATACTTGATTGGATCCATCTTGGAAATCAATAAAGTGGTATGAACCAGCATATACTGTCTCAGTCGGCGAGCAGCCCAGACCAAAGCACAACAAGTTTTCTCGAGCAGTGAATATCTTGTTTCACAGTCGGTAAACTTTTTGCTAAGGTAGTATATGGCATGCTCTTTTCGACCAGACTCGTCATGCTGCCCCAATACACACCCCATAGACCCCTCGAGGACCGTCAAGTATAGGATTAACGGTCGTCCCTCCACAGGAGGCATCTGAATTGGAGGCTCCTGCAAATACTCTTTTATCTTTTCAAATGCCGCTTGGCAATCATTATTCCACCTGACCGTTTGATCTTTTCTCAACAACTTGAATATAGATTCACACGTGGCTGTTAGATGAGATATGAACCGTGAAATGTAGTTCAATCTACCTAAGAAACCACGAACCTCCTTCTCTGTTCTCGGTTCAGGCATTTCTCGTATTGCTTTTACTTTAGCAGAATCAACCTCGATTCCTTTTTCACTTACAATGAACCCCAGCAGTTTACCGGACCGCACTCCGAAAGTGCACTTATTCGGATTCAACCTCAGTCTGAATTGTCTCAGCCGGTCGAACAACTTGGCTAGATCTACCAAATGCCCCTCTTCTGTCTGGGACTTTGCTATCATGTCATCAACATAGCATTCAATTTCATGATGAATCATATCATGAAACAAAGTCACCATGGCTCTCTGATAAGTAGCACCGGCGTTCTTGAGACCAAATGGCATCACCTTATAACAGAAAGTGCCCCACGGTGTGATAAACGTTGTTTTCTCCATATCATCTGGCGACATTTTAATTTGATTATAGCCAGAAAAGCCATCCATGAAGGAAAACACCGAGAATTGAGTTGTATTGTCTACCAACACATCAATGTGAGGTAGTGGGAAATCATCCTTCGGGCTAGCTCTGTTCAGATCCCGGTAGTCCACACACATTCTTACCTTCCCATCTTTCTTCGGCACTGGCAGAATGTTCGCGACCCAAGGCGGATAATTAGTGACAGCAAGGAAACCAGCATCCCACTGCTTCTGCACTTTCTATTTAATTTTCATAGCCATTTCAGGTCGAGTTCTGCGCAACTTCTGCTTCACTGGAGGACAATCTGCTCTCAACGGTAGCTTGTGCACAATGATATCTGTATCCAACCCTGGCATATCTTGATAAGACCAGGCAAAGATGTCAACATACTCTTTCAACTATGCTACCAGTCTGCTCTTGACACTCGCCTCCAAAGCAACCCCAACTTTTACCTCTTTCCTGACCTCGTCGGTACCCAGATTTACAACTTCCACTTACTCCTCGTGCGGCTGAATCACCTTCTCCTCTTGTTTCAATAACCTGGCTAATTCCCCCGGCAGTTCACAATCTTCTTCGCCTTCTTCTTCGGCATGATAGATCGGATTATCGAAGTCATATACGGGTGTAACAGGATTGTTATCAGTGAGATCCGGAGAATGATCGCATCTGCATGAATGTTGATTCATGCATTGCTTTAGAACCGGAGCGAGACAAATTGAAAAGGGAAATGAAAACATTGCCATTTTTATTTTTGTTTTTTATTTTTAAACTGCAAAAATAAATGAAAGACAGGGAACACCGCTTTTAATTGAAAAACATCCTTTTATTTATGATGCAAATTTTGCAAAATGAAACATGAGGTGGCCCTTACGATGAACCATTACGTTTCGGGCAAAACATATGGCTTCCATGCAAATAAAATTGAAAAACAGAAATCATTACTCTTCAAGTAGAGTGACGGTGATGATCTTTTCAGCCTTCCAGTTCTGGACTTCCATCCCTGGTGCGCACGGCTTTATCCACCGATCCATCTCACAGTCACTGTCGACTTCTTCACTCACCATACAGATGTGATCTGGATCCAGCATTCCAGCACTGGTGAATGTGAATGACGTACGGCGTCCTCTACCTTGTCCTGACGAGCCTCGGCCCGGCTGATAACCCACTCCGAATCGGTCTTTCTTGGCGGTGATGTCCATCATCTTCCCCCAACCCGGAGCTTCTCCATTCTTCACCACCTTAGTGGCCTGCTTATACGAAGAAATGGACAGTTTCTCCTCTTCTTTGGCAAAAAGAGCATTCTCTACCTTGACGGTTTCGAATGCTTGACTCGGCGTCTCCCATATCTCACCATCCATTTCCACGTATTTGAACGATGACAAGTGGCTGACGAAGATGTCTTCTTCTCCACAGACGATGACGACCTGCCCGTCCCAGATATACTTCAATTTCTGGTGCAAAGTCGAAGTCACTGCCCCAGCAGCATGAATCCATGGCCTACCCAACAGGCAACTGTATGCCGGCTGAATATCCATGACATAGAATACCGACTTGAACACCTCTGGTCCGATCCTTACCGGGAGCTCCACCTCTCCAAACACAGCCCGCTTCGAACCGTCGAAAGCCCTTACTATCAGGTCGGTGGGCGTCAAGATCAACCCTTCACAATCCAGCTTTGCCAGGGCTTTCTTAGGCAACACATTTAATGACGAGCCGGTATCAACCAATACGTGTGAAAGCACGACCCCTTTGCACTCCATAGCAATGTGTAAAGCCCGGTTATGATTCCTCCCATCCACAGTCAGATCAAGATCGGTGAAACCCAGCCCATGACTGGCATTGACATTCGACACCACCATCTCCAACTAATTGATAGTGATCTCTTGGGGAACATAGGCTCTCTTCAGAATTTTCAGCAAAGCCTCTCTATGCCCCTCGGAGCTCAGCAATAACGACAAGATTGAGATCTTAGACGGGGTCTGCTGCAGATGGTCAACAAGCTTGTACTCTGACTTCTTGATGATTCTCAAAAATTCTTCCGCTTCATCATCAAGTTCTTTTTCCGACCCACCAGGCGCCGATGTCACCACAGGAGTACCTTCGTTCACTACTTGTTTCCCTCTTGCCCTGGCTAAAGCCTCGGCCTTTTCTTTCTTGTCTCTCTCTCTCCTTCTCCGCCCCTCAAAGTGTCTGGTGCAAACAACCTCCCACTGCGAGTGAAACCACTGGGTCCGGCATTATCCACCTTTGAAATGGTGGTTTCACTTGTAGTTTGATCCTCCACTTTCTCTCCATTACAATACACCTCCCCACCATAATGCCACAGCACGGCATCATCTTTGTCATAAGGAATCGGCCCAGGTACCGTGATAGTAACTGGAGCCGCATCAGCCAACGTTGACAAATCAACCGGGTCAAAATAGATAGTTATGGTGGAGACATCTTCCTTCCCCATATCCACCCTCTCGATCCTGAGGCTTCCCTCATCCATCAGCCTCTGGATAGCCTCCCTCAACAATATACACCCCTCAGGAGCAACAATGCACGCAGCACAATAGTCATCACAGCCCGGAAAGACCCCATTCTTCAACAACCGCCTCTTGACCTCAGCCAACGGAGTCTTCAACTGGACAACATTCAACAGCCCAATTCTGCCCCCCTCAGAGATTGCATTCACCCCCATTTGACCATGCCCAGGCATGGGATTAGCATTCACATTTGGGGATGGAGCAAAGTTGATAGCTTTAGAATCCACCAAGTCCTGGACCACATGCTTAAAAGCTTTGCAGTTTTCTACGTTGTGTCCAGGTGCACCCGAATGAAATTCACATTTGACGTTTTCATCAAAACTGGCTGGCCTCTGACTAGGTCTCAAAGGAGCCAAAGTTCTCAATTGTACCAACCCCAAATCCTTCAGTTTTTTCAGCAAGAATGAATAGGTCACAGGTGGTCTATCGAATTGCCGATCATTCATTCGTCCTCTTACTTGATACCCGACCCTCTGCGCTCTCTGCTGAAATGGCTGACGTTGTTGTTGCGGTTGTTGCTGTTGTGCAGGCTGATTATCAGCAGGAATAGTTACCGCAACAGTGTGCTGGTAGTAACGATCCCTACTCGGTCCTCTTTGGGTATATACAGCACTGGTATCACCCTCCTTCTTCCTCTGACCATTTCCAAAGGGCTTCTTCGATCCAGATGACGAAGCATTACCACCCTGGATTTTCCCCAGCTTCAACCAACTCTCTATTCTTTCACCAGCCACCACAATATCTGCAAAGTTAGTAACCGGGCACCCAACCATCCTTTCAGCAAATGTCCCCTGAAGGGTACCCATAAACAAGTCTGACATCTCTCGGTCTACCAACGGCGGTTGAACTCTGGAAGCCAACTCCCTCCACCTCTGTGCATATTCTTTAAACCCCTCATTAGGCTTCTGAGACATACCCTGCAGCTGGGTACGACTAGGAGCCATATCAGTGTTGAACTGGTATTGTTTAAAGAATGCATCTCCAAGATCCTGCCAGCTCTTGATGTCAGAAGATTTTAGCTTGGTGTACCATTCCATGGATCCTCCGGACAGACTGTCCTGGAAGAAGTACATCCACAGCTTCTGATCCATTGTATAGGCAGAAATCTTACGGACAAAAGCCTGGAGATGAGTTTCCGGGCAAGAACTCCCATTATACTTGTCAAATGCAGGCGCTTTGAACTTTTGTGGGATCACAATCCCCTCAACCAGCCCCATATTCGACATATTAACAAACCCTGGAGTAGCATGGCTTTCCAGAGCCCTGATTTTCTCTTCCAGACACTGAATCTCCTTATTCGGTGGTTGGACACCATACTGCCCAAACGGTTCATTCAGCATAGAGAATTGATCAGCTTCTCTGTCCTCCTCCCTATCTTCATCAGCCCCAAAGAACGGAGGAAACAGACTGTCCTTTATGTTATTGCCCATCTGACCGGGTCCACCACCTGTGGCAGCACCAAAACCACCGGCATTGTTAGTCACTACACCCACAGTTGTCCTCTTTCCACCGTCCCTAGAACCACCAAGACCCTGGTTAGAGATACCATCCAGATTGACACCACTGTTGGCAGCTGAAGCCCGCTCGAGCTTCTCTACTTTATCAGCAAGTGCCTTCTAGCCCACAGCAAACCCTTGCATGATGTTAATCAATTCATTCATCTTCTCCTTCAGCTCGAGAACATCTGTATTAGGTAGATCCATCAGTCTAGGTGTATTGCGTCTGGTGAAATATCTGTGTGGACGTGTTGAGTGCAAGGGTACGACTCTACACACACGAGCAATGATTCCTGAAACAATCAAGCACGTTAGCAACTGACACCTGCAAAATAGAAAACAAGTTATTATGATTATGCATGAAGAAGGCCCCACCGAAGGCTCCGCATCATCTACCATCTTGGTAAACTTCACCGCGAACCTAAGCTCAGTGTTCTCCTGCTGCAATCTCCCCATCTCCTTCTGGCAGATCTTCATCTGTCTGAAGTAATGATCTCTCTCAGCAATGATCTTCACGTTCTCTGCTTCCTTAATCTTCAACTTTGCTTCCCATTCGGCGACGAGGATTCTGACTCTGTCTTCCCTCTGATCCCTCACCAGGATTTGCCTCCTCTTCTCATCTTCAATGACCTTCGAAGCTCTAGCCAATCTCTCTTTGGTGATGTCATGCTCCTTTGTAGACGACTCCAACGCTTGGCTGACCTTGCGATAATAGGCGGTGTCTATCTCAAAGCGCTTCGCTTCCAGGGCATGTTTCTTATCCTGATCTTCCATTCTCCCTCTGATCTCCTGATTAGCTATCTGAATCCTAGCAACACTCATCTCCAATTCAATTTTCTCCGCCTGCAGCTGATCTCTGACTTTCTTCATCTCGAGGAACTCTTCCATGCTCACAGAAGAACGTGGCCCCTCAATCAAAGGACACCAAGGATCACCTCCAGGAAATGGTAGATGTGTGAGCTCAATCCTCTTCCTAAGCCAGTCATCAAATGGAGGAAAAGACTTGCTATTAACCTTGCGAAAAGGAACCATGCCCTTTCTCTGAATGCTACGCCACTCATCAGACTCTTGCCTCAACTTGGCCTGATTGCCCTCAATTGGGAAGTATAAAGACTCCTGAATCTCTCGTCCGAGAGGAGGACCCTCCACAGCAAACCCCATCTGTCTCCTAAGAAGCACCGGGTTGTAATTAATGCAACCTTGAACTCCTATAAGAGGTACATTGGGAAGACTCCCACAACTGCAAATGAAATCTCGTCCCGCCATACCGTTGTGAGTCCAAGCTATATCCTTGGCTCGCAAACCCATCAACCTGACTGACCACTTGACAGTAGGATCAAGAGCGACAAAGGCACCTTTGGAAGGCAAATACCCCATGAACCATTTGTACAATAGCTGAGCACAACACCGGATCAGTCCCCCACGCCGCTTCTCGTTCCGATTATGGACCGAGTAATAGACATCTCCAACCAGAGTAGGAATGAGATTCCTCTGTATGAACAATCTGATAGCATTAATGTCCACAAAGCTCTTCTGATTAGGAAACAGGATGGTCCCATAAATGCTCACAGCAATCAAGGCACAGACAGTCTTCCAATTACCCACAATAGCATGTTCCTTGGCCTTAGCCTCCAAGAAACTCAAATGAAAACCGGGTAACTTTCCCTTCTCCTTCAAACCCCCCTTGGTCACCTCCGGGCTCAAATAAAGAGCACGAGAAATCTCAACCATATCAGGCTCCCCCTTAGTGGCATAAAAAGGAATCTGATCTCGGATCTGAATACCCAGGATGCTGGCATAGTCTTCCATCAAGGGTCCCAACAAGTAATCCGGGAAGACGAAACATCTCAAACCAGGGTCATAAAACTGAAGAAGAGTATGAATGGCGCTCCTATCACTGTCTATGAGCCTGAAAACCGACTTCAAAATACCACTGTATGCCTCCCGGAACATCCCCACATGGTCGGGTGTAATCAATGCTATCATATCTCTCAGCACACTGATCTCTGGGTCGAAGAAACTGTAGACAACATCGTCCTTCAAACCGGTCCTCATGTCTGGAACAAGGAAGTCTCTCAACCAGGATCTCAATCAAAATGTCCCTGCATATGGATAAACATGAGTTAGATGCAGATAAATGCAAAATGTGAATGATGCTGATGTATGAATTCAATGTATTGTGCCATCCTCCAAGTCATCTAAATAACCACTGCACTGAAGCCTTGATCTCTGAACTGATCACAACCATCTGCGGTACTGAACAATCATAAGTCCGACTTGGGAGTTCCGAAATAAACGGAACTGAAAGATACATCACCATCATCACCAGAGATTCTCTGAACAGATAACCATAAGACCCTCTGAACCAGCCCGGGGAATCCTGAAATAAACGAATCCCCACTGATAAATAATACGGACAACACTCCGGCGTCTCAGAAATAAATGTCCATAAATCCAACTCATAAATAGGACTCAGATCAAATACCGGAACCAACAGTCACCATCAAAGAGTCACCATCAGAACATGCATCTGTAAGAATCAACCCTCCCCTCATAGGTGAATTCTAATTAGGTCATCCTAAGGCGAATAATGGTCTCGACAATCGGGAAAAGATACTCAACGGGTTTGCCCTTTCGGGTGTGCCGTTGTAGCTCTCTTAAGATCGTTTAAACCAAAGATCCGGGGAAGAATGGTCACCGAAGTCACCAGCTCAGATGAAGTAACTCAACCAAAGTGGATACTCCACAAAGGAAGAGTTCTCTCAAAAGAACCTCGTCCGGCTTGTGGTATGTCACGTCGCCAAAAACATGTTGACCTAACATGAGAGGCAACATGAGACCACACTAATCCTAGGTGTATACTCGGGCCTGGGTTTTAGCCCCACTCAGAACACCCCCCCCCCCAAATCAGAGGAACACCTGTATAGAGGACAACAGAATGATAGTATGATGCATGCAAATATTTATGCAAATATATACACAACATAATAATCATAAATGCAATAAATAGAGCAACACAAGCAACCTAAACTATCCTAGAGAACGCTATGAGAGACTCGCTTAGGGAAGATGGACCAGCAATAGGTCAACTTCTTTAGTCCCCAGCAGAGTCGCCAGCTGTCGCATCCGCGAAAAACAACCGGCGGGCTAAAACAAAATAAACAGAGCCGCCACCGTGCGTTATTTATCCCAAAAGAGGGAAAGGAAACGCTCGAAATAAACCTGGAAAAGACATGGTCTCGCGACCAAAGAGAGATGGGATCGGGAGTCGGTTATGCGAAGGGAAGGTATTAGCACCCCTACACATCCGTCGTACTCGACGGGATCCACGCTCAAAAGGAAAGAACAAGGTTGCTAAAACTGCTCACAAACATCACACACATACACTGGAAACAACACAGGTGGAAAAGAGGGGAAAGGGCTCGCTAGGATATCGCATCCTATGCCTACGTATCTCATCTGGAATGAGAATCAGAGCTACCGTAGTTCGGCTCACGCACGCCGAAACAAAACACACACAAAAAGGCAAACATGGAAACCGAATGCTAATCGATGGGCTTACATCAGACTCCGAACCAAACAAACACACACTGGAAACCAAATGCCAATCGCTGGACTTATATCGGACTCCAAGCACACAACAATAGGATACGGAATGCCAATCGCTGGTCTTACATCCATCTCCTAACACACACAAGAAGGTTAACAAACAACAAGTCACTAAGGAGTCTGGCACTCGAGCCCAGTAACTGTCAAGCAAACACACACAAAAAAGAAAAAGGGTGCCCAGAGAGATCTCGTACGACCTCCTGCCTACGTACCTCATCTGGTATGAGGATCAGGGCAACGTAGTTCCCCTGAACAGGGGAGAAACTTTCTCCTAACCAGAGACAGGGAAATGACAAACTAGAAGGGAGACTGACTCGAGCCTAATAGTTATCATGTAATCCACCGTGGTCCTAGGTTGAGGTTTCTATCTAACTTGCACAGGCAGCAAGCTATCCTAAACAGCACAAGCAAAGCAAACATACACACAATTAGCACACACTATATACAAACAAAGTGGGCTCACACAAGGTTAGGCTGTGAAACACAAGCCAACTGGAATAGGGTGTAGTTAGCTCTTAACCCTAACATTGAGAGTTAGGGTGAAGCAGATGAAATGGGAAGTGAGGGTAAGACCTCACAGCTCTTATCCCTGGCCTGGGAGAGTTTCAGACAAATGAAAGTGGGAGTTCAGAAAGTTGGAACTCCTCTCCACATATGACTGACTCAACAAAGATCTTGGGTTAATATCCACTATGCATCAACACAAGGTGTGTGAGCAAAGTGGATGACACACTGAATAGCAGGAGATGGATTGCACATCTCTTATATCTGCCAATTGCCTTATCAAAGGACTTTTCCTGCTTGGCACAAAAATAAACATTCACAAGCATTGCCTCTTAAGGAGGGCTTCAGACAGGTGCCTGCCCAAGTAACAGGACAGGTCTTCCAGACTACATAAAGTCAGAGAGTTATACCTCAAATGGTTAAGCAACCAAGCAAAGCAAAAGCAAGTTCAAATTGAACTTAAGCAACTTATGTACCTGTTGAAACATCAAACAAATCAGTTAAACTGTACAGACAAACAGACAACATCAATATCAACAGTCAAACCCAATAAGCAAAGGCATAAGCCAACAAGTCAAACTCAAATGAGTTAACAACCCTACAAAACACACAAAGTTAGTGGCCAAAAGCAAGCATCAAATGCTCAAGTGAGGTTGCATCATGAACCATATAACCTGGATGTTCAACCTGAAATCAAAGCTCAAAGATGAGACAAACCACTAGGTCAAGGCCTAGGGTCAAAGAGGGAGAAAAAATTCAAAACATAACATGAAATTTCACATGAATCAACTTCAATCAATTAAGAACATCATCCAAAAAATCCCACATCAATATCATTCACCAACTTCATTTCATGAACCAAATATGGCAAGGCATGCACATTGTAACCACATTGTGACAACAGAATGAACAAATTCACAATAATTCAAAAATAATTCAATTAATTTTGGAAATATTCATGGGTAAACAGAACATACAACATGATTATCACACAAACAATTAGAGCATTTGGACAACATTAGGCATGGTAATCAAATTGCATAAGGCAAGGCAAGCACAATCAAGCTCAAATATGACCCCAAATTCTACATCAACTTAGCACAAGCCTAAAACAGAGATGAATCAAGGTAAAAACCTCAAACCAAATCCAAAACACCATTAAACATGTCTAGAATTAGTGTGCAAAATTTCACATCCATAGGATAAAGCACAAGCATTTCACAATCAAATGAAAATCAATGCACTTCAAAAGCTCAAAAATGATCATCCAGAATGAAAAATCTCAATCAAATCAGAAATCAATCCAAAAATTCCACAAAAAATCATGAGCATTCACAACACTCATATCAAGCATCATACAAAAAATCATGGCAATTGGAATTCATTTGGCATGGCAAATTAATCAATCAAGATGAACATCACAAGGTGTGACACAAATTGTCACACCTAACTTAGAAAAATCATAACTCAGCAATGGCAATTGATAAAAATGCAAACTCAACACCAAAATGTCCAGCAAGATGTCTAGTTTCTACATGTCAAATTTCATGAGCACTGGATGAAAATTGAGCATTTCACAAATGTTTTAGCAAGGCAAGGTCAAAACATGATACATGATCAAAAACCCTAGGGCAAAATATAAACCAGCCATGCAAAATTTACAAAATAATCATAAAAAAGAACTAGAGAGAAAATGTGACATCATGCAAAAAATCTCATCATTTTTGGATCAATTTTCCATTTGTTATGAAAATCTAAAGATAAAAAAAAAAGAAAAAAATGATGAAGCACATAGTACATGAACATATGGAGAAAATGAAATAAATGCAAGGCATTTGGAAGAATTGCTGCCAGCCGGTATCGAACCGAGGCAACATTTGAAACGGAATTGGCGCGCTTGCATGGGCTTTTCATGCAGCCAATGGGAAGCGAGCCCTAGCGCAACCTAAGGCAACGCTTTTCTGTGGCCAGACAGCATCAAGAAACCGTGGCCAAAACACCTGGATTTCATCTTCTTCAACAGAACGCACAATGAACAGTAACCTTCAACCACCTCAAGAACATTTCTCCCAGTTTTCAAAATTGAACACATGTATGGATAGATCTTTCATCATAGAGCATGAATCAACTAATAACTAAGCTTAAAATATCATATCCAAAGAGAATCGAACAATTCAAGTTTTGCACATGAAACTTAAAATCAACATAACTTGTTCAATAATGCATGGAATTTAGTGGTTCAAAGCTCAGAATCACAAGCATTGCAAGATCTACAAGTATAGCATAACAATTTAAAGAAATAAGAGGATCGAATTTGTGACCTCTTGATGAGCAGTTTTGAAATTCGCGTGTTCCAGGCCGTGCAATGCTTCAATCTTCCTCTAGCAAGCTTGTACAAGTGTTTGGAATGGAGATTGAGGTCCAATTGCTCTTGATTCAACAGAATTTTGATTTCACCATTGATGAACTCAAGCTTTGAATATGCTTCAAACTGCACGAAATCACTTGAATCTACCTTCAATCTTGTTCCATGATGATTCCAGATGATGAATTAGGCAAGGAAATGTGAATTGATTTGAAGAAATTGAGAGAAAAAAGTGTGAAAAATTTGAGATCTGAAAATTATGAAGTGTTCTTGTGAAATTCTGTTAGGGTTTCAGCTTATATACTCTCTCTTAATCATGCTTAATTAAAATTAACCAATGTGCTAATGAAAATTAGGGAAGTTTGGAGTGTTTTGTCAAATTGGACTTTTTCACCCTATGCATGGATATGGCATGTGAACAGTACGAATTTGGGATTGAAATGCACTCAAAATATCATTTTAAAGCCAATGGAAGTGGTACCATGTTCAAATAATGCACACATTTTGAATTTCATTTTTCCCTCCAAAAATCAATTGAAAAATCAAATGATTATGTGATGAGAATGCATGGCATGTGATGTATGTTTTGGATAGTATATGTCAAGACATGAACAATGCAAAAAGAACCACTCCATTTGGCCTTTTGGTTTGAAAGTTATGCATGTTTGAAGTTCCATGTTCACTTGGCCATGATTGATCCATATCTCCTCAACCACACATGAGAAATTGATGATCTTGGACTTTTTGGAAATGGGAGAGAAAGATCTACAACTTTCAAGTTCAACAAAATTTCATTTGAAGCTTTATTGATGATGTAATCTTGAGTTGAAAACCTTTCCATTTTGGCAATTTTGAATTATAAGTCACTTTCTTTTTTTGGAGAGTTTTGTCCTGACTTTATTTTCTTCAATGTTGATGTTTGGAATGTCAAATGAGACTTGTTTGAACATGAATGAAGTATTTCTAACCATCTCCCACCTCCAAATCCAACATTTGACTTTTGGTTGACTTTTGCAGTTGATTTTTGCAGTTGATAGATGACTTGGCTATGCACAGATGAATTTGAGCCTCAATCTCCTGATGAAATGGCTCCAAAATGAAACCCTAGCTTATACAAGCTCAATAAAACCATATGATGATCCCCATCTCATGAAAGACCTCCTCTCCTTGAAAAACCCTGATTGGCATAATGCAACTGATTAGGGTTGACCAGAGGTCAAAACCCTAATCCCAAGGCACATGATCAGGCACAATGAACCTCTTGATGATGATAAGACCATGATGATGGTGATATACCACTTCAACCAATATAATGATCAATCTCCTTGAGGAACCAAGAAATCCTAATTGAAGCACAAATCCTCAGATGGCTAGTGATCAACTCAATAAGACCCTCAGGCTTGCATCTCTTAACCTCTTTATCTTCTGAGAAAGACCTAGGAGGATGACTTGCTCAATGTTGCCACATGATATGCAAAGATGCAATGACTAATGTCCTATAAAATGAAATGCAATATGTTAAGCTAGTCCCAAGAGAGGAGGGCAAATTTTGAGGTGTTACAATAAAAATACAAAGTATGATAAAATCACATGGTGCTTGGTGATCTCTCCCAATACAAACCTAATGAATGAGGGACAAGGAGGATGCCAAGGTATGATCCCAATGCTAATGCATATGATGAGATAACATGAGGGATCTTAGGGTCAAAATTGGGGTCTTACAAGCACATATGCAGAAGTGGCAACAACTTCTCCCCACAAAGTGTTAGGAAGCTTATTTTCCTTCAGCATGCTCCTTGGAATATCAAGAAAAGTTCGGCTTCTCCTTTCAGTTTATGTTGAGGAGTATATGAAAAAGTCACTTCATGCTCAATTCCATTCTCCTCACAGAACTTCTTTAACTCTGTAGAGTTATACTCACCTCCACCGTCAATTCTGAGAATATTCAGATTCTGAACACTCTGTTTCTCAGCCTTGATTCTGAATTTCTTCAATTCAGCAAACACCTCCTGTTTGAACTTTATAAGGGATACCCATTTCATCCTTTTAAACTCATCCACAAATGACACAAAGTATTTATTCCCTCCTAGTGAAGGTTCTGGAAATGGCCCACACACATCAAAATGCACTACTCCCAAAGCATGATTTACTCTTGGAGCTACTTCTGATGCAAATGGCAATCTTAGTTACTTCCCTTGTGAGAACAAAATTTGTTCTAAAAAAGAATTCCAGGATTTTGATGATAACAAAGGATGAAACCAAAAATAGCACCCTAACGAAATTTTTCTAAGTGTGCAGGACTCTGAACAGCAACAAAGGACTCTGATCATTTTATCAGATACAAACTTTGATCAGATACAAAGTACTAGAAGATCAAACGCATCTGAGGAAGAAGTACGTCCAAGAAGTTCTGAATTTGAACAAAGCAAGACAATAAAAAGAACCAGAAGCTCTAAACATCCACTGGTCTTAGTTCTGATGATCTAGAAGACTAGTACTCTGAGAAGCTCTGATAATCTCCTTCTGACGCATGACTCCGAGATAATAGACTCTGATGAAGATTCATCAAATCTAGAAATAATAACGGAAAGAAATTCTCAATATGGAAATGAAATATTTTAAGAAAGAAGTTATTCAGGGAGACAAAATGGTTATGGCAAGAAACACAGAATAATGACATTGAATGCTCATCAAAGACCAATATTTTGTCATCACTCCAACGGTCCTTCTCACTACTATATAAAGGACAACCTACCTCATTGACAGACACACAAAATACACAGAAAAAGTCATTCATATTCTCTCTTAGCCTTTCACGACCTGCTGCTCATATGTGAAAATCCTTGCTCAAACTTTTTGCTGTAATACTTGCTTACTCTTAGAAGCACATTCTATTATAAATTTATTTTGCTAAATTGCTTTTGTTCCTCAAGTGACTATGCGTAGTCTGTATACTTGAGAGGACTAAGATATCATTCTCTTAGACGTTTGGTTGTATTAATCTTTCAAGATTAGTGGATTAAGTCCGTTTTGAAGGCGAAATCACCTTGGCCGGGTGGACTGGAGTAGATTTGTTTTATAAGCGAACCAGTATAAAATTCTGTGTGTCCTTATCTTAGAAAAAGCTTTTAATTTCTAAAACAATTCAAACCCCCCTTTCTTGTTTTTCTCACCTTCAGTTGGTATCAGAGCTTCGGCTCTGTTATTGATTTTCTAATCAAACACTTCATAGTGTAGAGAGATCCAAAACGAGAAAAACTATGGCCAACACCAATGAAAGAAATAGTTACAATGCTAAGCCTCTAGTCTTTGATGGAGAGAAATTCAATTACTGGAAAGATTGAATTGAAAGTTTCTTTCTGGGCTACGACGTTGACCTCTGGGACATTGTCACAGTTGGATACATACCTCCTGTAACAGATGTTGGAGTTGCCATTCCCAAAAGCAAAATGACAGATGATCAGAAGCGCGAATTCAAGAACCATCACAAAGCCAGAACAATACTTCTCAATGCCATATCCTACAATGAGTATGAAAAAATCACCAACAGGGAAACAACTAAAGAAATACTCGACTTCCTAAGGATGACTCATGAAGGAAACTGTCAGGTCAAAGAAACAAAGGCTTTGGCTTTAATCCAGAAATATGAAGCCTTTAAAATGGAGGATGATGAAGCTGTAGAGGTAATGTTTTCTAGATTTCAAACTCTAATTGCAGGTCTCAAGGTGCTAGATAAAGGATACATAACTGCGGACCATGTCAAAAAGATAGTCAGAAGCTTGCCAAAGAAGTGGAGACCCATGGTCACAGCCTTAAAGCTATCAAAGGATCTGAACAACATCAGCCTTGAAGAACTTGTCAGTTCACTCAAAAGTCATGAGATAGAATTGGAGGAAGATGAGCCTCAGAAAAAGATCAAGTCTGTAGCACTAAAGTCCAGATCTGAAAGGCGCAAGTCTGACAGAAACAAAGCCTTCCAGGCCAAAGAAGAAGACGTTGATGACTCTGAAAAGGAAGATTCTAACGATGAGGAAGAATTATCCCTTCTGACCAAAAGAGTAAAACAACTCTGGAGAAAAAGGAATAATAACTTCAGAAAACCAAGATCCAAAGGAGATCGATCAGAATCAACCTCAAAAGGTAAATCTAACAAAGATATTACATGTTATGAATGTAAGGAAACAGATCATTACAGAAATGAATGTTCCAAGTTAAAGAAAGACAGTTCCAGAAAAGAGAACTTCAAGAAAAATTCCTTCAGAACCAAAAAGGGACTGATGGCTACCTGGGACGACAGTGAATCTGACTCATCAGAATCAGACTCTGATGAACAGGAAATTGTGGCACTCATTGCTACCACATCCAATAATACTTCAGCTGAAGAATCTGAATCGGAAGAGGTATTTTCTGAACTTTCTCGATTTGACCTAGAATCATGTCTATCTGAAACTCCAAACTCATATCAGAAACTCAAACAAAAATTCAAAGCTATAAAAGGTGTTCTTGAAGAAACACTAAAAGAATGTGGCAAACTTGAGATAACAATTTTAGAACTTAAAGATGAAAATAGAACCTTAATATTAGAAAGAGATTCAACAAAGGAAAATTGCTCAAAACTTGAAGAAGCGTTATCTCAAGCTCCACAAACTTCAAACACAATAATTTATGAATATGAAAAATCTTTTCAAAAGTTTCTGAAAAATGGGATAAAGAGGAGCAGAATGGCATTCGTGATTTATGGGGTCAGTCAGAACAATAGAAGAGGAATTGGGTATGATCCTAGTGAAGATAAAACTTCTACTAATGACCAACCTAAATCTCCATTTTCCTATCACTATACACATACACAAGCACAACGATTTAATAATGCTAGAAAACCCAAAGTGTTAAGAAACTTTGGGAAAACTAATCACAAAGGACCCAAAAGATTTTGGGTACCAAAGGATAAGATTGTTTATGTTGCAGATATCTTATGCAGTAGAGTTAAAACACCAGTCATGGTACCTGGACTCTGGATGCTCGCGACACATGACGGGAAGAAAGTATATGTTCCAAAAACTGGAACTTAAAGACGCTGGATTCGTAGGCTTCGGAGGAGATCAAAAAGGAAGGATCAGAGGCTCCATACCTATTGCTAATGGTACTCTTCCCTCTATATCTGATGTTCTCTATGTAGAAGGATTAATGTATAATTTGTTATCAATAAGTCAATTAAGTGATAACGGGTATGACGTAACCTTCAATCAAAAAACATGTAAAGCCATAAATAAAAAAAATGGATCTGTCTTGTTCACTGGCAAGAGGAAAAACAATATTTATAAAATAAATCTTTCGGATTTAAAAGAACAAAATGTAAAATGTTTTATGTCTGTTCACGAAGAGCAATGGGTATGGAATAGATGCTTGGGCCACATTAGCATGAGAAAGTTATCTCAACTAAATAAACTCGAGTTAGTCAGAGGTATACCTAAGCTGAAGTTTTCTTCAGATGCTCTATGTGAAGCATGTCAGAAAGGAAAGTTTTCAAAATCATCTTTTAAAAAGAAAAATAATGTTTCTACCTCTAAGCCTCTGGAACTTCTTCACATTGATTTATTTGGTCTTGTGAAAACAGCATCAGTCAAAGGGAAGAAATATGGACTAGTCATTGTTGATGATTTTAGTCACTGGACATGGGTAAAATTATTAAAGCACAAGAGTGAGTCTCACTCTGTATTCACTAGCTTCTGCTCCAAAGTGCAAAACGAATTTGACTCTAATATCATTAGAGTCAGAAGTGATCATGGTGGGGAGTTTGAAAATAATTTTTTTGAGGAATTATTTGACTCTAATGGAATATCCCATGATTTCTCCTGCCCTAGAACTCCACAACAAAATGGAGTTGAAGAAAGGAAGAATAGGACACTCCAAGAGATGGCCATAACCATGATCAATGAAACATATGTGGCTAAGCACTTTTGGGCTGAAGCTGTAAATACAACGTGTTATATTTAGAATAGAATCTCCATAAGACCTATTCTAGAGAAGACTCCCTATGAACTGTGTAAAGGAAGAAAACCCAAAATTTCTTATTTTCATCCTTTTGGATGTTCCTGTTTTATTCTAAACACTAAAGAACATCTGAACAAGTTTGATTCCAAAGCACAAAAAGGTATTATGTTAGGATACTCAGAACGCTCTAAAGGCTACAGAGTATACAATACAAAAACCAAAATTGTGGAAGAATAAACTCATATCAGATTTGATGATAAGCTTGACCCTGAAAAGTCAAAGTTAGTTGAGAAACTTGCAGATTTGGAGATTACTCTTGCAGATTCTGACGAGAAGACCAAAGCTCCTGAAGCAACTACCACTCAAACCTCAGAAGGAACTAAATCCCCAGCAATCCCAAAGAAAGCTAAAAGTCGCCTTAACATATCTGAAGAGTTGATTCTGGGAAACAAGGATGAACCTATCCGAACTAGGTCTACCTTCAAGGCACCTGAAGAAACTCCTATGGGACTAGTATCTCTGATCGAGCCTACTTCCTGTGATAAGTCACTTCAAGATAGCGAGTGGGTTCTAGCCATGCAAGAAGAGCTAGATCAATTCACAAAGAACGACGTCTGAGATCTTGTTCCTAAACCTAAAGGCACTCACATTATCGGAACCAGATGGGTGTTCAGAAACAAGCTGAATGAGAAAGGAGAAGTTGTCAGAAACAAAGCTCGACTGGTGGCTCAAGGTTACAGTCAACAAGAAGGCATTGACTATAATGAAACCTTTTCCCCAGTTGCCAGGTTAGAATCTATTCGCTTACTTGTCTCATTCGCTATAAATCATTCTATCAAACTGTATCAAATGGATGTCAAGAGCGCATTCCTTAATTGTTATGTATCAGAAGAAGTGTATGTCAACCAACCCCCAGGTTTTGAAAATTCAAAATGTCCAGAACATGTTTTTAAACTTAAGAAATCTTTATATGGACTAAAACAAGCTCCTAGAGCTTTGTATGAAAGATTAAGTAATTTTCTTCTGGAACATAATTTTATTAAAGGGAAAGTTGACTCTACACTCTTCTGTAAAAATATTAATAATGATCTTATGATATGCCAGATATACGTTGATGATATCATTTTTGGTTCAACTAACGCCTCTGTGTGTCAAGAATTCTCTGAGCTAATGCAAGCAGAATTCGAAATGAGCTTAATGCAAGAACTAAAGTTCTTTCTAGGAATTCAGATTAATCAAGCTTCAGAGGTCACCTACGTTCATCAAAGTAAATATATAAAAGACATTCTGAAGAAATTTGAAATGGCTGAATGCAAACCTGCTAAAACACCCAGGCATCCAACTTGCATTCTTGAAAAAGAAGAAGTTAGTTAAAAGGTTTGTCAATAGCTCTATCGTGGTATGATAGACTCTCTTCTCTATCTGACTGCTACACGTCCTGATATTCTATTTAGTGTTTGTCTCTGTGCCAGATTCCAATCAGATCCTAGAGAATCTCATCTAACAACAGTTAAGAGAATTCTCAGATATCTGAAAGGAACTCCTAACCTGGACCTGATGTATGAGAAAACATCAGAGTATAGACTATCTGGGTTTTGTGATGCAGATTACGCATGAGATAGAATGGAACAACAAAGTACATCTGGAAATTGTCAGCTCTTGGGAAAGAATCTGATATCCTGGGCCAACAAAAGACAATCAACCATAGCCCTGTCTACTGCAGAAGCGGAATATATTTCAGCTTCACTATGCATTACCTAGATGATCTGGATGAAGAATCAATTAGAGGATCTTCAAATATTTGAGAGTAACATTCTTATCTTCTGTGACAATACTGTTGCCATTTGTTTAAGCAAGAATCCTATCTTACACTCCAGAGCTAAGCACATAGAAATAAAACATCATTTCATTAGAGACTATGTTTAGAAAGGGGTAGTAATGTTGAAATTCATTGATACAGATCATCAATGGGCTGACATCTTTACCAAACCCCTAGCTGAAGATAGATTCCTTTTCATCTTAAAGAATCTGAACATTCAAAATTGCCCTGAATAAAATGTGCCTATGAGTTTGTAAAATAAGATTCTGATGTAAACGAAGTGGATTCTGCCTCTGACTCTGATACTCCTACCAAGTTAGAAGTCATCTGAGTTAGAAATCTCCAGGAACCAACCCTTTGGTATTCCTGAAGATCAGATACGGCAAACACGTGGAGCACTTTGCGTCTGACCTTGGAACTTCTAGATAGCTGCCTAGCAGTAATCAAGGAACAGTCTCTTGAGATCTCCTTAAGCAGTGTGCTGACTGTTGGGATTAGACATCATTTATGAGCTTAATCATTTTCCCTCTAACGTGCATACTTGGTTTTTGTGCTAAACTCTGTTTTGTGTGTCGTTTTGCATGCGCCCTAATTTGGGTATTTAAACACTTCTCTTCACATATTTCACACTTTTCACTCTCACAAACACTCTTAACCCTCTGCAAGTTCTTTTCTCCCTCAAGGAATTCCTGCAGCGCGCATTCAAGTTCTTCAACCTTCAAAAACATTCATGGATTCCCAACAACAATCTGTGTATAACTTCTTACAACAGATGGATTCCAACGAACAAGCTCCAAGCTCAAGCAACCCAAACCCAGCAGTTACCGGTGTAGTCTCAACTCCCATCTACAAAGAGCCTCACATTCTTGATCGTGAGCCTCATATCAACCTTGCAACACCGTTTGAGAAACTGGAAGTTCTATGTGAGTCTTTGGTGGATTTTGAGAACATGCGAAGGAACGATGTTGACCTCACTGAAGAACTGCAACATCAAGGTTGGGGAAACTACTTTCAACATCTGTATGGTCCAGTTTACACAAATCTGGTCAAGGAATTCTGGAGATTCACTGACGCTGACGACCACTACATCGTCTCCTATGTTCTGGGAGTCAAAATGGTGATCACTGAGAAGTCCATTGCTGCTCTTCTGGGCATGGAGAAAGCTGGAGGAAGAAGAATCTACAACATTAATCCTAGGGCAAACTATCTATCCCATGAGATTAATCCAACAATCTTCCAACAGAACGCTGAAGGAAAAACCTCAAAGAACAAGGAACTACATCAGAACCTCCGGGTCTGGTTGAAGATCATCTTGGGCATAATCCATCTTCGCCCAACTTCCAACTCCTCAGACTATATCAACACAGACCAGAAGTGCATCCTATACTGCATCCACAAGGGTCTGAGCTCTGCCTTCTAGCACTCCTCTTCAAGTACCTTAGAGACTGTAAGAGATACAAGAAACAACATGTAGCCCAGAAACTACATCCCTCTAGGGAGGCTGATCTCTGACGTTCTGATTGAAAGCGGTCTCGTGGACCATCTGATAAAGTTCAGACTCATGGAAGACGTGATGATAGATACTGGAAGAGCTCTGAATTCCTGCAATCTGAAGAGCATGGGGATTCTGGATCAAGTTAGGTTCAAACCTACTCTGGACACCTCTTGGGAAGCTCTCAAAGATCAGAGGAAGATCCCAAATGGACTCTATCTGTTCTCAAAGATCGATCCTCTAGAGGTAATCTTGTATTACTTAGATGATCTGCGAAAACAAGGAGTAGATATCACAGACTTGAACATAAGCCATCTGCCAGCCGAGCCTCTAAACTTCATGAAGCGACCACGAGAACCATCTGAAAAGGCAAAGCAAGCAAAGAAGGCAAAGCTGGGAGAATCCTCCGGATCAAGACCTCTAGTACCTCTGACTGGATCTTCTGGTAAGACTATTTCTCTCGCTCCTTCTGTACAACTTCAGCATATTGCTTCCTTTACTCCTCAACCAACACCTATATATACCAACTCCGAAACTCCCCCCTCAACCACCACATCTAACCAACCATCTCAGAAATTCAACCCTGCCACCACAACCTTACCTGTTTCAGAAGCAGAAATGCTGAACGAAACCACTTCACCCTCTCCATCTTCTTCTCCAGAATCACCCCCTACTACAACATTTCCACAGATACTGAACCATCTGACCCTCCCTCTCCAACTCTGGCTGAACTCCAATCTCGTGCTCTGGCCTCACAACTGAACCAGAAGTCACTTCACCACCCACAAAAGAACCAAACACAACCACCTCTGACCCTCCACCATCTGAAACAATCCATGCTGAAACACAACCACCCAACTCTGACATACCCCCACCAAATACATCCGCTGAACCACAAACTCCCACACTCAACCTAAGCTATCCCACTTCTCCACTCCAAGCCTCTGAACCTGAAAACACCTTTCCAACCCTTGAGGAAGCAATCATGATGTTTGCAGAAGCCTCAGTTGACAAGGTCAAGTCTCTGACCATCAACTCTGGCATCGATGATGATCCTTCAGCTATAAGGACACACTGGAACAGAGTGATTGGTTGGATGACCGTTGAAGCCTTCAAGCTGAAGGGCCTCTCTAAGAAAGTCCGCAACGACTTCATCAGAGACGCTGAGCTCAGACTACAGGAGCGCCTAGCCAGAGAAGCTGAGGAGCGAGCCCGCAAGGAAGCAGAAGAGAAAGCCAAACAAGAATAATTGCAAAGGCTCAAGGAAGCTGAAGCCAAAGCTCTAGCTGAGGCTGTTGCTGCTGCTGCTGAAGCTGAAGCCAAAGTTATCGCTGAAGCTGAAGCACGCCTTGCTGAAGAGTCTGCCACAAGGGCAGAACCGGATGCTCTGACTCAGGGGGAGTCTTCCACCTTTGTCCCTCTGGTTCTCAAGACACTTGAAGATCTTCAGAAAGAACAGAAGAAAGTCCGGGCCAGATTGGATCAACAAGACACAGTTATGTCAACATTCAGAATCTGCTGACCCAGCTGCTCCAGAGGATGCCTCCACCTCCAAACCCTTAAGCACCTAGGACTTGTTTATGTTTTTTTTCTTGTGCTTGTTGCTCTGTTTTGCTTTTTGCCTTCTATTTTTCTTTGTTTGCTTTCTGTTGTTTGTTATTTGTGTTTATGGCATCTGCGAATATATATATATATATATATATATATATATATATATATATATATATATATATATATATATATATATATATATATATATATATATATATATATATATATATATATTTTCTTTCTTCCTTTAATTTTACTAAATCTTTTTGATTCTGACAAAAAGGGGGAGAACTAAAAACAACTCTTACGAAAACATATCTAACTCCTATCAGTACTCTGCAAACATTGTCTTTAATCCTTATAACTTAGAAATTTGCAGAAGAGTATCTAGAAACACCATATCATGGAAGGTCCAGTAAGAACTTTTGAACTACTAGACTTATCTCAGGGGGAGCTCACTTCTATCTGATCTAAAAACTCTTATCTAAAAATGTTTTATCTCCGAATTAAGATTCTTTTGTAATCATCAAAAGGGGGAGATTGTAAGAACAAAATTTGTTCTACAGAAGAATTCCAGGATTTTGATGATAACAAAGGATGAAACCAAAAATAGCACCCTAACGAAATTTTTCTAAGTGTGCAGGACTCTGAACAGCAACAAAAGACTCTGATCATTTTATCAGATACAAACTTTGATCAGATACAAAGTACTAGAAGATCAGACACATCTGAGGAAGAAGTACGCCCAAGAAGTTCTGAATCTGAACAAAGCAAGACAGTAAAAAGAACCAGAAGCTCTAAACATCCACTGGTCTTAGTTCTGATGAACTAGAAGAATAGTACTCTGAGAAGCTCTAATAATCTCCTTCTGACGCGTGACTCCGAGATAACAGACTCTAATGAAGATTCATCAAATCCAGAAAGAATAACGGAAATAAATTCTCAATATGGAAATGAAATATTTTAAGAAAGAAGTTATTCAGAGAGACAAAATGGTTATGGCAAGAAACACAGAAGTAATGACATTGAATGCTCATCTGAAATTCTGGTATCAGATATAAGATGTCGAAGGTAATGTCACGACACTAATATCTGTTAATACACAATGGATAAATAAACAGAATGGTAGAGCAAATCACACAAGCAATTGTTAACCCAGTTCAGTGCAACTCATCTACGTCTGGGAGCTACCAAGCCAGGAAGGAAATTCACTAAAGTAGAATTAGTTCAAAGACTCTCCGTACACTTCAACAAGTTACATTCTTTCTCACCTAATCTCTACCCGTGCAATTTCTACCTAAGCACTCTTAGATATGAGAACCCACTCACTTCCGTTACAATCACACACCAGTGATTTTAAACAACAATCCCTTGTGAAAAGACAATACTTTTCAATTAGAAACTCTTGATTTTACTTCACAGTTTCAATCAAGACACTACGCCAAATAAGGGAAAAGAGGGCGCTTTTTTGGCCTATAACAGCGCTTTAAAGCGCCCTCTAATCTGGCGCTGGCATAGGTAAAGACAGCGCTTTTTTTTCTGGTGAAAGCGCTCTCTAAAGTGGCTCTTTAAGCCCTTTAACGGGCACTTTAGAGGGCGCTTTTTAAAGAAAGCGCCCTCTAAAGTGGAAACTTTTAAGGGTTTAGAGGGCGCTTTTACTGGAAAGTGCCCTCTAAAGTGGAAACTTTTAAGGGTTTAGAGGGCGCTTTTACTGGAAAGCGCCCTCTAATGTGGAAATTTAAAGGGTATAGGGCGCTTATTTTGGAAAGCGCCCTCTAAAGTGGGTGGTTATTTAATTTTTTTTAACAAAGCGCTATATTTTTTTATTTATTTTAGACAACCTGTATATTGAAGCAGTACACCTAAAACTGTATAATTTGAAGCCCTTTTTCACACATTGCATTCAACAAGCCTTATATACAACAATCCATACATATACAACAATCCACTGATATATAATCGTTTAACTTCTAAAGATTCTAAATATACAACCAATTCATAACTTAAAAAGAAATAAAACTAAGTAGCAAAAGCATCTCTGAGATGTATGTTTTTTTTGCTAGCCGCAGTCTTCTTAGCAACAACCTCTTTTTGTTCAATATCAATAGCATGAACCTAAAATATCATAAAATTAGTTAGGTGAAGTATAAGATCAAGAATTAACATTTTCTATGCATAAATATCATATAATTGTGTTTATACCTTTTTTTTTATGCAACTGACTTGATTTGCTGTAATAAAAGCCATTTTACCTGTAATAAAGAAAACAATTAAAATCATTTGACCTGTACCTTTTTCACTAAGTTCTCTTTCTTTTCTTGGTTGGAATATGTTCTACATGTCTCTTAACAACACGGACGGTTGGATTGATCCAAATACCCTCATTATGATCATTTCTAAGATATGAATTATTTGATATAATATTCTCATCTTGATCATTTCTGGTAAACGATTCAATCTCAACATCAATATCACCTTGATCTCCAGTGTTTTCATCAATTACTTTGTTGGAAAAAAGAACTATAGACCATTTCGTACTTTTCGGATCATTGACATAGAACACTTGTCTAGCTTGAGAGGCTAGAATAAAAGACTCATCTTTGTATCCCACCCTATTAAGATCCACTTGCAAAAATCCTGACTTATCCATTCGAATGCCGTTATTATTTTCAACCCACTTGCAACCAAATATAGGAATCTGAAACTTCTCATAATCAAACACCCAAATGCGCTCGATAACACCAAAATACGACAGATTTGCAAATTTGGGGTTTAAGTCCTTCACACTTGATATGTGCATTGCTTCAGCTACCACGGTGACACCACTATTCTGCATAGTACTTTTATCATCTTGTTCTTTGGTATAAAATGTGTATCCATTAATCGCGTATGCGCTATAAGAAAAAACATGGAAACTTGGACCATATGCTAAGCATCTCAACCTTTCTGTTATTGAAGCGGGATCTGAATAATACTTTGAATAAATATGATCCTTAAACCAAGGTATAAAACATCGATTGTGCTCTCGTACTATCCAATTTTCATTTCTATTAGGATTTAAACCTCGGAGAACATCCTTGTGAATTTTAACATACGGCTCAACCTCATTCTCATTGTGCAGAACATACAAATGCACTTGATCCCGTTCGACCCTTGATACTGCCACGATTTTATTTCCAATTAGATTTTTTCCTTCTTTCTTTTCGACAAGCTGAGACTTGGGGAGTCCGATTGTCTGAACATTAGACAAATATTCAGTACAAAATTCAATCGCTTCTTCAACAATGTATCCTTCAACCATACAACCTTCTGGTCGACTTCGGTTCTTCACGTACCCTTTTAATATTTTCATATAACGTTCAACAGGGTACATCCATCTCATATAAGCTGGTCCACACAATTGTGTCTCTTTCACAAGATGAACAACTAGATGTACCATTATGTCAAAAAATGATGGAGGAAAAAACATTTCAAGCTCACACAAAGTAATAACGATTTCTTTTTGCAACATTGGTAAGATCGCAGGATCGATCACCTTACTACAAATTGACTTGAAGAAAGAACACAACTTAGTTATAGAGCTTCTTACTTTTTCTGGAAGAATAGAACGTATACCTATTGGGAGAAAATGTTCCATTATAACATGGCAATCATGGGTCTTTAAACTCTTTAACTTGAGGTCTTTCATAGACACAAGTCTTCTAATATCTGAAGAGTACCCTTCTGGAACTTTAACTTCACTTAGAAACTTACACAATGTTTTTTTCTCCTTTCTAGATAGAGTATAAGCAGCAGGCGGTAGATATGTTCGTTTTCCTTTCTTCAAGGGTCCTAATTTAGTTCTTATTCCCATCGCTATCAAGTCCTTTCTTGCCTTAAGGCCATCCTTAGACTTTCCTTGTATATTGAGTAATGTGTCAATAACACTTTCAAATACATTTTTTTCAATATGCATAACATCAAGAAAATGTCTCACATACAAGGACTTCCAATACGGCAATTCAAAAAAAAAACTGACCTCTTCTTCCACCCACTTTTGACAAGTGTGTGGGCAAAAGGCTCGCCAAACTGAGTATCCAAATCTTTCACCTTTTCAAAAACTTGATCACCCGTCAATATAGGTGGAGCTCTGCCTTGTTCTGTCTCTCCATTGAACGCCTTTCTCCATCCACGGTAGTGATGATTTGAATTTAAGAATCTCCGATGACCGAGAAAGACATTCTTCTGACCAAACTCCAAGCGCTTCCAATCTGTTTTATCTTCACAAATAGGACACGCACATTGACCTTTTATGCTATACCCTGATAGATTTCCGTATGCTGGAAAATCATTAATTATGCCAAACAACATCGCCCTCAAGTTGAAACTTTCTTTCCTATATCCATCATAAACCTCCACACCGGTCTCCCACAAAATCTTTAAATCTTCGATTAAGGGCTTCAAGTACACGTCTATGTCATTCCCTGGTTGTTTAGATCCAGAAATCAACATAGACAACATCATGTACTTACGCTTCATACATAGCCATGGAGGTAGGTTATAAATCATAATAATCACAGGCCATGTACTGTGTGAGATACTCTGGATACCGTGTGGGTTCATTCCATCAGTAGATAATGCCAAGCGAAGGTTTCTTGATTCTTCTCCAAATTCAGGATAATCATTATCAATTTTCAACCACTGTGGTGAATCTGCCGGATATCGATACTTTCCATCTATAATTCGTTCATCTGCATGCCAGGTCAAGTGTCTTGAATCGGTTTCACTACGAAACATGCGTCTAAATCTCGGAATAACAGGAAAATACCACAAGACTTTTGCTGGAGACAACTTGTTCTTATATCGCGAGACACCGCATTTAGGACACTCATTTAACGATGCATACTCATTTCGAAACAAAACGCAATCGTTTGGACATGCATGTATCTTATCATAGCTCATGCCAATAGAGCACAACATCTTTTTGGTCTCATATGTTCGATTGGGAAGAACATTATCCTCAGGAAGCATATCTTTCAAAAGGGCTAATAACTCTGTGAAACTTTTATCCGACCATCCATTGCCCGCCTTTAAGTTGTACAACTTTAATACCGCAGACAATCTTGTGAATTTAGTGCAACCATCATACAAAGGTTTCTCTGCATCACTTACCAACCTCTCAAACATTTCGGGACAATCCTTAAGATCTCCTTCAAGTGCTTCTGCAATCTCTTCAACTCAATCAAAATCGTATGTATCTGCGCCACTATAGTTTGAGGCATAGGTCGTACTATCCCCCGGTTCAACATTCTCGTTACTTTTCTCACCATGCAAATTCCAACATGTATAACTTCGATCAATTCCATGCCTCATTAGATGCGATGTCAACTGAACTGCGTCAACCCGTTTCCGATAACAACAACCCAAGCAAGGACATATCATTCTACTGGGGTCTTCGGCATGCGCAACGACAAACTTAACGAATTCTGATACCCCATTCTCGTACTCTCTCGATAATCGATTGGAAGACATCCATGTATTATCCATTACTAATTAGAATAAACAAAAAACAATTTCAGAAGAGAAACCAAAAATGGGATGAGACAAAACAATTTCGCTTTATTGAGTTAGTCTCTGTGCAGGGCATTCATGTCTCCAACAACAACCCAAAACCAAAACAATTTTGGTTTATAGAGTTAGTTTCTCAACATTTTCAGATATCTCTGACTTCAATAGCATGAGAATGTATGAACCATGCATTAAGCATTAGTGGTATGCACTAATTTGTAGCATAGTTATATATCATCATATAGTTTTTACAAAAGATAAACATTGACTAGAAAATATATATGTAGAATTGTATAATGGAACAAGTGAAAACACTTATTTCATTCTTGTCACCAACAATCTCTCATCTGAACTATCTTTTCCCTTCAATTTCAATACACATATTATAATTTGGACTGATTAATGGAATATTTCTTTTCCTTTTCAATCAATATAATTATTCTTATAGTTTTATCTATATTTTTTTATTGATGACAAAGGGGGAGAAATTATATGATTTTGATCTATTTTTAACTTATGATAAATCAGAAACATTTAACAATCTTGTTGGATAAATTATGAGATTATTGTGCTTATTAAATTTTATGCTAAATACAATTTTTTCCTAAGTCTTAAACTCATGGGGACCTTGCAAACCTCACTTGGAATACTTAAGCTAAGAAATTATTAAAAGGTTAAAACTTAGAGGGAGCTTATAAACCTAACTCTGATTTTTAGTTATTTATTTATTAAGTCAAAATTATTCATCAAAATTCTAGTATTTTTTATCATCAAAAAGCGAGAGACGGTCGGAACAAGTTTGGTTATACATCTACAATCCTTAAGTTTTGATGATAACAAAGTATAAAGAACAATTTTATACTCTAATAGTTTTATTATTTTCTGGACAAAGTAGACTATGGACTCTGGACAAAGCAGACTTTAGAATCTGGACTCTAGACATCAATAAGATTCTAAAACAAGGTTGAAATATGAAGAAGTGTTTAACTGATAGTCAACCATCTAGATAATCAAGTCAATGTTTCTGGAACAAACAGTCCATATTTACTCTGATAACCCAAGTTGATACATCCAATTTACCGTAATTATAGAATCAGAGAATAAGAAAGAATACATCAAATTTACCTAAGAATCTGAACATACAAGTCTTAAGCAAAAGAAAATTAATAACAAAGGAATACTCGAAACAAGAATCATCTAGTCTTGAAACAAAATTACTCTTTTGATACAATGGCTTGCGCGAACCAAAAATGAACAATAGCGAACGTCAGAAGAGAAACCAAGTAATATGAAGATTAGAAAAATACCTATGGTGTCAAAATCGAACAGCTAACAACGAATTAATAGAAGGAGGAAACGTCGTAGATCTAACAGAGGTGGAAGGAGAACGCCTTAGAAGTAGCGAAAATCGTAGCAGTGAGAACCCTAACGTGAAAAAGAACGAAAATAACAGAGAGTGAAATAACAAAACGCGCGGTATGTTATAATTTTAATGTTTACTAAAGGGGACCTTAGAGGGCGCTTGTGGAAAAAAAGCGCCCTCTAAAGGGGGCCTAAGAGGGCGCTTATGAAAGCGCTCTCTAAGGCTTTCCAAAAGCGCTTTATAAACTGGAAATGCACATGGACTTATAGAGCGCTTTTTTAAAAGCGCCCTCTAAGGGTAACCTTAGAGGGCACTTTCTAAAAAGTGCCCTGTATTATTGTCCCTCTATCTCCTCCTTATTTTTTCGCTTCACCTTAGAGGGCGCTTTATTACAAAAGCCCCCTCTAAAGTGCGTTGTCTATTCCAGTTGTTCGCTCCTTATTTTTTCGCTTCACTTTAGAGTCCGCTTTTGTAATAAAGCGCCCTCTAATATTGCTTCCTCTACTCCTCAACCAACACCTATATATACCAACTCCGAAACTCCTCCCTCAACCACCACATCTAACCAACCATCTCAGAAATTCAACCTTGCCACCACAACCTTACCTGTCTCAGAAGCAGAAATGCTGAACGAAACCACTTCACCCTCTTCATCTTCTTCTCCAGAATCACCCCCCTACTACAACATTTCCACAGATACTGAACCATCTGACCCTCCCTCTCCAGCTATGGCTCAACTCCAATCTCGTGCTCTGGCCTCACAACAACCAACACAATCCACACCTGAACCAGAAGTCACTTCACCACCCACAAAAGAACCAAACACAACCACCTTTGACCCTCCACCATCTGAAACAATCCATGCTGAAACACAACCACCCAACTCTGACATATCCCCACCAAATACATCCGCTGAACCACAAACTCCCACACTCAACCTAAGCCCTCCCACTTCTCCACTCCAAGCCTCTGAACCTGAAAACACCTTTCCAACCCTTGAGGAAGCAATCATGATGTTTGCAGAAGCCTCAGTTGACAAGGTCAAGTCTCTGACCATCAACTCTGGCATCAGTGATGATCCTTCAGCTATAAGGACACACTGGAACAAAGTGATTGGTTGGATGACCGTTGAAGCCTTCAAGCTGAAGGGCCTCTCTAAGAAAGTCCGCAACGACTTCATCCGAGACGCTGAGCTCAGACTACAGGAGCGCCTAGCCAGAGAAGCTAAGGAGCGAGCCCGCAAGGAAGCAGAAGAGAAAGCCAAACAAGAATAATTGCAAAGGCTCAAGGAAGCTGAAGCCAAAGCTCTAGTTGAGGCTGTTGCTGCTGTTGCTGAAGCTGAAGCCAAAGTTGCCGCTGAAGCTGAAGCACGCCTTGCTGAAGAGTCTGACACCAACGCAGAACCGGATGCTCTGACTCAGGGGGAGTCTTCCACCTTTGTCCCTCTGGTTCTCAAGACACTTGAAGATCTTCAGAAAGAACAGAAGAAAGTCCGGGCCAGATTGGATCAACAGGACACAATTAATGTCAACATTCAGAATTTGCTGACCTAGCTGCTCCAGAGGATGCCTCCACCTCCAAACCCTTACGCACCTAGAACTTGTTTATGTTTTTTTTTCTTGTGCTTGTTGCTCTGTTTTGCTTGTTGCCTTCTATTTTTCCTTGTTTGCTTTCTGTTGTTTGCTATTTGTGTTTATGGCATCTGTGAATATATATATATATATATATATATATATATATATATATATATATATATATATATATATATATATATATATATATATATATATATATATATATATTATATATATATATATATATATATATATATATATATATATATATATATATATATATATATATATATATTTCTTTCTTCCTTTAATTTTACTAAGTCTTTTTGATTCTGACAAAAAGGGGGAGAACTAAAAACAACTCTGATGAAAACATATCTAACTCCTATCAGTACTCTGCAAACATTGTCTCTAATCCTTATAACTTAGAAATTTGCAGAAGAGTATCTAGAAACACAATATCATGGAAGGTCCAGTAAGAACTTCTGAACTACTAGCCTTATCTCAGGGGGAGCTCACTTCTATGTGATCTAAAAACTCTTATCTAAAAATGTTTTATCTCCGAATTAAGATTGTTTTGTCATCATCAAAAAGTGGGAGATTGTAAGAACAAAATTTGTTCTACAAAGGAATTCCAGGATTTTGATGATAACAAAGGATGAAACCAAAAATAGCACCCTAACGAAATTTTTCTAAGTGTGCAGGACTCTGAACAGCAACAAAGGACTCTGATCATTTTATCAGATACAAACTTTGATCAGATACAAAGTACTAGAAGATCAGACACATCTGAGGAAGAAGTACGCCCAAGAAGTTCTGAATCTGAACAAAGCAAGACAGTAAAAAGAACCAGAAGCTCTAAACATCCACTGGTCTTAGTTCTGATGAACTAGAAGAATAGTACTCTGAGAAGCTCTGATAATCTCCTTCTGACGCATGACTCCGAGATAATAGACTCTGATGAAGATTCATCAAATCCAGAAAGAATAACGGAAAGAAATTCTCAATATGGAAATGAAATATTTTAAGAAAGAAGTTATTCAGAGAGACAAAATGGTTATGGCAAGAAACACAGAAGTAATGACATTGAATGCTCATCTGAAATTCTGGTATCAGATATAAGATGTCGAAGGTAATGTCACGACACTAATATTTGTTAATACACAATGGATAAATAAACAGAATGGTAGAGCAAATCACACAAGCAATTGTTAACCCAGTTCGGTGCAACTCACCTACGTCTGGGGGCTACCAAGCCAGGAAGGAAATTCACTAAAATAGAATTAGTTCAAAGACTCTCCGTACACTTCAACAAGTTACAGTCTTTCTCACCTAATCTCTACCCGTGCAATTTCTACCTAAGCACTCTTAGATATGAGAACCCACTCACTTCCGTTACAATCACACACCAGTGATTTTAAACAACAATCCCTTGTGAAAAGACAATAATTTTCAATTACAAACTCTTGATTTTACTTCACAGTTTCAATCAAGACGACACACTCTTGATTTTGCTTAACAACTTTGATCAAGAAGACACACACTCTTGCTTAACAGTTTTAGAGTGACAAATTACAACCACAAATCAGTCCAATTCAATCATCAATGGATGACTTGAATGACCTACAAGTCTTACGACTAAACAGACACAAACCCTAGCTCTCTCTCTATATTTCGCTCAGTCTTGGTTGTGTGTTCAAACAGGTTTTCTAAGTCCCTTTTTATAGAAGCATTCTGCTGGGCTTGGACATCTTGAAAACCCTAAATCTATTTTCCAATCAAATCTTTTTATAACAGCTGGTTAGATCTCTTTGGAAAATAAGTAAATCTGGTTGTAATCCATGATTGAATGCGCCAGCTAATCATATCTTCAATCATCCAAAGATTGCAATTAATTGTGCAATCACAAAACACCAGACATTCATACTGAATGTTCTGTGTACAGGATGTCATGACATCGGGTCTGACATCCTGGAAAAGTCCTGCATAATCCAATAATTCCTTTTATAGCTTTTAGCAGGTACAGCCATATCAGATGCCATGACATTATGTATGTCATCTGAAACAATCCTGCATGAACATGTCTTTCATTTAAGCTCCAGCAGGTGCATCCAATATCAGAAGCCTTGTCATTGTATGTGGCATTCTGACAATCCTGCATGAACATGTTCTTGGACTCCAGCAGGTACAAAGGATATCTCATGTTAAGACATCACACATGACATCTTGTGAACACTCTTTGTTTTACCAAAATTGCTGCCAACACTTAGAATCAACATCATCAAAGACCAATATTATGTCATCACTCCAACGGTCCTTCTCACTACTATATAAAGGACATCCTACCTCATTGAGAGACACACAACAACGCACAGAAAAAGTCATTCATATTCTCTCTCAGTCTACTCATACGTGAAAATCCTTGCTCAAACTTTTTGCTGTAATACTTTCTTACTCTTAGAAGCACTTTCTATTACAAATTTATTTTGCTAAATTGCTTTTGTTCCTCAAGTGACTTTGCGTAGTCTGTATACTTGAGAGGACTAAGAGATCATTCTCTTAGACGTTTGGTTGTATTAATCTTTCAAGATTAGTGGATTAAGTCCTTTTTGAAGGCGAAATCACCTTGGCCGGGTGGACTGGAGTAGCTTTGTTTTATAAGCGAACCAGTATAAAATTCTGTGTGTTCTTATCTTTGAAAAAGCTTTTAATTTCTAAAACAATTTAAACCCCCCTTTCTTGTTTTTCTCACCTTCATCCCTCTCATGCACACATTGCATGAATTTTTCTGGTTTCTTAATTGCAGGAATTCCACGTACCAGTTTCTTTGAATTCAGATGCCCTAAGCTTTTGAAGTTCAAATGACCAAATATTTTGTGCCACAACTCACTTTCCTTCACAACACTTGTTGGGCTAAGGCATTTGGAGTCTACAAACATTCACCTTGAATGTTCTGTCCCTTCCATGTTCTGACTCCATAATAAACTTCTGATTACAGTCGTACAACTTCAAAAGATTGTCTTTCATGGTAATTGAGAATCCCTTTTCAAATAATTAACCTACACTCATAAGATTTCTCTTCATGCCAGGAATATACCATACGTTCTGAATTAAAACAGATTTTCCATTATTCATAATCACTCTAACATTTCCCATTCCTTCAGCATTTAGATACTTATCATTAACACATCTGATCTGGTCCTTTTCCCAGAGTCAAAATCAACCAGCCATTTTTATTTCCAGTCAGATGGTTTGAACAACCAGTGTCCATATACCACCAATCTTCTAGAGACGCACTATCAGAACCAAAAGTCATTAATAGCATATGTTCATCATTAGAACTTTTGACTATATTCGCTTCTTCTGATTTCCTCTCCTTGTTTGACCAACAATCTGCAGCGAAGTCGCTAAACTTCTTAAAACAGTAACATTGAACTTTTCTCTTGTCATACTTCTCATTTCCCTCCTGACTCCCAGAAGTTAAGGTTTCTGACTTCTGAGACCTACCATGTCTTTTCCTGGCTTCTGACTGAGACTGCTTCTGGTCTTTCTTGACGAAAGAAGCTTTAAGAGTCTGCTATACCTCTCTCTCAGAGGTTCTTTCAGTCAGACGCAACTCTTGCGCCTTTAGACTGCTTTACAACTCTTCTATTCTCATGGTACTCAGATCCTTAAAATGTTCAATTTTTACAACAATATAATCAAATTGAGGAGTAAGATATCTAAGTACCTTCTCAATGATACTTTCTTCAGAGAGAGTTTCTCCACCCTACTTCATCTCATTTGTGATCAAAATCACTATGGAGATGTAGTCAGTTATCTTCTCATTGTTCTTCATGCTGAGATTCTCATACTGCTTACACAGTGATTGAAGCCTTATCTTCTTCACTGATGCATCCCCTCCGTAGCATTGCACCAGTGTGGCCCAGCAGCTTTCGCCGTTGTCGAATCATCAATTTTCTCAAACACGTTCACATCCACACACTAATGGATGTCGAGCAGAGACATTTGATCTTTCTTCCTAGGATCATGCTGAGCATTTCTCTGCGTATCTGTTGCATTTTCTGGAAGTGCAACCTGAACGTAACCTTCGTTGATGAGATTAACAACACTTAGATCTCCAAACAACACATGCATCTGAATCATCCAACGATTTCAGTTCTTGTCATCGAACACTGGAAGTTTGGTGCTCATATTATTTCTGTTCATTTCAACCTTGTGCAATACACTTAGATATCACCTAAACACAGTGTTTCTCAATCACGCAGAATCAAAATATGAGATTCTGGTACGATTCTGATCAGAAATTCAACACGAATTCTCCGAACACAAATCAAACACACAATACCTCACCGTTTCACTCGTGTTTTCCGTGATGTTTTCTTGTGGATCTGAACCGAAACTCTAGATACCAATTTTTGGTGCACAAGATGATAAAGATGAACAAAATAAATAAGAGAGAGAAGAGAGAATAATAACGAATTTTCAGTACTCTTAAAATGGTTACAAAATCCCAGACACACACACTATTACATACCGTTAAATGAAACATGATGCTCACACCACTCATTTGGTTAAATACAAGTGAGACTTAAAGAAAAATATTAAAATACTCTAACAAATTTTATCAACAAATTTTTGAAAATGAATTAATTCTAACCAAAGTTCCATTTGATAGGTATTCTTTTTTAATCAATATTTTAAAATTAATACTGTAATGGGAATATTAGAGGAAGAAGAAGAAGAAGAAGGAGAAGGAGAAGGAGAAGGAGAAGGAGAAGCAGAATCAAACTACCTTATAGTCTTAGGGTTTTGGAGTATAACAAATTATTTGTTATAAAAACCGATTAAAAAAGGAAACAGTTCCAACGCAGCTTGGCTTTCGAATCGATTATTGATGGTAAACCGATTTACAAATCAATTGCTTATAAAAAACTATTTTAATATTGAATTATTTTTATAAAAAATTTGAAAATTGGTTTAAATCAATTTTTTGTATCTAGAATTAAATTTGTTTTAAAAGCACTGTTCTAATAATTTATTTCAAAAGTCTGACAAGTGTTATTAGTTAATTTGATTTATCATTTAATTGAAACTAATTATTTCAAAAATTGAGCATTTATTATTCATTAATTTGATTTTATCCCTTTTAATGAATTTCAATGGGAGGTGTTATATCTTCAATTTAAAATAAATGCTATTTAAGATTTTTACATGCATATTAGAATTTAAAAAAATGTTGTCAAAATACATTAACTATTGGTATACTTCAATCAAACTTGCTAGGCATATTCTTTTTTAATCAATATTTTGAAATTAATATTGTTGTTAAAATAAATTTCAAGAAAGTTGTCACAGTTGACTAAATTAATGTTTAATATTCAATGAATATGCATTTTTTATGTTAAAAAATGGACTAAGAATATACTAATATCCACATTATAAATTTTAATTAAATCTAATCCCTTCTCCACAACAAGAACTCACATAACTACTCTCTCAGGACAACAAATATTAGAAATAGTTAAAGTTTGGGGCTGATCAGTTGCAGTTACACTCTATGCCCTTTACCAGGGCCAGGCCAGTCTGAATTTTGCATCAGATTGTGGTTGACGAGACTGTGGAAATCGTTGAACATACCTCTTCATCAAGCAGTAAAGCTCCTGCACCAACTGGTCCAGGATTTCCACGGGATGCACCATCAAACTTAAGGGTATAAAAACGCTGCAAATAAGATATAAAACTTTAAAGTCAACAAATGATTGTCAGAACTATACAGAAGATTTGAAAACGGAAGAAAAGAGAGCAATTCAATTGGAGCTTGGACAATCACCAACTGTATATTATACTGTTAATTGAAGAACAAACAAAATGAGTAGTTGTGTGTGAGTGAGCAAATATGTATTGTGTATGTCTAAGAAACTTCATCTAGAGGTGACAAACTAGCATTGAGAGGTAGCTTAAACTATATGTTTTACTTTGTTTAGTCGTACAATTTCATGGTTAACCTACCTCTAATTGGAGCACCATCTTTTAACTCGAATTTAGCGAAATAAAATAGGTTGAGGCATTATACGGTAGAATATGTAGAACTTGTTGAGCTTTGAGCAATGTAACTACTTTAGTAAGGTGAGGCATTATACAATAGAATATGTAGAAGGTTGAGGTTCAGGAAACTAATGAAATTAAACCACTAACAAACTAACATTTGTATATATTTAAAAAAGAATAAATCATCATTTTGTCTCTACAAAAAATATAAGTTCTAGATAAATCTAATGTGATTGATTGTGTCATCTAAAGGTAAATGTGAGTATTTGAAAGAAATTGTTTAAGATTAATTTTCTTTCTTCTAAAGATTGAACAGTGATTGAATTTTTTTATCAAACAAATAGATAGTTTCCTGAAAAGATAAACTTTTCTCAAAATGTCTTCAACATGTAAAAAGTGTTCATATACACATATCAAAATATGAGGGAAAAAAGAAAATAAATTACTCACAATATTTAATAGATCTGAATATTACCGGTGGATCACATTTCTATTTAAGAAGATTAATCAATAAAAATCTATCTATCCAAATGCACTTTTTAGCTCAACATAGTAATCATGCTAAGAAAGAAACATTTGCATGCTTTCAAAATAAAGGGAAAATGTGATAACAATAAGCAATAGACTGATTCAATATTCATTACTCTAAGGAACAAAGAATAATCTATTTGAAACTAAAAACTATTAATTAACTTTCATCTGCGCCAACATCCCAAAGTCCATGTTTTTTTATCTTGATCCTGACAAGTAAGAAATATATTTTGCTAATGCTAACATCTTTCCAGTGATACTGAAAAGTCGAAATTCTCAATAAATATATACAAATTGCTTGTCCAATAAGTATATACAAGTTTCTTCTATTCAAACTTTCATTTGTACAAGGTATAAGACATTGCTAAATAAATAACGGACAAACAAATACTTCATCAATGAGTAATTATATAAACATAAAATTCAGTGTTCATCTTTCATATTTATAACTCCAATTTCATAGTGTTCATGTTAAATAAAACTGTAAAATTCATATAAGCACAAACAAAGTCTCCTAAATAATAACAAAAACATATATAGAGTATGTTCGAACCAGTTTCAGCAGCAAGGGAACCTACAAAAAATGCAATAAAAGAAACATAGACATATACATAGAGTAGTCATATATATGTTCAAACCAGTTTCAATAAATAACTCATAAAAAATTAAAAGGAAAAATATAAACTCTAAAAAAATTAAATTAGAAGGAAAAACAAAAAACCAAGAAAAACTTACACAAAATCGATGGTTCATTGTGTTGCTTGCAAGTTGCTTATTCTCCTAAGTTTTCTTCAAAATCGTCGTTCTATAATCCAAGCATCTGTCTTTGTGTTGCAAATAAACGCTTTTTGGGTTTAGGGAAAGTGTGTGGGAATATTAGAGGTTTGAATAGAAACTTGATAGGCAGGAGGATTATTTATGGAAGACAGAACTTTGTATTTTTCCTTGATACAAAAGTGTAGGATTACATATCTATTTATAGTGCTCTAAGAAGAACTCTAGACACACTAATTCTAGAGAATTCTTAACTCTAGACATTCAAAGAGTATTCTAAAAAATATTACAATTCTAAGAAATATCTAGACACTCCAAATACTACAAGATTTTTCTAGAAACATTATCCAAAATAAACTAAGCCCAAAAATCAAATAATAAGGTTAGGCCCATATCAAGTTTAATATTTCAACATCCCCCCTTAAACTTGATTTGTTACTCCAAGCATATTCCTTAGTTTCAGGAAAGTTTTCAACTTGAGTGGCTTGGTGAAAATGTTGGCAGATTGATCTTGAGACAATACATACTTCAACTTCACCTTGTACACCCATATTATTCCGATTTCTTTATGTTCTCGTCGAAATGTAGTAAGTTTCCATGTATCATTCTTCGTGATTGACTTGATTTCTTCTTACATGGCGTCTCTCCACTTTACGTTTTCAACTGCTTCTTGATAACTTAGAGGCTCGCAATCACCCAAAAGACAAAAGAGGTTAATGTCGTTTCTGTTTTCGGTTACCTCATAAAGCTCTTCAATACTCCTTAGTCATGGTGTCCTCTCACTTGATCTTGTTTCATCCAACCTTGGTGTCAGTGAGGTCGGTGGTATAATATGTTCCTCTATCATTGGTTGTTCCATTTCGTCTTCTTCTTCAACATAAGGAAGAAAATTGTACCTGTCTTCTTGAACACTCCAATCCCAACAATCTTCTTCTTCGAGCTTCACGTCACGGCTTATGATGATCTTTCCACTATTTGGATTATAGAGTTTGTACCCTTTGGAGCTTGAGTCGTAACCCACGAATACATACTTCTCACTTTTATCGTCGACCTTTGTTCTCCTTTCATCTAGAAAGTGGATATATGCAATGCTTCCAAACACTTTGAAGTGAGAGATCCCAGACTTTCTTCCACTCCATGATTCTTGTGGTGTATTCTCATGCACACTTCTTGTTGGGGAACCGTTTGTCAGGTAAATCGCACATGCCACTACTTCATCCCCAAACTACTTCAGCCCCAAAATCGCACATGCCACTACTTCAGCCCCAAACTGTTAGTGGGTGGCGGATTCCATGGTCTTTACAATATTTGTGGAACTCATTTGAAATGATCTCTCCTCCTCGATTAGATCTCATGGCCTTAATGGAAATACCACTTTCTTTCTCCACAAGGACTTTGAACTTCTTAAAGTTTTCAAACACTTCTGACTTCTCCTTCAAGAAATAAACCCATGTTTTTCTAGAATAATCATCAATAAAGAGGAGAAAGTATTTACTCTTACCAAAATAGTTTGGATTGATTGGTCCACAAACATCGGTAAGTATGAGCTCTAGTGATTTTGTCACTCTTGACGTTGATTCCTTTGGAAAGCTTTTGTGGAATTGCTTCCCAACTAGACATCCTTCACATAGCTGGTCTGGGTGGTTTATACTAGGCAAGCCTCTCACCATCTTCTTCTTTGACAAACATTTTAGACTGTCAAAGTTGAGATGTCTGAATCGTACCACGAAGAGTCGGTATAGCAAGTCTTAAGACACTTTGCAACATCATTTTGAATGTTCAAGAGGAACACTCTATTCTTTGACATATGCATCTTAGCAATTAAGTTATGACTACAACTTCTTAAGAAAGAACTATGTTCTTTCAAGTGGATGTCATAACCTTTCTCTAATAATTGTCCCTAGCTCAAAATGTTATTCTTCATGTTAGGAACATAGTAGACATTGGATATGAATTAATGACTCTCATTCTTCAAGCGTATAATAATTTTACCTTTGCCTTTGACCGGTATCTTTGAGTCATCTCCAAATGAGACAATGCCAGTTGTCGCTTCATTGATCTCTACGAACATGCTTCGATCGCTGCACATGTGATTGCTTGCGCCGGTGTCGAGGTACCGTTTGTTTCTTTTATCTTCAACTTAGTTTTGGCACGCGAGCAACAAAGTTTCTTCTTCTCCGCCTTTTTCTTCTACAAAGTTCGCTTTATCCACAACCTTCTTCGAGAATCTACACTCAGATGCATAGTGACCGATCTTGTTGCAGTTGAAGCACTTGATTTGTGATTTGTCACACCTCGACCATGAATTTCCTCTTCCATGATCTCTTGTTGTTTGTGGATTCCAACTTCTTTCTTCATTGCTAGAGTAGCTGTTGTAACCGTCTCTTCATTCTCCTCCATGTCATTGTCCATGCCCACGATCTCGGCTACGACCTCGTCCTCTTTGGATCTTGTAATTCGCATAATTTGTTTCCTTTATGTTGAGTTGTAGTAGTTGCTCCATAGCCTCCTTTTGTTTAATTTTTCTCTTTTGTTTTTCTTCGTATGCTTGTAAGGGACCCACGAGTTGCTCAATAGTCATGGTCTTTAAATCCCTGTTTTCTTCAATGTAGGTAACAAAGAAGTCAAAACTTGGATTTAAAATGCAAAGTATTTTCTCCATGACTTTAACCTTATCAACATTTTCTCCATTTCTTTAAAGTTGATTGACTATGGATAATACTCGAGAAAAATAATCAGAAATTGACTCAGACTCTTCCATAAATAAACGTTCAAAATCACCTCTAAGAGTTTGAAGATGAATCTTTTTCACCCGTTCCACTCCTTTGTTGCTAGTTTGAAGTTTGTCCCATGCTTCTTTGGTCGTCGTTACGTTGGATATATTCTCAAATTTATGTTCACCCACCGATTGATAAATAAGGAAGAGAGCTTTCTTGTCTCTCTTTCTTGACTCCTTAAATGTCTCCTTTACACTTTGGCTTAGCGAGGCTTCATCTTTCTTCTTGACGTCTTTCTCAATGATAAACCACACATCTTGAGCTCCTGGTAGCGCCTTCATCTTGATACTCCAATTGTCATAGTTGTCCTTTGTGAGCATCGGGATTTGGAAAGGAAAATCTCCGTTCGCAATTTTTTGAGGACCTTGAAGCTCTGATGCCACTTTGTTGGAAATAAATGCTTTTTGTGTTTAGGAAAAGTGTGTGGGAATATTAGAGGCTTGAATAAAAACTTGGTACGTAGGAGAATTATTTATAGAAGAGAGAACTTTGTATTTTTGCTTGGTATAAAAGTGTTGGATTACATCTTGTAGAGGTAAATTCATGACCATCAAACAATGAATAAGTTTAACGTTAATAAAACTAGAGTCGCCGCCACGCTTTTATTATTTCCAAAGGAAAAGGGAAAAGTACGAACAAAACCCAAAGATTAGAAGTTTTCAAATCAAAACTAATAAAATGGCAGAGATTACAGGTAAGAGGGTTGGTTACACATAGGAAAGGTGTTAGCACCCAAAGTGTCCTAGGTACTCCTAGGGAGCCCTTTTTTATATGTGCATATGTGTTTGGTATAAAAGATGTTTGAAAAAATAGAGTGTGGAGATGAGAAAAGAATTCATTGATTATATTTTTGTGTTTGACAAGACCTTCAGACTCGTGCCTACGTACCAACATAAAAATGAGGGATCAAAACCTCGTAGTTCGTGGTAACAATTTTAAAATGAGTGGATTGCTTTTAATCAAAAGTTAAGTGAAAAGAGGCACAAAGGGGCCCAAAGGTTTGAATGAGTGTTAGTTCTTTTTGGATTTTGAAATTTTAAGTCAATATGATTAGATTTATTTGCAAGTTTGATTTAAGAAAGAACTTTGAAAATTCAGTGGCATAAGGTCAAAGTTTCTAATTTGAAAATAGGTTTAGGTTTGAAATCACAAGCAAAGAAGATATTTGAAAAGGGGGAGAGATTTATTGAAATTTAAGAAGTGGGAGGAGATGAAGAGACTAATCCTAAGCATAAAATTAAAAGTTAAGAATTGAAAAGATCTGACCAATGGGATGCAATCCAACAGACAAGAATGTCAAATAGAAAACCTACTTTCCCTTTGGACTTTGAACCAGGCAATAATCAACAAGAAATTAGCAATATCAGACATCATGAAGATCAATGCATCAAATAAAGATGGTCACATCCAAGCAAGCAAATCCCATACCCAGTTGTCTTCTTTGTCTTCTCATGTATCAGATAAAATATTCCTTGATTAACTCAGAATAAGGCATTAGACATGAGATCAAAATAAAAGTTCTCATCAAGACCATGTAGCTGATGAGTTCAAGTGAATCTCAATACTTGCATTAGATGAAGGCTCAATTCACAATAACTTGGTCTCAAAATGTTGGCATTGGCCAAATCCTTTTGCATATGGACTGTTGCCTAATCCTAAGTCCAAAAGTTCAGTCAAGCTCAACAATCCACTCAAATAATTTTTTTAGGATTTTTGTTGTTTATTAATTATCTTAAGGTCCTAAGACCACAAACACAATCAAAATACACACACAAAATATATACACTCATAATATATGGCTCAAATGAGCAAAGTGAAAATGGCATAAACATAAACAAGTTAAATAAAATGTAAATGGCAATGAATGATAAATGACTAGGAACTAAATTGCATAAAGTAAATGACTTGTAAGTAAAGCAAAATTGATAAGACTTAGTCAAATGTTAGTCAAGGTTAATTAAATGTTAGTGATGTTTTGCTTTTCAATTGATTAAGTCATTCTTTGGAGAACACCCAACCATATATTCACAAGCATGGATCCTTGAACCAAGACATCTTCCGTAGAAAGGAAAAAATGACAAGTTTCTACACAATAACATGAAATATGGGAGACTTACAATCTCACTTACTAGAATGCTATGCCTTTATGATCAAATTTAGCTCTATGTTAAGCAATCGTAGTTGGACTTATGTAGAAGTCACAAGTATCTGAGGCCGAGCAATAAAAAATTAGGTGTTAATGCATATTAGAGATTTGGTATAATGAATCAAACTCCTAAAACATACAACACACTAAAAGAAAAGATCAAAAGGGATGGACCTATCTCATCCATACTTGTATTGGTTCATCTGACACAAGGTCATTGATGAACCAATTAGCCTTAGGATATTGAGACTTCATTGGTCAATGAAAGGGGTGGAAAAGAATAGGGATGAAGATGAAAAGGGAGGGGAAATGAGAGAAACACCAATTGGTCATGGTAGGAATCTTACCAAATTAAAATCATTAATTCATTTTGGGAGATGAAATCTACATTTCATCAATCCCCTAAATTCAATGATTTCAATTCAACAAAAGTCAAATCAACCTTGCCCAAGGCCCAAACAAATAGTCAAACATCACAAGACCATCAAAATGGCTCAACACAATTTTTACACAATTAATCAATTAAAAAATCAAATTAAAAATGCATTAAAATTCAAATTAACTTGGTCAAAACCTAAAATCTCTTCAAAACACCAAATAAATGGCCAAAAGATTTATCCTAGGTTAAACAAGCTCAAAGGACCTTAGACAAAAAATTTCATGATTTTTAAAAAGTTAGAAGTATTTTTAAACAATTAAAAATATGCACAAAAACATTTAATTAATGAAAAATATCAAAATTAATTCAAAAAATAATTTTAATTCAGAAAATGAATGAGAAAAATATTTTAAGATTTTTGGTGAAAGTCCCATATTTTTTGGATTAAAAATGAAATTGTTATGAATTAAACAAAATAAAGCAATTAAATGGAAAATCAGAAAATACAACTAAAACAAGGGTCATCAGATCTCCCTCATTAATTGAGGTGGCAGATCTGATGTCCACGCGCGCTCTATCCATGGTGTACTTGAGTCAAAGCGCCACACGCGTGGTAATCAAAACCAAGGGCCAAGATTAGAACGCTTGACCAAGATCAAATGGTTGGAACCTTGCCAACACACAACCGGAGCCCTAACTCCGATCATCTTCTCAGGTGAGGACCACCAGACTGGTCCAACCTAAACTTCATGAAAAATGGAAAACAAGGACACTAATTTGAAGCTAAAATGTTCAGGATCACGAATCTGAACTCAATTTTCTCCAATTCCAAGTATATAGAAAGATACAAGGATTTGAATTTTGAGGATCATGAACTAAGTTGCTTCGATTTGACCTCAAAGTAACTCAATCTTCTTTCCTGCATTGGTAGGACTTCATCCAACCAAAAATAACAAAGAATAGTTAAGAATTAAGAGAGAATCGAAGAGATGAAGTTTTTGAATTTTCACCTTCGAGTAGCTTCAAATCTGCTTGGTCTTGATCTGGATTTGCTTGATTCTTCCTCCTCTTGCTTGCAGTGATCAATTGAGATGGAAAGAGAAATGAATTCTTGGACTTTGGACTTCAAAACAGAAGGTGAAATTCAAACTCGATTTCAATGAAATCCACAAGAAATTCTATGGAGTGAGGGGTCTGAGTTGTCTTGACAAAGCTTGGGCAAGGTGCTCCTCTATTTATGAAATCCATTGAGACACTCATTTTTTCCTAAGTCGCCCTTTCGAGTTTTCAACTTAGCAAGTTGTTCTTTTATTTTTTAGGTGAAGTATTTCTTGACTGCATCGGTATTCACAGGACGAGTAAACTCTTCACCATCCATAGTTGTAAGAATCAAAGCACCATCTGAAAATGCTCTCTTAACAACATATAAGCCTTCATAATTAGCAGTCCATTTGCCTATAGCATCTTGTTTGAAGGATAGAATTTTGTTGAGCATAAGCTCACCTTCTCTAAACACATTGTAACACCCCAAAATTTGCCCTCCTCATTCATGCATTCATTTCATATTGCATTTCATCATGTCAATCAGAATTAGATCCGAAAAAAAAAAAGAAAAAAAACGAAAATAAAAGGAAAAAATAAAACGAAAAAAAATAAATAATAATTTTTTACAAAATAAATAAATAAATAAAAATAATAATAAAATAAATAAATAAAATATTATAAATTTTTTTGGACTTGGGTCTCTCTCATTTGAGCCCACAAAACCATGAAATTCAGTCTATAAATACCAAGGCTTCACTTGAGAAAAAGGAAGAGAAGCAAAATACTCTGAGGTTTCCTTGAAACAAAACCCTTGGCAAAACCTGGAGAGAAACCTGACAGAGAACTCAGAGTAACCCCCAGGCAGCTCTGAAAAATTCAATCTGACTCACACACTTTCATTGCCTTGCAAACCCAGCCGTGCCATTTGATTTCAACCGGTCTCTCCCATCAGGTTTGCCTCATTCCCATGATTTCATGCTCTTAATTTGGATCATCTGAATGTATGAGGTATGATGGATGAATTTCATTATGTTTTTGCCCACGGGTTTAATTATGCATGAATGGGTGAAACCTATGCCTTGAATGTTTAATCACATGATTTCTGAAATGTATGCCACAGGGTTTGAGGTTTCTGAAACCATACTGTTATTCATGAAAAAAATGCTTATCGTGTTTCACTAACCCTTTTGTTGAGTTTTTGTGAGGGCTCACAGACTCTTGCAGAGATGGTTTGCGTGGTTTTCCCACTATATTTGTGGGATACCCCCTGGAGGTTCATTCCGATTACCTGTACTGACTCACTTTTCTTTGATGGTATTAGCTTGGGAGGTCCCTGGGTTTCTTACTCCTTTAATTGTTGTTACTTCGGATCTTCATCCGTGTGGTACTTTTACCTCTTTTCCGCATTTTATCGCTTTCTTAGCTGGAAGACCTCGATAGGAGGCATTTGTTTTCTTTTGTTTATTTACTTATGAGCCCCTTGTTGGCACTTTTATTTTATACATGTTTGTTTTGTATGTGTTCGTATCCCTACAGGTAGCGCGGTTCCTTCATCAAGGACTGCCTTTTTGCCCTTGAGCATCCCAAACCCTAAAACCCAAAGCAACACGTTAACTCCTTCTACTACAGGCGAGTAAGTCTCCAAAGGTCGAGCATCCGGTAGATTGCGTAGTGACGTCGTTCGTCCAAAACCCAATCCACAACCCCATAGTTAGCCAAACTACGGCTTGCTCTGATTCTCATTCCAGATGAGATACGTAGGCATAAGACGCGATGTCTTAGCGAGCACACATCCCCCCAACTCATATTCAGATGAGATACGTATGCAGTGGATGCGACATCCGCGCGAGTAATTTTCATTTAACCCTTTTTTTTTGGTAAACAACATAAGATAAACTCACACCCTTTAGACGAAAACCACAAAAGTGGATCCCGTAGAGTACTACGGATGCGTAGGGGTGCTAATACCTTCCCTTCGCATAACCGACTCCCGAACCCAAGATTTGGTTGCGAGACCCCGTCTTGTCCTTTCCTTTTTCAGGTTTACTTCGAGCATTTCCTTTCCCTCCTTTGGGATGAATAACGCACAGTGGCGACTCTCCTGTCTTTTCCTTTCGCCGATTGTTTTTTCGCGCACTGTATTTTTCAGGTTGCGACAGCTGGCGACTCTGCTGGGGACACTAAGAAGTTGACCTCTTGCTGGTCCATCTTCCCTAAGTGAGTCCCTCCTAGCTTGTGTGATTTCTTGTTTATTGGGTGTTCATGCTTTTGTACCTTTATTTGCTTACCTGTTTGCATGCATCTGTTGTATCTATTGGATCTGTTTGTTTGTTTGTTGGGATGGGATGATCTATGAAAGATAAGCCCATTACCCAGGCTTGAGTGTACACATAGGTTTTAGAGTGGATGATCATGAGGCTTGCGTGGCACGTTGCTACGTTAAGTCGTTCGTGAAGAACCACACCCAGACGAGGTTTCTTTTGGATATATTATGTCCTACGGATGTTCCGTAACGACATGGTGTTCCTTTAGAAATCGTCGACTCTGGTGACCATTTCCCGAGAACTCAGTCGAGGCCTCTCCTCCGAGACGTGATTATGTTAGCTCTGGTGGGCGCATTCTCGCTGATCAATCCGAGGACCCCGAGACTGGGAACTTGCTTTAGGATGTCCTGTTGAGGGGAGTCAGTGGAGGTCTTTTATCCCGTAATAATGCCAAACCTTCAGTGGTAAACGTATTATTCGCGACTGAAGGGCTGAAGCTGACGAACTTCTGTTCTTAGAACCTACCAGTGAGGGGCGGGCTAAATTCAGGAAACCTTAACCTCCAACCAACCCGGTTTTCTGGAGCAGAGTTTTGGTCTTGTATTATATTCCTCAGTGAATTTCTCTCCAGGCAGTGCAATCTGACAGATGTTCAAGCGGATCCATCAATTCTGATTGACATGCCTTTGCATTGCATAACATCATCTGCATATTTGCATCAAACATCTCATGCTTATTCATTTGCAGGGTATTCCCTTTCAAAATGGGGGTGCCTTAAAACTGAACAAGCAGTGCATCGCATACCATGCATATTAACCCTTGTCTGTTTTGCAGGTGTCACCGCAGTGTCTAATGTTTGTTCCCTGTATCAGGCAGTTATTGGTCCCAAGAGAGTCCACAGGTACCCGACAAAGGAAAATCGTCCACAGCTAGCGATGGACCAAGTACAGAAAGAGCTGGCTGATATGCGTGAAAGGATGGATCAGTTCATGACATTGATGACTGGTATGGCAGAAGGCCAAGCGAAGCTGAGGGAATTGGTTGAGCAACCGAGACCCGATCCGGAGGTGGAGATACCAAATGCTGAGGGAAACCCTGGTAACCCTGGGAACGCTGATAACCCTGTGAACACTGGAAACGCGGGTAACGCAAATGCTGATGGAAACCCGGGTAATGTTGGCAACACAGGGAATGTTGGGAATGGTATTGGCGGAAGGTACGATGTGAATCAAGGAATTCGGATTAACAGGCGCCCCGTTATTGAAGATTATCAGTGTGATCAATTTTCTTTGCACGACGAGGCCCTCGAGACCACTCGCCGTATGGATGAGCTTGCTGAGAAGCTCAAATCTTTGGAGTCTCAAAATTCCTTAGGCTTTGATGTCACAAATCTTGGTCTGGTTCAGGGAGTAAGGATTCCTCACAAGTTCAAACCCCCTACTTTTGAGAAATACAACGGAGCTTCTTGCCCACGCACTCATCTCCAATCTTATTTGGGAAGGTTGGGAGCTCAAACGGAAGATGAAAAGCTGTGGATGTACTATTTTGAAGACAGTCTAACTGGAGCTTCTCGTGAATGGTATTCTCATTTGTCTCGTACTACCATCAAGAGCTGGAAAGACTTGGCAGAGGCTTTTGTCAAGAAATATCAATACAACTTGGACATGGCTCCAAATCGGACCTTGTTGCAAGGTATGTCCCAGACTGCCAAGGAGACCTTTAGAGAATATGATCAGCGTTGGAGACAGATTGCTGCGTCCGTCCAACCCCCTATGTCTGAAAGGGAGATGGCGGACATGTTCATGAACACTCTTCAAGGCAATTATATTGAGAGATTGGCTGCTTGCCCGTCAATCAGCTTTGCAGAGATAGTAATTGCTGGAGAAAGAATCGAGAGTCTGTTGAAGATGGGCCGAATTCAAGACAATAGTGTTTCCAACCCATCAGGTCCCAAGAGACCGTTTGCTGGTAACGGTCAGCGAAGAAAAGAAGGCGAGGCAAGCGTTGTGTATGCCGACAGAGGCAGGAGTAAAGGACGCCCTAATTATTATCAAGATCAAGTGGCCGCAGTCACTATTCCAACACCTGTTCCTCAATCGCAGTATCATCCGCAACAACAACCCAGGTACAACAATCAACAACAAGGAGGTAATCCGGGTCAGCAGAGACACTATCAACAACGTCCAAGGCAGACGGACCGGGTCATCGAGCCAATCCCAATGCCTTATTCAGTATTACTTCCCAAGCTGATTGACATGAATCTGGTTACGTTGAGAACTCTGGCCCCACCAATCGATCCCAATAATTTGCCTAGAGGTTATGATGTCAACGCCAAATGTGCTTTTCACTCCAACGCACCTGGCCATACTACAGATAATTGCAAGGCTCTCCAGTTAAAGGTACAAGATTTGAGAGATGCCCAGGCTATCAATTTTGCTCCGGTGCCTAATGTTATCCAAAACCCGATGCCGGCTCACGGAGGGTAGAGGATTAATGCTGTTGATAGTGGGGAAACTTTGAATTTGGTTTCTGATGTAACTAAGGTGAAGACTTCGCTATCGGTGGTTAAAGACCGACTTCTGAAAGGACAGATTTTCCCGGGCTGTGGGGAAGAATGCAGAAATTGTCAAGCTGCCGAAAACGGATGTGACAGTTTGAGAAGGGGTATTCAGCAGCTGATAGATGAAGGTTGTCTTCAGTTCGATCAGGCCCGTCCGGTGAAGAATGATGTATCGACGGTGACGTTTTATTTCACTCCTGAAGAAATATATGTTCCCAAGAGACTCGCTCCGACAATAATATATTTCCCAGAAAGTACAGAACCAGCAGCGGTGAACATCGAAAGTTCAGCACCAGTCGCAATTTACTCTGACAACCCTCAACCGACTTTGGTTGGTCCAATCACCATCACGGTACCAGGACCTGTTCCGTATGAGAAAGACAGTGCTATCCCGTGGCACTATGGGGCTGATATCTACTGCCAGGGGCAGAAAGTTAACGAAGAAGACATTGACATTGGTAGCTCCGCTGTAGACAATGTTGGAGGGGTTGGTGGCTTTACTCGCAGTGGACGCCTATTTGCACCATCAACATTACGCGCGAATACTGAAGCCGAGGCAGCTGCCAAGGCTAAAGGGAAACAGGTATCCACCGAAGAGGTTACTACTGAGGAAGATCCTCCTAAGACCGCATTCGAGAAGGAAGTGGATGAGTTTATGAGGATTATCAAGAAAAGTGACTACAAGGTAGTCGACCAGCTAAATCAGACACCCTCAAAGATCTCCATTCTCTCACTATTGCTGTGCTCTAAGGCGCACAGAGCAGCCTTGTTGAAAGTACTGAATATGGCCTATGTTCCACCGGAGATAACTGTTAACCAGCTGGAGTCGGTAGTTTCCAATGTAAACGCTAGCCGGGGGCTAGGTTTCACCGATAATGACCTGACACCTGAGGGCAGGAATCACAACAAAGTCTTGCATATCACAATGGAGTGCAAAGGGGTGGTGCTTTCCCATGTTTTGGTTGATACAGGCTCTTCTCTGAATGTTCTTCCAAAGAAAGCCTTAATGAAGTTGGATTGCGATGACACCATCCTGAGGCCAAGTAACTTAGTTGTGAGGGCTTTTGATGGCTCTAAGAGAGCTGTCTTTGGCGAAGTTGAGTTGCCAGTTAAGATTGGACCGCAGGTGTTCAAGAGCACCTTTTATGTGATGGATATCCAGCCTGCCTACAGCTGTCTGCTAGGTCGGCCTTGGATTCATGTTGCCGGTGCTGTTACTTCTACCCTCCACCAGAAGCTCAAATATGAACTAGAAGGTCAGATCGTCACTGTATGTGGTGAAGAGGATATTTTTGTTAGCCACCTGTCTACGTTTAAGTATGTAGAGATGGACGGCGAGATGCATGAGATGCTGTGTCAGGGCTTCGAAACTACAAACATCAATGAGGTCGCGCCCGAAGCTGTCTTTTCACCTGAGTTTGAGAAGGTCGGGACTTCTATCTCTTCATACAAGCAAGCTGTCGAAGTGGTTAAAGCTGGTAAAGCCCAAGGCTGGGGAAAATTTGTGGAGCCAGTCATCAAAGAAGACAAGTTTGGATTGGGGTATGCCCCGGGATCTCAGAAGAATGAAACCGACACTCTCTCCAGCGGGGGTTTGGTTTCCCCCCACATCGTCAATGCTGCAGATGAAGACAAGGCTGACAGCGACTGTGACTTAGATAGCTGGATTCGCCCGTGTGTCCCGGGAGAAAAGCTCGACAATTGGTCGTCTGAAAAAACCGTCCGGGTTACTCTACTGAAAGAGTGATTTTTATTGCTTTCCTTTATTACATGCATAATAAAGTCTTACACTTTGCCCAAGGTGTAACGGCTCATTTGTAGGGCCATCCATTTAGTTACGTTTCGCAATTATTTTTATCATCAATAAAGGACGGCTTTTGCAAACAATTTTGTGTTCTCTTTCTTTCAGTTTTTTTTACTTTTTACAAAAAAAATGGCAATGTTTCTTTTTTCGTTTTTTCTTTCTTTCCAAAAAAAAAATCTCTCATTCTAAGGTAAAGCATGATCCTCCATCATGCAGAGCCGACCACTCGGATCTCACTGCTAACGACATTGATATGGCCAAGTATGACTTCGACAATCCTATCTATCAAGCCGAAGAAGGGGCTGAGGAAGATTGTGAATTGCCTGAAGGGTTAGCCAGATTGTTGAAACAGGAGGACCGAGCTATTACACCTTATCAGGAGGTGGTTGAGACCATCAACGTTGGTACCGAAGACGACAAGAAAGAGATCAAGATCGGGGCCAGTCTACAGGCCGAGAGGAAAGTCCGTTGATCATGTACTTGACTGTGTTAGAAAGGTCAATGGGTTGTGTGCTCGGTCAGCATGATGAGTCAGGTCGAAAAGAGCATGCAATATACTACCTTAGCAAAAGTTTACCGACTGTGAACAAAGATACTCACTGCTCGAGAAAACTTGCCGCGCTTTGGCATGGGCTGCTCGCCGACTAAGACAGTATATGTTGACTCACACGACTCTATTGATATCAAAAATGGATCCAGTCAAGTATATTTTTGAAAAGCCATCACTTACCGGAAAGGTTACTAGGTGACAAATGATACTGACAGAGTATGACATCCAATACACTTCACAAAAAGCCATCAAGGGAAGTGTCTTGTCAGACTATCTTGCAGAGCAACCGATTGATGATTACCAACCTATGAGGTTTGACTTTCCTGATGAGGACATCATGTTTCTCAAATCGAAAGATTGAGAGGAACCACTCCCGGAGGAGGGGCCTGACCCTGAATCCAAATGGGTTATGATGTTTGATGGGGCGGTCCACGTCAATGGTCACGGAGTTGGTGTAGTGTTGATCACACCGGAAGAGGGTTCATATGCCATTTGGTGCCAGAATAACTTTTCCCTGCACCAACAATGAAGCCGAATACGAAGCTTGTATCCTAAGACTCGAGGAAGCCGTCAATATACAGATTAAAACCCTGGATGTATACAGGGATTCAACTTTGGTCATCAATCAAACTAACGGGAAACGGTATACACCTCAGCCTCATCTGGCTCCTTACAGAGACTACACGAGAAGATTGTTAACTTTCTTTTGAAGAAAACCAATTTGCTGATGCTTTGTTTACCTTGTCTTCGATGATTAAGGTGCTATGCTGGAACTACGTACCCAGAATTGATGTATCTCGGTCAGAGACGAATGAAGAAAGCATTTGGTCAGAAAGTGCGCCCTCGGGGGTATCAAGTCGGTGAATTGGTACTCAAAAGATTTCTTCCTCCCAACACAGATCACAGGGGCAAATGGACACCGAACTATGAGGGTCCGTACGTGGTTAAAAGGATTTTCTATGGCGGAGCTTTGATGCTAACAGCCATGGATGGCGAAGGATTCCCGTCCCCAATTAACTCAGACGCAGTTAAAAAAAAATACTTCGCATAAAATAGACCCGCTAGACGATAAAAAGAATAGTCCAGGCAAAAAAGGGCATCCCGACGAACCAAAAAAAAAGAATAAAGAGGTTCGGGCAAAAATTAGGGATATAAAAAAAAAGAGTACACCCGGTGAGTCGAAAACCCAAAAGGGCGGCTCAGGCAAAAATGGGTATCCCGGTGGATTGAAAACCCGAAAAGGGGGCGATCCAGGCAAAAGTTAGGGAATAAGCGAATGACTGTGATCTGAGTTCATCAGTGTTATATCACCGTTTCATTCAATCCGGCAATCTTCGAAGGTTAAAGATCGACTAATCATCCACTTCAGAAAGCAAGATGAGCAGAGCGTCTTGAGGACATACGAGCCATAGCAGAGTCGAAACTCGGTGGGACGCCGTATCCCCATTGCCATTAGGATAGTTCTCTTTTTATAACGATCACCTCTTTTCAGGGATCAGCTTCCTGATACCCTCGCCTATTCCTGGCACAAATTTTCTCCCTAGTAAGAGTCGAATAATTCAGTTAAAGAGCCTCTTTTTATTTTTCATTTATCAGTTTGTTTGCAAAAATGTCCGAATTTTTGATAAAACATATTGCATATGAACATAATGGTGGCTTTTGCAGATGATTTACATAGGAAAACATTTAAAATTGCTTTGAATGTGCTTAATCCCGAACGGTGAATTCAATCCTAGTAATTCCCCGGAGGCATACGTGTATTTTTGGTTGCAGGTCACAGGAACCGGATGCCAAGTCATGAATCCTCATCCCCAAGCGGTTGACAAAGTCTCTCCTCAGCAGAGCATGTTCCCCAACAGAGTTGACAGTATCCAGACTGTCTATCCCCAGTAGAGTTGACAGTATCCAGACTATATATCCCCAACAGAGTTAACAGTGTCAGACTGTATCTTCCTAGCAACAGCGAAGTGGTTGCATAACCAACAGATGAGAGGGTGGCGTTCCCAGTGTTCATCTCATTCCCCAGCATATTATTTTTAACAGATTTGTTAATCCCCAGCTTGAGGGCGATTAGCAAGTTCATATCCCCAGCAAAGGTCGTTTCCTACGACATTTCCCCAGGAAGTGTTTTCCCCACAGACTCTCCTCACAGAGCCTCGCCGAACAAAGTTTCCATAGTTGATACTCCCCCCGCAAGGTCAACTTTTCAAGCAGCCAATTTATTTTTGGTGGCTCATTGGCCCCGGCAGACGGATCATTCCCCACAGAGCATTCAAGGATTGATACAACGATCTATTCCCTACCGGAGTTAGCTTCCCCAAGCAGATTTCTTTTTACACCATGCATAATATTTGCATTTGCATGCATATCATATCAAGCATACACATAAGCTGATAAACAGGTTCTTCCAAGCAGATTGAAGAATTACTTTACAACCAAGGTCATGAGATCCAGCCAGAGTGTGACGGTGTATTCGTCGCTATATGATTTATCGATTAAACCATAAGCAAAGCATACAATGAAATTTCGAGTCGCCACCGCACTTTTATTTATCCAAAGGACTGGCTAAAAAGCGAACAAAAGCCTAAGAAGTTTTACACGTAGAAAACTAATAAAAAGATCAGAGAGTCTGGGTAAGGGGTAAATTACGCAATGGGAAGGTGTTAGGCACCCACTACGTCCTAGGTACTCCTAGGGAGCCCTTTTCACACTTGTTGTAAAAGATTGTTATTTGTTATGACATAAGTATTGTGCAAACATGATTGGGATGATGAGAAAAGAATATACAAGTTTTATTTTTGTGTTTTTGTGTTCGAACGGATGAACCCGCTGCCTACGTACCTTCCATCAAAGGTAAGGATCAAAATGCCGTAGTTCGGCTAAAAGATTTCCAAAAGTGGGTTGAGTTGAATTTTAAACACAAACCCTAGGTCTTACGTTATCCACGGGAGAAAACTCAACCTTATACAAACAACAAGTCCACCATGTGAGAACAGCTTCAACTCGCCAGTGAGGGGTTAACCCTATAATAGGCAAGGAAGGCTTACAATTCAATCACTAAGGACAAAAGGTGAGATTAACATCAACCACTAAGATAAATCAAACCTATAGCTCATGTATGAAAAGATTAACAATGGACAAAGCCAAAACAAGTGAATGGGTGAAGTTACTGATTATGATTATGAAAATGGAGTCAAAGTATGATTAAGGTTAATTCAAAGAAGTATTATGAAATGGAGTTTGAAAAAAAGTCAAGGACTTGGGTCCAGGTTTTTAGTTAGAAAAACATGAAGATGTTTGCACAACACTTAACTCAACTTGAAAAGCAAAAGTGTGAAAAGGTTCTAAGACATAATGGGGATAAATGGATGAAAATGGATAGTAAAACTTCTTAGAAGGTTCACTTCTTGAGATCATATAGCAGATGATTCAAGTGTGTCCTTTGGAATGAGCAATGGATAATAACAGACAAACAAGGATGAAATCCAAAAGCGGATATCGGATGCCAATCACTGGGCTTATACCAATCTCCTAAAACAGAATGGGATATCAGAAGCCACTCAATGGTCTTACACTAATCTCCTCAGAAGAAAAACAAAGAACGAAATGTGGAAGTCAACTGCCAATCTATCTGGACTTAGGTCAACTACACAAATATGCTCATAGGAATACCAATGCCACATTACAGGGACTTACAATGGATCCTCACATACAAACAGATAAAACAAACTATGATCACAGGAAAGCAGATGCCAACTTACAGGGACTTATAACTGCAACCTCACATACAAATCAAACAGATCAAATTATGATCACAGGACAACAGATGCCAACTTACAGGGACTTATAACTGTATCCTCACAAACAAAGCAATAGAAGATATGAGTGGCCAATGAGGTCTTACACTCTATCCTTCCATATCATAGGAGCAAATGCCAAAGCAATGGACTTACAATTGTCCTCAATGGGCAAACAATAATGACAATATCACAAAGACAAATGAGATGATTGTGCATTAATGGCAATTGATGATGATGATAAATGCATGAAGCAAACAAGCAAACATGTATAAGAAGCAAACAATCAATCAATGAATATCAAACAGCACACTCTATAGCCAAACAAAGGGGGGCTCACACAAGAGGGTTTGACTATGAAAGTCCACTGTAATAGGTAAATGTCGCTCTTAACCTTGCCATTGAGAGGCTAAGGTGAAGCAGATGAAAGGAGATGAGGGGTGTGCCTCATTGCTTCTATCCCTGATCAGGGAGAGCATATCAGAAAGTGTGGGAGCTCAGAAAGATGGAGCTCTTTCCACATTATTGACTCAATAGATCTTGGGTTTTTATCTCAATGCTACAACCATGTAATGGGAGCAAGGAGAGGGCTCACTGAATAGTAGGGGATAGGCTACTTATCCCTTTGATCTACCAATTGCCTTACTTGAAGGACTTTTCCTGCTTGGGACAATTTTAAACACACACAAGCATTGCCTCTTAAGGAGGACTTCAGACAGTTGCCTGGCCAAGTAACAGGCCAGGTCTTCCAGACTACATGAAGAAGAAGTAATTATACCTCAAAAGCAAATTGCTAAATAGCAAAGCAAGCAAGTTCAAAGAACTTAAGCAACTAAAAGGGTACCTGAAATAGTCAAACAAATCAGTACACAGTTCAACAGTCGAAGCAAAATGAGAATAGAATTAACAGTCAACATGATCAGATGAATGTGCAAAGCACAAGACTCAAGTCATATGAGTCAAACCACCTACAAAACAAAGGTTAGCACATGATATATAATCAAGCTCAATCAAATTTGTACGGTTTCTTTGAAGCATTGATGCTTAACCTGAAACAATGAACTCAAACATAAGCCAGGAGACCTCTAGGACAAGCCTAGGGTCAAAAACAAAAGGGAAAGTCAAAACAGCAAATGAAAGTCAACCAAAGTCAAGTTCAAACATTTGAGAAGCAAGCACAATTGGTTTCAAGCTCATATCATGCATCAACATCATTTCAAAGACAAGAGAAGGCAAAACATGGCAAGAGGGAGCACACAAAAGGTCAACAGCAAGACCAAGCTCAAAAGCAAACATAATCAATTCCAAAAATCATGAAATAATTCATACTCAATCACAATCCATAACATAGCATGCATATGAAATTTCAGCTCAATTGGATCATGGGAAGATGGTCAATTAAAATCAAGAAGTCAACACAATTTCAAGTAAGCACAAAGAAGGTCAACAATCATGGGTCAACTTCAAAAAATCATAACAAAATGAAAACAGATGAGAAATGGATGGGATTAACACCAATGCAAAGCTCAAGATGTCTAGTATGCACATATGAAATTTCATGATCATACAATAAGATATGAGAATTTCCCAAATGAAATGGCCAGATGTGTCACATAAAGTCAACAATTGACTAGGCAGGGAAGAAAAATCACAAACAAATAGGAAATAGCACAATTAATTCCAGGAAAATTCACACATCAACTAGACATATAGGGGATGGCTCATGCAAAATTTCACATTAATTGAAGGTCAGGAAGCATGTGAACAAAAATCATGAAATGGCATAACATTGGTGTGACACAAATTGTCACACCCTACTTCAAAAATTTGTATCTCACAAACCACATATGGTAAATGCACAAACTTTACATCAAAATGAACATGCATGAGTGTAGATTAACCACAAAAAATTTCAGAATCATTGGATGCATCATCATTATTTCACAAATGAAATGGCAAAAGGTACAAGTTATGCATACATGTCAAGAAACCTAATACCATTTAAAATCCAGCCAACCAAAAATTCAATAAAAATCATGATAAAAAAGTAGACATTCAACAGGACATAATGCAAAAAATCCCATGATTTTTGGAGTTGAATTGAATGAGTTGTGAATTTTGCAAGATGATGAACAATTTGGAACAAACATGAACACATAGCATGGAATGGGTGAGTCAAACATGTTGACCGATGGCACGCTTGTAAATACCACCTACACTAATCAAAACTGTGCGTTTAGGGTATGGGAAATGAAATGTTCTCATTGGTTAAAACCAATGGAACAGTAACTCACGCAGAAAAACAAACAAAGCAGCAACCAATCATGTTTTCTGGAAAAATGTTGTTAGGGTTTTGGAAGTGCAAGCAAACATCATGACAAACATATTCCAACTAGAGATGCACAAAGGGCCTGGCCACGAAACAGTAAATCTCTCATGCAAATAAGAACAAAAGCAACAGCCAAACATAGCTCATGAGTTCTGGGCAGCTTAGGGTTTTGGAACAGCAGGGCATTTCTTGCAAGTTCATCATCATAAAACAAATTTCAAGCAGAATCACACAATAGCATGGCATTGATATGGTGGTGTTCATGCAACGAAAACAACAACAGTAGCCAACACACATGCATACATGAAGCAAGATTTTCCTGGAAAAATATTAGGGTTCATCACAACAGCATGGCTTCATCATCTTCAAATCAACTCGAAATTTTTTATGCCCAGAACAACAAATTAAATACATCAATGGAATCATTAGACCACATACAACACAAATATGACAACCAAATTCACTAACTCATCCTAAGCAAGGCAAATCGAGTGAAAATAAGTTTGAGCACACAAATGGAAATTCAGATTTCTCACGCATATCATAACCAATTAGCATGATACAAGTTGCAATGGACTCAGCAATGAATATTCTACCATAAACATGACATGGATTGGAGAAAAAGGAAGGTCGAAATCTTACTTGGTTGTGAAGAAAAATCGAGCAACAGTGGTTATTTGTATGTTTTGCCTTGAAACAGATCTTCCTTATGCTCTACAATGATGGATTCTTGAGGTAGGTTAGCTCAGCAACTCTTGGATTCCTTCAAAACTCGATTTGCCATTGTTGGTCCATGGAGAAAACAGAGCTCAGTGCTGCAGTACAGATGGGATTTGCTGCTTGAAAAAGCCTCCAAATGTTGTCCAAATGAAGAAACAATGAAGAGATGCTCGAGGTGTTTTGAAGCTTTTGGCAGAAAAAATGCAAAGTGAGAAAATGCAAGAATGAGAGAATGAGAGTGTTTTCTGTGCTTGGAGGCTGTGATTCTAGGGTTGAAATGACAGAAAATATCCTATTTATTTGCTGTTTAGTCTTGGTTAATCAAGTGCTAAGCAAGTTTAGCTTAAATGAAGCATTTTTGCCATTTTGCTAATTTTCAACATATGGAAGTGGAGGTGCAAGGTTCTGCACGAAATGGGCCTTGAAACATGTCTCAAATATCAATTAAAACAAGTTCCCAATAGCCAAATATGCTGAAAATGTTTAATTCCAAAAGTCAACCTTTGATCATACTTGAAATGAATAAAGTCAAGCTTAAAAATGCCATTTTGATTGGCAAAGTTTTAGCACATGATGAATGCATTTTTGGAAAGAGGGGATTAAATGGAGATTGTAGGAAAAAACCCCATCAAATTTGGCCTTGTGGTTCATGAGATATGGCTTGTTGAAGTTCAAAAATTTGTGAAAATAAAATGATCATATCTTGACAACCATTCATGGGATTTGGGAGTTCTTGGACTTTTTGAAAATGGGAGAACAAGACCTTAAACTTCCATGTTGGGAAAAAATTCATTTGGAGCTTGTATCATGATGTAAGTTTAAGATCAAGAAGTTTCCATTTTTGGCAGTTGAAATTACAGGTCCACTTTCTATTTTGGGAAATTTCTGATTTTGCTTCAAATTCTTCCATGATGAGGTTTGGCATGATATATGAGGCTTATATAGGCATGAATGAACTCCTTCAAATCAATTCCATCCATCAAATTACTGATTAAATCCACAGTTGACCAAGTTTGACTTTTCTAGGGTTTTGGATGACTGAAGCATTTCTGATGAACTCCAAACCCTAATTCCTTGAGAACTTGATTCCAAATGATGTCCCAAGTTATATGAACCCTTGATTATTGATCATGGTGCCCAAATTCTGCAAGAATGGCCACCATCCACTGCTTTGACTGACTGCTGACTGACTTTGACCTAATTGCTGATGATTGCTTCAACTGCAGGCAACAATGTTAAACTGACAATATTTTTGTACTTTTTGGTTAGTAAACATATGAAAGCAAAGATATACAAATGCAAAACATGCTTGGTGATCAAGAACCAACTCACAAGGCAAACTACCCACTAGGAGGGGAGCTAGGGCATGCAATGATCCTTGAGGCCATGATATGATATGATATGGGCCATGAGGGATCTTAGGGCCCAAAATTGGGGTCTTACACAGAGGATCAAGCGTGAGTGATCCAGCCTGAGGGTCGTTTTGAAGATTCAGCCTGAGAATCGTGTTCCAGTGATCCAGCCTGAGGGTCATTTCGAAGATTTAGCCTGAGAATCGTGTTCCAGTGATCCAGCCTGAGGGTCATTTCGAAGATTCAGCCTGAGAATCGTGTTCCAGTAAGCCAGCCTAAGGCTCAATTTGAAGATTCCCCAGTGAAGTCGCCTACAAGCTTTATTTCCCCAGCAAGTCTAATTGAGGAGTCGTTACAACATGTTCTAGCCCGAAGAATATGTACGAAGCCCAAAAGTGGAATATGCTCGAAGCTGCATATCTAATATGAAGGTTGGGTGTAGATTTCAAAAGAGGGTCAACCAGCGCATGCCTCAGATGCGGGATCCTAATGATGAGAATTTATCATCAAAACAATCCAGATCTAGCCAGAAGATCGAAGAAGATCTAGCCAGAAGATCAAAGTCAGATCTAGCCGGAAGACCGGAAATAGATTTAGCCAAAGAATCGAAACAATTCAGATCTAGCCAGAAGATCGAAGTAGATTCAGCCAGAGAATCAAAGGAAATAGATTCAGCCAGAGAATCGAAACGAAGGAGATCTAGCCAGAAGATCGAAGAAGATCTAGCCAGAAGATCAAAATCGTATCCAGCCCGAGGATCAAAATTAATATCCAGCCAGAGGATCGAAACTCCAGATTAAGCCAGAGGATCGGAAGAAAAATAAACAGCACGGTGTATTTCCGCGTTTTTGTGGTGTTCTCGGAGCGCAAATTTTCGGTCTGTCTTTGGTATTCAATCACAGCTCACCCCGTTTGTCTGATAAGCTGTTCGCTTTCATCCTACTCGGTTTAGTTGATGATTGAATAGGGGCAGCTGTAACACCCCAAAATTTGCCCTCCTCATTCATGCATTCATTTCATATTGCATTTCATCATGTCAATCAGAATTAGATCCGAAAAAAAAAAAAGGAAAAAAAAAAAAAGGAAAAAAAAAAAAAGAAAAAAAAACGAAAAAATAAAGGAAAAAATAAAAAGAAAAAAAAAAATAATAATAATAATAATTTTTTACAAAATAAATAAATAAATAAAAATAATAATAAAAAAAATAAAAAAATATTATAAAAATTTTTGGACTTGGGTCTCTCTCATTTGTGCCCACAAAACCATGAAATTCAGTCTATAAATACCAAGGCTTCACTTGAGAAAAAGGAAGAGAAGCAAAATACTCTGAGGTTTCCTTGAAACAAAACCCTTGGCAAAACCTGGAGAGAAACCTGACAGAGAACTCAGAGTAACCCCCAGGCAGCTCTGAAAAATTCAATCTGACTCACACACTTTCATTGCCTTGCAAACCCAGCCGTGCCATTTGATTTCAACCGGTCTCTCCCATCAGGTTTGCCTCATTCCCATGATTTCATGCTCTTAATTTGGATCATCTGAATGTATGAGGTATGATGGATGAATTTCATTATGTTTTTGCCCACGGGTTTAATTATGCATGAATGGGTGAAACCTATGCCTTGAATGTTTAATCACATGATTTCTGAAATGTATGCCACAGGGTTTGAGGTTTCTGAAACCATACTGTTATTCATGAAAAAAATGCTTATCGTGTTTCACTAACCCTTTTGTTGAGTTTTTGTGAGGGCTCACAGACTCTTGCAGAGATGGTTTGCGTGGTTTTCCCATTTTATTTGTGGGATACCCCCTGGAGGTTCATTCCGATTACCTGTACTGACTCACTTTTCTTTGATGGCATTAGCTTGGGAGGTCCCTGGGTTTCTTACTCCTTTAATTGCTGTTACTTCAGATCTTCATCCGTGTGGTACTTTTACCTCTTTTCTGCATTTTATTGCTTTCTTAGCTGGAAGACCTCGATAGGAGGCATTTGTTTTCTTTTGTTTATTTACTTCTGAGCCCCTTGTTGGCACATTTACTTTATACATGTTTGTTTTGTATGTGTTCGTATCCCTGCAGGTAGCGCGGTTCCTTCATCAAGGACTGCCTTTTTGCCCTTGAGCATCCCAAACCCTAAAACCCAAAGCAACACGTTAACTCCTTCTACTATAGGCGAGTAAGTCTCCAAAGGTCGAGCATCCGGTAGATTGCGTAGTGACGTCGTTCGTCCAAAACCCAATCCACAACCCCATAGTTAGCCGAACTACGGCTTGCTCTGATTCTCATTCCAGATGAGATACGTAGGCATAAGACACGATGTCTTAGCGAGCACACATCCCCACAACCCCATACGAAGACTCTGATTCTCATATTCATATGAGATACGTATGCAGTGGATGCGACATCCGCGCGAGTCATTTTCATTTAACCCTTTTTTTTTGGTAAACAGCACAAGATAAACTCACACCCTTTAGACAAGAACTACATAAGTGGATCCCGTAGAGTACTACGGATGCGTAGGGGTGCTAATACCTTCCCTTCGCATAACCGACTCCCGAACCCAAGATTTGGTTGCGAGACCCCGTCTTGTCCTTTCCTTTTTTCAGGTTTACTTCGAGCGTTTCCTTTCCCTACTTTGGGATGAATAACGCACGGTGGCGACTCTCCTGTCTTTTTCTTTCGCCGGTTGTTTTTTCGTGCACTGTATTTTTCAGGTTGCGACACCCATGAGGCCTAACCTTCTTATCAAAAGCTTTCTTCATTCTCTGCTGGTATAACTGACCATGACACAAGGCAGTCGACCTCTTCTCTTCAATCAAATTCAGCTAGTAATATATGGTTTGGCACCATTCAACTTCTGTCAACTTGGCTTTCATCAAGACGTGGACAGATGTACGGTACCCATGCAAAGCAAATGGGAACATCTCATGCCAATCTTTGTACGTCACAACCATCTTCTGAATGATCTTCTTGATGTTCTTGTTTGCAACTTCAATAACCCCATTCATCTTAGGTATGTAGGGATAAGAATTATGATGTGCAATCTTGAAGTCTTTACAAAGCGTTTCCACCATATTATTGTTTAAGTTCGATCCATTGTCAGTAATGATCTTACTTGGCACACCATATCGTTATATAATCTGATACTTGATAAACCTTACCAGAACTTGCTTGGTCACATTCGCATACGATGCTGCTTCAACCCACTTTGTGAAGTAGTTAATGGCTACTAGAATGAAACGATGTCCATTCGAAGCTTTGGGATCAATCATACCAATCATATCAATTCCCCACATGGAGAAGGGTCATGGAGAGGAAATGACATTCTACAGTGTCGGAGGAACATGAATCTTATCTGCATAAATTTGACACTTGTGGCATTTCTTCACAAACTTGCAACAGTCAAATTCCATTGTCAACCAATAGTAATCTACTCTCAACATCTTCTTAGCCATAGAATGTCCATTGGAATGAGACTAATGGAACCTTCATGGACTGTAGTCATCAATAAGTCTGCTTCGTATCTATCCATGCATTTGAGCAAAATCATATCATAGTTTCTCTTGTTAAGCACAATACCATTCAGGTAGAAGTTGCCAGCTAATCTCCTCAAAGTCTTCTTATCTTTCAAAGATGCCCCAGGAGGGTAAATCTGACTTTGAAGAAAAAATTTGATATCGAAATACCATGGCTTTTCATCATTTCCTTCTTCAACAACAAATACATGAGCTGGCCTATCAAGACGCATCACAGTCACATATGGGACTTTCACCAAAAATCTTTAAATATTTTCCTCTTTCATATTTTGAGTTAAAATTATTTATTGGATTAATTTTGTTATTTTTCATGAATGAAATGTTTTTGTATATATTTTTAATTATCTTAAAATACTTGTGATTTTCCCAAAATCATGAATATTTTTGTCTAAGGTCCTTTGACCTTGTTTGAGCTAGGATAAATCCCTTGGCCACTTATTTGGTGTTTTGAAGGGATTTGAGGTTTTGTCCATTTAATAATGCATTTTAATTCACTTTTAATTTGTTTTTTAATTGATTAAATGTTTAAAAATTATGTTGAGCCATTTTTATGGTCTTATGGTGTTTGACTTTCTGTTTGGGCCTTGGTCATTGTTAATTTGACTTTTGTTTAGTCAATGCCATTGGATTTAGGGGATTGATGAAATGTACATTTCATCTCCCAAAATAAATGGATGATATTGATCAGATGAAATTCCTCTCATGATCAATTTGTGTTTCTATTTCCCCTCCCCTCTTCATATTCATCTGCATTCTTCCCGAATCCATCATTGACCAATGAAATCTCTTCATGTCTAATGCTAGTTTATTCATCAATGACCTTGTGTCAGATGAATCAACATGAGTCAGACTGAGATAGGTCCTCCCCCCATTTCTTTTAGTGTGTGGTATGTTTTAGGAGTTTGGTTCCTTGTACCAAACCTCTAACATGCATTAACACCTATATTTTTATTGCCCAACCTCAGGTACTTGTGACTTCTACATAAGTCCAATTACGATTGCTTAACATAGAGCTAAATTTGATAAAGAAGGCATAAAGTTTTAGTAAGTGAGATTGTAAGTCTCCCATTCTTCATGGAATTGTATGGAAACTTAACCTTTTTTCCTTTCATGAGAGTTAGTGGCATACTTGTTGAATTATCCAAGTTGGAGCCCTTCTCATGGATGATGTCTTGGTTCAAGGATTCATACTTGTGAATGAATGGTTGAGTATTCTCCAAAGAATGACTTAACATTTAAAACTCATCACTATTATTTGACTAATCATTTACTAACTTCTTAATTAACATTGATTTACTTCCAAGTCTTTTACTTTATACAATTTAAATTTCAGTACCTTTATCATTCATTTTCATTTACATTTCATGCAATTTATTTATGTTTCAAGTCCTTTTCACTTTTCTCTTTTGAGCCATATATTATGATTGTATATATTATTTTTTTTGTTTTGATTTTGTTTGTGGTCTTAGGACCTTAAAATACCTAATAACAACAAAAAACTCTAAAAAATATGTTGGTGGACTGTTGGACCTGATATGAACTTTTGGACTTAGAATTAGGCAACATTCCCTATGCTAAAGGACTTGGACAATGCCAACATTTGAGACTGAGCTATCTTTGACTATGCCTTCATCTGATGCAAGATTTTGGATCCCTTTGATTCATCTTCTACTCTGTCTCTATGCTTAATTTTTATATTGTTATTATTGCCTATGTCTGATGGTTATTCTGAGTTGATCAAGGAATATTTCATATGATACATTGGAAGATACTGAAGACTGCTAGTTATTGGAAGGCTTTCTTGGATGTTATATGTATCTTTATTTAATGCCTTGGTCTTCATATGATGCTTGGATCTTGCTAATTGCTTATTGATTATAGATTGTCAAAGTCCAAAGGAAAATGGGTTTCTATATGACATTCTTGTCTGTTGGATTGCATCCCATTGGTCAGATCTTTTCATCTCTTAACTTTTAATTTTTGTCTAGGGTAGTCTCTTCATCTCCTCCCACTTCTTAAATTTCAAAATTTCTCCCCCTTTTCAATAATTTTCTTTGCTTTTGATTGCAAACTTAGACATGTTTTAATGATTAGAAACCTTGGCCTTAGGCTATTGAATTTTCAAACTTTTTCTTAAATCAAACTTGTAAATAAACTTAACGATATTGACTTAAATTTAAAAAGACAAAAAGAACTAACAATTCCATTCAAATGTTTGGCCTTTTGTTCCTTTTTCTTGTTAAACTTTTGTTAAAATCAATCCACTAATTGCTTTTAAATTTTTACCACGAACTACGGGGTTTGAATCCCTCATTTTTATGTTGGTACGTAGGCATAAGACTGAAGGTATTGTCAAACACAAAAGATATAATTAATGAATTCTTTTCTCATCCTCTCACTCTGTATCTTATCAAACATCATTTACACCAAAAAACATATGCACAAAAAAAGGGCTGCTTAGGAGTACCTAGGACACTTTGGGTGCTAACACCTTCCCTCTGTTTAACCAACCCCCTTACCTGTTATCTATGACATTTTATTAGTTTTTGATTTGAAAACTTCTTATCTTTGGGTTTTGTTCTTACTTTTCCCTTTTCCTTTGGAAACAATAAAAGCGCGGTGGTGACTCTGGTTTTACTGACGTCAAGTTTATCCATAGCTTGATGGTCACGAATTTACTGCTACAGAAATTAAGTGGCGACTTTGTTGGGGATCAGTCCTCAGTGGGTTTGGCTTACTTATTTATGTGTATATATATTTGTATATTTGATAATCAGTATGTAAAACCGTCGAAACGACGGGATTCATAAGTAATGGTGTTGAATTTTATAAAACTATTTTCTGGTTATAGTTTCTTGTTTAAAACTGTTTTCGTACGAGAGTACTGTAGAGGTAAACTCATGACCATTAATCTATGGATAAACTTAACGTCAATAAAACCAGAGTGACAACCGCGCTTTTATTGTTTCCAAAGGAAAAGGGAAAAGTACGAACAAAACCCAAAGATAAGAAGTTTTCAAATCAAAACTAATAAAAATCCAGAGATTACAGTTAAGGGGTTTGGTTACACAAAGGGAAGGTCTTAGCACTCAAAGTATCCTAGGTACTCCTAGGGAGCCCTTTTTTATGTGTGTATGTGTTTTGGCATAAAAAATTGTTTCCAATAAATAGAGTGGAGGGATGATAAAAGAATTTATTAATTATATTTTTGTGTTTGACAAGACCTTCGGACTTGTGCCTACATACCAACATAGAAATAAGGGATCAAAACCTCGTAGTTCGTGGTAACAATTTCATAGTGAGTGGACTGCTTTTAATAAAAATTTAAGTTTAAGAGAGGCACAAAAGGCCTAAAAGAGTTTGAATGAGTGTTAGTTATTTTTGTCTTTTGAAATTTTAAGTCAAGTATGGTTAACTTTATTTACAAGTTTGATTAAGAAAAAGAAGTTTAAAAATGCAATGGCATAACACCAAAGTTTCTAATTTGCAATAAAGTCTAAATTCAAAAATCACAAGCAAAGAAGATTTTTAAAGAGGGGAGAGATTTGAAATTTAAGAAGTGGGAGGAGATGAAGAGACTAATCCTAAGAAAAAATTTAAAAATTAAGAGTTGAAAAGATCTGACCAATGGGATGTAATCCAATAGTCAAGAATGTCATATAGAAACCCACATTTCCTTTGGACTTTGGAATCAAGCAATATCAATACACAAATAGCAAGATGAAGATCAAGGCATCAAATTAAGATAGCCACATCCAAGTTAGCAATTCCATAGTCTTCTTTCTCAATCTCCCATGTATCAGATGACATACTCCTTGAATAGCTCAGAAATAGGCATTAGACATAGGGATCTCAAGACCATGTAGCAGATGAAATCAAAAGGGATCTCAAATACTTGCATCAGATGAAAGTTCAATTCACAATGACTTGGCTTCAGAAAAGTTGGCATTGGCTAAGTCCTTTTGCATAGGGAGTGTTTCCTAACTCTAAGTCCAAGTCTCAGATCAAATCTAACAGTCCACACAAACATTTTTTGGGGTTTTTGTTGTTATTATGTACATTAAGGTCCTAAGACCACAAACACAAACAAAATACACAAACAAGTATATTCAATCACAATATAATCACAATATATGGCTCAAGTGAGCAAAGTAAAAATGACACTAAAATAAACAAGTCAAATGATATGAATAATGGCAAATGATAAAAGGGGTTAAATTTAAAGTGCATAAGGTAAATGAATTGAAATTAAAAGTTAGTCAAATGTTATTTGATTAGATGTTAGTACTGTTTTTTCTTTTTAATTGTTTAAGTCATTCTTTGGAGAACACTCAACCCTCTATTCACAAGCATGGATCCTTGAACCAAGACATCTTCCAAAGGAAGGAAAAATGTCAAGTTTCCACACAATACCATGAAAGGGGGGAGACTTACAATCTCACTTACTAGAATGATATGTGTTTGAATCAAAATTTAGCGCTATGTTAAACAACCGTAATTGGAGTTATGTATAAGTCACAACTATCTGAGATCGGGGAATATAGACTTTAGTGTTAATGCATGTTAGAGATATGGTAGAATGAACCACACTCCTAAAATATACCACACTTAAAAAGAAGATGGCAAAAGGGTGGATATAATCTCATCCATACTTATATTGGTTTATGAACCAATTAACCTTAGGATATAGAGATATCATTGGTCAATGGAATGGATGAGATAGAATGGGATTAAAGATAAAGAGGGAGGGGAAATGAGACAAACACAAATTGGTCATAGGAGGACTTTTATCAAATTAAAATCATTCATTCATTTTGGGAGATGAAATTGACATTTCATCAATCCCCTAAATCCAATGATTTTAGTTTAACAAAGTAAAATCAACCTTGACCAAGACCCAAACACAATAATCAAACTTCACAAGTCAATAAAAATAGCTCAACACAATTTATTCATAATTAAACAATCAAAAATCAATTAAAAATGCATTAAATTAAATTATGTTTGATAAAAAACCTAAAATCTCTTCAAAATACCAAATAAATGGCCAAGAGATTTATCATAGGTCAAACAAGGTCAAAGGACCTTGGATAATTTTTTTATTATTTTTAAACTATTAAAAATATGCACACAAAAAATAAATCATGAAAAATATTAATATTGATCCAAAAAATAATTTTAATTCAGAAAATGAAAGAGAAAAGTATTTGAATTTTTTTGGTGAAAGTCCCACATTTTTTGGATCAATATTAAAATTAATATGAATTAATGCAAATAAAGCAATTAAAATAAAAATTCATAAAATCAAAAATACGTGGACCATCTGATCTCCCTCATTAATTGAGGTGGCATGTTAGATGGTCCCAAGCACACGCTCCATGTGGTCTTAATTCAAACACGTTGCAGGCGTGATAATCACAACCAACGCTCAGGATTAAAATATTTTGAATGGATCATGTGGTTCAGAGACTTGCTAACACATCGCCGAAGCCAGAGCTCCGGTCTTCTTCTCCAGTGGACCTCATCGGACTGGTCCACCTTCAACCATAACCAAAATGAAATAGCAAGACATGGATTTAAAGAAAAAAAATGCTCAGGAGCTCAAATCTGGCCTCAATTTTGTCTAACCCCAAGTATATAGGAATATACGTGGAGTTTAATTTTGAGGATCATGATCTGAGTTGCTTCGATTTAACCTCTAAGCAACTCAATCTTGTTGCCTACATTGGTAGGACTTCAGACAACCAAAAACCAACAAGAATAGTGGAGAAATAAGAGAGAATCGAAGAGTGGAAAAATATGGGAAATCACCTTCATTGGAGTTCAGATTGACACGATCTTGCTCTCAATTATGCTTGGCATTGCTTCAGATGCTTGATGGAATGGAAATGGATCAAGGAAAGGGATGGACTTTTGGAGTTTCAATCTCAAAAATAGTGGTAGATTCAAACTCAAATTTTAAAGAAAATATCCAAGCTTATCCTTTAATGGTGAGGGTTTAGGGTTGATGAACCAAAGTTTGCACGCCAGGTCCTTATTTCTGAGCAAGGGAACTTCTATTTATAGGCCAATGTCAATGATATTTGCACACTTCAATTTTTGGAAAAACTTGAAAATGTCTCTTGCATGCTTGCATGGGCGTGTGATAGGCCTATCAAGTGATGCACTTAGGTCCAAAATTGAGTATAAGCCATGCTAAAATCATGTTGTCAAGCCATGCATTCGTGTATGGAAAGTGGAACTTGAAATCTTTCAAATGGTCCTTCAACTTTAAGTCATGCATAAGTCATCCATACTTTGTCCAAATGAGATGATTTTGGATTTTTTTCTTCTAAATATTAGATCAAGAGGAACAACTTTCATGTTGAACACTTTTTCATTTGAAGCTTGGATCATGATGAATTTTGAGGTGGAAGTTTGGAAAATCAAACATATCAAAAACATTTCTAAGTATCAAGCCATATGTTCACTTCTTCCACATTGAATGAAATTTTCTATGGACTTCAAATGAGAAAAGTTCCATCATTAAAGTTGTATATATTTACCTCATTTGGATTTAACATGAAGGAGTTATGCATTTTAGAAGTTGAGGAAAATTACTTGTTCAATGGTAATGGTCCAAAATGACCTACAATAATTCCTCTTGGCACATGCATTTACAAGTTGAATTTTCACTCCCTCTAAACATAAAAGTTGAAGTATACATCTTGAATTTGATCATGCAATTTGAATGGATTTCATATCATAAAAAATAAGCAAGTTATTGTTTTGGGAAGTTGACCTCCAAATTAGGGTTTAGACAAAATGACCTATAATCTTTCACCCTAAAAAATGACTTTACAAGCAAAACTAGCTCTAACCTCAAAATGAAAGTTGTTTGGAATGTCATTTAGAGTAAATTTTCTCTTGTAATAATTTTCATATGATAAAACTTGTAGGAGATAGGTTCTAGGGAACCCGAGTTTTGACTAGTTGAATTCCTCTAGTCAACCACCATGAACCAACTTGCTAGCTTGTCATTCTCTTGACTTCTGGGACTCATGTAGGATCATATATACATAAGATGATGAAATTTGAAATATCCCTTGAAATATTTGATCAATTGGTGAAGAAACTTGTTGAAGAAGTCACACAAGACACCCAGATCAATTAGGGTTTCCAAAGCAAACCAACTCCAAACTCTTGATGATTTCTTGATCAAAATAACATGTGAAGATCATGGGGATACATATATGATACTTAGAGCCATAGTAAACAATTTTTTATTGATCTCCTTGCATTGAGGGTCTAAAACACTAGATATGAGCTTGATAGAGCATATGCACATCACCTACAAAAGAGTTAATATATACAAATGATTTTTTTTGGTATTTTGGTTAGTAAATAAAGAAAAATGAAGTATGATACAATAAAATGTGCTTGGTGATCTCTCCCAATGAAAACCCAATGAATAAAGGGGTAAGGAGGATGCAAAGGTGTCATCCCAATGCTAATGCATATGATGAGAATAACATGAGGGATCTTAGGGTCAAAATTAGGGTCTTACAGCTGCCCCTATTTAAGGATATTCTAGCTGAGGCGATGAAGGTTAAAATCTTCGTATCGACTCAGTAGAATGGACTTAAATAACAACATATAGAAACAAATTTTGGTCCCTAAGAGACCTCATGATGCTTATGACATGAACGTTAAAATAATCTCTATGGGGAAAATGTTGCCACAAAGGAAAAGAATCCGGAGAGACTGAAAGTCCGCCATAGTATAATGTATTACGTAAGGAAAACTTATTGGGGAGACAGAGACTCTGTGGAATAAAAGGTTGTGCGTAGGCCAGGCTACAACTTTAAAACTGATAGGGGGACACAAGAGATTCCATGAAAATAAATCAATGGAAAGACTCGGCCAGGGAGTAAGAGGAACATCTGCAGGGGAAACAGGTATATCAGATCAAAGATGAAATACTCGAAGAAAACATGAAATGGCGATCTCACTAAGGAAATACACACTCAGACACAACCGTGGACAGGAGTAACAAAAGTATATTATCCACTACCGGTTACTGGGTAAGGAGATAACATAATTTGTTAGACAGGACATCCGTTACCGGTTAGGGTAAACATATCAAGGATGACTCGCTGAGGAAAGAACCAAATAGGATTTAAAATTACCGGTTACTAGGTATAAGACCATAAAGAAAAAGAATATCCGTCACTGGTTAAAGTGAACATATCTAGGATAGACTCAAAGGGAAGAATATCCGTCATCGATTAAGATGAACATATCAAGGATAGACTTACTTGGGGACATTAGGAAGAATATCCGTTACCGGTTAAGGTAAACATATTAAGGATAAACTACCTAAAAAAGTAGGAATTATATCTGTCGGCTACTGGATAGAATACCGGAAAGAGAATATCTATCATCGGTTAAGATGAACATATCAAGGATAGACTCCGAGGGGGGAAATAGGAATTACATCTATCAGTTACTGGATAAAATACCGAAAAGAGAATATCCATCACTGGATAAGATGAACATATCAAGGATAGACTTAACGAAAGGGGAAGCAGGATTTACAACTACTAGTTAATGGGCTAAACACCTCAAAGAAGAGGAAATCCGTCACCAATTAGGATGAACATATCAAGGATTAACCTTCTAGGGAACAAAATAGGGATTACAACTACCTTCATTGGGTAGAAAACCAAAACGAGAATATTCATCATCGATTAAGATGAACATATCAAGGATAGACTCAGGTGGGAAAGAGTATCCGTCATCGATTAAAATCAACATATCAAGGATAAACTTCCTAAGAGACGTGACAATGAATCCGCTGGGGAGAAAAAGGCTTACTTTTGCCGGGTATTGGGGCAGAAGTGAAATACTTGCAAATTGAGAAGAATATTACCAGTTACTAGGAAATAGACTCTCAGGGGATCAAAAGCATCTATCTAGGCAAGATCTAGAAAGATACAGTCAATCAAAGACTCAGCCCAATGAGGATATAGGTCAGGGGGAGTGGTGCCATCCAGACAATCAACTGGGGAGGAAACTGAAATAATAATCATCCACGAGGAAATAACTCAGCGGGGAATGAGAAAGGTTCAATTCTTTCTGCTTAAGGGACTAACAGACTACAATTGAAAGAGGACAAACATACCGAATCTACGTGTGGGGAAAGGATACCACCGTAGCAGAGGATCAGAGAAACAATGAATCACAAAGTGTATTATTATCGCAATGATGAAATCTATGAATGTATATGTATATGTATATGTGAATATATGATGATTATGCTGACAAAATGATCGCCAAGGATACAAATGTCACTGGTCTGCATGACCAATACAATTCTCATCCAATCCTCATGGGAGGGTAGCATCTTCTGGAGAGAGAGAGAGAGAGAGGTAAAGGATGAACACGAATCATCTACCTCAAAGGCTCAACCCTGGCTGGGGAAAAGGAAAGGATCTGCTACTATCAACACTGCGGCGAATTTTAGGTCAACACCATATCAAATGGGAGACAACCATGCAGAGGATCAAAAATACTGCTCAAGAATCAGGGCTAATAGGGGTCAGGGAGAACTCTGCTGGCGACTTGAGGGGAACCAAAAATTGCTGAATCCATGCAAACTAATGATATGATGCGCCTACAACTCGAGGGAGGTAATTACGAACTCAGTTGGAGAAACTAACAAAACTCGACTGGAGATGCTGAAATACTACTGGGGAAGAAACATATATTACACCAACTGCCTGGGGATAAAACCAATAATGCTTCTCTTTTTAGGGCTTGCCTGTTCTCATACTGTTGTGGATATTGCTTAAATGAAATTGATTGCTCTTTTAAAATGTGCTTGGTAAACTCTCCCAATGCAAATCGAATAAATGAGGGGTAAGGAGGATGCCAAGGTGTGATCTCAATGCTAATGCATATGATAAGATATCATGAGGGTTCTTAGGGTAAAAATTGGGGTCTTACAACTGCCCCTATTTAAGGACATTAAAGCTGAGGAGATGAAGGTTAAAATCTTCTCATCGACTCAATAGAATGGACTTAAATAAAATTATATAGAAACAAATTTTGGTCCCTAAGAGACCTCATGATGCTTATGACATGAATGTTAAAATAATCTCTATGGGGAAAATGTTGCCACAAAGGAAAAGAGTCCGGAGAGACCGAAAGTCCGCAGGAGTATAATGCATTCCATAAGGAAGACTCACTAGGGAGACAAAGACTTTGGGGGATAAAAGGTTGTGCGTGTGTCACGCTACGACTTTAAAACTGCTTGAGGGACACAAGGGATTCCATGAAAATAAATAAATGGAAAGACTCGACCGGGGAGTAAAAGGAACATCTGCAGGGGAAACAGGTAGATCAGATCAAAGCTGAAATACTCAAACCAAACAGGAAATGGAGATCTCACTGAAGAAATATACACTCAAACTCAACCGGGGAAGAAATGATCTTCAACATAGGAGTAACAGAAATATATTATCTGCTACTGGTTAATGGGTAAGGAGATAACATAATCTGTCAGAGAGGACATCTGTTACCGATTAGCATAAACATATCAAGGATGACTCGCTGAGGAAAGAACCAAATAGGATTTACAACTACCGGTTACTGGGCATAAGACCACAAAGAAAGAGAATATTCATCACTGGTTAAAATAAACATATCAAGGATAGACTCAAAGGGAAGAGTATCCGTCACCGGTTAAGGTGAACATATCAAGGATATGCTTACCTAGGGACATTAGGAAGAATATCTGTTACCGGTTAAGGTAAATATATCAAGGATAAACTGCCTGAAAAAAGTAGGAATTATATCTATCGACTACTGGATAGAATACCACGAAGAGAATATCCGTCATCGGTTAAGATGAACATATCAAGGATAGACTCCGATGGGGGAAATAGGAATTAAATCTATCAGTTACTGGATAGAATACCGGAAAGAGAATATCCGTCACCGACTAAGATGAACATATCAAGGATAGACTCCACGATAGGGGAAGCAGGATTTACAAATACCGGTTACTGGGCAGAAGACCGCAAAGAAGAGGAAATCAGTCACCGGTTAGGATGAACATATTAAGGATTAACCTTCTGGGGAACAAATTAGGGATTACAACTACCTTCACTGGGTAGAAAACCAAAACGAGATGATCTGTCATACTTTCAGTTGAATATATCAAGGATAGACTCAAAAGGGAAAAAGTATTTGTCATCGGTTAAACTTCCTGAGAGACGTGAAAAAGAATCCGCTGGGGAGAAAAAGGCTTACTTTTGCCGGGTATTTGGGAAGAAGTGAAATACTTCCAAATTGAGAAGAATATTACCAGTTAATGGGAAATAGACTCTTAGGGGATAAAAACATCTATCTAGGTAAGATCTAGAAAGAAACGATCAATCAAAGACTCAACCCAAAGAGGATATAGCTCAGAGGGAGTGGTTCCATCCAGACACTCAACTGGGGAGGAAACTGAAATAATAATCATCCACGAGGAAATAACATAGTGGGGAATGAGAAATGTTAAATTCTTTCTGCTTAAGGGGCTGACACTCTACAATTGAAAGAGGACATGCATACCGAATCTGCGTGGGAGGAAATAATAATACCGTAGCAGAGGATCAGAGAAACAATGAATCATAGAGTGTATTATTAATGCAATGATGAAATCTGTGAATGTATATGTATATGTATATGTATATATGTATATGTATATATGTATTGAAATTCTGGTATCAGATATGAGATGTCGAAGGTAATGTCACAACACTAATATTTGAATAATACAAACAGGATCAAAGATAGAGAACAATAATGCAAGAGACATAAGCAATTTTTAACCTAGTTCGGTGCAACTCACCTACGTCTGGGGGCTACCAATCCAGGAAGGAAATCTACTAAAAATAATCAGTTCAAAGACTCTCAGTAAACAACACAAGTTACAGTCTTTTTCACCTAATCTCTACCCGTATGACTTCTACCTAAGAACTCTTAGATATGAGATCCCACTCACTCCCCCTCAATCACACCAGTGATATTAAACAAGAATTATTATGAAAAGAAGACACTCTTCAAAGACACACACTTGATCTTACTTAGCAGCTTCAATCAAGTAGACACACACTCATGCTTAAAAGCTTAGAGTGACAAATTACAACTCAAAAATCAGACCAATTCAATCATCTATGGATGAATTGAATGACTTACAAGTCACACGACCACACAAGACTAAAACCCTTAGTCTCTCTCAGTATTTCGTTCTTTATTTCTTGTGTATCAAATCAGGTTTTCCATGTCCTTTTTATAGAAGCATTCAGCTGGACTTGGACATCATAAAACCCTAAAACTATTTTCCATTCATATCTTCTCATGACAGTTGATTAGATCTCTTTGGAAAATAAGTTAATCACGTTGTAATTACTGATTGATAGCGTGTTCAATCAACTCATGAATCATACACAAATTGCCATTAAAAACGCAATCACATAATATAAAACAGTTAGACTGAATGTTCTGTATACAGATGTCATGATATTGGGTCTGACATCCTGGAACAATCCTGCATAATTATATTTTAAACATCCAGCAGGTACAAGATATCTTAAGTTAAGACATCATGTGTGACATCTTGTGAACACTCTTGGTTTTACCAAAATTGCTGCCAACACCTAGAACCAACCAACTCCCCCTTTGGAAAATTTGGGCTAAAACATATATCAGTACATTTGTTCATAAGAAAAAAACACATCAGTAGTTAAACAGCATAATAACAGTTTAAGCAGCAGCAGAAGCAAACACAATTACTAGCCATATAGCAACTACAAATAAAAAACACATGCGTACTTCTTCTCCCCCTAAGTCTGTTCAATACAGACATATTCTTCAGCACCTGTAACATTCATAGTTACCTTCTGATATCTCCTTCAACATCACCTATGCAACACAGAACATGCACAAAACATTAGACATCTCCTCCAACATCACAGAATAGAACATCATTCTGTTCAACATCAGCTGTTCCACATCATAGAACAGAACATCATTCTGTCCCACATTAAATATCTTCTTCAACATCAGTTGTTCATCTCTTTAGCCTAGCTAGCTACATCACCACTGCAGATCTCCACATCTCCATACATTAACTGCAGCTCTCCATATAATAACTTCTCCCCCTTTTTAGTCAAAATAGACCAAAATGACCAATTAGGCAAAATAAATGTCAATCAGTTCAACAGAGAATGTCACAAAGGATGTTATAACATATAAAATGTTAAAACACAATGTCAGGTGATACAAAACCATAATTATACACAACTGCATTAGCTGAGATAATCAGAAATCCAGGGAACTCATAAAGAGCCCAAATATTACATTATGGCATCAAAAAAGGACCGTAAAATGTTACAAATATCAAACAGAAAAACAACAAATCATCCAAGCATCCAAAATAGCATCCAGAACACACATCATTAACAGGGGGACCACAACTTAGTCTGAGGAGGTAGCATCTTCTTCACCTTCAGATTCAGAACTGCCACTAGATTGATCTTGAGACTTGGACCTCTCACTTGAGGTATGGGAATCTGACTCCTTGGCTTCACCAACCTTATCCATCTCTTCTTGCTCCAAGTTACTAATGAGAACCTCTAAAGCCTCTTTCCTAGCCTTGGCAACCCTAATCCCAGTTTCCAGCTCCTTACAAGTTTCCTTCAATTGAACAATCAGGCCACCTTGAGAGGCTGGCTCCTTCCTTGCAGATGTCATGACAATGTCATTGACATGACTGCCTTCAAATAACTTGTAGTGAATGGGCAACGGAGGCTTCCTTCGACTGGGGATATCACTTGTGTTTAGAATACCAGGTTGCTGGCTTAAAATAATTACACAAATGATAGAGGGAAAGGCAATTGGCAGCTTTACTGCATTAGTGGATGCATGTCTAAAAATTTGTTCAAACATGAACCTTCCAAAATCAAAGTTGAGCCTGGTTCCAATAGCATAGATTATTCTTCCAAGATCGTTAGAGATAGTTGAGATATGGTTTGTTGGAACCCAGTTGGCTGAACCTATCTTATGCAAGATGGCATACTTTACAATTAATTTCCCAGTTGATAGATGCTTTTTACTTGGCCATTCCTTGACTTGGCCAGCAGTGATTGTCTTACCAAAAGTGTTGTGACATTTTGTTGAACTTTTGAGAAAACTTTTGTTGCCCTAGCAGAGATGGTCTGAGCAGTTTGATGAAGATGGAAATGGTTGTGTTGAGGTAGCATGTGAAAATGGTATAGATACTAGTTCCAATACTAGGTAATGATTTACCATAAATGAGGCACTTTATTTTAAGTGGGCAGACAATATTTTTATTACCTTTTCCACTCCACTTTAATTGCTATAAATTCTCATGAATACAAATCCCCAATTTTCCTCTTACACATTCAAACTGATTAGCATCCACAACTTTTGTAAATATGTCAGCTAATTTCCTTTTAGTAATAACATGCTCCAGTGCTATGATTTTCTCTTCCACAAGTTCTCTAATGAAGTGATGACAAATATCAATGTGCTTTGTCCTGCTATGCTGAATATGATTTTTGGAAATAGTTGTAGCATTCAGGTTATCACAGTACAATGTCATGACATCTTGTGTGACATTGTATTTAGTCAACATTTGTTTCATCCAAACCAGTTGAGAACAACTACTTCTAGCTGCCATGTATTCAGTTTGATATATAGCACAAACACCATTTTCATCTTTGGAGACTTTCAAATGTGTAGGAGCAAGTGTCCTTTTATGACTTGCATTCCCCATGCCAACCTTCTTAACATTGTTCTTGGCATATTTGCTTTGAGATAGAAAAATAGAATCTTCTATCTGCTTGACTTGTAGCCCAAGTCCAACAAGGCTCATCTCAAACTCAGACTTCATTTGTCTAACAACATGTTCTACCATCTGATCTGACATCCCACCCAACACAATATCATCCACATCTATTTGAGCCACCATGAGCTTTCCTCCTTCTTTCTTCACAGATAGGGTCTTGTCAATACCTCCCCTCTTGTATCCATTGTTAGTGAGGAACACTATGAGTCTCTCATACCAAGCCCTAGGAGCTTGCTTCAAACCATAGAGGGCTTTCTTCAATCTGTACACATGCTTTGGAAGGTTTGGATCTGTGAATCCTTTAGGTTGTTCAACATATACTTCCTCTTTTAAGTAGCCATTCAAGAAGGCACTTTTTACATTCATTTGGAACAATTTGAACTTCAGAATACATGCCACTCCATGCAAAAGTCTAATGGACTCAAGGCGAGCTACAGGAGAAAATGTTTCATCCAAATCCACTCCTTGTTCATCAGATTTATTCTTATACACCCACTTTGTACCTATGACATTTATTCTTTCAGGTCTAGGAATCAGTTCCCATACTTCATTCCTCTTGAATCGACCTAACTCCTCCTGCATGGCATTGATCTAGAACTCATCAGTCAAGGCTTCCTTGACATTCCTAGGCCCAATCTTGGACACAAAGCAGCCATGTGAGATCACTTCCGTTGATCTAGTTATGACCCCTTTATTTGGATCTCCTATAATGAGATCTTTGGGATGATCCTTCTGAACTCTGATGGAGGGTCCCTTGTTGATTTTTTCATCTTCAGGTTCAACTTGAGGAGGTTCACTCTCCTTATTTTTGTCTGAGAAATCAGCTGGGGGATCATTCAGAGATGTCTCAACATCGTCTGTGACATCAGTCTGTTGGTCATCAACCAAAACATTAATAGATTCCATTATTACTTTAATTCTGGAATTAAAAACTCTATATGCTCTGCTGTAGCCCAAAAATAATCCTTCATTACGTTTGGGATCCATCTTCCTTCTTTGTTCACTTCTAATTTTGATAACTTGACTTTTCTTTTCTCCTTGAAGTTTTAGACAAAGATCTTTGAAGACTTCAAACACATCAGATTTGTCTCTTATAAAATTGATCCAGGTGTATCAGGAGAAGTCATCCACCACTACATATTCATACTTCTTCCCACCAAGGCTTTCCATATGCATGGGTCCCATCAAATCCATATGGAGGAGTTCCAAAACACTGGAAGTGGTGTAATGTCTGAGTTTCTGGTGTGACATCCTTGTCTGACATTCCCCACAAACTTTTCTTTCATCAATCTTCAAGTTGGGAATTCCTCTAACAACTTCAACATATATAATCCTATTCATACCTTTAAGATGCAAATGGCTCAATCTTTGATGCCATGTCTTCACTTCTTCTTCTTTGACTAAGGTACACATTGAAGAATAACCAATTTCTTGAGAACTCCACATGTAACAATTGTCTTTAGACCTGACTCCTTTCATGATCACTTCACTTTCTTTGTTAGTAATTAAACATTCAGTTTTAGTGAAGTTAACATTTAGACCTTGGTCACACAGTTGACTGATGCTTATTAGATTTATAGTCAAGCCCTTAACAAGTAGGACATTGTCAAGATCAGGAGCTCCAGGGAAATCAAGCTTACCAATTACCTTGATTTCACCCTTTGCTCCATCACCAAAGGTTACATAGCTTGTGGCATGAGGATGAAGGCCAGTTAGCAGGTTTTTGTTTCCAGTCAAGTGTTTGGAGCACCCACTGTCAAAATACCATTCTTCTTTGGCTGAACCTTTGAAGGAAGTGTGAGCTATTAGACTTGTAACATTAGTCTTAGGAACCCATTGCTTTTTGTTGACATGCCTGTGATGTTTGGGTCTAGGTTATTAGTGAGCAGGACTAGGATAACCATGCAGCTTATAGCAGAAGGGCTTTATGTGGCCAAATTTTCCACAATAATGACATCTCCATCTTTGGTGTTTCCCTTTTTGATGTCTTCCCTTACGATATTGTGACATATGACATGACATCTCAAGTTTGCTTTTAATATGGCTTCACTTAGGTTTAGAATTAGGTTTGCCACCGGTTTAACTGCACTCAGGCTTAAATTCATTGAACCCAATGCCAAATTTGTCTCCTGTTATTTGTCCAGTCTGGAGAATCTTGTCTAAGGTGTCAGATCCATTGTTTAGCATTCTTACATACTTGGTCATCTCATCCAGTTTAAAATTCAAGAATACAACTTCAATCTTTAACTTGGAGATGGTTTCCACATGTTCTGCCTTCTCATTCTCCAGTTGTGCTATCACTTTCTTCTGGCTTTCAACGTGTTGACTCTCATCTAGTTTGGCATTCAGAACCACTGCTTCTGTTTTTAATTTAGAGATGGTTTCCTAGTGTTTTACCTTCTTATTCTCTAGTTGAGTTATTACCTTCTTCTGGCTTTCAACCTGTTTACACACTTCTTCACTTCTGTGACACAACTTTCTGTAGGTAGTGGCCAACTCTTCAAAGGTTACTTCATCATCACTTGAGTCTTCATCAGAACCCCATCTTCCAGTCAAGGCAGTCACCAGATTTGCAGACTCTTCTGTTTCACTTTCATCAGACCAAGTGGTAGCAAGACTCCTCTTTTGTTTCTTGAGGTAGGTTCCACATTCAGTTCTAATGTGTCCATACCCATCACATTCATGGCACTGAACTCCTTTTCCTTCTTTGGCCTTTTCATCTGACCTTGTTCTTCTTCCAACATTGTTGGATTTACTGATGTCAAATGAGATGTTCTTGACATTTGCTTTAGATCTTACATCCATCTTTTTCAGAAGTCTGTTGAACTGTCTTCCCAACATTGCTACATCATTTTCCAGATCTTCATCAACATTCTAACCACTTTCCTCCTCTTCCTCCTTAGTGTTTGACATGAAGGCAATGCTTTTGGCTTTCTTTTCAGATCCATCACATATTCCCATTTCAAATGTTTGGGGGGAACTAATTAGCTCATCAACTCTCATATTGGAGATATCTTGAGACTCTTCTATGGCTGTCACCTTCATAGCAAATCTCTTAGGGAGTGACCTGAGTATTTTCCTTACTAATTTTTCATCTGACATCTTCTCTCCCAGGGCTCCTGAGGCATTAGAAATTTCAAGGATACTCATATGAAATTCATGAATATTTTCATCTTCTTTCATCCTTAAATTTTCAAACTTGGTGGTGAGCAGCTGCAGTCTAGACATCTTCACTCTAAAGGTGCCTTCATGAGTGGTTTTGAGAATGTCCCAAGCATCTTTAGCCACCTCACAGTTATTTATCAATCTGAAGATATTCTTGTCTACTCCATTGAATATAGCATTCAATGCTTTAGAATTTCCAATGGCTAGATCATCCTCCTCCTTGGTCCATTGTTCTTCAGTCTTTTTATCAATTGTAGCTTGTCCTTCCTTAGTAACTACTGGATGTTCCCAACCTGTCAACACTGTAAGAACAAAAATAGTTCTACAATAGATTCCATGATTTTGATGATAACAAAGGATGAAACCAAAAGTGGCACCCTAACGAAAAGTTTCTAAGTGTGCAGGGTTCTAAAGAAAGAAGAAATAAATCTGATGATGTCATCAGATGCAAAACAAGATCAGATGCAAAATCTCAAGTATCAGAAGCATCTAAAGAGGAATCTCATTCAAGAAGCTCTAAACTCTGGACAAAACTGCAAGTATCAGAAGCATCTGAACATGAAGTAAAGTCTAGAAGCTCTGACTCTGAACAAATGTCTTCTGCAAACTCTGAAATTATCAGCGCCATCTGAACATTCAAGAAATAACATCAGAAGCCAATTTCTCCAGATACACAAAGACTCTAATCAGAATTGTTAATCATGATGAAGTAACGTTTAAACCAAGTTAAAGTTCTGCAAATGGATTTCCTCAATCAGAAAAGAGACGTTAATCTCCACTTCCAAGAGAGAAGTTACTAATTGTGGTAAGTAGTCACTTCTAAGTGAAAAAGTCTACTGCAGAAGCTATTAATGGAATGGCGTAACTACATCTCAATATCCAATAGATTCAACGCTACTTCAACTCTACTTCAACTCCTATAAATAGAGAAGAAATCTCATTCAGTATATAAGAAGAAATCACTAGCCAAAACTATACTGAAATCATATCACGCTCAAGAAAATCATCTTTGTTCTTCAAAGATTTTCACTAAGCTGTTGCTTATCAAGTGAAAAATTTGTTCTTAAGTTTGTAATATTTGCTTTCTTAGAAGCACTCTAGATTACACATCTTGTATCTATTTTTATTTGATTTCCTCAAGTGACTCTTTGTAGTCTGTAGACTTGAGAGGACTAAGAGATTTTCTTTTCTCTTAGGGGTTGTTTGTAATCTTTCAAGATTAGTGGATTAAGTCCTTGTTGAAGGCGAAATCACCTTGGCCGGGTGGACTGGAGTAGCTTTGTGTTATAAGCGAACCAGTATAAAATCATTGTGTGATTTCATTTTGCAAAAGCGCTTATTTTTCAAACAATTCAAACCCCCCTTTCTTGTTTTTCTCACCTTCAATTGGTATCAGAGCTCCGGCTCTGTTATTGATTTTCAAATCAAACACTTAACAGTGTAGAGAGATCCAGTGCGAGAAAAACAAATGGCCCACTCAAATGAGAAAGATTCTTACAATGCCAAGCCTCCTGTTTTTGATGGAGAAAAGTTTGATTACTGGAAAGATAGAATCGAAAGTTTCTTTCTTGGTTATGATGCTGACCTCTGGGACATTGTCACAGATGGATACAAACCTCCAACCTTAAATGGAGCTGAAGTTCCCAGAAGCAAAATGTCAGAAGATCAGAAACGTGAGTTCAAAAATCATCACAAGGCCAGAACAATACTTCTAAATGCCATATCATACAACGAATATGAGAAGATCACCAACAGAGAGACAGCCAAAGATATACTTGACTCTCTAAGGATGACCCATGAAGGAAACTCCCAAGTCAAGGAGACGAAGGCTCTGGCGTTGATCCAGAAATATGAAGCCTTCAAGATGGAAGATGACGAAGCTATAGAAGCTATGTTTTCCAGATTCCAAACTCTTATTGCAGGTCTTAAAGTGCTAGACAAGGGATACACAACTGCAGATCATGTTAAGAAGATTGTCAGAAGTCTGCCAAAGAAATGGAGACCTATGGTTACTGCTCTGAAGTTATCAAAGGATCTGAACAGTATCAGCCTTGAAGAACTTGTTAGTTCTCTCAGAAGCCATGAGATAGAACTAGAGGAGGATGAGCCTCAGAAAAGGAACAAGTCAGTGGCGCTGAAGTCCAGACCTGAAAGACGGAAGTCAGACAGAACCAAAGCTCTCCAGGCAGAAACTGCAGATACTGACGACTCTGAACCTGAAGACTCTGATGATGAAGAAGAACTGTCCTTACTAACCAGAAGAGTTAAGCAACTCTGGAAAAGAAGGAACAACAACAACTTCAGAAGATCAAGACCCAGAGGGGATAGATCAGAGTCAACTTCAAAAGGTAAACCTAATAAAGATATTACCTGTTTTGAATGTAAAGAAACAGGTCATTATAGAAATGAATGCCCCAAGCTGAAGAAAGATAACTCTAAGAAGGAAAGCTTCAAGAAAAATGCCTTCAGAACAAAGAAAGGATTAATGGCCACCTGGGACGATAGTGATTCAGGATCATCAGAATCTGACTCTGATGAACAAGCCAACGTAGCATTTATGGCTACCACATCCAGCAGCTCAGATGAAGAATCTGAAGAGGTATTTTCTGAACTTTCTAGATCTGACTTAGAATCATGTTTATCAGAAACTCTTACCTCTCTTCAGAAATTAAAACAAAAAGTTAAAAGCATTAAAGGTCTTCTTAAAGCAAAATCTGAAGAATGTAGTGAACTTGAGACAACAATTCTAGCACATGAAGATACAATCAAATCTTTAACGTTAGAAAGAGATGGAGCTAAAACAAAAAGCTTAAAATTAGAAGAAGTGTTGTCTCAAGCACCACAAACTTCAAATGAAATTATTTATAAGTATGAAGAAGCCTTTCAACAATTTCTGAAGAATGGGATAAATAGGAGTATTATGGCATCCATGATTTATGGAGTAGGTCAGAATAATAAAAGGGGAATTGGGTATGATTCTGATTCTGATAAAACTTCTACCAGTAACCAAATTAAATCACCTTTTTCATACCACTATACACACACACAAGAACACAAATTTAAAAATGCTAGAAGACCCAAAGTTGTAAGAAACTCTGGGAAAACTAATCTGAAAGGACCCAAGAGATTCTGGGTACCGAAAGATAAGATTATCTATGTTGCAGATATCCTATGCAGCAAAGTTCAGACACCAGTCATGGTACCTGGACTCTGGATGCTCGCGACATATGACGGGAAGAAAGTCTATGTTCCAAAGCCTGGAACTTAAAGACGCTGGTTTTGTAGGCTTCGGAGGAGATCAGAAAGGAAGGATCAGAGGCTCCGGAACTATTGGTAATGGTACTCTTCCCTCTATATCTGATGTTCTTTATGTAGAAGGTTTAATGCATAACTTGTTATCCATAAGTCAATTAAGTGATAACGGTTATGATGTAATCTTTAATCAAAAAACGTGTAAAGCCATTAATCAGAACGATGGCTCTGTCCTTTTCACAGGCAAGAGGAAAAACAACATTTATAAAATAAATCTTTCTGATTTAAAAGATCAAAATGTTAAATGTTTAATGTCAGTTCACGAAGAGCAATGGGTATGGCATAGACGCTTAGGCCACATTAGCATGAGGAAACTTTCTCAGCTAACTAAACTTGAGTTAGTCAGAGGCTTACCTAAACTGAAGTTTTCTTCAGATGCTCTGTGTGAAGCTTGTCAGAAAGGAAAGTTTTCAAAAACATCTTTTAAAAAGAAAAATGTTGTTTCTACCTCCAAGCCTCTGGAGCTTCTTCACATTGACTTATTTGGTCCTGTGAAAACAGCATCAGTCAATGGAAAGAAGTATGGACTAGTAATCGTTGATGATTACAGCCGCTGGACATGGGTAAAATTCCTAAAGCACAAGAGTGAGTCTCACTCTGTATTCACCAGTTTCTGTTCTAAAGTGCAAAAAGAATTTGACTCTAAAATTATTAGAGTCAGAAGTGATCATGGTGGAGAATTTGAAAATAAAGATTTTGAAGAATTATTTGATTCTAATGGAATATCCCATGATTTCTCCTGCCCTAGAACTCCACAACAAAATGGAGTTGTAGAGAGGAAGAATAGGACACTCCAAGAAATGGCCAGAACCATGATCAATGAAACAAATGTAGCAAAGCACTTTTGGGCAGAAGCTGTAAATACAGCGTGTTACATTCAGAATAGAATCTCTATTAGACCTATTCTGGATAAGACTCCCTATGAACTGTGTAAGGGAAGAAAACCCAACATTTCTTATTTTCATCCTTTTGGATGCATTTGTTTTATATTAAATACTAAAGAACATCTGAACAAGTTTGATTCCAAAGCACAGAAAGGTATTATGTTAGGATACTCAGAACGCTCTAAAGGCTACAGAGTATACAACACAGAAACCAAAATTGTGGAGGAATCAATTCATGTTAGATTTGATGATAAGCTTGACCCTGAAAAGTCAAAGCTAGTTGAAAAGTTTGCAGATTTAGAGATCACTCTGGTAGAATCTGAGAAAACTCCAGAAGCACCTGTCACTCCAGACTCTGAAGAAATTAAATCTCCAGAAATTCCAAGGAAAGTCAAGAGTCGTAGCAACGTATCTGAAGACTTGATTTTGGGAAACAAAGATGAACCTGTTAGAACCAGATCTACCTTCAGAACTTCTGAAGATATTCCTCTGGGACTAGTGTCTCTGATTGAGCCTACGTCCTGTGATGAAGCTCTTCAAGATAATGATTGGGTGGCAGCTATGCAAGAAGAGTTAGATCAATTCTCCAAGAATGATGTCTGGGATCTTGTTCCTAAACCCAGAGGCACTCATGTCATTGGAACCAGATGGGTTTTCAGAAACAAACTGAACGAGAAAGGAGAAGTTGTCAGAAACAAAGCACGACTGGTAGCTCAAGGTTATAGTCAACAAGAAGGTATTGATTATAATGAAACTTTTGCTCCAGTCGCAAGGTTAGAGTCTATTCGTCTTCTTGTATCATTCGCTATTAATCACTCTATAAAATTATACCAAATGGATGTCAAGAGTGCATTTCTAAATGGTTATATTTCAGAAGAAGTGTATGTAAATCAACCTCCTGGTTTTGAAAACTCAAATTTTCCAGAACATGTTTTCAAACTTAAGAAATCCTTATATGGACTTAAACAAGCTCCCAGAGCTTGGTATGAACGCTTAAGTAATTTTCTTCTGGAACAAAATTTTATCAGAGGGAAAGTTGATTCTACACTCTTCTGTAAAAATCATAAAAATGATCTCATGATATGCCAAATTTATGTTGATGACATTATTTTTGGTTCTGCTAATATCTCTGTTTGTCAAGAATTTTCTAAGTTAATGCAGGCAGAATTTGAAATGAGTCTAATGCAAGAACTAAAGTTCTTTCTGGGAATTCAAATCAATCAAACTCCAGAAGTCACGTACATTCATCAAAGCAAGTACATTAAAGACGTTCTAAAGAAGTTTGATATGTCTGAATGCAATTCTGCAAAGACTCCCATGCATCCAACTTGCATTCTGGAGAAGGAAGAGGTAAGCAACAAGGTTTGTCAGAAGCTCTATCGAGGTATGATAGGCTCTCTTCTCTATCTGACTGCTACTCGTCCTGATATTCTCTTCAGCGTCTGTCTTTGTGCCAGATTCCAATCAGATCCTAGAGAATCTCATTTAACAGCTGTTAAGAGAATTCTTAAGTATCTGAAAGGAACTCCTAACCTGGGCCTGATGTATGAGAAAACATCAGAGTATAGGCTTTCTGGTTATTGTGATGCAGATTATGCAGGAGATAGAATAGAACGAAAAAGTACATCTGGAAATTGCCAGCTTCTGGGAAACAACTTAATCTCCTGGGCTAGCAAAAGACAGTCAACAATTGCTCTATCAACTGCAGAAGCAGAATACATCTCAGCATCACTGTGCACAACTCAGATGCTCTGGATGAAACATCAGCTGGAAGATCTCCAGATATTTGAGAGTAACATTCCTATCCTTTGTGATAATACTGCTGCTATTTGTTTGAGTAAGAATCCCATTTTGCATTCCAGAGCCAAACACATAGAAATTAAACATCATTTTATTAGAGACTATGTTCAGAAAGGAATAGTAACGCTGAAGTTCATTGATACAGAACATCAATGGGCAGATATCTTTACTAAGCCTCTGGCTGAAGATAGATTTCGCTTTATATTAGAAAATCTGAACATTAAAAATTGCCCTGAGTAAAATTTGGCTCTGAACATGTAAAATGAGAATCTGATAAAAACAAATACACTTCTGCCTCTGACTCTGATACTTCTACCAAGTTAAGAAGATATCTGAGTTAGAAATCTTCAGAACCAATCTCTTGGTATTCCTGAAGATCAGAAACATCAACACGTGGGGAACATGCGTCTAACCCTAGAACTTCTAGACAGCTGTCAAAAGAAATCAAAGGTCAGAACGCTTGAAATCTCCTCGAGCAGTGTGCTTACTGTTGGGATTAGACTTTCATTTATTAGCTATAATCATTTTTCCTCCCCTAGCGTGCAAATCTTGTGTTCTGTTCCAACGCAATTAATTGTGTCGTTTTGCATGTGTTTTTACCCTTAGGTATATAAACACTTTTCTCACATTTCACACACTTATCACTCTCACTCACTCTTAAACCCTAAACCTTCTCTCAAAGTTTTCTCTGCAACTCTCTCAGTTCTTCATCTTTTTCATCAATCTTCATCATGAATCCTCAAGAGCAAGAAGTTTTTAACTTCTCTCAACAAATGGAAGCTGCTTCTAACCCCCAAACCTCAAACACTCAAACACCCATGGTTGTAGATGTCACCACGACCCCAGTTTACAAAGAACCTCACATTTTGGAACGCGAACAACACATAAACCTTTCAACTCCCTTTGAAGGTTTGGATGTTCTATGTGAATCGCTGGTAGATTTTGAGAATTTGAGAAGAAATGGCGTTGATTTAACTGAAGATCTTCGCAAGCAAGGTTGGGAAAACTACTTCAACAGATTGTATGGTCCAATCTATCCTCTTCTGGTGAAAGAGTTCTGGAGATGTGCAGATGCTGATGATGAGTTCATTGTTTCTTTTGTTCTGGGAGTGAAGATCATCATCACAGAAGCATCTATTGCCTCTTTGCTGAACATGGAGAGAACTGGAGGTAAAAGGATTTACAACATTCCTCCAAGGTCCAAGCGCATCACAGAAGTCATTAACCCTACAATCTTCAAAGCAAATGTTGAAGGAAACCCCTCTAAGAACAAGGAGCTTCATCAGAACCTCCGAGTTTGGTTGAAGATTATTCTGGGAACAATCCATCATCGTCCAGCTTCCAACTCTTCAGATTATATAAATGCTGATCAGAAGTGCATCCTCTACTGTATTCAGAAGGGTATTCCAATCAACCTCCCTGTTCTCCTCTTCAGATATCTGAGGGATTCAGTCAGAGAAACCAGGAATAATATGAAGCCCAGATCCTATGTTCCTCTGGGAAGATTGCTCTCTGATATCTTCATTGAGCATGGACTGGTAGATGCTCTGGAGAAGACCAGATGTATGGATGATCTGGCAATTGACGTTGGAAAGCCTCTCAATGCCAAAAATCTGAGGAGTATGGGAATCATCAAGGACATCAGAGTCAAGCCCACTATGAATGTGACCTGGGAAGCTCTGAAGGATCAGAGGAAGATGCCTCATGGCCTTGAAAGGTTCTTCAAGAATGAACCCAGAGATGCCATTGCCATCTACCTTCAGGATCGTCTGGATGAAGGCATTGACGTTTCTGATTTTCGCCTAGAAGACTGTCTGGATTCTGTAGAAGATCTGGTCAGATACAAAAGAGGCCTTTCTGAGAAGAAGATAGCTGAGGAAGCAAGGAAGGCAAAGAAACCCAGAACTGGAGAATCCTCTGGAACCAAAGCTCCTCTGAAAGTCTCTTCTTCTTCTGGTAAGTCCATTCCTCCTGCTACTTCTGTACCTGTAATGGCTTCTTCTACTCCTCTCCCAACACCTCCCATCTTTACAACCTCAGAAATTCCTCCTTCAACCATTAGAACCTCTCAACCTCCACCTGTTCTAAAAATTGCCCGTAACTTCACAACAACCTCTGACCCTAATCAACTATATCACCACAGCTCTTCATCATCCTCTGAGTATGAATCACCCCCTTACCTTTCTCCTTCTTCTAACCAAGAGTCTTCTGATCATGAATCCTCTGATCAAGAACACTCTGACCCAAACTCCCCAACAATAGCTGAAATTTATGCTAAAAATTTCGCCCCACAAACTCAAACACAAACTGAAGTAACCTCTCCCCTCCGAACTTCTATTCCACAACAAACAACCACCATTACCTCTGAAAATCAAACTTCCCTTCCACCACAAACAACCACCACACCCTCTGAAACTCAACCGTCTGTAATTCGCCCATCTGAACCTTATATCACTCCACCATTAATTCCCGCTGTACCTAGCCCAGACTCTGACCCATTAGATGTAAACCCACTCTATGCTTCATCCCCCAGTCTTCAACCAGACCCAGATTCTGAATTTCAACCAGAAGCAGAATCTGAACCCCAGCCAGAACCAGAAACTGAACCTCAACCTCTAAATCTCAGCCCTCAAAACTCTCCACCTCATTCACCTGAACCTGAACCTAAAATTATCACACCTACCCTTGAGGAGGCCATTATACAGGTTGCAGAAGCTTCAGTCCAGAAGATCAAGTCTCTGGCTAAAAATTCTGAAGTCAGTGATGATCCTAAATCTGTTAGGACACACTGGAACAGAGTTATTAGTTGGATGACCTCTGAGTCTTATAGGCTGAAGAGTATCTCTGAACAAGTCAGAAATGGCTACATCAGAGACTCTGAGGAAAGACTTCAAGAGAGACTGGCTAGAGAAGCTGAGGCTAAGAGATTGGAAGAAGAAAGGTTGGCTAAGGAAGCAGAAGAAGAAGCTAAGAGATTGGAAGAAGAACGCCTGGCAAAGGAAGCAGAACTTCTGAGAATTCAGGAAGCTGAAGCCAAGGCTAAGGCAGATGCAGAAGCCCAAGCTGCTGCTGAAGCTGAAACTCAGCAGGCTCTGATTCAGGGGGAGTCTTCCTCTGCGATCCCTCTGATTCTTAACACTCTGAAGGAGATCAAGCAAGATCAGCAAGAGATCAAGCAAGATCAGAGTGAGCTCCGGGCAAGGATGGACAAGCAAGACGCTCTGAATGAAAATCTCCAGAATATGTTTGCCATGCTACTACAGAGACTTCCTCCTGTGATGTTTGGGTCTAGGTTATTAGTGAGCAGGACTAGGATAACCATGCAGCTGCAGTCTAGACATCTTCACTCTAAAGGTGCCTTCATGAGTGGTTTTGAGAATGTCCCAAGCATCTTTAGCCACCTCACAGTTATTTATCAATCTGAAGATATTCTTGTCTACTCCATTGAATATAGCATTCAATGCTTTAGAATTTCCAATGGCTAGATCATCCTCCTCCTTGGTCCATTGTTCTTCAGTCTTTTTATCAATTGTAGCTTGTCCTTCCTTAGTAACTACTGGATGTTCCCAACCTGTCAACACAGCCTTCCAAGCCTTATTATCCAGAGATTTTAGGAAGGCTACCATTCGAGGTTTCCAATAATCATAGTTGGATCCATCTAAAATAGGTGGCCTGTGAACAGATCCTCCATCTCTCTCCATAGTACCAGAAAGTATCGCCCCTAGATCTCACCCAGAACCAGAGCAGGATGCCTGCTCTGATACCAATTGAAATTCTGGTATCAGATATGAGATGTCGAAGGTAATGTCACGACACTAATATCTGAATAATACAAACATGATCAAAGATAGAGAACAATAATGCAGGATACAAAAGCAATTGTTAACCCAGTTCGGTGCAACTCACCTACGTCTGGGGGATGCCATTCGAGGTTTCCAGTAATCATAGTTGGATCCATCTAAAATAGGTGGCCTGTGAACAGATCCTCCATCTCTCTCCATAGTACCAGAAAGTATCGCCCCTAGATCTCACCCAGAACCAGAGCAGGATACCTGCTCTGATACCAATTGAAATTCTGGTATCAGATATGAGATGTCGAAGGTAATGTCACGACACTAGTATCTGAATAATACAAACAGGATCAAAGATAGAGAACAATAATGCAAGATACAAAAGCAATTGTTAACCCAGTTCGGTGCAACTCACCTACGTTTGGGGGATGCCAAGCCAGGAAGGAAATCCACTAAATAGAATCAGTTCAAAGACTCTCAGTAAACAACGCAAGTTACAGTCTTTTTCACCTAATCTCTACCCGTATGGCTTCTACCTAAGAACTCTTAGATATGAGATCCAACTCACTCCCCCTCAATCACACCAGTGATATTGAACAAGAATTATTATGAAAAGAAAACACTCTTCAAAGACACACACTTGATCTTACTTAGTAGCTTCAATCAAGTAGACACACACTCATGCTTAAAAGCTTAGAGTGACAAATTACAACTCAAAAATCAGACCAATTCAATCATCTATGGATGAATTGAATGGCTTACAAGTCACACGATCATACAAGACTAAAACCCTTATTCTCTCTCAATATTTTGTTCTTTATTTCTTGTGTATCAAATCAGGTTTTCCATGTCCTTTTTATAGAAGCATTCAGCATGGCTTGGACATCATAAAACCCTAAAACTATTTTCCATTCATATCTTCTCATGATAGTTGATTAGATCTCTTTGGAAAATAACTTAATCACGTTGTAATTACTGATTGATAGCATGTTCAATCAACTCATCAATCATACACAGATTGCCATTAAAAACACAATAATATAATACATAACATTTAGACTGAATATTCTGTATACAGATGTTATGACATCGGGTCTGACATGTAACACCCTTCTAAAATACCCCAAATATTTAATTAAAATAACAATATATCAATCAGAGTAAATATGCAATTAAGGGTGTCACACAATCATTTCACACCATTCACCCTAATAACTGTCATGCTCTTTTATTTAAACAAAATAAACATTTGCATAATTCGCAGCGGATAGAAATTAACAACAACATGCAAAACATGTAGCATATTACATGTAAACTGGTTCACAACCAACAATAAAACATTTAAAACATCCCATCCCGATGTTACATCTACCAGAGCATGACCCACTAAGGAACTACACTAGACTCCAAGCACTAGCTCCTACTCAATCACTGCTCGTTACCTGAAAAATAGTTGTAAGGGTGAGTTCCTCAATCGATATAATAAGCATTATAAAATATCATGCAATGTTAAGTAATTTAACACATTTCATCACCCTAATCAGATTACACATTCAGTAACGGCAATATCAACTCAATCATACTCAACATCAACACAACACACAACACACATCACACGTATAATACTGGAATACATCCATTCATATCATACGCCATACATACATTATGCAATGAGACTCCATGCATGCGGTACCGACTATTCGTGAACATATAGTTCAACCTCACCGATCAAATCTAGATACGGCTACCAAGCCCACTAGTCCCACTCATATGAGACCTAGTGACTCACTCACTAATTCCTCACCATGGGAATTAGCTACCACCCCAAGGGCCATGCTATGCATGCTAATTCACCTAGCATGCAAACATCAACAACAGTCCATAATGACTAACTCACTAATTCCTCACCATGGGAATTAGATACCACCATAAAGGCCACAATATGCATGCTAAATCACCTAGCAATGCAAAATCATCAACAATAATCCACAATGGACATATGCTCACACTCTAAGCCATAAACAGTCCATATACATTCACAGCATTATGCATACCATCATACATCATCAACACATGTATCAAAACATCATATCATGTCAAATAATTAATCACAGTATTAGCACACTCTACTAATACCTATACTGCTCAAAACAACGGGAAATGATCCCTATTACATCATACGCCAATATAGGCCAACCATCAAATAAGTACACAACATTTAAATACCAATTTTTCCACTTTTCAACAGTGTTAACCGGTTAACGCCCTGGGTTAACCGGTTAACGCAACACAGAACACGCTTTCTGGCAAAACTCAACAGTGTTAACCGGTTAACGCCCTGGGTTAACCGGTTAACGCAGACAGAACAACAATTTCTCAGAACTCACAACAGTGTTAACCGGTTAACGCCCTGGGTTAACCGGTTAACGCAAGCAAAACAGCAATACTTCACAATTCCTAACAGTGTTAACCGGTTAACACCCTGAGTTAACCGGTTAACGCAAGACAGAAAGTTGTTCCTGCGCTAACACGAAGCAGAATGCAGAATTCTCCGCATTTTCCGCCGTTGGAGGACTTCCGGACCTCCGATTCCAATTCCGTAAAAAGCTACACTTTCGGAAAATCACTACCCATCCAATTACAGATTCAATTACAGCTTTAAAACAGTTTATTCATCACAATTTTTCAGCACTCATCATCCCAATTAGGGTCAATTCAACGGTTCATCACTACCCATTACATGTTAACCCATAATACCCATTAAACGACGATAAACCCCCCTTACCTGAGTTAATCCGGCGAATCTTTAAGCTTCAAGCTTTTCTCTTCTCCAACCTTCTTCCTCTTGCTCTGTCTCTTTGCCCTTTTCCTCTTTTCAGCCGCTTCTCTGCTTTTCACGTGAAACCCTTTCTTTACCAAATGGGACTCTTTTTCTTATTTCCAACTTATATATATTTTCCAATAATTATTATTCCAATAATAATAATAATAATAATCCAATAATTCCAATTATTTAATTAAATTAATAAATATAATATTAACTTAAATTAAATAATTATATTATTTTTATCGGGGTGTTACAACTCTCCCCCACTAAAAGAGTTTTCGTCCTCGAAAACATACCTCAAGCGAATAACTCCGGATAAGACTCCTTCATCTGACTCTCAAGTTCCCAAGTCACATTGCCACCTGCTGGTCCTCCCCAAACTACCTTTACCAAAGCAATCTCTTTACCCCGCAACTGCTTCAACTCTCGATCCTCGATCCTCATAGGTGATGTTTCAACAGTCAGGTTATCTCTCACCTGTACATCATCTACTTGGACCACATGCGACGGATCAGGAATGTACCTCCTCAACTGAGACACATGAAAAACCTCATGCAAATTCGCAAGTGACGGCGGTAAAGCGATACGATAGGCTACTTCCCCTATCCTCTCCAAAATCTGATAAGGACCAATAAATCGAGGTGTCAACTTCTTCGACTTCAAAGCTCGACCAACCCCAGTTATCGGAGTAACACGAAGAAACACATGATCTCCCTCTTGAAACTCAAGTGACTTCCTCCTCTTGTCGTGATAACTCTTCTGACGACTCTGAGCAATCCTCATCTTCTCCTGAATCATCTTAATCTTTTCCGTAGTTTGTTGAATAATCTTCGGTCCAACCACAGCACTCTCACCGGACTCATACCAACATAAAGGTGTCCGACATCTCCTACCATACAAAGCTTCAAACGGTGCCATACCAATGCTCGAATGAAAACTATTGTTGTAGGTAAACTCAATCAAAGGTAAATAACAATCCCAAGCACCTCCCTTTTCCAAAACACAAGCCCTCAAAAGATCCTCCAGTGACTGAATCGTCCTCTCAGTCTGACCATCAGTCTGCGGATGATATGCAGAACTCAATCTCAGCTTAGTTCCCAAAGCCCTCTGCAAACCTTCCCAGAACTTCGATGTAAATCTAGGATCTCTGTCCGAAACAATACTCGACGGAATACCATGCAAACTTACAATTTTCTCAATATACAACTCAGCTAATCTCTCTAACGGATAATCCATTCTGATCGGAATGAAATGAGCCGATTTTGTCAATCTGTCAACAATCACCCAAATAGCTTCAAAATTCTTAATTGTCCTCGGTAAACCAGAAACAAAATCCATACTGATACTATCCCACTTCCACTCTGGAATAGCCAACGGTTGCATTAGCCCAGACGGCTTCTGATGCTCAATCTTTGACTTCTGACAAGTCAAACAAGAATAAACAAAACTCGCAATTTCTCTTTTCATTCCCGGCCACCAAAATAACTTTTTCAAATCATGATACATCTTCGTAGCCCCAGGATGAATACTCAGGCCACTACGATGTCCTTCCTCAAGAATACTCTTCTTAAGTTCGGTAACATCCGGAATACACACCCGATTACCAAATTTCAAAACACCATTCTCATCAACTCTGAATTCACCACCTTGACCTTGATTCACTAGAGTCATCTTATCAACCAAAAGCACATCGGATTCCTGACCCTCTCTAATCTCATCCAGAATACTACTCGTTAACTTCAACATTCCCAATTTAACACTATTGTGAGTACTCTCACACACCAAACTCAGGTCTCTAAACTGCTCAATTAAATCCAATTCCTTAACCATTAACATAGACATATGCAATGATTTCCGACTCAATGCATCAGCCACTACGTTTGCTTTACCCGAATGGTAATTCAAACCAAAGTCATAATCCTTCAGAAACTCTAACCATCTCCTCTGTCTCATATTCAGCTCTTTCTGATCAAACAAATACTTTAAACTTTTATGGTCACTGAAAACCTCAAATCTTGACCCGTATAAGCAATGCCTCCATAACTTCAGAACAAATACCACAGCTGCCAACTCTAAATCGTGTGTCGGATAGTTCCTTTCATGAACCTTCAGTTGTCTCGAAGCATAAGCTACAACCTGCTTATTCTGCATCAAAACACCACCCAAACCCAACAATGAAGCATCACAGTAAACCTCAAATGGTTCCGACGGACTTGGTAATATCAGAATAGGAGCAGTAGTTAACCTTCTCTTTAACTCTTGGAAACCTTCTTCACATTTTGAGTCCCAAACAAACGCTTGCCCCTTTCTAGTCAACATCGTCAACGGTAACGCCAACTTAGAAAATCCCTCAATGAATTTCCTATAATAACCTGCAAGTCCAAGAAAACTCCTTATCTCAGAAACTGACTTCGGAGCTTCCCACTTAGATACCGCTTCTATCTTAGAAGGATCAACAGCAACACCACCTCTTGAAACCACATGACCAAGAAAACTAACCTCTTCTAACCAAAATTCACACTTAGACAGTTTAGCAAATAACTTCTTTTCTCGTAGAACTCCTAAAACCACTCTCAAATGTTCAGCATGCTCTTCTTCAGATTTCGAATACACCAAAATATCGTCAATAAACACCACAACAAACTTGTCTAGGTACGGATGGAAAATCCTATTCATATACTCCATAAATACCCCAGGCGCATTAGTCACACCAAAAGGCATTACAGAATACTCATAATGTCCATACCTTGTTCTGAAAGCAGTCTTCTGAATATCCTCAGTTTTCACACGTATCTGATGATACCCCGATCTCAAATCTATTTTGCTGAACACACTCGCACCAACCAACTGATCCATCAAATCATCAATCCTCGGCAAAGGATACCGATTCTTGATCGTCACTTTATTCAGTTGCCTGTAGTCCACACACAACCTCATAGTACCTTCTTTCTTCTTAACCAATAACACTGGTGCGCCCCACGGTGACACACTCGGACGAATAAATTTCTTATCCAACAGATCTTCCAGCTGACTCTTCAATTCAGTTAACTCAACAGCAGACATACGGTACGGAGCCATCGACATCGGCCTAGTACCAGGTACCAAATTAATCGAGAACTCAACTTCACGCTCTGGCGGTAATTCATTCACTTCTTCAGGAAACACATCAGGAAAATCACACACCACGGCTAGATCGCAAATCACCAGTTTATCTTTAGCCTCCAAAGTCGCTAACAGCATAAACAACTCTGCCCCATCGGCTACTTCCTCATTCACCTGCCTTGCTGATAGAAACAAACTCTTTCCTTCCTCAATCTCAGGAAAGATCACAGTCTTATCAAAACAGTTGATATAAACTCGGTTAAACACCAACCAGTTCATACCCAGAATAACATCAATCTGCACTAATGGAAGACACACGAGGTCTATCCCAAAGTCTCTACCAAAAATACTCAAAGGACAATTTAAACAAACTGAAGTAGTAGTCACTGAACCCTTCGCAGGAGTATCAATCACCATACTTCCATGCATCTCAGATATCTCTAATTTAAGTTTCACAGCACAATCCAAAGATATAAAGGAATGAGTCGCACCTGTGTCAATAATAGCTACAAGAGGAAAGCCATTAATATAACACGTACCTCGGATCAAACGATCATCTGCAGAAGTCTCAGAACCCGATAGAGCAAAGACCTTGCCTCCCGACTGGTTCTCTTTCTTCGGCTTAGGACACTGTGGACTGATATGACCCACCTCTCCACAGTTGAAACAAGTCACAGTCTTCGACCGGCACTCTGCAGCCAAGTGACCACCTCTGCCACACTTGAAACACTTCCTCTCAGCACTGGTACACTCATGGACACGATGTCCAGCCTGACCACATCTGTAACACTTAGCAAGGGCACTAGAGTCTCCCCCACTAGGCCTCTTCATCCCACTCTGTCTCTGGAAAACTTTGTCGGCTGCATACGGTTTCCACGATCATTCTGATTCTTGCCCTTCCTATCAACCCTCTGCTGATAGCTCTCTGCTCTGGCTTTGGTATCCTGTTCAAAAATCCTGCAACAGTCAACCAAGTCGGAAAACACTCTAATCCGCTGATACCCAATAGCCTGCTTGATCTCGGGACGTAACCCGTTCTCAAACTTCACACATTTTGAAAATTCCCCAGTAGCCTCATCATAGGGAGTGTAATACTTCGACAGCTCTGTGAACTTAGCAGCATACTCAGTAACAGACCGATTGCCCTGCTTCAATTCTAAGAACTCTATTTCTTTCTTTCCTCTGACATCCTCTGGAAAGTACTTCCTCAAGAATCTCTCTCTGAACACCGCCCAAGTGATCTCAGTACTCCCAGCAGCTTCCAACTCAGTGCGGGCAGCAACCCACCAATCATCTGCTTCCTCTGACAGCATATGCGTACCGAACCTGACCTTCTGGTTATCGGCACACTCAGTCACTCGGAAGATCCTCTCGATCTCCTTCAACCACTTCTGAGCACCATCTGGATCGTATGCTCCCTTGAACATTGGAGGATTGTTCTTCTGGAATTCACTCAGTTGACGAGCAGCTCCCATTCCCACAACATTCGGATTCCCTCCAAGTACTCCAGCTAGCATACCAGAGCCTCAGCAATCGCAGCATCGTCTCTACCTCTTCCAGCCATCTCTATTCTGAAAGTCCAACAAGCTAAAACAATAAGTACTGATAGGGTTACACAACACCTATCCCATACGGGAAATAGAATAATTACGACTCGACTCGACCGACTATGCTCTGATACCACTAATGTAACACCCTTCTAAAATACCCCAAATATTTAATTAAAATAACAATATATCAATCAGAGTAAATATGCAATTAAGGGTGTCACACAATCATTTCACACCATTCACCCTAATAACTGTCATGCTCTTTTATTAAACAAAATAAACATTTGCATAATTCGCAGCGGATAGAAATTAACAACAACATGCAAAACATGTAGCATATTACATGTAAACTGGTTCACAACCAACAATAAAACATTTAAAACATCCCATCCCGATGTTACATCTACCAGAGCATGACCCACTAAGGAACTACACTAGACTCCAAGCACTAGCTCCTACTCAATCACTGCTCGTTACCTGAAAAATAGTTGTAAGGGTGAGTTCCTCAATCGATATAATAAGCATTATAAAATATCATGCAATGTTAAGTAATTTAACACATTTCATCACCCTAATCAGATTACACATTCAGTAACGGCAATATCAACTCAATCATACTCAACATCAACACAACACACAACACACATCACACGTATAATACTGGAATACATCCATTCATATCATACGCCATACATACATTATGCAATGAGACTCCATGCATGCGGTACCGACTATTCGTGAACATATAGTTCAACCTCACCGATCAAATCCAGATACGGCTACCAAGCCCACTAGTCCCACTCATATGAGACCTAGTGACTCACTCACTAATTCCTCACCATGGGAATTAGCTACCACCCCAAGGGCCATGCTATGCACGCTAATTCACCTAGCATGCAAACATCAACAACAGTCCATAATGACTAACTCACTAATTCCTCACCATGGGAATTAGCTACCACCATAAAGGCCACAATATGCATGCTAAATCACCTAGCAATGCAAAATCATCAACAATAATCCACAATGGACATATGCTCACACTCTAAGCCATAAACAGTCCATTCACAATAGCATACATAACATATACATTCACAGCATTATGCATACCATCATACATCATCAACACATGTATCAAAACATCATATCATGTCAAATAATTAATCACAGTATTAGCACACTCTACTAATACCTATACTGCTCAAAACAACGGGAAATGATCCCTATTACATCATACGCCAATATAGGCCAACCATCAAATAAGTACACAACATTTAAATACCAATTTTTCCACTTTTCAACAGTGTTAACCGGTTAACGCCCTGGGTTAACCGGTTAACGCAACACAGAACACGCTTTATGGCAAAACTCAACAGTGTTAACCGGTTAACGCCCTGGGTTAACCGGTTAACGCAGACAGAACAACAATTTCTCAGAACTCACAACAGTGTTAACCGGTTAACGCCCTGGGTTAACCGGTTAACGCAAGCAAAACAGCAATACTTCACAATTCCTAACAGTGTTAACCGGTTAACACCCTGAGTTAACCGGTTAACGCAAGACAGAAAGTTGTTCCTGCGCTAACACGAAGCAGAATGCAGAATTCTCCGCATTTTCCGCCGTTGGAGGACTTCCGGACCTCCGATTCCAATTCCGTAAAAAGCTACACTTTCGGAAAATCACTACCCATCCAATTACAGATTCAATTACAACTTTAACACAGTTTATTCATCACAATTTTTCAGCACTCATCATCCCAATTAGGGTCAATTCAACGGTTCATCACTACCCATTACATGTTAACCCATAATACCCATTAAACGACGATAAACCCCCCTTACCTGAGTTAATCCGGCGAATCTTTAAGCTTCAAGCTTTTCTCTTCTCCAACCTTCTTCCTCTTGCTCTGTCTCTTTGCCCTTTTCCTCTTTTCAGCCGCTTCTCTGCTTTTCACGTGAAACCCTTTCTTTACCAAATGGGACTCTTTTTCTTATTTCCAACTTATATATATTTTCCAATAATTATTATTCCAATAATAATAATAATAATAATCCAATAATTCCAATTATTAATTAAATTAATAAATATAATATTAACTTAAATTAAATAATTATATTATTTTTATCGGGGTGTTACAACTCTCCCCCACTAAAAGAGTTTTCGTCCTCGAAAACATACCTCAAGCGAATAACTCCGGATAAGACTCCTTCATCTGACTCTCAAGTTCCCAAGTCACATTGCCACCTGCTGGTCCTCCCCAAACTACCTTTACCAAAGCAATCTCTTTACCCCGCAACTGCTTCAACTCTCGATCCTCGATCCTCATAGGTGATGTTTCAACAGTCAGGTTATCTCTCACCTGTACATCATCTACTTGGACCACATGCGACGGATCAGGAATGTACCTCCTCAACTGAGACACATGAAAAACCTCATGCAAATTCGCAAGTGACGGCGGTAAAGCGATACGATAGGCTACTTCCCCTATCCTCTCCAAAATCTGATAAGGACCAATAAATCGAGGTGTCAACTTCTTCGACTTCAAAGCTCGACCAACCCCAGTTATCGGAGTAACACGAAGAAACACATGATCTCCCTCTTGAAACTCAAGTGACTTCCTCCTCTTGTCGTGATAACTCTTCTGACGACTCTGAGCAATCCTCATCTTCTCCTGAATCATCTTAATCTTTTCCGTAGTTTGTTGAATAATCTTCGGTCCAACCACAACACTCTCACCGGACTCATACCAACATAAAGGTGTCCGACATCTCCTACCATACAAAGCTTCAAACGGTGCCATACCAATGCTCGAATGAAAACTATTGTTGTAGGTAAACTCAATCAAAGGTAAATAACAATCCCAAGCACCTCCCTTTTCCAAAACACAAGCCCTCAAAAGATCCTCCAGTGACTGAATCGTCCTCTCAGTCTGACCATCAGTCTGCGGATGATATGCGGAACTCAATCTCAGCTTAGTTCCCAAAGCCCTCTGCAAACCTTCCCAGAACTTCGATGTAAATCTAGGATCTCTGTCCGAAACAATACTCGACGGAATACCATGCAAACTTACAATTTTCTCAATATACAACTCAGCTAATCTCTCTAACGGATAATCCATTCTGATCGGAATGAAATGAGCCGATTTTGTCAATCTGTCAACAATCACCCAAATAGCTTCAAAATTCTTAATTGTCCTCGGTAAACCAGAAACAAAATCCATACTGATACTATCCCACTTCCACTCTGGAATAGCCAACGGTTGCATTAGCCCAGACGGCTTCTGATGCTCAATCTTTGACTTCTGACAAGTCAAACAAGAATAAACAAAACTCGCAATTTCTCTTTTCATTCCCGGCCACCAAAATAACTTTTTCAAATCATGATACATCTTCGTAGCCCCAGGATGAATACTCAGGCCACTACGATGTCCTTCCTCAAGAATACTCTTCTTAAGTTCGGTAACATCCGGAATACACACCCGATTACCAAATTTCAAAACACCATTCTCATCAACTCTGAATTCACCACCTTGACCTTGATTCACTAGAGTCATCTTATCAACCAAAAGCACATCGGATTTCTGACCCTCTCTAATCTCATCCAGAATACCACTCGTTAACTTCAACATTCCCAATTTAACACTATTGTGAGTACTCTCACACACCAAACTCAAGTCTCTAAACTGCTCAATTAAATCCAATTCCTTAACCATTAACATAGACATATGCAATGATTTCCGACTCAATGCATCAGCCACTACGTTTGCTTTACCCGGATGGTAATTCAAACCAAAGTCATAATCCTTCAGAAACTCTAACCATCTCCTCTGTCTCATATTCAGCTCTTTCTGATCAAACAAATACTTTAAACTTTTATGGTCACTGAAAACCTCAAATCTTGACCCGTACAAGTAATGCCTCCATAACTTCAGAACAAATACCACAGCTGCCAACTCTAAATCGTGTGTCGGATAGTTCCTCTCATGAACCTTCAGTTGTCTCGAAGCATAAGCTACAACCTGCTTATTCTGCATCAAAACACCACCCAAACCCAACAATGAAGCATCACAGTAAACCTCAAATGGTTCCGACGGACTTGGTAATATCAGAATAGGAGCAGTAGTTAACCTTCTCTTTAACTCTTGGAAACCTTCTTCACATTTTGAGTCCCAAACAAACGCTTGCCCCTTTCTAGTCAACATCGTCAACGGTAACGCCAACTTAGAAAATCCCTCAATGAATTTCCTATAATAACCTGCAAGTCCAAGAAAACTCCTTATCTCAGAAACTGACTTCGGAGCTTCCCACTTAGATACCGCTTCTATCTTAGAAGGATCAACAGCAACACCACCTCTTGAAACCACATGACCAAGAAAACTAACCTCTTCTAACCAAAATTCACACTTAGACAGTTTAGCAAATAACTTCTTTTCTCGTAGAACTCCTAAAACCACTCTCAAATGTTCAGCATGCTCTTCTTCAGATTTCGAATACACCAAAATATCGTCAATAAACACCACAACAAACTTGTCTAGGTACGGATGGAAAATCCTATTCATATACTCCATAAATACCCCAGGCGCATTAGTCACACCAAAAGGCATTACAGAATACTCATAATGTCCATACCTTGTTCTGAAAGCAGTCTTCTGAATATCCTCAGTTTTCACACGTATCTGATGATACCCCGATCTCAAATCTATTTTGCTGAACACACTCGCACCAACCAACTGATCCATCAAATCATCAATCCTCGGCAAAGGATACCGATTCTTGATCGTCACTTTATTCAGTTGCCTGTAGTCCACACACAACCTCATAGTACCTTCTTTCTTCTTAACCAATAACACTGGTGCGCCCCACGGTGACACACTCGGACGAATAAATTTCTTATCCAACAGATCTTCCAGCTGACTCTTCAATTCAGTTAACTCAACAGCAGACATACGGTACGGAGCCATCGACATCGGCCTAGTACCAGGTACCAAATTAATCGAGAACTCAACTTCACGCTCTGGCGGTAATTCATTCACTTCTTCAGGAAACACATCAGGAAAATCACACACCACGGCTAGATCGCAAATCACCAGTTTATCTTTAGCCTCCAAGGTCGCTAACAGCATAAACAACTCTGCCCCATCGGCTACTTCCTCATTCACCTGCCTTGCTGATAGAAACGAACTCTTTCCTTCCTCAATCTCAGGAAAGATCACAGTCTTATCAAAACAGTTGATATAAACTCGGTTAAACACCAACCAGTTCATACCCAGAATAACATCAATCTGCACTAATGGAAGACACACGAGGTCTATCCCAAAGTCTCTACCAAAAATACTCAAAGGACAATTTAAACAAACTGAAGTAGTAGTCACTGAACCCTTCGCAGGAGTATCAATCACCATACTTCCATGCATCTCAGATATCTCTAATTTAAGTCTCACAGCACAATCCAAAGATATAAAGGAATGAGTCGCACCTGTGTCAATAATAGCTACAAGAGGAAAGCCATTAATATAACACGTACCTCGGATCAAACGATCATCTGCAGAAGTCTCAGAACCCGATAGAGCAAAGACCTTGCCTCCCGACTGGTTCTCTTTCTTCGGCTTAGGACACTGTGGACTGATATGACCCACCTCTCCACAGTTGAAACAAGTCACAGTCTTCGACCGGCACTCTGCAGCCAAGTGACCACCTCTGCCACACTTGAAACACTTCCTCTCAGCACTGGTACACTCATGGACACGATGTCCAGCCTGACCACATCTGTAACACTTAGCAGGGGCACTAGAGTCTCCCCCACTAGGCCTCTTCATCCCACTCTGTCTCTGGAAACCTTTGTCGGCTGCATACGGTTTCCCACGATCATTCTGATTCTTTCCCTTCCTATCAACCCTCTGCTGATAGCTCTCTGCTCTGGCTTTGGTATCCTGTTCAAAAATCCTGCAACAGTCAACCAAGTCGGAAAACACTCTAATCCGCTGATACCCAATAGCCTGCTTGATCTCGGGACGTAACCCGTTCTCAAACTTCACACATTTTGAAAATTCCCCAGTAGCCTCATCATAGGGAGTGTAATACTTCGACAGCTCTGTGAACTTAGCAGCATACTCAGTAACAGACCGATTGCCCTGCTTCAATTCTAAGAACTCTATTTCTTTCTTTCCTCTGACATCCTCTGGAAAGTACTTCCTCAAGAATCTCTCTCTGAACACCGCCCAAGTGATCTCAGTACTCCCAGCAGCTTCCAACTCAGTGCGGGCAGCAACCCACCAATCATCTGCTTCCTCTGATAGCATATGCGTACCGAACCTGACCTTCTGGTTATCGGCACACTCAGTCACTCGGAAGATCCTCTCGATCTCCTTCAACCACTTCTGAGCACCATCTGGATCGTATGCTCCCTTGAACATTGGAGGATTGTTCTTCTGGAATTCACTCAGTTGACGAGCAGCTCCCATTCCCACAACATTCGGATTCCCTCCAAGTACTCCAGCTAGCATACCCAGAGCCTCAGCAATCGCAGCATCGTCTCTACCTCTTCCAGCCATCTCTATTCTGAAAGTCCAACAAGCTAAAACAATAAGTACTGATAGGGTTACACAACACCTATCCCATACGGGGAAATAGAATAATTACGACTCGACTCGACCGACTATGCTCTGATACCACTAATGTAACACCCTTCTAAAATACCCCAAATATTTAATTAAAATAACAATATATCAATCAGAGTAAATATGCAATTAAGGGTGTCACACAATCATTTCACACCATTCACCCTAATAACTGTCATGCTCTTTTATTTAAACAAAATAAACATTTGCATAATTCACAGCGGATAGAAATTAACAACAACATGCAAAACATGTAGCATATTACATGTAAACTGGTTCACAACCAACAATAAAACATTTAAAACATCCCATCCCGATGTTACATCTACCAGAGCATGACCCACTAAGGAACTACACTAGACTCCAAGCACTAGCTCCTACTCAATCACTGCTCGTTACCTGAAAAATAGTTGTAAGGGTGAGTTCCTCAATCGATATAATAAGCATTATAAAATATCATGCAATGTTAAGTAATTTAACACATTTCATCACCCTAATCAGATTACACATTCAGTAACGGCAATATCAACTCAATCATACTCAACATCAACACAACACACAACACACATCACATGTATAATACTGGAATACATCCATTCATATCATACGCCATACATACATTATGCAATGAGACTCCATGCATGCGGTACCGACTATTCGTGAACATATAGTTCAACCTCACCGATCAAATCCAGATACGGCTACCAAGCCCACTAGTCCCACTCATATGAGACCTAGTGACTCACTCACTAATTCCTCACCATGGGAATTAGCTACCACCCCAAGGGCCATGCTATGCACGCTAATTCACCTAGCATGCAAACATCAACAACAGTCCATAATGACTAACTCACTAATTCCTCACCATGGGAATTAGCTACCACCATAAAGGCCACAATATGCATGCTAAATCACCTAGCAATGCAAAATCATCAACAATAATCCACAATGGACATATGCTCACACTCTAAGCCATAAACAGTCCATTCACAATAGCATACATAACATATACATTCACAGTATTATGCATACCATCTTACATCATCAACACATGTATCAAAACATCATATCATGTCAAATAATTAATCACAGTATTAGCACACTCTACTAATACCTATACTGCTCAAAACAACGGGAAATGATCCCTATTACATCATACGCCAATATAGGCCAACCATCAAATAAGTACACAACATTTAAATACCAATTTTTCCACTTTTCAACAGTGTTAACCGGTTAACGCCCTGGGTTAACCGGTTAACGCAACACAGAACACGCTTTCTGGCAAAACTCAACAGTGTTAACCGGTTAACGCCCTGGGTTAACCGGTTAACGCAGACAGAACAGCAATTTCTCAGAACTCACAACAGTGTTAACCGGTTAACGCCCTGGGTTAACCGGTTAACGCAAGCAAAACAGCAATACATCACAATTCCTAACAGTGTTAACCGGTTAACACCCTGAGTTAACCGGTTAACGCAAGACAGAAAGTTGTTCCTGCGCTAACATGAAGCAGAATGCAGAATTCTCCGCATTTTCCGCCGTTGGAGGACTTCCGGACCTCCGATTCCAATTCCGTAAAAAGCTACACTTTCGGAAAATCACTACCCATCCAATTACAGATTCAATTACAGCTTTAACACAGTTTATTCATCATAATTTTTCAGCACTCATCATCCTAATTAGGGTCAATTCAACGGTTCATCACTACCCATTACATGTTAACCCATAATACCCATTAAACGACGATAAACCCCCCTTACCTGAGTTAATCCGGCGAATCTTTAAGCTTTAAGTTTTTCTCTTCTCCAACCTTCTTCCTCTTGCTCTGTCTCTTTGCTCTTTTCCTCTTTTCAGCCGCTTCTCTGCTTTTCACGTGAAACCCTTTCTTTACCAAATGGGACTCTTTTTCTTATTTCCAACTTATATATATTTTCCAATAATTATTATTCCAATAATAATAATAATAATAATCCAATAATTCCAATTATTTAATTAAATTAATAAATATAATATTAACTTAAATTAAATAATTATCTTATTTTTATCGGGGTGTTACATGACATCCTGGAACAATCTTGTATAATTATATTTTAAACATCCAGCAGGTACAAGATATCTTATGTTAAGACATCACATGTGACATCTTGTGAACACTCTTGATTTTACCAAAATTGTTGCCAACACCTAGAACCAACATGTATATATAATGATTATGCTGACAAAACAATAGCCAAGGATACAAATGTCACTGGTCTACATCACTAATACAATACTCATCCAATCCTCACGGGATGGAAGCATCTGTTGGAGAGAGAGAGGTAAAGGATTAACACGAATCATCTGCCTCAAAGGCTCAACCCTAGCTGGGGAAAAGGAAAGGATCTGTTGAAAATTTGTACTATCAACTCTGGCGGGGAATTTTAGGTCAAACCCAATATCAAATGGGAGACAACCTTGTAGAGGATCGAAAATAATGCTCAAAAATCAAGGCTAACAGGGGTCAGGGACAACTCTGCTAGCGACTTGAGGGGAAACCAAAGCTGTTGAATCCATGCAAACTCCTGCGATGATGCACCTACAACTCGCGGGAGGCAATTACGAACTCAGTTGGGGAGACCAACAAAACTCAGCTGGAGATGTTGAAATGCTGTTGGGAAAGAAACAGAGATCATACCAACTGCTTGGGGATAAAACCAATAATGCTTCGCTTTTTAGGGTTTTCCTATTCTCAGACCGCTGTGGATATTCCTTAAATGAAATTGATTGCTCTTTTAAAGAGTAATTGCTTTTATTATTTAAGAAAACAATGATTTTTTATTTTTACACTTAAATTTCAAAATGATCACAATAAAATTTAATTCCATTTAATTGATAAAATAAGAGTAGAAACAATTGGATAAAAAGCTCAACTTTATTTAATAGAATGGTAGTCTATAAATGACAAGACTCCATAGATCTTTACAAAAGTTGAAAATGGTAACTTACATGGAAAAGGGATACATTGAATACAATGATCAATAATCCTTCTACCGCCTTCAATATCCACTATGCTTTTGGATTTGGCTGAAGATGAATCAGAACCAAACATTGTGCTCAAGAAAGTCTTCAACAGTAGAGATCAACAACTTGCAGTTACTTGCCATAACCCTTAATTTTTGCATAAATTGCCCTAAGGTGGGGTACTCAATTTATTGGGAATTTTTTTATGTTTTATGTCTCTAACTTTTTCCTGGATCGCCCTTTCAGGTTTTCAATCCACCGAGATGCTCATTTTTGCCTAAGTCGCCCTTTCGGGTTTACAACTTAGCGAGTTGTTCTTTTCTTTTTAGGCGAAGTATTTCTTGACTGCATCGGCATTCAAAGGACGCGTGAAATCTTCACCATCTGGAGTTGTAAGAATCAAAGCACCGCCTAAAAAGGCTCTCTTAACAACATACATGCCTTCAAAATTAGGAGTCCATTTGCCCCTAGAATCTGGTATGAAAGATAGAATCTTCTTGAGCACAAGGTCACCTTCTCTGAATACACGAGGCCTGACCTTCTTATCAAAATATTTCTTCATTCTCTGCTAATATATTTGACCATGACACATGGCAGTTAGCCTCTTCTCTTCGATTAAATTCAGCTGGTCATATCTGGTATGACACCATTCAGCTTTTGTCAAGTTGGCTTCCATCAGCACACGCAATGATGAGATCTCAACCTCTACCGGGAGCATAACTTTAATGCCATAAACAAGTGAGAAAGGGGTTGCCCCTGTTGAAGGTAGGATGGAAGTATGATACCCATACAAATCAAATGGGAGTATCTAATGCCAATCCTTGTACGTTACAACCATTTTCTGAATGATCTTGTTGATGTTCTTGTTTGCAGGTTCAACAACCCCATTCATCTTAGGTCTGTAAGGAGAAGAAATATGATGTGAAATCTTGAAGTCTTTACAAAGAGCTTCCACCATATTATTATTCAAGTTATATCCATTATCAGTAATGATCTTACTTGGCACACCATACCGGCATATAATCTGATTCTTGATAAACCTCATAACAACTTGCTTGGTCACATTCGCATACGATGCCACTTCAACCCACTTTATGAAGTAGTCAATAGCCACCATAATGAAACGATGTCCGTTTCAAGATTTGGGCTCAATCATGCCAATCATATAAATTCCCCACATGGAGAAGGGCCACAGAGAGGAAATGACATTCAATAGTGTCGTAGGAACATGAATCTTATCCACGTAGATTTGACACTTGTGGCATTTCTTCACAAACTTGCAACAATCAAATTCCATTGTCATCCTATAGTAACCTGCCCTCAACATCTTCTTAGCCATAGCATGTCCATTGGAATGAGTACCAAACGAACCTTCATGGATTTCTGTCATCAACAAGTCTTTTTCGTGTCTATCCACACATCTGAGCAGAATCATATCGAAGTTTCTCTTGTAAAGCACATCACCATTCAGGTAGAAGTTACCGGCTAATCTCCTCAAAGTCTTCTTATCTTTCAAAGATACCCCAGATGGGTAAATCTGACTTTAGAGAAAACACTTGATATCAAAATACCACTACTTTTCATCCATGATTTCTTCAATAACAAACACATGAGTTGGCCTATCAAAACGCATCACAGTCAAATTGAGAATTTCATTCTAATACTTCACCATAATTATTGAAGCCAACGTTGCAAGAGCATCTGCCATCCGGTTTTCATCTCGAGGGATATGATGAAATTCAACCTTTGTAAAGAAAGTTAAAATCCTCCTCGCATAGTCTCTATATGGTATCAAACTGGGTTGATTCGTTTCCCATTCACCTTTGATTTGATTCACAACCAAAGTTGAATCTCGATAAACATCAAGATAGTTTATTCCGAGATCAATGGCCTCTTCAAGCCCCATAATGCAAGCTTCATACTAAGCCATATTATTCGTACACTTAAAAGTTAACCTAACTGTAAACGGAAAACGAGTGCCTTGAAAAGTAATATTCACTGCCCCAATACCATTCCCATACTGATTAACAGCTCTGTCAAATACCACACCCCAACGAGAACCAGGCTCTGGCCCTTCTTCAAGCAATGACTCATCACAATCCTTCATTTTCAAGTACAAGATCTCTTCATCAGGAAAATCATAATGCACTGACTGGTAATCTTCAATCGGTTGGTGAGCCAAATGGTCATCAACGACACTACCTTTGATCTCTTTCTGAGATGGGTTTTCAAGATCATACTCGGATAACAACATCTATCAACAGGCAATCCTCTCAGTTAAAGCAGGCTTCTCAAAAATATACTTGATTGGATCCATCTTGGATATCAACCAAGTGGTATGATTCAACATATACTGACGCAGACGCTTATCAGCCTAAGCTAATGCGCAACAAGTCTTTTCTAGCATAGAATACCGAGTCTCACAGTCAGTGAGTTTCTTACTCAGGTGGTAAATTGCATATTCTTTCTTTCGAGTTTCGTCTTGCTAACTGAGAACACAACCCATACTTTCTTCAAGCATAGTCAAATACATGATCAATGGTTTTCCTTCAACAGGCGGAGATAGAATCAGAGGCTCAAGCAGATACTCTTTGATACTGTCAAAAGCTTTCTTGCATCCTTCGGTTCAATCCCAAGACTGATCTTTCCAAAGAAGCTTGAATATAGGTGCACATGTGGCAGTCATGTGTGAAATGAATCTAGAGATATAATTCAAGCGGCCGAGAAAACCTCTGACTTGCTTCTCAGTTTTGGGCACATGCATCTCTTGTATTGCTTTGACCATAGCAGGATTAACTTCAATACCCTTCTTGCTGACAATAAAGTCTAACAACTTACCAGAACGAACACCAAATGTACACTTATTGGGATTCAAACGGAATTTGTACTTCCTCAAACGCCGGAATAACTTCAACAAATGCTTAACATGCTCTTCTTCATTACTGGATTTAGCAATGATATCATCAACATAGACTTTGATCTTTTTATGCATCATATCATGAAAAGAATGGTCATTTCTCTCTGGTATGTTGCACCAGCATTCTTTAAACCGAAAGGCATCACTCTATAACAGAATGTTTCCCAGGGTGTAATGAATATGGTCTTCTCCATATCTTTGGGTGCCATTTTAATCTGATTATAACCGAAAAATTCGTCCATAAATGAAAAGACTTTGAATTTAGTTGTATTGTCTACCAACATATCAATGTGTGGCAGAGGAAAATCATCTTTCAAAGAAACTTTGTTCAAATCTCTATAATCAACACACATACAGACTTTTCCATCTTTCTTTGGAACATGCACAATGTTGGCGACCCACTGCGGATACTCAACAGTAACGAGGAAACCATCATCAATCTGCTTATGCACTTCTTCTTTGATCTTTACTTCCATGTCGGGATTAGTCCTCCTCAACTTCTGCTTGACTGGCGGGCATTCTGGCTTCAACGGCAATCTATGCTCCATAATCTTAGAATCTAAACCAGGCATGTCTTGATAGCACCAAACAAACACATCTGAATACTATCGAAGAAGATAAATCAACCCCTTCTTAACCTCTGGACACAGTTGTGACCAAATCTTGACTTCCTTCACATCATCTTCAGAACCCAAGTTGACTAACTCAATCTGCTCTTGGAACGGCTGAATGGATTTTTCCTTGTGCTTAAGTAGACGAGACAATTCATCAGACCTTTCTTCATCACTTTTTTCCTCAACCTTAAACACAGGGAATTCAAAGTTTGGAGAAGGAGTAGGATCATTGTGTTCAACGGGTTTAGAAACCAACCTACATAATGATTTGATATTTTGATTTTAGAGAAATGAATTGTGACAAAATATTATGCAGATGGATAATTATTATTCATTTAGTTATGTTTTTTGTGATTACCATTATCAGAAAAGCGAAAAGTAAAAATAAAACATCATAGATGTGGATGAATAGAATTGTATTTTATTAATGATCAAATTGAAAGATTCCTAACAATGTTCAATTCTCCCTTAGGCATAGGAGAAGGGTTTTCAAAAATAACACGAACATCGACAATGATCCAATTGTTGCAAGCTTTTCCGTGCGTCACAAAATTGGTGCAGTCTTCATCTTCATCATCCCCAATCACTGCAGCTGAGTGTTGTTCATTACCATGAATGAACCCTCACCTACTAAAACTAGGTTGCAAGTCTTGAACTTTAACTGCAGACGACCCTTGCTGAAATCTCAAACCAACACGATTTTTGTTCTCGGTGATCTCTACCATACGACCCCACTGATCAGAACTACCATCTTCAACAATCTTCTGAGCGTCTTTAACAGAGGACATAGGTGCCCAACTCTCTTTTCTTCAGCAATGGATAGAGCTTGGAACGGAGTTCCAATCTCATCCTCATCTTCCACATATGAGAAAGACGATAGATGACTCACTAAAAACGCTTTTTCTCCACCCACAATGACGAGCTTATCATTCTTCACGAATTTTAATTTCTGATGCAGAGTGGATGTCACAACTCTTGCCTTATGTATCCATGGCCTTCCTAACAAGCAGCTATAAGCCGGGTGGATATCCATTACCTGGAAAGTAATCTGGAAATGACTCGGACCTATCTTCACTAGAAGGTCCACCTCACCAATAATAGTCTTGCGAGAACCATCAAAAGCTTTGACGATCACGCCACTGTATCTCATTGGAGCTCCTTGGTATGACAATTTGGATAGGGTTGATTTGGGAGTACATTCAACGAAGAGCCGATATCAACCAATACATTGGAAAGTGCATCCTCCTTACAATTCATGGATATATGTAGTGCCATATTGCGATTCCTGCCTTCCTCGGGGAGTTCGTCATCACAGAAGCTCAAATTATTGTAGGAAGTAATGTTAGCCACAATATGGTCAAATTTATCTACCGTCACATCATGTTCTATATAAGCTTTCTCCAATACCATTTGCAATGCTTCTCTGTGCACTTCAGAATTCATAAGCAGAGACAACACTGAAATCTTGGAAGGAGTTTGGAGCAGTTGCTCCACCATATTGAATTCACTTTTCTTTATCAAACGAAGCACCACATCATCATCGTTAGGCTTCAAACTGTTGGATTCACCAAACCGACACTTTGGAGCACTAACCGGATTTTCTACAGGTACTTCAACCTTCTTACCAACATCCTTTACATCCTTTGGGAAAATAGTTGCAAATACACGACCGCTATGGGTCACCTTTGACAATGTTCACAACAAAATTAGTCATAGGCAACAAGACCTCTTGACCATTCTCCATCATTGTTGCATTATACTGATAGGGAACAACTCTATCGGATGCATATGAGATTGGGCCTGCTAACCATATCACTAATGGCGATACCGATCTGTTGATGTTGTTACTGCTGTTGCTATCGAATAGAATTACCACCCGCTCAGGGGTCGTAAAGACTGACACTATCAAGTTGACATCACCTATATCCCTTGACTCTTGAACTTGGATTACATTCTCATCCATCAACTTTTGGATATCTCTCTTGAGAATTGAACACCATGGGGGTTCACACTGCAAATTGTACAACTGTCATGGTCGTGCTCACAATCACTAATCATACACAAGGTCTTATGCATTTCCATAAAATATCGACGAATACGCCGTACATCAAACACCCGTAAACTTTCCAGACAACCATCTACCATATTAATAGAGGAATTACCATGAGCAGGAAATGGGTTAGCTTTAAGATTAGGAGCACAGTCCTCAAAGGACATCTCCCACTTTTTACTAGCTTCTGGACCTCATATTTCAACGGGTAGCAGTTCTCGATATCAGGGCCAGAAGCCCCTTGATGAAAAGCACAATAGAGTTCTGGCTTATACCACCATGGAAGTGGTTCTGGAATTTATGGAGGATTTTTGGTTCGAGAAGGTTCTTGAGAACCAAAGACGGATATAATTCAACATAGGTCATAAGAATAGGGTCAAAAGAGACCTTCTTCCTCTCAAAGTTCAACTGTTGTTGTTGATTATTATTGGTGTTGTTGTTGTAGTTTTTTGTTCTTTGTTGATGCTGATGTTGATGTTGTTGTTGAACTAGCATTGATTGATTATTGGAAAATACTGTAATAACGGATGAAACTTGAGGATGATGTTGATATGGTTACGGACTTCTTCAGAAGTGAGGCCTCCTCTGCCTCCCAAATGATACTGCATTGGTTTCATCTTCCTTCTTCCTGGTGAAACTGTTACCATACTTCTTACTCGAAGATACCTCTTATTTAGAAAAACGTCCCTCACGGACACCCTCTTCTAATCTCATCCCCATATTTACCATTTTAGTAAAGTCATTGGGGTCACTAACAATCATTCGTTCGTAATAAAACGAACTTAGGGTCTTGAGGAAGAGCTTGGTCATCACTTTTTCTTCCAACGAAGGGTTGACCTGAGCACAAGCTCTCTCCATCTCTGGACGTACTCTTTAGACGTCTCTTTGTCTTTCTGAGACATCGACCTCAGCTGGTCCCTATCTGGCGCCATATCAATGTTGTACTTATACTGATTCAAAAATGCCTCACCCAAATCATTAAATGTGCGAACACTTGCACTATCCAATCCCATGTACAACCTCATAACGGCACCAGTCGGTCTGTCTTGGAAGTAGTAAATCAATAACTGATCATTATCAGTTTGCATCGATATTTTCCTAGCATACATGACAAGATGGCTAAGTGGACAGGTATTTCCCTTATACTTTTCAAAGTCAGGGACTTTGAACTTCATCGGGATCTTGACGTTTGGCACTAAGCAAAGTTCAGCAACACTCTTACGAAACAAATCTTTTCCCCTCAAGGTCTTCAACTCCTTTCATAGCTCAATGAATTGGTCTTTCATCTCATCCATCTTCTCATAAACATCCGGACCCCAGATGGCTCGGAATGGTAGATGGTATCCTCAACATGAGGCAATGTGTGAACAACTGGAGGCGTAATAGACATGATCGGGCTAGATGCTGGCATGGAAGCAAGAGTATGCGCAAACCCTTCGGGCACAAAGTTCGAAGGCATTCTCCACGGGAATCCAACAGACATAGCAAAAGCAAACTGAGTGGCAGGTACGGTTGAAGTAGCAATCTCTGAAATAACAGTCCTCTAAGGAGGAGGAGTTACAGGTGTTGGAGAAGATTGACTCTAAGCGGCTAGAATAGCCTCCATCATGGAAGTCAAGCGGGCAATCTCGATCTTTAACTCTCAGTTCTCTTGTTCCAAGTGTTCCATGATTCTCGGATGATTGGCGCGAGTATTTTATCGATGCGTCAGCTTGGCTGAAGCACAAAAGAATAACCAATAAGACATTTTGCGGAAGAAAAACCTGTTATGCAAATGATGCATGAAATGCAATGCTTTGATTTTTTATCTTCAAGGAACATACTATTTTATTTGCAAATATATAATAGTAATAATGGTAACAATTTGATTGACCATAAAAATCTCTTTTATTCATATAATTTGGAAGGATTACACTGAGTACAATTTCAGAAAGCAAAATACAAATACAAGAGAAAAGGAGACTAATCATCCTAAGGATTCCCTAACATCGGTGTCAGATGATCTGACTGCAGGCGCGTACTTCCTTTGGATGAGTCGAACCTCAGACTCAAAAGAAGTCTTCATCTGAGCCTTCTCGAGGACAAGATGATCAACATGTTGGAGAATTGCCATCCATGGCGCAGCGGAATTTAAAATTTTCTCCATTTAGTGATCCTTACGAATGGGCATGATCAGTGATAGAATCGTTACCTCTTGTGGCGATTCAAACCTTTGATGCAGATCTCTGATAATGATCAAAACCTTTGATATAGATCCACGGGGCGATCACGAACGTTGAACGATGACTACGTCTCTACTCAGTCCACACGAACGGATTCCTTCAATCGCAGTGCTAGCTATTATGAATGAAGGCTTTTAGTGAGAGAAAGAGGGAAACAAAATTCCAAGTCTCTACTTGAATTTCTGTCTGAGTGGAATGGAGTCGCAATGCTTCTACCCAAGGGGTTCTATTTATAGAACCATTTGTGTGGGCTTCAAGCCAAAAAACCCCACTTAAGTGCATTTTGGACCATATCTCATAATATGCCAAAATCACTTAAGTATTTGGTACCTTACCATATTTCGTCTCCCACTTAAGTGCACCGTACCTTACGGTGTTCCTTAATTATTCTATCTCTCATCAATCCGTCCTTTGTGTGTGACCCTATAGGTTTTCGTGGCGTTGGCAATTATATTAAATCACGCATTTAACATAATAAACAGTGAGCGGTATCTAGCAACACATCAATGCTACCCAAGTCACGAAAATGTCATGTGATCTGACAAAACCTCCTGTGATAATAATTATGTGTATAATTACCCCTTTGCCCTTATGTCTATATTGAACACAAGGTATAGACCGTGTCACCCTTGTCTAGTTCAATATTGGGCCCATAGACATTTATCCTGTTACGCAGGATTGGCAAATTCCATCTAGGACACTCATGTCCCTCAGCATGCTTCGTGGAGTACTCATCAACTGTCTTTATGGTCATCCAGTTACGGATGACGTTGGATCAGTAATAAGGCACTCAACTCTACATCTAGGATCCATAGTGGTTTCAGGTCGAAGAGTGGTATACACTATTATCACCATGAGAATAACTTATGACACTTTGCATAACTTTCTATATAGTATTCTCATAGCGGGTCAATCCGGTATAAATATTACTCCTAATATTCATACCTATGTTTAAGACTTGATAACTCTTTATCCATGATCCATGAGATGTGATCATCAGTCTACAAACATAATAGTCTTAATGCTTTAATGTTATCCCACTTCACATTAAAGCTCGACTACGGATACTTTAAGAATAGTGCCCTTATGTTTAATATGTTCTCATGATTAAGTCATACTTAATACATTAAACGGACTATCTATTCTAGGGACTTTATTAATCAACCATAATAAAGAAAATGCCTTTTATTATTAATAAATAATTCGATACAAGTACCAAAAGTATTGGCCTCTAGGGCTTACACCAACAATCTCCCACTAGCACTAGAGCCAATCAGACATACCCCGTATGCCCATTGATCTAGTATGGCCATCATGCTTCTGCTGCGCAATAGGCTTTGTCAGTGGGTTAGCAACATTGTCAAGTGTAGGTACTTTACATATTTTCGCACAACGCCTAAGTATGTGTTTGGATCGTTGGTGAGATCTAGGCTCCTTAGCTTGTGCGATAACACCATTGTTATCATAATAGAGACCAATGGGATCCACAATGCTAGGGACTATGCCAAGTTTATTGATCCAAACAGCTTCCTTTGCTGCACTTAAGGCAGTAATATACTCAGCCTCAGTTGTAGAATCAGCAACTGCATCTTGCGTTGAACTTTTCAAGCTCACAGTGCCACCATTTAAGCAAAACACATAACCAGATTGAAATCATTCATATTAAAGCGTCTCAACACTTTGTCTATGTACTCTGACTTAGGCCAAGCATTTCATGATCTATCTCTATAGATCCTGATGGGCTGCTTCACCCAGGTCCTTCATAGAAAAACATTTCCCCAACCAAGACTTTACTTGTTGCAGGGTAGGGATATCGATTCCAATGAGTAATATGTCATCTACATATAATACCAGGAATACGATCATGCTCCCACTAACCTTCTTGTAGACACAAGACTCATCTTCGTTCTTGATGAATCCATACAATTTTACTGTTTCATCAAGGCGAAGATTCCATGAGTAGGTCACAGGCTCATCTTGATCCATGAGTAATACATCACCTTGATCAGATATCCATATATCTCAGGTAGGTGACGTATCCTGCCTGACCTACGCTGGTCTTGTTCTACTTGAGCAGGTTGCTCTTACACAACTACTTGTGTTTCCTACTCTAATTCCTCCATAGGTGTATCGATGCTTTGTGATTCTTGAATTTCTTCAAGCTCTACTTTCCTCCCACTGGTTCCTTTGGAATTAAAATCCTTTTATAGGAAAACTTCAGTTCGAGCGACAAACACTTTGCCCTCTGAAGGATTGTAGAAGTAATATCCTCTTGTTTCTTTAGGATACCCCACAAATAAGCATTGGTCAGATTTGGGCTTAAGCTTAGTTGAAATTTGTCGTTTCACATAAACTTCGCAACCCCAAGTCTTCATGTAAGACATATGTGGTCTCTTACCACTCCATATCTCATATGGTGTCTTTTCAACCTTTTGGATGGAACACGGTTAAGTGTGTAAGCTAATGTCAATGGTGTATGTCCTCAAAAGGAGTTTGGAAGATTGGTGTGACTCATCATGGATCGGACCATGTCCAACAGGGTTCGATTTCTTCTCTCAGGTACACCCTTCCATTGGGATGTTCCAGGAGGAGTAAGTTGGGATAGGATCCCACACTCTTTCAGATGGTCATCAAACTCTAGGATTAAATACTCATCACTTCGATCTGATCGAAGAGTTTTAATATTCTTACCTAGTTGTATTAATGTTATTAATAGGCATTTCAAGATCAAGGACATATGGTCCATTGTTCATTTGTGCAGTAGCATAGAATATATCATTCAAATAAATTGAGAAACAATTGTTCTTTATTATAAATGAAATACCAAACTTGTCCAAACAAGCAATGGAAATAATATTCCTGCTAATTGCAGGTACATAATAATAGTTCTCTAACTGAATTATTAAACCACTAGGTAAAGTCAATACAAAAGTTCCTATGGCTAAAGCAGCAACCTTTGCTCCATAGCCAATTCGTAGGTCGACTTCACCTTTTGCCAAATCTCTACTTCTTTTCAGCCCCTGCACATTTGTATAAGTGTGAGAACCGCATCCAGTATCTAATACCCATGATGCAGAAATAGATAAATTAATAACAAAAATACCTGAAGTTGAAGTCTCTACTTCATTCTTCTTATCTTCCAGGTACTTTGGGCAGTTCCTCTTCCAGTGTCCGGTCTTACCGCAATGGAAGCAGGTGCCTTCTTTTGCTATACCTCCACTAGGCTTCAAAGCAGCAGTGGGTCTGGGATTGGCAACTTCCTTGCCCTTCCCCTTATCACTTTGCTTAGTGGGCCTTTTGTTCTGTCTCTTTCCATTTCCGATCATCAGAATGGACTTCCCTTTTGACTTCAGATTCTGCTCGGCAGTTCTCAACATGGCGAGCAGTTCAGGAAGAGATTTGTCCATATCAATCATATTGAAATTTAGGACAAATTGACTGAAACTATCTGGCAACGATTGCAAGATCAAATCAGTTGCAAGTTCCTTTTCGAGGGGAAAACCCAATCTCTCAAGGTTTTCCACATACCCAATCATCTTGAGTACATGGGGACCTACAGGGGCTCCCTCAGCTAACTTGCTTTGAAAAAGGGCTTTTGAAACTTCAAACCTCTCATGCCTTGCTTGCTCTTGATAGAGCAACTTCAGGTGTTCGATCATATCGAACGCTGACATGTTCTCATGTTGCTTTTGCAATTCTGAGTTCATGGTAGCCAGCATGAGACAAGCAGTTTCATTGGCATCATCGACATGCTTCTTATAAGCATCTCTTTCTGCCTTAGGTGCAGAACTAGGAGGTTCCTCTTCAGGAACAGGTGTCTCCAAGACATACAGCTTTTTATCATGTTTGAGGACAATCCTCAGGTTTCGGTGCCAATCCATAAAATTTGTCCCAGACAATTTTTCCTTATCAAGGATTGATCGCAGGATGTTGTTAGAGGTGTTTGCTGTCATGGTAATCTACATAAGGATTAATGAAAATATAAGTATCATTGACATATTTAATTAGGCCTTTAATTAAACATGCTCCCACTATTTTACTCAAAACAAATGACCCTCATCATTTGATTCGGAAAATCCCGTTGGAAGATTTTCTAGTGGGTCGAGATCCATATTTCACTTCGTTCTAAGTCCGCGTAGGCGGATTACACAAAACTAGGTTATTTAGGTAGGAACACCTTCCAATTGTATCTCATACAACTCTCGAAAATTTCAATTGGGTGAATAACTCCTTATTCCAATCCATCATATGGATTATTCCCAACTCTTGCTTCTAAACATATATAATAAAATTATAATTAAGTTTGAACCATTGTCTTAGCAGTTGGATATTACATTTATCCCATCGCACCCTACTAATATAGAACATGCACCTCGCGTAGGCGAAACCTACATATCCTATACCAATCTTGATGAGTGCTAAAACTTGGAAAGCAAACACATATAATATTATTATAATTTGTTTAGTTAAGTTTGACCCATTGTTTTAACAGTTGGATATTACAATTATCCCATCGCACCTTACTAATATATAGATCATGCACCTCGCGTAGGCGAAACCTACATTATCCATTACTAGTCTTGATGAGTGTTAAAACTTGGAAAGCATAAACTTAATATTTAATTTTGAGGGAATTGCAATTTTCTGATCTCACCGGCTTGTTTATCATATAAACCGTCTCTCACATTCATCAACATACATTCACATGCATCAACATACATACAAACAAAAATGAAACAGTTATGGCCCCTAGCGCAATTGTTCTCCCAAGCCAATGAGAGAACCTAAGCTAACCTACAACGATCTAAGCTTCTCCAAGCAAGATCTTCAAGGTTGTCCTCCTTTGGCACTGACTTCTTTGCTTTCTTCATATCATTACATTACATGAAAGAAACTCGTTTTACATACGAGGGAGTGAGATGAGAAAAGAAGTTACATTTGGGAGATTAAGAGAGAGACACGACACGCAGGTCGTATTTTAAAAACCCAAAATAAAACAAAGGAAAACTAAGGCCATAACCGATCACCACAAGACAATAATAAACACTTTATTATTATTATAATTAATTCCTTTAATTAATTAAAATCAAATTAAATTTCGACGACCGATCACACTGCGCAGAATTAAAATCAAATTAAATTTCGACGACCGATCACAAATGAAAATTTTTAATGAACAATTCATTTAAAATTGACGTCGTCTTTCGTATCAACACTTGATACTTCAAAGCACTTTTTCTAGCCGAACCGGTGAATTTTTCCTTGCGTTAACCGGTTAACCATATGCGTTAACCGGTTAACACTGTTTGAAAACATTTTGAAAATTCTTTTCTGCCTTGCGTTAACCGGTTAACCATATGCGTTAACCGGTTAACACTGTTTGAAAATGTTTTGGAAAACTGTTTTCCGCCTTGCGTTAACCGGTTAACCAAATGAGTTAACCGGTTAACACTGTTTGAAAATTTCAAAAAATTTAATTCGCATTCCGTTAACCGGTTAACCGTATGCGTTAACCGGTTAACACTGTTCCAAAATTAAAAAAAAAAATATTTCGTATTGCGTTAACCGGTTAACCATACGCGTTAACCGGTTAACACTGTTCGGAAAAGTGTTTAGAACACACAACTCTTGTGTAATCAAACCCCAATCGCATAACTCTCTGACAACACAACCCTTGTGCCGTCACTAACCCTGATGCACCAATTTCAGACCGTCAAATACGTCTCGATTGTTAATTCAGTATGATTGATCAACACGTCATTGCTTCACCATACTAATGTCGGATCAAGAAGCAAACGACCATTGATCGCTCAAAGGAAAACAATCATCGAGGTTTTTGAATGAACGAAACGAGAACACTATATCATATATAATGTATTTTGCATCAGGATCACATATATCACATATATGTAACTTGATCGATCTTAATTTAACCTTTGATTCATTCTGTTTTAATCATATTATTACAGAACAAAAACAGATATCAGATTCATGGTTTCGTAAGTGGCTCTGATACCACTGTTGGAGAATTGCCATCCATGGCGCAGCGGAATTTAAAAATTTCTCCATTTAGTGATCCTTACGAATGGGCATGATCAGTGATAGAATCGTTACCTCTTGTGGCGATTCAAACCTTTGGTGCAGATCTCTGATAATGATCAAAACCTTTGATATAGAACCACGGGGCGATCACGAACGTTGAACGATGACAACGTCTCTACTCAGTCCACACGAACGGATTCCTTCAATCGCAGTGCTAGCTGTTATGAATGAAGGCTTTTAGTGAGAGAAAGAGGGAAACAAAATTCCAAGTCTCTACTTGAATTTCTGTCTGAGTGGAATGGAGTCGCAATGCTTCTACCCAAGGGGTTCTATTTATAGAACCATTTGTGTGGGCTTCAAGCCAAAAAAGCCCACTTAAGTGCATTTTGGACCATATCTCATAATATGCCAAAATCACTTAAGTATTTGGTACCTTACCATATTTCGTCTCCCACTTAAGTGCACCGTACCTTACGGTGTTCCTTAATTATTCTATCTCTCATCAATCCGTCCTTTGTGTGTGACCCTATAGGTTTTCGCGGTGTTGGCAATTATATTAAATCACACATTTAACATAATAAACAGTGAGCGGTATCTAGCAACACATCAATGCTACCCAAGTCACGAAAATATCATGTGATCTGACAAAACCTCCTGTGATAATAATTATGTGTATAATTACCCCTTTGCCCTTATGTCTATATTGAACACAAGGTATAGACCGTGTCACCCTTGTCCAGTTCAATATTGGGCCCATAGACATTTATCCTGTTACGCAGGATTGGCAAATTCCATCTAGGACACTCATGTCCCTCAGCATGCTTCGTGGAGTACTCATCAACTGTCTTTATGGTCATCCAGTTACGGATGACGTTGGATCAGTAATAAGGCACTCAACTCTACATCTAGGATCCATAGTGGTTTCAGGTCGAAGAGTGGTATACACTATTATCACCATGAGAATAACTTATGACACTTTGCATAACTTTCTATATAGTATTCTCATAGCGGGTCAATCCGGTATAAATATTACTCCTAATATTCATACCTATGTTTAAGACTTGATAACTCTTTATCCATGATCCATGAGATGTGATCATCAGTCTACAAACATAATAGTCTTAATGCTTTAATGTTATCCCACTTCACATTAAAGCTCGACTACGGATACTTTAAGAATAGTGCCCTTATGTTTAATATGTTCTCATGATTAAGTCATACTTAATACATTAAACGGACTATCTATTCTAGGGACTTTATTAATCAACCATAATAAAGAAAATGCCTTTTATTATTAATAAATAATTCGATACAAGTACCAAAAGTATTGGCCTCTAGGGCTTACACCAACACAACAATCTTCTTCCAAGCACCGGAAGGCTAAGGCATACTAGAGGAAGATGAACCCTCTGGCTCTCTCTACCTCTTCATTGCTCGGTCTTCAAAAAGTTCAATAAATGCATCTTTGTCTTTAGACTCAAGCCTCAACTCCTCATACTTTCTGCTCAAAGCATGGAACCTCTCTTCCCACATATCCTTCTCTTGCTTCATCTTGGCGAGTGCGTCTTCCAACTCCTCTATATCTTTGTTAGGGAGAGTTGATGGCTCAGCCACAACCATAGACATAGGTCTCTCACAAGCATAAGGCATCTTCAATTCCAAAGCCCTCTTCTTCACCCAAAGAGTGTAAGCTTCCAAAGCTACACAGTTGCATGGACCAAGCTCGAATCTTCCTTTCCTATGCATATTATGCCAAACTTGTATCATCTTATGCTTCAAATGTTGGAATCTTTACTCTCTTGGTAGAAAAGATATTCTAACTGCGTGTTATTAAGTTTGTCTCTCAAGGGGAACCCAAGTTGTCGACGAGCCAAAGCAAGGTTATAGTTAATTCCACCTTGTGTACCAATGAGAGACACATTATACAATTCACCATAACTATCAATAATACCCAAGCTACTCAATGTAGAATCATACCAACTTATATCATCATTAGTTAGAGACATAAGTCTCTGATACCACCGTAGACATTGTTTATTCTCCACAAAAGCAGGCGTCTGAGACAAGTGCGAAATAAACCACTTGTACAGAAGAGGAACATAATACACAATAGTTCTACCACCTTTAGAATTACTCAAGTGCAAAGAGAAGTACATATCACCCAAAAAAGTAGGCACAAGATTCCCAATCAAGAAAATTCTAATGGCATTAACATCAACAAAATTGTAAATGTTAAGGAATAAAGTTAAACTATAGATGTGCAACACAAAGATAGCTTCAAAAGCATCCAGACTACCAGCTTGAGCAAAGGCAATAGATTTCTCAATAAGGAACTCGGAAGTCAACCCAAAGATTCCTCCTTTCTTCACCCAATGAGCCTCAATCTCATACTTTTTCAAGTGAAGAGATTCAACTATAATATGAGATTTGGGAATCTCTTCCAATCCACTAAAAGGCACTTTGTCAAAAACAAGTATTCCCAAGAGATACACGTACTCCTCTAACGTAGGCATGCGTTGATAATCAGCAAAGTGAAACAACGATAGAGAGGGCCATAAAACTAAACCAACACACTCAAGAGTCCTTCGACCTCATCAGCAGATAACACAGATAGAAGCTTCCCATGACGTTGCTTGAAATCCAAGGGATCTAGTACAAAAGATGATAGCTTCCTTAACTCTTTCAAGTCAGGACATCTGAAACTATACTTATCAGTGTTCCTTCGTCCATAATACATGGTCTGAAAATATTCGCAAATAAAACCTCAGTTCCTTGAAGCTATTTTCGTGTGATGAATGTTATGTTGCGCATGAATGCATGAATGCAACAATCACAAATAAGGGATCACCCATAAGGCAAACAAACAAAGGTTAAGGGATGAATCAAGTCATTGTCAAGATCAATCATCCATTTTGGTGGATTATGGTTTTCACTTTATCAGCACCCAAGTTCCATTAATATTAACAAGACTTGATTGGATCAACCAATAATCAAGGGCTTGTTGTGAGTCACGAGCATGGTGTCAGGTTAAGAACCATCCCAAATGAGTGTGTAGCGGTGTATTCGTCGCTATATGATCTATTGGTTAAATCATAAGCTAAGAGATACATTCAAATTTCGAGTCGCCACCGCACTTTTATTTATCCAAAGGACTGGCTAAAAAGCGAACAAAAGCCTAAGAAGTTTTACACGTAGAAAACTAATAAAAAGATCAGAGAGTCTGGGTAAGGGGTAAATTACGCAATGGGAAGGTGTTAGGCACCCACTACGTCCTAGGTACTCCTAGGGAGCCCTTTTCACACTTGTTATGCTAAATTATTATTTATTATGACAAAAATATTGTGCAAACATGATTGGGATGGTGAGAAAAGAATATACAAATTTTATTATTATTGGGTTCGAACGGATGAACCCGTTGCCTACGTACCTTCCATCAAAGGTAAGGATCAGAACGCCGTAGTTCGGCTAAAAGATTTCCAAAAGTGGGTTAGGTTCAGTTTTAAACACAAACCCTAGGTCTTACGTTATCCACGGGAGAAAACTCAACCTTATACAAACAACAACGTCCACCATGTGAGAACAGCTTCAACTTGCCAGGGAGGGGTTAACCCTATAATAGGCAAGGAAGGCTTACAATTCAATCACTAAAGACAGAAGGTGAGATTAACATCAACCACTAAGATAAATCAAACCTATAGCTCATGTATGAGAAGATTAATGGACAAAGCCAAAACAAGTGAATGAGTGAAGTTACTGATTATGATTATGAAAATGGAGTCAAAGTATGATTAAGATCAATTCAAATAAGTATTATGAAAATGAAGTTTGGAAAAAAGGTCAAGGACTTGAGTCCAGGTTTTTAATTAGAAAACATGAAAATGTTTGCACAACACTTATGTCAAGTTTAAAAGATAAAGTGTGAAAAGGTTCTAAGACGTAATGAATGATGAATGGATGAAGATGGAAAGTAAAACTTCTTAGAGGGTTCACTTCTTGAAATCATATAGCAAATGATTCAAGTGTGTCCTTTGGAATAGCAATTAATAATAACAAACAAGCAAAGCAAGCAAAAGCGGATATCGGATGCCAATCAATGGTCTTATACCAATCTCCCAAAACAAAACGGGATATCAGAAGCCACTCAATGGACTTACACTAATCTCCACAAGCAAAGAAATAAAAAGCGGATACCGGATACCAATAGATGGATTTACACCAGTCTCCTAAAACAGAAATGGATATCAGATGCCACTCGATGGTCTTACACTAATCTCCTCAAAAGAAAAACAAAGATGAACTATGGAAGTCAACTGCCAATCTATCTGGACTTAGGTTAACTCCACAGTATGCTCACAGGAAATCCAATGCCACATCACAGGGACTTACAATGGATCCTCACATACAAGAACAAAAGCAACATTATGATCACAGGAATGCAAATGCCAACTTACAGGGACTTATAATTGCAACCTCTCACACAAACAGATGGAACAAACTATGATCACAGGAAAACAGATGCCAACTTACAGGGACTTATAACTGTATCCTCACATACAAACCAAACAGATCAAATTATGATCACAGGATAACAGATGCCAACTTACAGGGACTTATAACTGTATCCTCACATACACACAGATAAACAGAAGATATGAGTGACCAATGAGGTCTTACACTCTATCCTTCCATATCGCAGGAGCAAATGCCAAAGCAATGGACTTACAATTGTCCTCAATGGGCAAACAACAATAACAAAAGTCAACAGACAAATGATATGATCATGCACTAATGGCAATTGATGATGATAAATGCATAGCATATAAGCAGGCAAGTGCATATGAAGCAATCAATCAATCAAATGAGAATCAAACAACACACTCTATAGCCAAACAATGGGGGCTCACACAAGAGGGTTTGACTTTGAAAGTCCACTGTAATGGGTGAAAGTTGCTCTTAACCTGGCCATTGAGGGGCTCAGGTGAAGCAGATGAAAAGGAGATGAGGGGTGTGCCTCATTGCTTCTATCTCAAATCAGAGAGAGCATCAAAGAAAGTGTGGGAGTTCAGAAAGTAGGAACTCTCTCCACATTATTGACTCGATTAGATCTTGGGTATTTATCTCAATGCTTCAACCAGGTACTGGGAGCAAAGAGAGGACACACTGAATAGTGGGGGATAGATTGCTTATCCCTACCTTCCACCAATTGCCTTACTTGAAGGACTTTCCCTGCTTAGGACAAATATAAACAAACACAGGCATTGCCTCTTAAGGAGGACTTCAGACAGTTTGCCCGGTCAAATAACAGACCGGGTCTCCAGACTACATGAAGAAGAAGTAATTATACCTCAAAGCAAATGCTAAATAGCAAAGCAAGCAATCAAGTTCAAAGAACTTAGGCAACTAAAGTACCTGAAAAAGTCAAACTCATTAGTAAACAAGTCAACAGTCAAAAGCAAAAGAAAATGAACCAATAGTCACACAGAAGGACCAATTGTGCAAGGCACAGAGACTCAAGCATATGAGTCACCTACAAAACAAATGTTAGCACATGATAAACAAAACAACTCAATCAAAATTGAAAGGTCTTTGGGGTATTGTAGCTCAACCTGAAACAGATGAACTCAACATAAGCTTAGAAGACCACTAGGACTAGCCTAGGGTCAAAGATGAAAGAAAAAGGTCAAGGCAGCAAGCAATATTCAATCAAAGTCAAATTCAATCATGTAGGAATCAAACACAATTGGATTCAAACTTATATCATGCATCAAGGTCATTTCATAAGCCAAAGAATGCAAAGCATAGCAAAGGAGGCATACAAAAGTCAACAGCAAAGACTTCATTCAAAAGTCAACTCAAGCATTTTCAAAAATCATGAAATAAATCACACTCAATCCTAACATCTAACATGGTATACATGTCAAATTTCATGGCATTTGGATGGGAGGAAGGCAGTCAAGTAAAATCATGAAGTCAAATCAAATTCAAGTAAGCATGGTGGAAGTCAACAAGCATGGGTCAACTTCAAAAAATCATATCAATTTGAAAACAGAAGATAAATGAGTGAGATTAACACCAATGCAAAGCCTGAGATGTTTAGTTATCACATATGAAATTTCATGGTCATACAATAAGATTTGAGAATTTCACAAAAGATTTGGCAAGGCATAGCACAAAAAGTCAACAAATGACCAAGTATGGAAGAAAATTCTCAATCAAATGGAAAACAACAAGATTAATTCCAAGAAAATTCATACACAAACTAGACATGTAAAGGATCATTCATGCAAAATTTGGGGTCAATTGGATAAGAGGAATCATGTGAACAAAAATTGGGAAAAGACATGATCATGGTATAGCACCAAATGCAACACACAACTTCAAAAAATCATAACTATCAATCCACATATGATAAATGCACAAACTTTATATGGAAATGAAGATCAATGTGTCTAGTTTTACCACAAAAAATTTCAAAGGCATTGGATGCAATATGACAATTTCATAAAAGGAATGGCACAATGTATCATTTATGCACACATGTGAAGAAAATAATTATCATTAAAAATCCAGCCACTGAAAAATTAAATAAAATTCACCATAAAATTCTACACACATTCATGAGTATGAGGAAAAAATTTCACAATTTTTGGATGAAATGTGAAGGAGAAATTAATTATTGAAGTTGAGTGAAATAATTGATGGAATATTGAACATGAAAGCATGGCAAATTGGTCAACTAGGAGTCAACCGATGGCAGACTTGTAATTTCTGCCAACTTAAATGAAACGACACAGCATAAGGCAAAGGTGATGAAATGTTGTGATTGGCCCATTTTCAATGAAACAGTACACGCATGGAGAACCAACAAAAACAACCAATTGAAATCCATGTTCTGGGCAACATTCATACAGTATTAGGGTTTGGCAGCAACATACATGTATCCTCATCAATCAAACACTAAACCATGAATGACCAACATATCCAGCCTCAACAATAAAACACGGCCATGAAACAGCAGTAACAACAGCATATAAACATGTAATCAATACAAGTTCATCATCAATATACACCCTCAACCAAAAATTCGAAAGGCAATGGCAATCAACAAGGCAATGACAAAGTTCATGTAATGTCTAAAGCAGCCCTAAACCAAACATAACTAACACAACTCACATGGATTTCTGGGCATATTCAAAGCAACAGCAGCAGGGTTTGAAATTCATGTTCATCAAAATCAAACCGAACAAACAACAGCAAACATATGCATAAGTCCTGGGTTCACGTGCAGTTTAAGGTTTGGCCAACAATGCAACATCAACCATCATCATGTAAGTATTATAAACACACATTAAGCAACAGCATGGTATGGGTGAGATTTATACAGTAAGCAGGTTGACAGCATGGCAAGGACATGACAATGATCATGCAATAACTGACAGACAAACAATCCTAAACACAAATCAATGAAAATTTCTGGAAACTTGTCTCGAGTTCACAACAGCGGCAATGTTTAGCAGCATCAGGTGTTCATCAACATCCAAACAAATTTAAACAATAAACACACAACTGCATACAACAGCATGGATTGAACATGTAACATAGATTTTCTAGGCAGGGTCAGGTTGGAACAGCAGAGCATGGAAATCAATCATAATCAATTGAAATTCAGCATAACAGCAAATACAAACAACAATAACAGGCAACAATAGCAGTAAGTGAACAGGGCAAGTTTGCTGGAAAGTCACTAGTGTTTCCACAACAGCATGGTATTTGCAACATTCAAGCAATCAACATCATGCCAAATTCGACCAAGCAACATCATGTAATCATCATGTAGGCATCAAGCAAACAGAAAACTTCAATGTGCTTCATGTCATAAACATTAAAACAACACAAGCATGACAAAAAGATTTTGGGCATAGCAAGTAGTTTAACAGCAGCAAAGGTATTCATCAATAGCAGCATCAATTCCATTGTTTATGGTTCATCAACATCAAACAAGTTTTAAACACAAACACCTAATGTCATGGCCTTGGTACAGCAGGTTCATGTAACACACAAGCAGCAGTCAATCAGCTTTGAATTTTATGGGGGTTTCATGCAATACTAGGTTTCACATACAGCATACAATCCCAACAAGATCATGAGCAAACTCCGGACAAAGTTATGTTTAAGTAGCAACAGCATTCATGGCATGAACAAAAACATATCCAGCATATGGCAATGAGCATTAACAGCAGAACAACATCATCATAACAGCATCATCTTCTCATGATCTTAATCATCGAACAACAATCGAAACAAGCAAATCACATAACAGTACCTAAACAGCATGGTTCTATGATCTGAGAAACAACAGCATTCATCACTTTTATCACAACAGCAATGGACCAAAACAATCATGAGAAAATTCTGGACATGATAAGTTTTGCAAAACAGCAGTATGATATCATCATCATATTCATGGTTTATTAACAGCATGTCAAACGTACATCAAATAAACCAGTTTTTATCATACAATCACAACAGCAGGGCAATTGCTCATCATCAGAGCAGCATAGCAAGAATTCCAACATGCAATCTCAACCAAAACAAACAACAGTAACAACATAGCATTTGGGAAAAAATCTGGGCAGAGTTTATGGTTCAAGCAATAACAGCAGCACCAAAATTCGTCCAACAACAACATGGCAATGAGAATGTTCCTACTGCAGCCAAACAAAAGCATACATTCATATTTCAAAACTGCAGCAGGACTTTAGCAGCATGGTATCGTGTGACTTCATGCAATCAATTCAAACTGAAACCCAACAAAAACTCACAAACAGCATGGCAAAGGCATTCTTCTCATGTTCATTAACAGCAATCAACAAACAGCACCCAAACTCGATCAATCATAACAAACACCAACATGTGGATTTTACAAGCAAGTTTAAAGGTTTTCAGACAGCAAGGCATATGCAGCAATGGTATTGGTAACTTCGAGCAAGCATCAACAATCATCAAACAATATTAGAACAAGCATGCTCATGGGAAATCCTGGACAGCTTAAAGTTTCAAAATAGCAGCATATGCATTGTTTTATTATCAACATTAAAACACATTCAAACACCAAAAGACAAACAGCATGAAAAATGATTGTGATATTCACACTGCAAACAGACAACAGTAAGACCAAACAAGTTTCTGGGTTCAACAGCATAGTTCATCATGTATTCACCACTAATCATCGTTCAAACATGATTTACATGGATTTCTAGGCATGGTCATGAGGTTTCAATGTAACAGCATGGCAGCACATGTTATCACCAACATCAAAACAAAATGACTAGCACACAAACAAACACATTATTCAGCAAAATTTATCAACCATGATCAAAATAAACCTAACCAGCCTCAATGCTCATGCAATAACTAAAATCAACTAACATCAATCAACAACAGCATAAGCGCATTCATGAGATTTCCTTGGCAGTTTAAGGCAGCCAAACAGCAGGGGTACACATCAATTTCATCATCATAAAACCAGTCATGAACAAACAAACATAACAGAAGCAACAATGATCAAGCATATGCATAAATTCTGGGTTCTCATGCAATAAACCCTAGGGTTTAACCAACAGCAACATGAGCTTCAACATACAAGCAACAGTCATGCGCAAACAAACACATCCAGCAGCAATAATCCAACAAGCCATGCAACAACTATCATCATTTAACATCAACCAACCACAAAACAACATTTAACTCTGTGGAAATCTGGACAGAATTAGGGCTTTAATGCAACAGTATTCATCAAGTTTATGCAACATCATCATGAATCAACATGCCCAGAAAATGAAACCAAGCATGCCAATAGCTTCAACAAGCATCAAACAACAAGAATGTGATATCATATTTCATTAACTCATCATGTCCAAGCTAAATCGAAGAAAAATGCATTTTACACATGAAAATGAAAGTTCAGATTTAACACGATATAGTCAACCATTTCAAGCAAACTACCATCCATTAGAATCAGCATCAAGTGAACTATCTAAAGCATATCATGGCATGGTAAAAGGAGGAGGTCGATTCACTTACTTATTTTGGAAGAAAACGTGAAACAGTGGTTATTTGATGGTATTTGTTCAAACAGTCGAAGATTTCGGCTCTAGATGAGGGATGATGAAGGTGCTTCAGCTCAAAATTGCTTGGAAATGAGTAACTTGCGAACTGCCATTGAAATGACTTGAAGAAAACAGAGCTTGATAATGTGGTTTCAGTTTGGAAATGAAGTCCAAAAATGCTCCCAAATCGTATCCAAGTGAAGGAACAATGAAGATTGTTCAAGGGTTTTTAGTGTTGGTGCAGAAAAAATTCAAAAATGCCAAAATGCAAAATGTGAAGGTGATGTGTATTTGGTCTGTGGCTGCAGCTTCTAGGGTTGGCCAATGTCAGAAAAAAGACTTTATATGGTCTGTTTTAGGTTGGTTTAAGGAATGATAAACTTGATTAGCTTAATGAGAATGATTTGCATTTTTGCTAATTGGCATATAAGTGAGTATGGGAGGGTGTATGCTGCACGTTTGGGCTGGGTACAGGCTGCTAAAGGCCACTCCAAATGCTGTTTGTGTGTGCTGCAGAACTGTTGTACTTGCTTTCCTTTATTTGAAGCCAATTGCCAATTTTCAAGTTTTTTGCATTTTGGTTAAAATGATGGTGTAATGGTGGTATGGTGATGGTTTATGGCTTGGAACAAATCACAAATGTGATATGGAACATTTCCCAATTGACCAAATCAAGAAAAAGTCAAAAACTCAAAAAGTCAAAGTTTGGTCAAACTTTGAATTTAAATGAAAAAGGTCCAAAAATGCCATTTTGAATGGTAAGGTTTTAGGTCATGAAATTTATATTTTTGGAAAGAGGATGAAAAATGTGGTTTGTAGGAAAAAACCCCACCAAATTTGGCCTTATGGTTTGAGAGATATGGCTTGTTGAAGTTCAAAAATTGGTGAAAATGATTCGATCATATCTTGACAACCACACATGGGATTTTGATGTTCTTGGACTTTTTGAAAATGGGAGAACAAGATCTTCAACTTTCATGTTGGGCAAAAATTCATTTGAAGCTTGTATCATGTTGTAAGTTGAGGATCAAGAAGTTTCCATTTTTGGCAGTTGAAATTACAGGTCCACTTTCTATTTCTGGAAAATTTCTGATTGGCTTGATTTTCTTCCATGATGAGGTTGAACATGATATATGAGGCTTATACAAGCATGAATGAACTTCTTCAGATCAATTCTATCCATCAAATTCTTGATTAAATCAACTGTTGACCAAGTTTGACTGTCTGTTGACTTTTCTAGGGTTTTGAGTGACTGGACCACTTCTGATGAATTCCAAACCCTAATTCCTTGAGAACTTGACTTCAAATGATGTCCCAAGATGTATGAACTCTTGATTATTGATCATGATGCCCAAATTCCACAAGAATGGCCATCATCCATTGCTTTGACTGATCAATGACTGACTTTGACCTAATTTCTGATAGTTGCTTCAACTGCAAGCAAAAAGGTTAGACTGACAATATTTTTGTACTTTTTGAATGATAAACATATGAAAAGCAAGCATATACAAATGCAAAGTATGCTTGGTGATCAAGAAACAAACCCACAAGGCAATCTATCCACTAAGAGGAAAGCAAAGGCATGCAATGATCCTTGAGGCCATGATATGAATGATATGGGCCATGAGGGATCTTAGGGCCCAAAATTGGGGTCTTACAGATGCCCCTATTTAAGGTCATTCTAGCCGGAGAAGTGAAGTTTAGAAATCTTCATCTCGACGCGGTAGAATGGACTTAAATAACAGTAATGAGACAAATTTTGGTCCCTAAGAGACCTCATGATGCAAATGTATGTATGCAAAAGACGCAAATTCTGTGGGGAATATGATTCACACAGAAGAAAAGACGATCCATCGGAGTAATACACTCACCAGGAACAGAGACTCTAACAAGACTCTATGGGGATAATAAAAGAAAAAGAAATGTGTGAACAAGACACGACTCCAAACTGGGGAAGATAAAACTGACATAACGTGAACAAGACACGACTCTGATTAGGAGATAACAGAAAAACAGACAGGAGAACTCACTGGGGAGTGAAGAACTCACACTGGGGAAAAGAATTTTCCAAAGGAAAGTAAATCCATTGGAGAGACACAAGCTGACTCCTGGAGAAGCAAAAGAAAACTCCACTGGGGAAGTAACAAAGAAATGAGATGTTACCAGGCATACGGGTAACAAACTCAGGAAAATCTGACTCCACAGAGGGACCGAGGTCATAATAGGGAGCAGAAAGGAGGGAACACCAAGGATACCGGTTACTGGGTATATAATAGGTGACCGACCAAAGCGTGAATTGGATTTCACTTCCAAAACACTCATCATCCTGAAGAGAGCTAGAACAGCAGACTTGTTTATAGGATAGACATTCAATTCCACAAGGAAAATGAATCTTACTCTGAGGGGAAAACAACAAAAGATCGACCCAAGAGTGAACGAGATATAATATCCATTACCGTCAGAACGTGGATAGAATACTCAGATCAGACATATTATTCATTATCGGCAGACCGTGAATAATATACTCGAAAGGAAAATTATCCTGAACTGGTTACTGGGTTGTTTATAGGATAAAATTCGAAGACGTGAATTGGTTTTCACTTCCAAAACACTCATCATCCGAAAGGAGGGCTTGAAAAAGCAAATCGACTTAGGATGGACATTCGAATCCACAACGGGAAGACGAATCTTACTCAACTGGGGACACAAACCCAAAGAGTGCATGAGATATAATATCCATTACCGGCAGACCGTGGATAAGATACTCGCATGAGATATATTATCTATTACCGTCAGAACGTAGATAATAAACTCGCATGGTAAGAAACACCAGAGATACCGGTTACTGGGTATATAATAGGTGATCTACCGAAAACGTGAATTGGTTTTCACTTCCAAAACACTCATCATCCAAAACACAAACTGGTTCAAGGATGGATACTCGATTCTACAAAGAATACGAATCTTGCTCAGTTGGGGAAAATCAACAAAGGATTCCAACTAAAGAGCGCATGAGATATATTATTCATTACCGGCGGACCGTGAATAATATACTCGCAAGGAAAAGACACCAGAGATACCGGTTACTGGGTATATAATAGGTGACTAACCAAAAAGAGAGACAATCGATACCAAGCATCCGGGTAAACGAAAGACAACTCAAAGGATAAATTGCAAGCATCCGGCAATTATCCAACAACAAGAAATTCGACTCCACAAAGGGAAATAACGAATCTTACTCGACTGGGGAAACGCAAAAGGTTTCGACTGAAGAGTGCATGAGATATACTATTCATTACCGGCAGACCGTGAATAATATATTCGCATGGAAGATTATCCACAACCGGTTACTGGGTTAACAAAGGATAAATCAACCGAAAAGAAAGGTATCGGGATACCAAACTAGGTATATAATGATAACCAATCAAAAAGAGCAACAGACATTACCGACAAAAAGGGTAAATGAAAGGCGAACTGCTGAGGATAAATTGCAAGCATCCGGCAATTATCGACAGAAGACTAGCTGGGGATGCACTGGTAAACAACCAATGATCCGGGGAACAAATCACTAGCATACGGTGAAAAGACCCACTGGGGATAAAATTGCTAGCATACGGCAATTATCCACAAAAGACTTGCTAGGGATATAAGTGCTGATCTGAGCAACTTATACAAGCAAAGGAAAATCATCATCAAATATTGAATGAAGATAACCACAAAATTAGGGTTTACATCTACCGAATACGGGGTAGAAGACCAACAACTCCGCGTGGGGATAGAACAAATCACAAATCCGCACGGGAAACCAAAATAGGGTTTATAACAAACCACAAACTGCTGAAGAGCAGGAAAATAGGATTTACAACTACCGGGCAGGAGGTAGAAGACCAAAACTCTGGCTGGAGAATAAAAGGTGTATAACCACAAATTCTGTTAAGAAAGCCAGGAAAGATAGGACTTACAACTACCGGTTATGAGGGTAGAGGCCCAAAAACATTCCGCTGGGGAACAACCCACTGGGAAATACAAGATATCTGACAAATAGCCGATTCGGGAATAATCCGAAAAGACAGACTGAATAAAGACACGTCCTAATGAGGATATAACTCAAATAGGAAAATCCATCCCAATATATGTGTTGGGAGAAAACGGAAGAAACCGTCATCCACGAGGATAATCTCAGTGGGGAACTGCAGAAGGAAATGACAACATTTTCTGCTTATGGGGTTGACTCTATATGGAGAGATTTATAACACCCGGCATCTGCTTGGGGAGATCTGTAAAGAGATCTATATCACCATAGCAGGAGACCCGACAAACAAAAGATATATGGCGAAATGCAACATGAATATCTGAATGTTTTATGAATATGCATGAATATGCGTGATTTATGTTTGATGAATGCTGACAAAACAGACAATTCTAACACAAACAGGTTCAGGAACAAACGTCCGGTATTATACTTCCAGGGGAAAAACCAGCTGGAGAGCCAATCTGCGGAGATCCATATGCTGTAAAGCAAAGATCTGCAGGTACTGCTGAAGAAGCAGAGAATCAGAAAAATCAGGAAACAACCCAATCAGGGTACAGAAAGTCACAACGGGCAAAACAGCCACCAAGACGAATCTGTAGGGGAACAAGAGAAGTCCCGAAGTATCTGCAGGGGATCCCAGTGTTAACTGAGAAACAAAAGGTGCATAAGCACGAACTGCTGTAGAAGCAAATCCACACAACTCCACTGAGGGACAACCCACTGAGGGAGAATGATATCATCCAAATAGAATCTGACTGCATAAGCAACTCTACTGGGGAAAACTGTCGGCTACTCTCTTGGGAATGAACCACTGAGGGAGGACAGATCAAACAAATATATTCTGCAATAAACCACTCCACTTGGGGAGAATGCACACAGCAGACTGATCACAACAAGTAGATTCTGCAATATAAGCCACTCTACTGGGGATCACAAAACGGTCAGGAAATCAATCCGTTCACTGGAGGCTAGAGCCATCATCCGACCATATCGGGGATTGAAAGAGTATTCAACAGGCGAAACTGCCACAACAAACAATCTGCAGACTAAGCTGAGGAAAAGATGATTGCAATACTGGGATACCAACCCAAACAACCACTGAATAGGAAAATAAATCCTGCTCTACTGGAGAGAATAAACTCTGATGGAGAGATAGCAACAATTCCGCAGACGACTTCGCCGGGGAAAAGGTAAAGTACCGGGTATCAAACCACTGACTTACCAAGTCTTCAAAAAGAACACGATCATGCTGAGGAAACAGACAGTTCTGCTGGCAACACTGCATGGGGAAAAGCGGTAACAACTCCACTTGCAACCCTGGTGGGGATATCAATAACAGCTCTACTCGCGACTCCGAGGGGAGTATTAATCAATCAGTTATACTCATGACTGCGCTGAAGAGACAAATAAAGTCTGGGGGATACAACCCACTGGAGAAAGTGACGGGGCACCAGGATGACAAACCATCAACCACCGAAACTTCATAAGAAAACACCCATGCTAGGGAAAAACTGCTGCTGGAGAAAACGAGGTCCTCAACAACACTCACTTGCAACTGTACTGGGGAACAGTCCCGACAACAATTTTGCTTTGAGGAACAACCTCAACAAAGATCTGAAGAAAGAAGATACCACCAAACCAGGAATATGAACAAATGTCTTACCTGTTGGGAATCATGCCACCCTCGGGAGAGCACTGAGATATTCTTGAGTATCCTTTCAATCTTGTGAATGTTCACTTTGTATAAAACAACGAATTTGAAAAATTTGATTTGTTTAAAACAATGACATTTTATCAATTTTAAAACATGCAAAACATTTGTTGATTTGGAACAAATAAGAGTGCAAATAAATTGGATAAACAGCTCAAATTGATTTGATAGAATGGTAGCCTGCAAATGGCAAGACTCCATAGATCTTGTACAAATTTGAAATCAGTGATATATATTGGAAGAGGGCTACATTGAACATAATGATCCTTTCTCTACCAATTTGAATCTCGATGTATCCGAAGCTTCAGTTGACGACGAATCGAGAATCTTCTAACGAAATGACGACTGACGAACAGAAAGTCTTGTCAGGATGCAGTTACTTGCCAAATCCCTAATTTTTGCCTAGATTGCCCCAGAGTGAGGTACTCAATCTAGCGGGATGCAAATATATTCTTTTTTTCAAGTCTCTAATTTTTGCCTGGATTACCCTTGCGGGTTCTCCACCGAGACGCTCATTTTTGCCTAAGCCGCCCTTTCGGGTTTTCAACTTAGCGAGCTATTCTGTTTTTTTTTTTAATCATTCTTTTTTCATTTGCATATACTTTCTTTTTTTTTTTTAGGCAAAGTATCTCTTAACTGCATCTGAGTTCACAGGACGAGTGAAATCCTCCCCATCCATTGTTGTAAGCATCAAAGCTCCGCCTGAAAAGGCTCTCTTAACAACATATGGACCCTCGTAGTTTGGAGTCCACTTGCCCCTGGAATCGGGCGCGAAAGACAAAACCTTCTTGAGCACAAGGTCACCTTCTCGGAACACACGAGGCTTGACCTTCTTGTCGAATGCTTTCTTCATTCTCTGTTGATACAACTGACCATGGCACATGGCAGTTAATCGCTTCTCTTCGATCAAATTCAACTGGTCATAACGACTCTGAATCCATTCAGCATCAGTCAACTTGGCTTCCATCAAGACCCGCATTGATGGGATCTCCACCTCTACTGGGAGAACGGCTTCCATGCCATAAACAAGAGAGAAAGGGGTTGCCCCTGTTGAAGTGCGTACAGACGTACGATATCCATGCAAAGCAAATGGCAGCATCTCATGCCAATCTTTGTACGTGACAGTCATCTTCTGGATAATTCTCTTGATATTCTTGTTAGCAGCTTCAACAGCCCCATTCATCTTAGGTCTGTAAGGAGAGGAATTATGGTGTGCAATCTTGAATTCAGCGCACAACTCATCCATCATCTTATTATTCAGATTGGATCCATTATCAGTAATGATCCTCTCTGGCACACCATAACGGCAAATCAACTGATTCTTGATAAACTTCACAACCACCTGTCTGGTTACGTTCGCGTACGAAGCGGCTTCAACCCACTTGGTGAAGTAATCAATGGCTACGAGAATAAACCGATGTCCGTTGGACGCTTTCGGCTCAATCATACCGATCATGTCGATTCCCCACATAGAGAAAGGCCACGGTGATGAAATCACATTCAGGAGTGTCGGAGGAATATGAATCTTATCCGCATAAATTTGACACTGGTGACATTTCTTCACATACTTGCAACAGTCAGACTCCATCGTCAGCCAATAGTAGCCTGCTCTCAACATTTTCTTAGCCATGGCATGTCCATTGGAATGAGTACCAAATGAACCCTCATGGACCTCAGTCATCAACAGGTTTGCTTCGTGTCTATCCACGCATCTGAGCAAAACCATATCAAAATTTCTCTTGTACAGCACTTCTCCACTGAGGTAGAAACTGCCTGACAACCTTCTCAAAGTTTTCCTATCTTTCACAGATGCCCCAGGCGGGTAGACCTGGTTCTGGAGGAAATTCTTGATATCAAAATACCAAGGCTTGTCATCTTTCACGTCTTCGATTGCAAATATGTGAGCGGGTCTGTCCAAGCGCATCACAGTGATGTTGGGGACATCATTCCACCATCTGACAACAATCATGGAAGCAAGTGTAGCAAGGGCATCTGCCATCCGATTATCCTCTCGAGGAATGTGATAAAATTCAACTTCTGTAAAGAAAGTTGAAATTCTTCTTGCATAATCTCTGTATGGGATGAGACCTGGTTGATTCGTCTCCCATTCACCTTTGATCTGATTGACAACCAAAGCTGAATCACCATAGACATCAAGATACTTGATTCTTAAGTCAATGCATTCTTCCAGTCCCATTATACAGGCTTCATACTCCGCCATATTATTCGTGCATTTGAAAGTTAGCCTTGCTGTAAATGGAATGTGCGATCCCTGGGGATTAATAATTACTGCCCCAATTCCATTTCCATATTGGTTAACAGCGCCATCAAACACCATCGTCCATCTGGAACCAGGTTCTGGACCTTCATCAAGTGTAGGCTCATCGCAATCTTTCATCTTCAAATACAGAATTTCCTCGTCAGGGAAGTCATACTGAACAGACTGATGATCTTCAATTGGCTGGTGCGCTAGGTGATCAGCCAAGATACTACCTTTGATAGCTTTCTGAGCTCGATACTCGATATCATACTCAGATAACAACATCTGCCAACGGGCAATTCTCCCAGTTAAAGCAGGCTTCTCGAAGATATACTTAATTGGATCCATTCTGGATATCAACCAAGTTGTATGATTTATCATGTACTGGCGCAAACGCTTAGCTGCCCAAGCTAAAGCACAGCACGTCTTCTCAAGCATAGAGTACCGAGACTCACAATCAGTAAACTTCTTACTGAGATAGTAGATAGCAAACTCCTTCTTCCCTGATTCATCTTGTTGACCGAGTACACAACCCATCGAGTCTTCAAGAACTGTTAAGTACATAATCAGAGGTCTTCCTTCTACTGGCGGAGACAAAATCGGAGGTTCGGACAAATAATCTTTGATACTGTCGAAAGCTTTCTGGCAATCCTCGGTCCAATCATGAGACTGATCTTTCCGGAGGAGCTTGAATATCGGCGCACATGTGGCAGTCATGTGGGATATAAATCTGGAAATATAATTCAAGCGGCCAAGAAAACCTCGGACTTGCTTCTCAGTTTTGGGTGCGGGCATCTCTTGTATTGCTTTGACCTTTGCAGGATCAACCTCAATACCTCTTTCACTTACCACAAAACCCAACAACTTGCCGGAACGGACTCCAAAAGTACATTTGTTCGGATTCAGACGAAGTTGGAACTTCCTCAGACGCTGGAAAAGCTTCAACAAATGCTCAATATGCTCCACTTCCGTTCGGGACTTAGCAATCATATCATCAACATAGACTTCTATCTCCTTGTGCATCATATCATGAAACAAGGTAGTCATAGCTCGTTGATACGTGGCTCCGGCGTTCTTCAAACCGAAGGGCATCACTCGATAACAGAATGTTCCCCAAGGTGTGATGAATGTTGTCTTCTCCATATCCTCTGGTGCCATCTTGATTTGATTATATCCGGAAAATCCGTCCATAAAGGAAAAGACTTTGAATTTAGCTGTATTGTCTACCAACATGTCAATGTGTGGTAGAGGAAAATCATCTTTTGGACTAGCTTTATTCAAATCTCTGTAATCAACGCACATACGGACTTTTCCGTCCTTCTTAGGAACAGGCACAATATTGGCCACCCATAGAGGATATGTCGAAGTCACCAGAAACCCCGCATCAATTTGCTTCTGAACTTCCTCTTTGATCTTCACTGCCATATCTGGATGAGTTCTTCTGAGCTTCTGCTTCACAGGCACGCACTCAGGCTTCAAAGGCAGAAAATGTTGCACAATATCTGTATCTAGACCCGGCATGTCTTCATAGGACCAAGCAAAGATATCTGAATATTCTCGTAGCAAGCTGATCAAATCTTCCTTAACAGACCCTTCAAGAAGTGCCCCAATCTTCACCAGGCGCTCACAATCTTCAGATCCCAAGTTGACTGTTTCCAAGTCTTCGAGATGCGGCTGAATGATCTTCTCTTCGTGCTCAAGGAGACGGGTGATCTCATCAGGAATCTCTTCAACGTCATCTTCCTCTGCCTCAAATACAGGGAATTCAAAGTTGGGAGATGGCGTTGGATCATTATGTTCAATGGGTTTTAGGATCAACCTGCATAATGATTTTGGTTAAGAAAAACTTCAGAATTTTAAACAAGCAAATCATTATGCAGATGAAAGAATGTTGCTTTTACAGCTTTTATTTTGTTTTTATGGTTTTTTTTGTGATCACTGATTTCATAAAGAAAGCAAAAAGTGAAAACAAAGGAAAAACAAATGTTTAACAATGCAAAAATTGAATGAAAATATCATTGTATATATGCTTTGCCAACAATGTCATCACTTCTCCTTTTGGCATGGGAGAAGGGTTTTAAACAAAATGAACAATTACTCTGATCTATGGATAACTGTAGGAACATCCACAGCGACCCAATTGTGGCAGACACCACCAGGAATAACAAAATTGTTCAAATCTTCTGCATCTTCTTCTTCAATGATAGCAGCAGCTTCCTCTTCTGCAGGTTGATCAGCATGGATGAATCCTCCACTAGTGAACAGACCTTGCTCATTGCATGCCCCAGAACCATAGCCGATGCCAGCCCGGGATCGATTATCTTCAAGTTCAAGCACTTTCCCTAATCCAGCAACTGCACCACATTCAATGGCCAGCTTTGCATCACGGTAGGAAGTGAATGAAGGAGACTTCTTCTCGATCGGTTTATCAATAGATAAAGCTTGAAACTGAGTTCCAACTTCATCCTCTGCATCAATGTACGAGAAAGAAGACAAATTACTGACCAGGAGAGCCTTTTCTCCCCCTACTACAACCAATTTCTTGTTTTTGACAAACTTCAGCTTTTGGTGTAGGGTGGATGTCACGGCGCCAGCCTCGTGAATCCATGGTCTGCCTAAGAGACAGCTGTATGATGGGTGAATATCCATTACTTGAAAAGTGATCTGGAAATCACTTGGTCCAATCTTGATTGGGAGATCCACTTCCCCAATCACTGTCTTACGCGACCCATCAAAAGCTTTAACAACAACCCCACTCTGCCTCATAGGAGGACCTTGATATGACAGTCGAGAGAGTGTGGATTTTGGCAATACATTTAGGGACGATCCAGTGTCCACCAGTACATTGGACATTGCATCAGATTTGCAATTCATAGATATATGTAAGGCCATGTTGTGGTCTCTTCCCTCCTCAGGGAGATCAGCGTCACAAAAGCTCAGAGTGTTGCAGGCGGTAATGTTTGCAACAATGCTATCAAATTGTTCCAGGGTGACGTCGTGATCGACATATGCCAGATCCAAGACTTTCTGAAGAGACTCCCGATGGGGCTCTGAGTTCAGCAGTAGAGAAAGAATGGAAATCTTGGAAGGCGTGTGTAGAAGCTGGTCTACAATATTGTACTCACTCTTTCTGATGAGCCTCAGCATCTCATCAGATTCTTCATCAACAATGCCACTCGGGCCAACAACTGAAGAAATGGGAGTCTTTTGTACGGAGGAGGAAGGTTGGGCAACAGCAAGTGCCGGATTCTGAACATTCACAGCATTCCCTACAGGACGCTCAACAGATTCAGAAGAAACAGCCGGAGCTTTGGCAGGTGCGGAAAACACACGACCACTGCGGGTCAACCCACTAACATCAGCAATAGTGGTCACGGAAGTAGACGGCAGAGGAACCTCGACCCCATCCTGGACAGCAACAGGACTATATCTGAAAGGTACAGCTTTATCAGATGAATAGGGCACAGGGCCGGCTGGCTTAATAACCAAAGAAGGTGATGCCTTGGACTTGTTGCTATTGTAGCGAATAACAACTGGCTCAGGCAATTTGAACACCGGGGAGATGACACTCACTTCGGGCTCAACTACATCCACATTGCGATTCTGGAGAATCTCAATGGTACCTTCATCCAACAATTTCTGAAGTTCTCGGCGAACCTGATCACAACCCAAGCGGTTAATAGAACAGACGCGGCACTGGTCATGGTTATGCTTCAAATAACTGTGCTGACACAGCATCTTATGTAATCCAACCAATGATTGCCGGATATGACTAACGTACTTCACCTTGTACTTCCCAAGGTCTTCCTGAATCATATTCACAGACTTCCCATGCGAAGGCAATGGGTTCCTGGTGACATTTGGGTTGGAGTCTTCAAAACTCAGAATTCCGCTTCTCATAAGGTCTTGAACCTTATTCTTCAACGGGAAACAGTTCTCAACGTTATGGCCCGGAGCACCGGAATGGTAGACACAATGCTGGTCTGGTTTGTACCACCATTGCGGGTTTGCAGGAATAGCAGGAGGATCCCTGGGAGAAACCAACTTCCTCTCCAACAAGGAGGGATAAAGCTTTGTATATGTCATCGGAATAGGGTCGAAGCTGACCTTCTTCCTATCATAGCTCACATTAGCCTGATTGGTTGTACTTCCACGAGGCTGGTAAGCCTGTTGCTGTGGACGTTGCTGTTGCTGTTGATATTGCGGTTGTGGATATTGCTGCTGATGCTGATACTGCTGAGCATTATCCTTGAATACAGGCGCCACACTAGCCACCTGATGCTGATGTCCGGCACGATGTGCAGGCTTCCTCTGAACAGAGGGTCTTCGATGTTTCGGCTGAGACTGCACAGCATGCGCTTCACCTTCTTTCCTCTTAAACGCTCCATATCGTTTAGAGGAAGAACCATCATCTTTGGCTAATCGTCCTTCGCGGACGCCTTCTTCAAGACGCATCCCCATGTTCACCATCTCGGTGAAATCAGAGGGAGCGCTGGCCACCATTCTCTCATAATAGAATGACCCAAGAGTCTTCAGAAAGATCTTGGTCATCTCTTTCTCTTCTAATGGTGGAGTGATTTGAGCTGCCAGCTCACGCCATCTCTGGGCGTACTCCTTGAACGTCTCTTTGTCCTTTTGTGACATAGACCTGAGTTGATCTCTGTCAGGCGCCATGTCAACATTGTATTTGTATTGCTTGACGAAAGCTTCGCCAAGATCGTTGAAAGAGCGGATGTTGACGCTGTCCAAGCTCATGTACCAACGAAGGGCAGCACCAGACAAACTGTCTTGGAAATAGTGGATCAAGAGTTGATCGTTGTCTGTCTGCGTGGACATCTTCCTGGCATACATGACTAAGTGTGCCAAAGGACAAGTGTTCCCTTTATACTTTTCAAAGTCTGGGACCTTGAATTTGACTGGTATCTTCACACCGGGAACTAGACAAAGTTCGGCTGCTGACTTGCCGAAGAGATCTTTGCCTCTAAGAGTTCTCAATTCCTTTCTCAGCTCGAGGAATTGATCGTTCATAGCATCCATTTTCTCATGAACATCTGAGCCTTCAGACGCTTCAGAGTGATAAATGGTGTCGTCTACCCTCGGCATGGTATGCACGACAGGAGGTACAGGTATAGGGACCGGGCTAGATGCCGGCATTTGAGCAAACGTAGGAGCTGGCCGATCGGGCATAAAGCCAGGAGGCATCCCCCAAGGAAAACCGGGAGGCATAGCATTAGGCTGATGGGCACTAACAGGCACCGTTGAAGTAGCTATTTCAGAGATAACCGTCCGCTGAACGGGAGTTGCTGGCTGAGGAGCAGGCTGATTCTGGGCAGCAAGAAGTTGCTCCATCAGAGCGCCAAGTCTGGCGACTTCATCTCTCAAGCTTTGGTTCTCTTGTTCCAATTGCTCCATAATCCTTGCAGAGTTGACTCTCGTATAATACCGGTGAGTCAGCTTGTCTTCAAAATAAATGAAGAGCAGATGTTAGAACCGGAAGACCAGAAAAATGGGTACCTGTTTATGCAAGAATGATGCATGAAATGCTTTGTGCAAATGCTTTGATTTCAAGGAACCCTTAGGGTACATTTGCAATATTTCGAATATTTAAACATTTTGATTGCTCATGGAAAATATTTCATTCAAAATATTAGGACAAAGAAGTACAGCATTCTTTTAAATATTACAAAGAGAAAAGGTAAATAACATCCTATGGATCCCTATTAGCTCGGGATGCTGGAAGACGAGAAGTGCACAACTTCTTGATCTCTCTCTCATAGGCAGCCTCCATATCAGCTTTCTCCTTTGCAAGTTGATCATACTTCCTTTTCCAGAATTTGGACGACTGAGGAAGCAGAGAAGTCCAAGTGTCGTTCGGATCATCGATCACTCGGTGCTCGAGAAATTCGATCATATCATCCTTCTCCTTGAGCTGCTGCAGCAATTCCTCTCTCTCGCGGATCCAGGCACGCGAAAGGTCTTCTTCTCTCAACTCCTCTACACGTTGGGTAGGGAGGGTTGAAGGCCCAGCCACATCCAACAGTGTAGGTCTCGGATGATCGTATGGCATCAGGTAGGTAGCAGCCCTCTGTCTGACCCAAGAGGTGTATGGCTCCAAAGCAATGCAGTTCTTTGGACCCAATTCATTCCTACTCTTTATGCGGATATTGCGCCAAGCGCGGACAAATCTGGCTTTCAGGCCTTGGGGATCTTTACCCTCCTGAAAGAACACACCTTCTAACAAAATGTTATGGGGTTTATCCTTTAGGGGGAACCCAAGCTGACGACGTGCAAGCGTAGGGTTGTAGGTAATCCCACCACATGTACCAAGAAGAGGCACATTAGGGAATTCACCACAAGAATTGATGATCTGAACGGTATCATACACGCGATCATACCAGGTGATATCATCATTGGTGAGAGACATGAGTCTCTGGGACCACCGTAGACATCCCTTGTTCTCCTTGAAAGCAACTGTCTGCGGCAAGTGCGAAATAAACCACTTGTATAGCAGGGGTAAACAGCAGACAATGACTCCTCCATTCTTCATATTCCTCAAATGCATGGAGACATATGCATCACCCAACAAGGTCGGAACCGGATTAAGAACTGAAAAGATCCTAATGGCGTTCATGTCGACGAACTTGTCAAAGTTGGGAAACAGCACCAATCCATAGATGAGTAACACAAATAGAGCCTCAAAGGCATCCTCACTCATGGCCTTCCCATAAAAAGTGGCTTGAGCAATAAGGAACTCGGAAGGAAAACCTTGAATTCCGCCTTTGGTAGTCAGATTAGCTCTAATCAAATCTTCATCTATGTGCAACAGACTGGAAATCTCTCGAGCAGATGGAATACTCTCTAAGCCACTGAACGGTACTTGATCCAGAATCGGAATCCCAATAAGGTGAGAGTATTCTTCCAAAGTTGGCAGCAACTGGAAGTCCGGAAATAAGAAGCAATGATAGAGCGGATCATAAAACTGAGCAAGAGTGCTCATCAATCCCTCATCCACTTGAGTAGTCAGCAACGGCAGAAGCTTCCCATAGCGAGCTTTGAAACCCAAGGGATCTAGTACATACGATGTCAGATTCCTTAACTCTTTTACATCGGGCTGTTTGAAGCTGTACTTCTTTGTATGCCTTTTCGGTCTTTCCATGTCTGAAAATTTTGCAAATAACCCTTTAAGTTCCTTGAAAATTTTCTCTTTTTTGATGACATGAATGCGGATGAATGCGTGAATGTATGAATGCAACAAACACACTCAAGGATCAAGCAAAGCACACCAAACAAAGGTCGTGGGAAAGCTCATTGTATCCCTAATATCAATCATCCATTTTGGTGGATTTAGGTTTTCACCTTATCGACACCCAAGTTCCATTGATATTAACGGTACGTGAACCGGTTCTAACATTCTTAATATCAACCAGCCGCTTTGATGGATTTTAGGTTTTACACCTGATCCGGGATCCATTGATATTAACAATGTTTGAACGACTCAACCACGAATCACGGGTTTGTTGAGAGTCACGAGCATGGAGTCTCGGTTAAGAACCACCCAAAGGGAGTGTACTAGGGTTTAAACCTGCCAGACATGTTCTATCAGAGGTTCCCATAATCATCGTTCCATCTTTCGAATATTTTCGGAGGAACGAATACTCGTATTCCAAGAATATTCTCAAGAGAAACTCTTATGAGTGTAGTATCGCGTAACAATCGTATCAGAACTGACATCTGAACGACCTCCGCACTACGGTCCTAAAAATAGGCCAAGATGGGTTTGGTAAACTAAGGTCCTTGGCTTCTGCGGAACATGATTGAAAGAATAATGCCTAACCACAAATAACTTGTGTGACATTATTAGTTCAACATGACCTCCACCAAGTGAATGGACTCGCAAGTCAACTGGCTAAGGACTACTCCACACCAGTCGACAAGACTATGCCATTCTCCTATCCTAGAGTGCACTCGAGTTCGGGTATAGAACTCATCTCACAGATCACCAAAGCACACAGCAAATGTATATCAAGCAATTCACACATTACAATCAATACATTCATCCCAAATTGTACAAAAATATGTCAGATAAAGAATAACAATATAGCACAACAAGGGTGAAAAGTAGGCAATACAACCAGGGATGATATCTGATCTCCCCAGCAGAGTCGCCACTTTTCTGTAGCGGTGTATTCGTCGCTATATGATCTATTGGTTAAATCATAAGCTAAGAGATACATTCAAATTTCGAGTCGCCACCGCACTTTTATTTATCCAAAGGACTGGCTAAAAAGCGAACAAAAGCCTAAGAAGTTTTACACGTAGAAAACTAATAAAAAGATCAGAGAGTCTGGGTAAGGGGTAAATTACGCAATGGGAAGGTGTTAGGCACCCACTACGTCCTAGGTACTCCTAGGGAGCCCTTTTCACACTTGTTATGCTAAATTATTATTTATTATGACAAAAATATTGTGCAAACATGATTGGGATGGTGAGAAAAGAATATACAAATTTTATTATTATTGGGTTCGAACGGATGAACCCGTTGCCTACGTACCTTCCATCAAAGGTAAGGATCAGAACGCCGTAGTTCGGCTAAAAGATTTCCAAAAGTGGGTTAGGTTCAGTTTTAAACACAAACCCTAGGTCTTACGTTATCCACGGGAGAAAACTCAACCTTATACAAACAACAACGTCCACCATGTGAGAACAGCTTCAACTTGCCAGGGAGGGGTTAACCCTATAATAGGCAAGGAAGGCTTACAATTCAATCACTAAAGACAGAAGGTGAGATTAACATCAACCACTAAGATAAATCAAACCTATAGCTCATGTATGAGAAGATTAATGGACAAAGCCAAAACAAGTGAATGAGTGAAGTTACTGATTATGATTATGAAAATGGAGTCAAAGTATGATTAAGATCAATTCAAATAAGTATTATGAAAATGAAGTTTGGAAAAAAGGTCAAGGACTTGAGTCCAGGTTTTTAATTAGAAAACATGAAAATGTTTGCACAACACTTATGTCAAGTTTAAAAGATAAAGTGTGAAAAGGTTCTAAGACGTAATGAATGATGAATGGATGAAGATGGAAAGTAAAACTTCTTAGAGGGTTCACTTCTTGAAATCATATAGCAAATGATTCAAGTGTGTCCTTTGGAATAGCAATTAATAATAACAAACAAGCAAAGCAAGCAAAAGCGGATATCGGATGCCAATCAATGGTCTTATACCAATCTCCCAAAACAAAACGGGATATCAGAAGCCACTCAATGGACTTACACTAATCTCCACAAGCAAAGAAATAAAAAGCGGATACCGGATACCAATAGATGGATTTACACCAGTCTCCTAAAACAGAAATGGATATCAGATGCCACTCGATGGTCTTACACTAATCTCCTCAAAAGAAAAACAAAGATGAACTATGGAAGTCAACTGCCAATCTATCTGGACTTAGGTTAACTCCACAGTATGCTCACAGGAAATCCAATGCCACATCACAGGGACTTACAATGGATCCTCACATACAAGAACAAAAGCAACATTATGATCACAGGAATGCAAATGCCAACTTACAGGGACTTATAATTGCAACCTCTCACACAAACAGATGGAACAAACTATGATCACAGGAAAACAGATGCCAACTTACAGGGACTTATAACTGTATCCTCACATACAAACCAAACAGATCAAATTATGATCACAGGATAACAGATGCCAACTTACAGGGACTTATAACTGTATCCTCACATACACACAGATAAACAGAAGATATGAGTGACCAATGAGGTCTTACACTCTATCCTTCCATATCGCAGGAGCAAATGCCAAAGCAATGGACTTACAATTGTCCTCAATGGGCAAACAACAATAACAAAAGTCAACAGACAAATGATATGATCATGCACTAATGGCAATTGATGATGATAAATGCATAGCATATAAGCAGGCAAGTGCATATGAAGCAATCAATCAATCAAATGAGAATCAAACAGCACACTCTATAGCCAAACAATGGGGGCTCACACAAGAGGGTTTGACTTTGAAAGTCCACTGTAATGGGTGAAAGTTGCTCTTAACCTGGCCATTGAGGGGCTCAGGTGAAGCAGATGAAAAGGAGATGAGGGGTGTGCCTCATTGCTTCTATCTCAAATCAGAGAGAGCATCAAAGAAAGTGTGGGAGTTCAGAAAGTAGGAACTCTCTCCACATTATTGACTCGATTAGATCTTGGGTATTTATCTCAATGCTTCAACCAGGTACTGGGAGCAAAGAGAGGACACACTGAATAGTGGGGGATAGATTGCTTATCCCTACCTTCCACCAATTGCCTTACTTGAAGGACTTTCCCTGCTTAGGACAAATATAAACAAACACAGGCATTGCCTCTTAAGGAGGACTTCAGACAGTTTGCCCGGTCAAATAACAGACCGGGTCTCCAGACTACATGAAGAAGAAGTAATTATACCTCAAAGCAAATGCTAAATAGCAAAGCAAGCAATCAAGTTCAAAGAACTTAGGCAACTAAAGTACCTGAAAAAGTCAAACTCATTAGTAAACAAGTCAACAGTCAAAAGCAAAAGAAAATGAACCAATAGTCACACAGAAGGACCAATTGTGCAAGGCACAGAGACTCAAGCATATGAGTCACCTACAAAACAAATGTTAGCACATGATAAACAAAACAACTCAATCAAAATTGAAAGGTCTTTGGGGTATTGTAGCTCAACCTGAAACAGATGAACTCAACATAAGCTTAGAAGACCACTAGGACTAGCCTAGGGTCAAAGATGAAAGAAAAAGGTCAAGGCAGCAAGCAATATTCAATCAAAGTCAAATTCAATCATGTAGGAATCAAACACAATTGGATTCAAACTTATATCATGCATCAAGGTCATTTCATAAGCCAAAGAATGCAAAGCATAGCAAAGGAGGCATACAAAAGTCAACAGCAAAGACTTCATTCAAAAGTCAACTCAAGCATTTTCAAAAATCATGAAATAAATCACACTCAATCCTAACATCTAACATGGTATACATGTCAAATTTCATGGCATTTGGATGGGAGGAAGGCAGTCAAGTAAAATCATGAAGTCAAATCAAATTCAAGTAAGCATGGTGGAAGTCAACAAGCATGGGTCAACTTCAAAAAATCATATCAATTTGAAAACAGAAGATAAATGAGTGAGATTAACACCAATGCAAAGCTTGAGATGTTTAGTTATCACATATGAAATTTCATGGTCATACAATAAGATTTGAGAATTTCACAAAAGATTTGGCAAGGCATAGCACAAAAAGTCAACAAATGACCAAGTATGGAAGAAAATTCTCAATCAAATGGAAAACAGCAAGATTAATTCCAAGAAAATTCATACACAAACTAGACATGTAAAGGATCATTCATGCAAAATTTGGGGTCAATTGGATAAGAGGAATCATGTGAACAAAAATTGGGAAAAGACATGATCATGGTATAGCACCAAATGCAACACACAACTTCAAAAAATCATAACTATCAATCCACAAATGATAAATGCACAAACTTTATATGGAAATGAAGATCAATGTGTCTAGTTTTACCACAAAAAATTTCAAAGGCATTGGATGCAATATGACAATTTCATAAAAGGAATGGCACAATGTATCATTTATGCACACATGTGAAGAAAATAATTATCATTAAAAATCCAGCCACTGAAAAATTAAATAAAATTCACCATAAAATTCTACACACATTCATGAGTATGAGGAAAAAATTTCACAATTTTTGGATGAAATGTGAAGGAGAAATTAATTATTGAAGTTGAGTGAAATAATTGATGGAATATTGAACATGAAAGCATGGCAAATTGGTCAACTAGGAGTCAACCGATGGCAGACTTGTAATTTCTGCCAACTTAAATGAAACGACACAGCATAAGGCAAAGGTGATGAAATGTTGTGATTGGCCCATTTTCAATGAAACAGTACACGCATGGAGAACCAACAAAAACAACCAATTGAAATCCATGTTCTGGGCAACATTCATACAGTATTAGGGTTTGGCAGCAACATACATGTATCCTCATCAATCAAACACTAAACCATGAATGACCAACATATCCAGCCTCAACAATAAAACACGGCCATGAAACAGCAGTAACAACAGCATATAAACATGTAATCAATACAAGTTCATCATCAATATACACCCTCAACCAAAAATTCGAAAGGCAATGGCAATCAACAAGGCAATGACAAAGTTCATGTAATGTCTAAAGCAGCCCTAAACCAAACATAACTAACACAACTCACATGGATTTCTGGGCATATTCAAAGCAACAGCAGCAGGGTTTGAAATTCATGTTCATCAAAATCAAACCGAACAAACAACAGCAAACATATGCATAAGTCCTGGGTTCACGTGCAGTTTAAGGTTTGGCCAACAATGCAACATCAACCATCATCATGTAAGTATTATAAACACACATTAAGCAACAGCATGGTATGGGTGAGATTTATACAGTAAGCAGGTTGACAGCATGGCAAGGACATGACAATGATCATGCAATAACTGACAGACAAACAATCCTAAACACAAATCAATGAAAATTTCTGGAAACTTGTCTCGAGTTCACAACAGCGGCAATGTTTAGCAGCATCAGGTGTTCATCAACATCCAAACAAATTTAAACAATAAACACACAACTGCATACAACAGCATGGATTGAACATGTAACATAGATTTTCTAGGCAGGGTCAGGTTGGAACAGCAGAGCATGGAAATCAATCATAATCAATTGAAATTCAGCATAACAGCAAATACAAACAACAATAACAGGCAACAATAGCAGTAAGTGAACAGGGCAAGTTTGCTGGAAAGTCACTAGTGTTTCCACAACAGCATGGTATTTGCAACATTCAAGCAATCAACATCATGCCAAATTCGACCAAGCAACATCATGTAATCATCATGTAGGCATCAAGCAAACAGAAAACTTCAATGTGCTTCATGTCATAAACATTAAAACAACACAAGCATGACAAAAAGATTTTGGGCATAGCAAGTAGTTTAACAGCAGCAAAGGTATTCATCAATAGCAGCATCAATTCCATTGTTTATGGTTCATCAACATCAAACAAGTTTTAAACACAAACACCTAATGTCATGGCCTTGGTACAGCAGGTTCATGTAACACACAAGCAGCAGTCAATCAGCTTTGAATTTTATGGGGGTTTCATGCAATACTAGGTTTCACATACAGCATACAATCCCAACAAGATCATGAGCAAACTCCGGACAAAGTTATGTTTAAGTAGCAACAGCATTCATGGCATGAACAAAAACATATCCAGCATATGGCAATGAGCATTAACAGCAGAACAACATCATCATAACAGCATCATCTTCTCATGATCTTAATCATCGAACAACAATCGAAACAAGCAAATCACATAACAGTACCTAAACAGCATGGTTCTATGATCTGAGAAACAACAGCATTCATCACTTTTATCACAACAGCAATGGACCAAAACAATCATGAGAAAATTCTGGACATGATAAGTTTTGCAAAACAGCAGTATGATATCATCATCATATTCATGGTTTATTAACAGCATGTCAAACGTACATCAAATAAACCAGTTTTTATCATACAATCACAACAGCAGGGCAATTGCTCATCATCAGAGCAGCATAGCAAGAATTCCAACATGCAATCTCAACCAAAACAAACAACAGTAACAACATAGCATTTGGGAAAAAATCTGGGCAGAGTTTATGGTTCAAGCAATAACAGCAGCACCAAAATTCGTCCAACAACAACATGGCAATGAGAATGTTCCTACTGCAGCCAAACAAAAGCATACATTCATATTTCAAAACTGCAGCAGGACTTTAGCAGCATGGTATCGTGTGACTTCATGCAATCAATTCAAACTGAAACCCAACAAAAACTCACAAACAGCATGGCAAAGGCATTCTTCTCATGTTCATTAACAGCAATCAACAAACAGCACCCAAACTCGATCAATCATAACAAACACCAACATGTGGATTTTACAAGCAAGTTTAAAGGTTTTCAGACAGCAAGGCATATGCAGCAATGGTATTGGTAACTTCGAGCAAGCATCAACAATCATCAAACAATATTAGAACAAGCATGCTCATGGGAAATCCTGGACAGCTTAAAGTTTCAAAATAGCAGCATATGCATTGTTTTATTATCAACATTAAAACACATTCAAACACCAAAAGACAAACAGCATGAAAAATGATTGTGATATTCACACTGCAAACAGACAACAGTAAGACCAAACAAGTTTCTGGGTTCAACAGCATAGTTCATCATGTATTCACCACTAATCATCGTTCAAACATGATTTACATGGATTTCTAGGCATGGTCATGAGGTTTCAATGTAACAGCATGGCAGCACATGTTATCACCAACATCAAAACAAAATGACTAGCACACAAACAAACACATTATTCAGCAAAATTTATCAACCATGATCAAAATAAACCTAACCAGCCTCAATGCTCATGCAATAACTAAAATCAACTAACATCAATCAACAACAGCATAAGCGCATTCATGAGATTTCCTTGGCAGTTTAAGGCAGCCAAACAGCAGGGGTACACATCAATTTCATCATCATAAAACCAGTCATGAACAAACAAACATAACAGAAGCAACAATGATCAAGCATATGCATAAATTCTGGGTTCTCATGCAATAAACCCTAGGGTTTAACCAACAGCAACATGAGCTTCAACATACAAGCAACAGTCATGCGCAAACAAACACATCCAGCAGCAATAATCCAACAAGCCATGCAACAACTATCATCATTTAACATCAACCAACCACAAAACAACATTTAACTCTGTGGAAATCTGGACAGAATTAGGGCTTTAATGCAACAGTATTCATCAAGTTTATGCAACATCATCATGAATCAACATGCCCAGAAAATGAAACCAAGCATGCCAATAGCTTCAACAAGCATCAAACAACAAGAATGTGATATCATATTTCATTAACTCATCATGTCCAAGCTAAATCGAAGAAAAATGCATTTTACACATGAAAATGAAAGTTCAGATTTAACACGATATAGTCAACCATTTCAAGCAAACTACCATCCATTAGAATCAGCATCAAGTGAACTATCTAAAGCATATCATGGCATGGTAAAAGGAGGAGGTCGATTCACTTACTTATTTTGGAAGAAAACGTGAAACAGTGGTTATTTGATGGTATTTGTTCAAACAGTCGAAGATTTCGGCTCTAGATGAGGGATGATGAAGGTGCTTCAGCTCAAAATTGCTTGGAAATGAGTAACTTGCGAACTGCCATTGAAATGACTTGAAGAAAACAGAGCTTGATAATGTGGTTTCAGTTTGGAAATGAAGTCCAAAAATGCTCCCAAATCGTATCCAAGTGAAGGAACAATGAAGATTGTTCAAGGGTTTTTAGTGTTGGTGCAGAAAAAATTCAAAAATGCCAAAATGCAAAATGTGAAGGTGATGTGTATTTGGTCTGTGGCTGCAGCTTCTAGGGTTGGCCAATGTCAGAAAAAAGACTTTATATGGTCTGTTTTAGGTTGGTTTAAGGAATGATAAACTTGATTAGCTTAATGAGAATGATTTGCATTTTTGCTAATTGGCATATAAGTGAGTATGGGAGGGTGTATGCTGCACGTTTGGGCTGGGTACAGGCTGCTAAAGGCCACTCCAAATGCTGTTTGTGTGTGCTGCAGAACTGTTGTACTTGCTTTCCTTTATTTGAAGCCAATTGCCAATTTTCAAGTTTTTTGCATTTTGGTTAAAATGATGGTGTAATGGTGGTATGGTGATGGTTTATGGCTTGGAACAAATCACAAATGTGATATGGAACATTTCCCAATTGACCAAATCAAGAAAAAGTCAAAAACTCAAAAAGTCAAAGTTTGGTCAAACTTTGAATTTAAATGAAAAAGGTCCAAAAATGCCATTTTGAATGGTAAGGTTTTAGGTCATGAAATTTATATTTTTGGAAAGAGGATGAAAAATGTGGTTTGTAGGAAAAAACCCCACCAAATTTGGCCTTATGGTTTGAGAGATATGGCTTGTTGAAGTTCAAAAATTGGTGAAAATGATTCGATCATATCTTGACAACCACACATGGGATTTTGATGTTCTTGGACTTTTTGAAAATGGGAGAACAAGATCTTCAACTTTCATGTTGGGCAAAAATTCATTTGAAGCTTGTATCATGTTGTAAGTTGAGGATCAAGAAGTTTCCATTTTTGGCAGTTGAAATTACAGGTCCACTTTCTATTTCTGGAAAATTTCTGATTGGCTTGATTTTCTTCCATGATGAGGTTGAACATGATATATGAGGCTTATACAAGCATGAATGAACTTCTTCAGATCAATTCTATCCATCAAATTCTTGATTAAATCAACTGTTGACCAAGTTTGACTGTCTGTTGACTTTTCTAGGGTTTTGAGTGACTGGACCACTTCTGATGAATTCCAAACCCTAATTCCTTGAGAACTTGACTTCAAATGATGTCCCAAGATGTATGAACTCTTGATTATTGATCATGATGCCCAAATTCCACAAGAATGGCCATCATCCATTGCTTTGACTGATCAATGACTGACTTTGACCTAATTTCTGATAGTTGCTTCAACTGCAAGCAAAAAGGTTAGACTGACAATATTTTTGTACTTTTTGAATGATAAACATATGAAAAGCAAGCATATACAAATGCAAAGTATGCTTGGTGATCAAGAAACAAACCCACAAGGCAATCTATCCACTAAGAGGAAAGCAAAGGCATGCAATGATCCTTGAGGCCATGATATGAATGATATGGGCCATGAGGGATCTTAGGGCCCAAAATTGGGGTCTTACAGAGTGTACTAAGGATAAAACCTATAGATCATGTTCTAAAAAGTTCCCAGAGTCTTAATTCCGTCTATCAGATATTACAGGTTAGGATGACTGACTCATCAACCCATAATATTCTCAAGAGAAACTCGTCTAAGTGTAGTATCGCGTAACAAGTGTTATCAAGTCTACACTTGAACAATCTTTGCATTACGTCCTAAATAGGCCAAGTTGGGTTAAATGTTCTACAGTCCTCAGCTTTTCGGACCCCAAATTAGAGAAAGTAATGCCTAACCACAAATAACTTGTGTGATATCAATAACTCCAAAAGGGTCTCCACTGAGTAGATGGGTCTCAAGCCAACTTGTTAAGGAATACTCCATACAAGTCGAACATAACTATACCATCCTCCTATATTAATTTCACTCAAGTTCGGGTTAGAACTTATCTCACCACTCAGAGATCACCAAGCACAACAAGTAGATTATATCATACTAACAAATATACAAACATCAAATATACAGTTATATACACATAAAAAAGTAGGCTAAACCCAGTAGAGTCGCCACTTAATATCTGTAGCGGTAAATTCATGACCATTAAGCTATGGATAAACTTAACGTCAATAAAACCAGAGTCCTCACCGCGCTTTTATTGTTTCCAAAGGAAAAGGGAAAAGTAAGAAGAAAACCCAAAGATAAGAAGTTTACAAATCAAAACTAATAAAATGCCAGAGATTACAGGTAATGGGGTCCGTTACACATAGGGAAGGTGTTAGGATCCAAAGTGTCCTAGGTACTCCTAGGGACCCATTTTTTTATGTGTGTATGTGTTTTGGCATAAAAAATGTTTGCAATAAATAGAGTGAAGGGATGAGTAAAGAATTCATTAATTATATTTTTGTGTTTGACAAGACTCTCAGACTTGTGTCTACGTACCAACATAGAAATGAGGGATCAAAACCTCGTAGTACGTGGTAACAATTTCAAAGTGAATGGATTGCTTTTAATAAAAATTTAAGTTTAAGAGAGGAGCAAAAGGCCTAAAAGAGTTTGAATGAGTGTTAGTTCTTTTTGCCTTTTGAAATTTCAAGTCAAGTATGGTTAAGTTCATAAGGCCAAAGTTTCTAATTTGCAATAAAATCTAAATTTAAAAATCACAAGTAAAGAAGATTTTGAAAGAGGGGAGAGATTTGAAATTTAAGAAGTGGGAGGAGATGAAGAGACTAATCCTAAGAATTTTTTTAAAAGTTAAGAGTTGAAAAGATCTGACCAATAGGATGCAATACAATAGACAAAAATGTCATATAGAACCCCACTTTTCCTTTGGACTTTGGAATTAAGAAATATCAATACACAAATAGCAAGATGAAGAGAAAGACATCAAATAAAGATAGCCACATCCAAGTTAGCAACTCCATAGTCTTATTTCTCAACCTCCCATGTATCAGATGACATACTTCTTGAATAACTTAGAAATAGGCAATAGACACAAGTTCAAAGTAACATTTGCATCAAGTTCATGTAGCAGATGAACTCAAAAGGGATCTCAAATACTTGCATCAGATGAAAGTTCAATTCACAATGACTTGGCTTCAGAAAAGTTGGCATTGGTCAAGTCCTTTTACATAGGGAGTGTTGCCTAACTCTAAGTCCAAGTCTCAAATCAAATCCAACCGTCCACATAATGTTTTTAGGGTTTTTGTTGTTATAATGTACATTAAGGTCCTAAGACCACAGACACAAACAAAATACACAAACAAGTATACACAATCACAATATATGACTCAAGTGAGCAAAGTAAAAATGACATTAAAATAAACAATTCAAATGATATGAATAATGGCAAATATAAAAGGGCTTGAATTTAAAGTTCATAAGGTAAATGACTTGAAATTAAAAGTTAGTCAAATGTTAGTTGATTAGATGTTAGTATTGTTTTTGCTTTTCAATTGTTTAAGTCATTTTTTGGAGAGCACTCAACCCTCTATTCACAAGCATGAATCCTTGAACCAAGACATATTCCAAAGGAAGGAAAAAAAGTCAAGTTTCCACACAATACCATAAAAGGGGGAGACTTACAATATCACTTACTAGAATGCTACGCCTTTGGGTCAAAATTTAGCGCTATGTTAAGCAATCGTAATTGGGCTTATGTAGAAGTCACAACTATCTGAGACCGGGAAATAGAAATTTTAGTGGTAATGCATGTTAGAGATATGGTATAATGAACCACACTCCTAAAATATACCACACTTAATAAGAAAGATGGCAAAAGGGTGGTCCTAATCTCATCCATACTTATATTGGTTTACAAACCAATTAGCCTTAGGATATAGAGATATCATTGGTCAATGGAATGGATGGGATAGAATGGGATTGAAGATGAAGAGGGATGGGAAATGAGACAAACACAAATTGGTCATGGGAGGTCTTTTATCAAATTAAAATCATTCATTCATTTTAGGAGATGAAATGTACATTTCATCAATCCCCTAAATCCAATGATTTTAATTCAACAAAGAAAAATCAACCTTGACCAAGGCCTAAACACAATAGTCAAACTTCACAAGTCAATAAAAATAGCCCAACATAATTTATTCACAATTAAACAATTAAAAATCAATTAAAAAATGCATTAGATTAAATTATGTTTGATCGAAAACCTAAAATCTCTTCAAAACACCAATTAAATGGCCAAGAGATTTATCATAGGTCAAACAAGGTCAAAGGACCTTGGAGAATTTTTTTTATTAATTTTGGAAAGTTAAAAGTATTTTTAAACTATTAAAAATATGCAAAAAACAATTAAATCATGGAAAATATTAATATTGATCCAAAAAATAATTTTAATTCAGAAAATGAAAGAAAAATATTTGAAATTTTTTGGTGAAAGTCCCATATTTTTTTCGATCAATATTAAAATTAATATGACTTAATGAAAATAAAGAAATTAAAATAGAAATTCAGAAAATCAGAAATATGTGGACCATCTGATCTCCCTCATTAATTGAGGTGGCAGATCATATGGTCCCAAGCACGCGTTCCATGTGGTTTTGAGTCAAACACGCTGCAGGCATGGTGATCACAACCAACGCTCAGGATTAAAACATTTTGAATATATCATGTGGTTCAGAGACTTGCCAACACATCGTCGGAGCCAGAGCTTCGGTCTTCTTCTTAGGTGGACCTCACCGGAATGGTCCACCTTCAACCATCACCAAAATGAAAAAGAAAGACATGTATTTAAAGAAAAAATGCTCTGGAGCTTGAATCTGGCCTCAATTTTGTCTAACTCCGAGTATATAGGAAGATACAGGGAGTTGAATTTTGAGGATCATGATATGATAATCTTCGATTTGACCTCTAAGCAAATCAATCTTGTTGCCTACATTGCTAGGATTGCAGACAACCAAAAATCAACAAGAATAGTGGAGAAATAAGAGAGAATCAAAGAGTGGAAATATCTGAAAAATCACCTTCAATGGAGCTTCAAGTTGGCACGATCTTAATCTCAATTTTTCTTGGCCTTGCTTCAGATGCTTGATGGAATGGAAATGGATCAAGGAAAGGGATGGACTCTTGGAGTTTCAATCTCAAAAATAGTGGGAGATTCAAATTGGTTTTTCAAATAAAATCTTCAAGCTTATCCTTTAATGGTGAGGGTTTAGGGTTGCTGAATCAAAGCTTGCGTGCCAGATCCTTATTTCTGAGCAAGAGAGCTTCTATTTATAGGCCAATGTCAATGATATTTGCACACTTCCATTTTTGGCAAAACATGAAAATCTCTGTTGCATACTTGCATGGGCATGTGATAGGCCCACCAAGTGACGCACTTAGGTCCAAAATGGAATGTAAGCCATGCTGAAATCATGTTGTCAAGCCATGCATTCGTGTATGGAAAGTGGAACTTGAAATCTTCCATATGATTCTTCAAGTTTAAGCCATGCTCAAGTCATTCATACTTGGTCCAAATGAGATGATTTTTGACTTTATCAAAAGATTATATCAATAGGAACAACTTTCATGTTGAACACTTTTTCATTTGAAGCTTGGATCATGATGAATTTTGAGGTGGAAGTTTGGAAAATCAAACATATCAAAAAAAAATCGAAGTATCAAGCCATATGTTCACTTCTTCCAACCTTGAATAACGTTTTCTATGGACTTCAAATGAGAAAGGTTCCTTCATAAAGGTTGTAGATCTTTAAAATCCCTCCAAATTGGTCACAAATTTGACCTTATTTGGATTTATCATGAAGGCGTTATGCATTTTAGAAGTTGAGGAAAATTACTTGTTCAATGGTAATGGTCCAAAATGACCTATAATGTTTCCTCTTGGAACATGCATTTTCAAGTTGAATTTGCACTTCCTACAAACATAAACGTTTAAGTAGACATTTTGAATTTGATCATTCAATTTGAATGGATTTCAGCTCATAAAAAATGAGCAAGTTATGGTCTTTGGAAGTTGACCTCCAAATTATGGTTTATATAAAATGACCTATAATATTTCACCATAAAAATGTCATTCAAGCAAAACTAGCTCTTGACATCAACGTGAAAGTTGTTTGGAATGTCATTTAGAATAAATTTTCTCTTGGAGTCATTTTCATATGATAAATATTGTAGGAGATAGGGTCCAGGGAACCCCAGTTTTGACCAGTTGAATTCCTCTGGTCAACCACCATGAACCATCTTGCTAGCTTGACATTCTCTTGACTTTTGGCACTCATAAGGGTCATATATGCATAATATGATGAAGTTCTAAATATACCTTGAAATATTTGATCAATTGGTGAAGAAACTTGTTGAAGAAGTCACACAAGACACCTAGATGAATTAGGGTTTCCAAGGCAAACCAACTCCAAACTCTTGATGATTTCTTGATCAAAATAACATGTGAAGATCATGGGGATCCATATATGATACTTAGAGCACTATTAAACCATTTTTGATTGAGCTCCTTGCATTGAGGGTCTCAAACCCTAGATATGAGCTTGATAGAGCATATGTACATCACCTACAAAATAGTTAATCTATACAAATGACATTTTTTGGTATTTTGGTTAATAAATAAAGAAAAATGAAGTATAATACAATCAAATGTGCTTGGTGATCTCTCCCGATGAAAACCCAATGAATAAAGGGGTAAGGAGGATGCAAAGGTGTGATCCCAATGCTAATGCATATGATGAGGATAACATGAGGGATCTTAGGGTAAAAATTGGGGTGTTACAAGTACAAAGCAAACAAAGGTTACAGTCAATAAAAATGAGAGTTTGAGGTTTTAACTGGATAATTGAAACTAGGCATTAATCCTAAAGACAGCGAGAGCGTTTTGCGATTAATTAAACTTTATTGATTTCCAAAAATTGCTTTTAATTCAAATGAGACAGCAAGAGAGAATCATTCTGGTTTAAGAGTATGGTCAGAGTCAATAAACACGAGAGTGTGAGATAAAGTCTTTTAAATAAGTAATTTCGACTGAATAATATTTTGATGCTTAAGATTAGAACAACTATCTATCAAATCCCCGAAGTTTGATGCGTTACATACCGATATCCCGCTATTGATTATTTTTATTAATATTCTATTTTCGTTAGTAATTATTTCTCTTCATCCCTCAACTCCTAGAGAATTCCTCGGCCTTAGATTTACGTAGTAACATAGATAATGGTAAGTTCGATTATTAGTCCTTTAGGTTCGATAATCTTTAAAACTACACGATACAACTGTGCACTTGCAGTCACGAATCCTATACACATACTAGTCACGCGATGAGGTTTTTGGCGCCGTTGCTGGGGATTGATTTAATCGATATCATAACTCCAGTGTTGTGCAGTATAAACTAAGGCACTCTTTTCTCTATTACTATGTATCACCCAAATTTTCTCTATGATTATCACTCCCAGTATTTTGAGGAATCGCAAGATTCCTATAAATCTGACCTGAAAATATTAATGGAGGATTTCGTTGTGACGCAAACTAACTATAGGCTATAATCTATGATGGAATGCTTTGTGGCTATAATCTATGATGGAATTCTTTGTGGCTACACAAACTCTTTGAGTCTCCAATGCCTCGTTGTGAGTGACAAGGGACTCGACCATAGTGTTCAGTTGCCTAAGGGTTTAATCTCAGGATAGAGCCAGAACCACCACCATAAATTCAGAAGGATAAACTACCTCGCAGAAGAAAAAGAAGAAAAGGTGATGGATATGAGAGATGGCTTGATAAATGGCCATGGAAATCGAGGATAATTAAAAGTTTAACCGAGGATTCATCCTCGAAAGAACCACCATGAGTACTTACACTCCTGAGTCGCCGCGCTATCGATGTAAAAAATAGCGAATATTTCCTGTTTTATTAATGTCATTTTTTATCTATCCATTTTTTAATTTCTTCTCTTTCATAAAGTCACTCGATATTTTTATTTATTATTAACCATTATTGGCTTAGTGCTATTGTCTACTTAAATTTATCTAGCTACTGACTTTCACGATGCAACAAGTAGACTACATGGATATAGTTTTTAGAGGCAGAGGTCAAAGGGGACGCTTTGAAGCTCTAGCTCAAAGATAGATGGAACTAACCATATACCCCGATGGACGTACCATGACTAAGTTAGGTATAAGAGATAGTGTTATGTTCTACTTAACCAAATTGGCTGGGATACTTTTGCTATCAAAAGAAGATTTAGTTCTTACCGTAGGCTAACCTTAGAATTCTTGAGCTCCCTAGTTTACTTGCCAAGCCATGGTATCAGATTTAATAGAGGCCTTATCACCTTTAGGATGTTTGATATTGAGTATCGCTACAATCATAGAGAAATAGCTTAATTCTTTGGATGCCCTAATGGCCCTGATACCTTTACCATCATCCAGGAAGAACTGCTTACAGACCTTGAACTAAACTACTTTTAGGGTAGCATTACCGGAAATAACCATCCCGAGCCGGATCACATGTATTATGAGAATGTCCATAACCCTGCAATCTGTTACTTTCATAAGATCCTAGCTCACACCTTATTTGAAAAAGAACAAAACATAACCTCCGTGTTTAAAGACGAGCTCTTCATAATGTATTGTGTATCACAAGCCCGACCTGTTAATGCCGCTACATTTATGATAGCCAACTTAGACCGTATGGCACAAGCTAACCATGGACCAATCTTAATAGGGGGCCTAGTAACCATGATTGCACATTCTCTTGGACTGAGACTGCCACTTAACAAACTTAACCCTCTAGGTGGAATACGACTAATGAACATTCAATTATGTTTCAAAACTAGTATCATTAGAAACCCGGGCCCATATGTGTTTGAATTTCTTATCAATAACCAAGTCATGAACCTGTTTACCCCACCAGAGCATAGGACGAGTGTACATGAGAGAAACAACTAACTCTTTGATTTGCAAGGACCATAAGGTGCACCACACTCTCCTCCAGAGACACCCCAAATCTATGACCATCATGATACCTATCTATCAGACGCCGACTTGTGCGCCTCTGTTGTACCTGCTACGCGTCCTATCGATCACGATGCTGTCATCGATGCTATCCAGACCGACATCGCCAACCTGAGAGGCGAATTGAGCACTTTGCGCGTGGACCTCCACGACTTTATGGACGTAGTGACAGAGAACTTGAATCACATTTATCAGCACTTCTACTCTTTCAGTCCTCCTACCGGCAGTCGCCGTAATGGCTAATATATATGAATTCTACCACTTTACTAACATTGATTTTAGATTTTATTTTGATGTTTGGATTTTCTTGTTTTTTTTACACATTAGGAATTTTTAATTATTTCACTTTTATCTAGCAAATGAATTATGTTATTCTTTTCTATCTACCTCATTCTTTTCTTTTTCGATTTTATGTTTTAATTTCATTCTACCATACCTTATTTAATTCTTAATTATCACTTTTATGTTTCTTGTTTTTCTTTCACCTAATTATTCAATAAATATTAAATGCTGGACAAATAAATTCACATGAAAAACTGTGGTCAAAAGATAATACATGGGGAACACATAGGGAAAACTTACAACACTGCATGTGGTGCCTTCCACAGACACAGGTTGTGGCGCCTGCCACACACACAGGTTGTGACGCCCGCCACACTCATATAGTGGCGCCCGCCACACTCACAAACTGGCGCCTGCCACACTCCATAAGTCCTCACGCTATTGTTGTTCCATCTATTCCATCAATTCCCTGTACCATGCATGCCAGAAATTTTTTAAACCTTCTTCAACCATTTTCAATCTACTTTGACCAATGAATTTAACACCATTCATTAAAATTTATTCCTTTAATTATTTTCCAACTACCATTACCCCTATATAAACCAGCAACTTAACCTCACAAAACACATCTTTCATAAACTTAATTCTCCTCGTTCTTACTACACTCTTACTATATACACGAGTAGTGTGAATTTCGGTCATGGCATAAAGACGCTAATACAAAATATTGTTCAGAGCCAGCGAACAAGGTGAATTGCAGGAAGAAATCTACACGGCTCTAAGCACAAGAGAAATAGAGTTAACAAGGTACACTGATGAACCTTGTTTAATAGCCTTAGGAATTCTTGATAGTGTTAATCATATTCTACATACTTTAAGTTTAAATTATTTCTTATCTTTTAAAGACCAGGTATATGCCCAATTAACACTAGAATTCCTTAGTTCGCTTATTTTAAGTCCCACCCCCAACAAAAACTATTCCAGTGGGACTGTCCAATTTCACTTGTTCAATGTAGAGTAGACTTTTACTTTTGCCCAACTAGCAGACCTGCTACAATTCACCCATGGGGATGACATAGTAAGTGAGGTCCCAAATACTGAGGGTTGACAACATGCCTTTCAACAAAGCTGGAAGGAAATAACAGGTACGATAAGACACAATTTTGAGGGAAATAGAGCCACTTTAATTCACAATCCAGCTATCCGTTATTTCCACCAAATATTGGCTTGCACCATTTTGGGCCGATCCAACTCTAACAAGGTGAACGAGAAAGAACTCGTCTATCTGTTCACCACTTTTGTGCCATAAAAGGTTAATACCATCCATTCCATATTCTCTCACATGTAGGCCATTGTCAACACGAGAAGAGGACCAATTATTTTTGGAGGTTTAATAACCTCGATAGCATGAGTCCTAGGACTCGAAGATAACTTATCCTGCCTAACACCACTCCCACCTCGGGCCATTGACATTGATATGACAAGGAACATGAAATTGGCAAAATGAAGGCAAGACGATAAATTTCACCTAATGCTTGCAAATAATGTCTTCCAATATTTCATCCTCCCCAACCCAATTTGAACAAATGTGCGCAACCCGGACAATTATTATTATATTAATGATCTGATGCATAACCAAGTCCCCACGCATATTCCTTAAAATGTAGCTGCTGGCGGGGACATCGATGATGATTATGTTCGGAATCCAGCTGCTCCTTCTACTGACACACACCCACACACAATACACGTTTCTTCTGAAAATGTTGCAGGTACATCATCCAACCAAAAACCTAGAAGAAGAAATGTGGCACCGGTCACTCTTGACGACATCTATGCTGAACTGCTGCAGCGTAGGGAATAAGACGCTCAATGCGATCAAGAAATCAATAATACGAAAGTCCAACAAACAAAAATGGTCCAAATCCTTCGCCATATGCAGCATGACCAATATGATTACGCTTTCAGGACTGAACATAACATGTCTGGTTTGATTGACAAAATGGCACCATTGACAGTGCGTGTGGAAGATCTATAAGAATATGCCTCTTATGTGGGCACGCCACCTCACCAGCCTGGAAATGGTGGACATGGACGAAAACATGGTAGAAGACACCAGTAGCAGGCTACCCAGGTTTTACCTTTCTTTCCTATCTTACGTCGTTGCATTGGAGATAATGCTCAGTTTAAGTCTGGGGGAGGAAGCTTTACTGCTTTTATTTATCGCTTTCTAGGTAGATTTAAATTATTGTTATTTCCTTTGTTAAATTTTTAAGTGTTAGTTGAGTAAAATATCATTGCACAGTCGAGTCTTTATGCGTGGTTTCCGTTATTTAATGATTCTCCCATTTGCTTAAGCCATACCAAATTTTTGAGAAAATCTTGACTTAGAAACACAGTTCATCTTTTGAAAATTCTAAACTTTAAATAAAACTTAAGTTGAATTGTAGAGATTTTGAAAAACTTTACAAGATCGGTATCGTTTTAACACCTTAAAACTCCCAAGTATAAGATCTATTTGAGTACTTGTCATGTCGTAGCCTTAAATTCTATCCTATAATATTCCTTAAGTAGTTTATCTAGAAGTCAACACCATCCTAAGCACACATTATACAAGAAGTCGATGTAAATAAGTGTATGATCTCAGGCTTAAAAGAGAAAAAGTTTGACAAAATTTATGATAAATGTAGTTCCTTCTAAGTTAGGTGACCCTCACCCCATCATTTAACCCAACGGTATAACCATCTTTAGTTGTTATTTGAGCCAAAGTGCGAGAAAAGAAAGAAAGAAATAATGATGAGATCATAGTCACTAACAGATTATCTTACTATGAATGTGAAAGGATAACATGCTTAATGTGATTGCACTAGAATGAAAAAGGATAAAAAGAAGGATTAGTAAGGTAGGCTTAGGCATGATGACATAATTCAGATCGGTTTGTATAGGAGGGAGACTTATGATTGCACGATTGCGACTATGTGTTCCAACGATACCCTTAGTGTGGAAGTTAGTACCTGTTGATGCAATTTTTGACCAAAGTAGAGTTTGTAGGCTAGAATGAGTATCCGAATGCAACTGTGTTTTTCACGAGTCTTGATACTGTATGCTACAAAATTTTACAAAACTCTTTTATTCTTGTATGCAGCATTTGCTTGAGGACAAGCAAAAGTTTAAGTATGGAGGAGTTTGATAACATGAAAATGTATCGTATATCTGACTTGATTTGCATTGCTTTTTACTTGATTTTTTATAGTATTACACTGTTCTTTGTGTTTATTTTAGGTATTTATCGAATAAGAGGCGTCTATGCAAGCAAAGAGGGAAAAAAGAAAAAAGGGAAGAAAATGAAGCAAAACAAAGAAAGGTGTGACCCCACCACATAAGAACAAGTAGCGCCCACCACATGAGAGAGTGGCGCCCTCCACATGGATTGAGGGGTATGGCGCCCACCACATGAGACCAAGTCACCACATGAGAGAGTGGCGCCCGCCACATGGATTGAAGGGTGTGGCGCCCACCACCTTAGAAGAGTGTGGCGCCCACCACATGAGAGAATGGCGCCCGTCACATGGATTGAAGGGTGTGGCGCCCACCACCTAGGGTTGTGGCAGCCGCCACCAACCCATTCCTCCTTGTTTCTCTCCACCTTTTTCTCCATGTCCCATTTGGCTCATTCAACAAACCAGTCCCAACTAGGGGATCTTCAAGGCTACTTTTAAGGAGGAATGGGCAGTATATATGTGGGACTTCAGTCTTCAAAGACCGGGGGGTGCACTTTTAGCCAGATTTTGTTGTTGGCATTTTTTAAGCAGATATTGACCTGTAAAGTGATAGATTTTCCACATCGGGGACTATTACAACTTTAGTTTTAAGCAACATAATTTGATTGTAACGGTGTACCCGATTTGTTAATCGTGATGACATTATTTGAATTCAAGAACCATCATTAATTCCAAGTTTTGGTTTATATTCCAGGTTCTATTTGAATTGCTATTTTAATTATTTATGCCTTATCTTATGTTTAATTCTCAATATATCTGGTTTGTCCCCGAATCCATGTCTGGCTAAACCAATCGATATTGGTATGTAAAGACCGTCGAAAGGACGGGATTGGTAAGTAATTAGTGTTGACTTTTATAAAACTATTTTTTGGTTATAGTTTCTTGTTTAAAACTATTTTCGTACGAGAGTACAAAGAAAAGAAAGGTTACGGTCAATAAAAATGAGAGTTTGAGGTTTTAACCGGATAGCTGAAACTAGGCATTAATCCTAAATACAACGAGAGCACTTTGGGATTAATTAGACTTTATTTATTTCCAAAAATTACTTTTAATTCAAATGAGACAGCGAGAGCGAAGCATTCTGGTTTAAGAGTATGGTTAGAGTCAATAAACACGAGAGTGTGAGATAAAGTCTTTTGAATAAATAATTTCTACTGAATAATATTTTGATATTTAAGATTACACCAACTATTTATCGAATCCCCGAAGTTTGATGTGTTACATACCGATATCCCACTATTGATTATTTTTATTAATACTCTGTTTTGTTAGTAGTTATTTCTCTTCGTCCCTCAACTCCTAGAGAAATCCTCAGTCTTATATTTACGTAGTAAAATTAGATAACGGTAGGTTCGATTATTAGTCCTTTGGGTTCGATAATATTTAAAACTACGTGATACGATTGTGTACTTGCAGTCACGAATCCTATAGACATACTAGTCACGCGATCACACGATACTACATTCAGACGACTTTCTCTTGAGAATATTATGGGTTGATGAGTCAGTCATCCTAACCTATAATATCCAATAGATGGAATCAAGACTCTGGGAACTTCTTAGAACATGATCTACAGGTTTTTATTCTTAGTTCAATCCTTTGAGATGATTCTTAACCCGAATCCATGCTCGTGACTCACAATTAACCCTTTGATTCTCGGTTGATCCAATCAAGTCTCATCAATATCAATGGAACTAGTGTGTTGATAAGGTGAAAACCATAATCCACCAAAATGGATGATTGATCTTGATGATGACTTGATCCATCCCTTGACCTTTGATTGTGTTTGCCTTGTGTGTGATCACTTGTGTGTGACTGTTGCATTCATGCATACATGCGCATCATAACATTCATCACAAACAATAAGTTTTAAGGAAACGAAGGTCTTATTTATAAATATTTTCAAACCATGGATTATGGACAAAGGAATACTAAGATGTACAATTTTTGATGTCCTAATTTGAAAGATCTAAGAAGTTGTCACCTTTATATTAGATCCCTTGGACTTTAAGCAACGTCATGGGAAGCTTTTGTTTGTGATATCTACTGATGTGGTTGAAGTACTTTTGAATGTTTTGGTGCAGTTTTATAACCCTCTTTATCATTGCTTCACTTTTCCCGACTATCAGCTTGTGCCCATGTTGGAGGAGTATGCCCATCTCTTGGGTATACCCATATCCAACAAGGTACCTTTCAGTGGATTGGAGGAGATTCCCAGATCACATGTCATAGCTGAAGCTCTTCATCTGAAGAAATCTGAGATTGATGCTCACTTGGTGAAGAAAAATGGTATTCTTGGGTTGACTTCTGAGTTCCTCATTGGTAGAGCTACTATCTTTGCTCAAGCCGGTAGCATGGATTCTTTTGAATCTATTTTTGTTCTTCTCATATATGGTTTAGCTTTGCTCCCTAACATTAACGATTTTGTTGATGTTAACGCCATTAGAATCTTCTTAATTGGAGAAGTTGACCTCTTGCTGGTCCATCTTCCCTAAGCGAGTCAATCCTAGCGCTCTCTAGGATAATTTTGGTTGCTTTTACTGCTTTATTTATCACATTTATGATTATTATACTGTGATTGTATGTATTTGCATATATGTTTGCATGCATCATATTGTCATTGTGTTGGATCCTATACAGGTTGGTTCCTCTGATTTGGGGTGGGTGTTCTGAGTGGGGCTAAATCCCAGGCCCGAGTATACACCTAGGATTAGTGTGGTCTCACGTTTCCTCACATGTTGGATCAGCATGTTGTTGCGACGTGACATACCACAGCCGGACGAGGTTCATTTGAGAGAGTCCTTCCGTGTGGAGTATTCCACTCAGGTTGGGTTATCTCTTTTGAGCTGTTGACTTCGGTGACCGTTCTTTCCCGGATCTTTGGTTTAGATGATCTTATGAGAGCTACAACGGCACACCCGAAAGGGCAAACCCGTTGAGTATCTTGTCTGATTGTCAAGACCATTATCCGCCTTAGGATGACCTTATTAGAATTCACCTGTGAGGGGAGGGTCCGATTCCTACAGTACAATTTCTGTCAGTGATGCTGTGATGATGACCTTGATTTAGTTGGATTTATGGATGTTTATTTCTGAGACGCCGAAGGTTTGTCTGTGGTACTTATCGGAGGGTTCCGTTTATTTCGGATCCCTGGGCTGAATTTGAGGGTACTTGCTCAGATGATGACTTGCTCTGTTGGTGACCGTTGGTTCTGATGCCGAAGTTCTGATCATGTGCCTTGTGATACACAACCAACCTGCCATGGCTTCATCATTTTGCATCATAGCATGTTTATTTTCAAAAAAAAATGCATAGAAAAAAAAGGAGAAAAAAGTTAACCCGCATATGCATATCCTTTTTCAGGATCATCCATGATAAAACAACATACGCATCATACACATATCATTCTTGCATTACAGGTGTTCTTGACGAAGATTTCTCATTCTGGTTCCTGTTTTAGGCAGGATTGTTGATCGTCGTCCGCACCGCTACGCGACAAGACTGAATCAACAGAGAAGCATGGATCAAGTTCAGGCTGAATTGGCAGAGATGAGGGCTAACATGGCCCAATTTATGAATATGATGCAAGGGGTCGTGCAAGGGCAAGAAGAACTCCGAGCCTTGGCCCAGAGACAGGAAGCTGTGATTCCACCTGTCAACCGTACTGCGTCGGAAGGAGTCCCTGTTAATGACAATGTTGCTGCTAATATCCATGTCAACAACTATGCTGTGGGTGATGAATTGAGGGGTATCAAAATCAACGGACAACATATCGCTCTAGAGACTGTTAATGTTCGAGCGGCCCGTGCTCCGGCTCGCCATCCTGCTCCATTGGTTGATAGACAAGAGGATATGTTCACGCTCCTCAGTGATGATGATGAGGTGGGTAGGATTGAAGAGAGGGATAGAAAAGTTGATGCCCTTGTTGAGAAGATCCATGCCATGGAGTGTCAGAACTCTCTAGGGTTTGATGTTACGAATATGGGATTGGTTGATGGACTGAGGATCCCTTACAAATTCAAAGCGCCATCCTTTGACAAATATAATGGCACTTCTTGTCCTCGCACTCATGTGCAGGCTTACTACAGAAAGATCTCCGCATACACTGATGATGAGAAGATGTGGATGTACTTTTTCCAAGACAGCTTGTCTGGAGCCTCTTTGGACTGGTACATGGACTTGAAGAGAGAATCTGTTAGAAGCTGGAGAGATTTGGGTGAAGCCTTTTTGAGGCAGTATAAGCACAACATGGATATGGCTCCGAGCAGAACCCAACTGCAGAGCTTGTTTCAGAAGACTGGTGAGAGCTTCAAAGAGTACGCCCAGAGATGGCGTGAACTAGCTGCTAGAGTGCAACCTCCGATGTTGGAGAGGGAATTAACTGATATGTTCATTGGGACCCTGCAGGGTGTGTTTATGGACCGTATGGGAAGTTGCCCGTTCGGTAGCTTTTCAGATGTTGTACTCTGCGGAGAAAGGACTGAGAGTCTTATCAAAGCAGGAAAGATTCAAGATTCTGGTTCTTCATCTTCGAGTTCTAAGATACCTTTTTCAGGGGCACCCAGAAGGAGGGAGGGTGAGACTAATGCTATGCATCATCGGAGGAAGACAAACAGAGGACAGTATCGTCAGGTTGCTGCTGTGACCATCCTAATAACTCAAGCAACAACAGAGAGGACCACCACACAACAACAACATCAACGTCCATTTCAGCCAAGACAGAGAATGCCCGAGCGTCATTTTGATTCGTTGCCGATGACATATGCTGAGTTGCTTCCTGAACTGCTCAGGTTGAAATTTGTTGAACTTCGCACCATGGCTCCGTTGACGAGGATTCCTGCTGGGTGTAGCAACCTGAAAAATACAGTGCGCGAAAAAACAACCGGTGAATGAAAATGACAAAAGAGTCGCCACCATGCATTATTCATCCCAAAGGAGGGAAAGGAAACGCTCGAAGTAAACCTGAAAAAGGAAAGGACAAGATGGGGTCTCGCAACCAAATCTTGGGTTCGGGAGTCGGTTATGCAAAGGGAAGGTATTAGCACCCCTACGCATCCGTAGTACTCTACGGGATCCACTTTTGTAGTTCTTGTCTAAAGGGTGTGAGTTTATCTTGTGCTGTTTACAAAAAAAAATGGGTTAAATGAAAATGACTCGCGCGGATGTCGCATCCACTGCATACGGATCTCATATGAATATGAGAATCAGAGTCTTCGTAGCTCGGCTGACCTATGGGTTGGGGGGATGTGTTTTGGACAAACGACGTCACTACGCAATCTACCGGATGCTCGACCTTTGGAGACTTACTCGCCTGTAGTAGAAGGAGTAAACGTGTTGCTTTGGGTTTTAGGGTTTGGGATGCTCAAGGGCAAAAAGGCAGTCCTCGATGAAGGAACCGTGCTACTTGTGGGGATACAAACACATACAAAACAAACATGTATAAAGTAAACATGCCAACAAGGGGCTCAGAAGTAAATAAACAAAAGAAAACAAATGCCTCCTATCGAGGTCTTCCAGCTAAGAAAGCGATATAATGCGGAAAAAGAGGTCAAAGTACCACACGGATAAAGATCCGAAGTAACAACAATTAAATGAGTAAGAAACCCAGGGATCTCCCAAGCTAATGCCATCAAAGAAAGGTGAGTCAGTACAGGTAATCGGAATGAACCTCCAGGGGGTATCCCACAAATAAAGTGGGAAACCACGCAAGTTATCCCTGCAAACGTCATGTGAGCCCTCACAAAAAAAACAAAAGGGTTAGTGAAACACGATAAGGATTAAGCATTTAAGGCATTATTTATACATTCATATACATATTAAACCCATGGGCGAAAAACCTAATGAAATTCATCCATCATACCTCATACATTCAGATGATCCAAATTAAGAGCATAAAGGTAATGGGAATAAGGGCAAACCAGATTGGAGAGATCAGTTGAAATCAAATGGCACGACTGGGTTTGCAAGGCAATGTTAGGGTTTGCGTGAGATGAAAGTGTGTGAGTCAGATTGAATTTTTCAGAGCTGCCTGGGGGTTGCTCTGAGTTCTCTGTCAGGTTTCTCTCCAGGTTTTGTCAAGGGTTTTGTTTCAAGGAAACCTCAGAGTATTTTGCTTCTCTTCCTTTTTCTGTCTGATCTCCCTCTTTTATAACCTGATTTTCATGGCTTTGTGGGCTCAAATGAGAGAGGTCCAAGTCCAAGTTTTTTCTATTATATTTTATTTATTTTTTTATTAATTTTTAATTTTTTTTTATTTTTTTATTTTTTCGTTTTTTTTATTATTTTTTTTTTTATTTTATTTTTTTTCGTTTTTATTTTTTATTTTATTTTTAAATAAAGTTTCTTGGATCTAATTCTGATTGACATGATGAAATGCAATATGAAATGCTAAATGAATGCATGAATGAGGAGGGCAAATTTTGGGGTGTTATAGCTGCTCCTATTCAATCATCAGCTAACCCGAGTAGGATGAAAGCGAACAGCTTATCAGACAAACGGGGTGAGCTGTGATTGAATACCAAAGACAGACCGAAAATTTGCGCTCCGAGAACACCACAAAAATGCGGAAATACACCGCGCTGTTTATTTTTCTTCCGATCCTCTGGCTGGATCTGAATCAGTCTTCTGGCTTAATCTGGAGTTTCGATCCTCTGGCTGAACCTATACTCAATTTAGTCCTCTGGTTGGATATTAATTTTGATCCTCGGGCTGGATACGATTTTGATCTTCTGGCTAGATTTTCTTCGATCTTCTAGCTAGATCTCCTTCGTTTTGATTCTCTGGCTGAATTTATTTCCTTTGATTCTCTGGCTGAATCTACTTCGATCTTCTGGCTAGATTTGAATTGTTGCGATTTTCAATCTTCTGGCTAGATCTTCTTTGTTTCGATTCTCTGGCTGAATCTACTTCGATCTTCTGGCTAGATCTGGATTGTTTTGATGATAAATTCCCATCATTAGGATCCTGCATCTGAGGCATGCGCTGGTTGACCCTCTTTTGAAATCTACACCCAACCTTCATATTAGATATGCAGCTTCGAGAATATTCCACTTTTGGGCTTCGTACATATTCTTCGGGCTAGAACATGTTGTAACGACTCCTCAATTAGACTTGGGCTTGCTGGGGAAATAAGCTTGTAGGCGACTTCACTGGGGAATCTTCAAATTGAGCCTTAGGTTGGCTTACTGGAACACGATTCTCAGGCTGAATCTTCAAAATGACCCTCAGGCTGGAACACTGGAACACGATTCTCAGGCTGAATCTTCGAAATGACCCTCAGGCTGGATCACTAGAACACGATTCTTAGGCTGAATCTTCAAAATGAACCTTAGGCCGGATCACTGGAAAACGATTCTCAGGCTGAATCTTCGAAATGACCCTCAGGCTGGATCACCGGAACACGATTCTCAGGCTGAATCTTTGAAATGACCCTTAGGCTGGATCACTGGAACACGATTCTCAGGCTGAATCTTCAAAATGAACCTCAGGCCGGATCACTGGAAAATGATTCTCAGGCTGAATCTTCGAAATGACCCTCAGGCTGGATCACTGGAAAACGATTCTCAGGCTGAATCTTCAAAACGACCCTCAGGCTAGATCACTCACGCTTGATCCTCTGTCTGGATCTCATGACCTTGGTTGTAAAGTGATTCTTCAGTCTGCTTGGAAGAACCTGTTTATCAGCTTATGTGTATGCTTGATATGATATGCATGCAAATGCAAATGTTATGCATGGTGTAAAAAGAAATCTGCTTGGGGAAGCAAACTCCGGTAGGGAACAGATCATTGTATCAATCCTTGAATGCTATGTGAGGAATGATCCGTCTGCCGGGACCAATGAGCCACCAAAAATAAATTGGCTGCTTGAAAAGTTGACCTTGCGGGGGGAGTATCAACTGTGGAAACTTTGTTCGGCGAGGCTCTGTGAGGAGAGTCTGTGGGGAAAACACTTCCTAGGGAAATGTCGTAGGAAACGACCTTTGCTGGGGATATGAACTTGCTAATCTCCCTCAAGCTGGGGATTAACAAATCTGTTAAAAATAATCTGCTGGGGAATGAGATGAACACTGGGAACACCACCCTCTCATATGTTGGTTATGCAACCACTCCGCTGTTGCTAGGAAGATATAGTCTGACACTGTCAACTCCGCTGGGGATATATAGTCTGGATACTGTCAACTCTGCTGGGGAACATGCTCTGCTGAGGAGAGACTTTGTCAACCGCTTGGGGATGAGGATTCATGACTTGGCATCCGGTTCCTGTGACCTGCAACCAAAAATACACGTATGCCTCGGGGGAATTACTCGGTTTGAATTCACCGTCCAGGATTAATTACATTCAAAGCAATTTTAAATGTTTTCCTGTGCAAATCATCTGCAAAAGCCACCATTATGTTCATATGCAATATGTTTTATCAAAAATTCGGACATTTTTGCAAACAAACTGATAAATGAAAAATAAAGAGGCTCTTTAACTGAATTATTCGACTCTTACTGGGGAGAAAATTTGTGCCAAGAATAGGCGAGGGTATCAGGAAGCTGATCCCTGAAAAGAGGTGATCGCTATAAAAAGAGAACTATCCTAATGGCAATGGGGATACGGGGTCCCACCGAGTTTCGACTCTGCTATGGCTCATATGTCCTCAAGACGCTCTGCTCATCTTGCTTTCTGAAGTGGATGATTAGTCGATCTTTAACCTTTGAAGATTGCCGGATTGAATGAAACGGTGATATAACACTGATGAACTCAGATCACAGTCATTCGCTTATTCCCTAACTTTTGCCTGGATCGCCCCCTTTTCGGGTTTTCAATCCACCGGGATACCCATTTTTGCCTGAGCCGCCCTTTTGGGTTTTCGACTCACCGGGTGTACTCTTTTTTTATATCCCTAATTTTTGCCTGAACCTCTTTATTCTTTTTTTTTGGTTCGTCGGGATGCCCTTTTTTTGCCTGGACTATTCTTTTTATCGTCTAGCGGGTCTATTTTATGCGAAGTATTTTTTTTTAACTGCGTTTGAGTTAATAGGGGACAGGAATCCTTCGCCATCCATGGTTGTTAGCATCAAAGCTCCGCCATAGAAAATCCTTTTAACCACGTACGGACCCTCATAGTTCGGTGTCCATTTGCCCCTGTGATCTGTGTTGGGAGAAAGAAATCTTTTGAGTACCAATTCACCGACTTGATACCCCCAAGGGCGCACTTTCTGACCAAATGCTTTCTTCATTCGTCTCTGACCGAGATACGTCAATTCTGGGTACGTAGTTCCAGCATAGCACCTTAATCATCGAAGACAAGGTAAACAAAGCATCAGCAAATTGGTTTTCTTCAAAAGAAAGTCAACAATCTTCTCGTGTAGTCTCTGTAAGGAGCCAGATGAGGCTGAGGTGTATACAATTTCCAGTTGGTTTGATTGATGACCAAAGCTGAATCCCCGTATACATCCAGGGTTTTAATCTGTATATTGACGGCTTCCTCAAGTCTTAGGATACAAGCTTCGTATTCGGCTTCATTGTTGGTGCAGGGAAAAGTTATTCTGGCACCAAATGGCATATGAACCCCCTTCCGGTGTGATCAACACTACACCAAATCCGCGACCATTGACGTGGACCGCCCCATCAAACATCATAACCCATTTGGATTCAGGGTCAGGCCCCTCCTCCGGGAGTGGTTCCTCTCAATCTTTCGATTTGAGAAACATGATGTCCTTATCAGGAAAGTCAAACCTCATAGGTTGGTAATCATCAATCGGTTGCTCTGCAAGATAGTCTGACAAGACACTTCCCTTTATGGCTTTTTGTGAAGTGTATTGGATGTCATACTCTGTCAGTATCATTTGTCACCTAGTAACCTTTCCGGTAAGTGCTAGATTTTCAAAAATATACTTGACTGGATCCATTTTTGATATCAATAGAGTCGTGTGAATCAACATATATTGTCTTAGTCGGCGAGCAGCCCATGCCAAAGCGCAGCAAGTTTTCTCGAGCAATGCATATCTTTGTTCACAGTCGGTAAACTTTTGCTAAGGTAGTATATTGCATGCTCTTTTCGACCTGACTCGTCATGCTGACCGAGCACACAACCCATTGACCTTTCTAACACAGTCAAGTACATGATCAACGGTCTTTCCTCTCGGCCTGTAGACTTGCCCCGATCTTGATCTCTTTCTTGTCATCTGCGGTACCGATGTTGACGGTCTCAATCGCCTCCTGATAAGGTGTAATAGCTCGGTCCTCCTATTTCAACAATCTGGCTAACCCTTCAGGCAATTCACAATCTTCCTCAACCCTTTCTTCGGCTTAATAGATAGGATTGTCGAAGTCATACTTGGCCATAGCAGTGTCGTTAGTAGTGAGATCCGGGTGGTCCGCTCTGCATGATGGAGGATCATGCTTTACCTTAGAATGAGAGATTTTTTTTTGGAAAGAAAGAAAAAACGAAAAAAGAAACATTGCCATTTTTTCTTGTAAAAGTAAAAAAAACTGAAAGAAAGAGAACACAAAATTGTTTGCAAAAGCCGTCCTTTATTGATGATAAAAATAATTGCGAAATGTAACTAAATGGATGGCCCTACAAATGAGCCGTTACACCTTGGGCAAAGTGTAAGACTTTATTATGCATGTAATAAAGGAAAACAATAAAAATCACTCTTTCAGTAGAGTAACCCGGACGGTTTTTTTTCAGACGACCAATTGTCGAGCTTTTCTCCCGGGATACACAGGCGAATCCAGCTATCTAAGTTACAGTCGCTGTCAGCCTTGTCTTCATCTGCAGCATTGACGATGTGGGGAGAAACCAAACCCCCGCTGGAGAGAGTACCGGTTTCATTCTTCTGAGATCCCGGAGCATACCCCAATCCAAACTTGTCTTCTTTGATGACTGGCTCCACAAATTTGCCCCAGCCTTGGGCATTAACAGCTTTAACCACTTCGACAACTTGCTTGTATGAAGAGATAGAAGTCCCGACCTTCTCAAACTCAGGTGAAAAGACAGCTTCGGGCGCGACCTCATTGATGTTTATGGCTTCGAAGCCCTGACACAGCATCTCGTGCATCTCGCCGTCCATCTCTACATACTTAAATGTAGACAGGTGGCTAACAAAAATATCCTCTTCACCACAGACAGTGACGACCTGACCTTCTAGTTCATATTTGAGCTTCTGGTGGAGGGTAGAAGTAACAACACCGGCAACATGAATCCAAGGCCGACCTAGCAGACAGCTGTAGGCAGGCTGGATATCCATCACATGAAAGGTGCTCTTGAACACCTGCGCTCCAATCTTAACTGGCAACTCAACTTCACCAAAGACAGCTCTCTTAGAGCCATCAAAAGCCCTCACAACCAAGTTACTTGGCCTCAGGATGGTGTCATCGCAATCCAACTTCATTAAGGCTTTCTTTGGAAGAACATTCAGAGAAGAGCCTGTATCAACCAAAACATGGGAAAGCATCACCCCTTTGCACTCCATTGTGATATTCAAGGCTTTGTTGTGATTCCTGCCCTCAGATGTCAGGTCATTATCGGTGAAACCTAGCCCCCGGCTAGCGTTTACATTGGAAACTACCGACTCCAACTGGTTAACAGTTATCTCCGGTGGAACATAGGCCATATTCAGTACTTTCAACAAGGCTGCTCTGTGCGCCTCAGAGCACAACAATAGTGAGAGAATGGAGATCTTTAAGGGTGTGTGATTTAGCTGGTCGACTACCTTGTAATCACTTTTCTTGATAATCCTCATAAACTCATCCACTTCCTTCTCGAATGCGGTCTTAGGAGGATCTTCCTCAGTAGTAACCTCTTCGGTGGATACCTGTTTTCCTTTAGCCTTGGAAGCTGCCTCAGCTTCAGCATTCGTGCGCAATGTTGATGGTGTAAATAGGCGTCCATTGCGAGTGAAGCCACCAATTCCTCCAACATTGTCTACAGCGGAGCTACCAATGTCAATGTCTTCTTCGTTAAATTTCTTCCCCTGGTAGTAGATATCAGCCCCATAGTGCCACAGGATAGCACTGTCTTTCTCATACGGAACGGGTCCTGGTATTGTGATGGTGATCGGACCAACCAAAGTCGGTTGAGGGCTGTCAGAGTAAATTGCAACTGGTGCTGAACTTTCGATATTCACCGCTGCTGGTTCTGTACTTTCTGGGAAATATATTGTTGTCGGAGCGAGTCTCTCGGGAACATATATTTCTTCAGGAGTGAAATAAAACGTCATCGTCGATACATCATTCTTCACTGGACCGGCCTGATCGAACTGAAGATAACCTTCATCTATCAGTTGCTGAATACCCCTTCTCAAACTGTCACATCCGTTTTCGGCAGCTTGACAATTTCTGCATTCTTCCCCACAGCCCGGGAAAATCTGTCCTTTCAGAAGTCGGTCTTTAACCACCGATAGCGAAGTCTTCACCTTAGTCACATCAGAAACCAAATTCAAAGTTTCCCCACTATCAACAGCATTAATCCTCTGCCCGCCGTGAGCCGGCATCGGGTTCTGGATAACATTAGGCACCAGAGCAAAATTGATAGCCTGGGCATCTCTCAAATCTTGTACCTTTAACTGGAGAGCCTTGCAATTATCTATAGTATGGCCAGGTGCGTTGGAGTGAAAAGCACATCTGGCGTTGACATCATAACCTCTAGGCAAATTATTGGGATCGATTGGTGGGGCCAGAGTTCTCAACGTAACCAGATTCATGTCAATCAGCTTGGGAAGTAATACTGAATAAGGCATTGGGATTGGCTCGATGACCCGGTCCGTCTGCCTTGGACGTTGTTGATAGTGTCTCTGCTGACTGTAGCACCTCAAATTTGCACCTATCATTGTACATACATTCTCATATTAGGTCATAGCATTAACATGGTCCACTGCATAGCATTGCATTGTCCCTTTTGCCTCAAGTGCAAGATCATCAGAAGAATTAGGTCAAACTGGTCAGGAGATCAGTCAGTCAAGCAAGCAAGTGCATTCTCCATTTGAGCCAAGTCCCTAGGTTTGTTCCAACATGTTCATATGACCTAGGGGTCCTCTTGAAGTGTTTTGGTCAAGGATTGGATGTTCAGAAGTCATCAGTCAATGCATAGTCCATCAGAAACCCTAAAAAGTCAACCATGGTCAACTGGGCCTGATTTTATGGTTTTGATAGTGGGAATTGGTTTGAGAGGGTTCCTTCATGTCCAAATAGGCCTCATGTAACATGTCAAACACCATCATGGAAGAATTTGAAGCCAGACAAGAAATTTCCAAAAATAGAAACTTGACCTGTAATTGGAATTTGCCAAAAATGGAAACTTCTTGATCCCAAACTTACATCATGATACAAGCTTCAAATGAATTTTTGCTCAACATGAAAGTTGAAGATCTTGTTCTCCCATTTCCAAAAAGTCCAAGAACTCTCAATTCCCATGTATGGTTGGCAAGTTATGATCAATTCATTTTCAAAAATTCTTGAACTTCAAAAGGCCATATCTCTCAAACCATTTGGCCAAATTGGGTGAGGTTTTTTCCAACAAGTCACATTTGATCCCCTCTTTCCAAATATGTAACCCTCATGCACCAAAACATTACAAATCAAAATGGCCTTTTTGCACTTACATGAATTATTTTCAAGAGAGGTGAAAAAGTGAATCTCCAATTTAACCATTTCCAACCATTTTTGCCATTCAAATATGTTCAGATATGTTGTTTTGGTTGTGTTAGAGGCCCAATTTCGTGGCTTTTGCTCATGCACCATCCATTTAGGCCAAATTGTCCAAATTAGCAAATTTCATTTTAAAACCAAATTGTGATTAGCACCATGCTTAGCAATCATAAACAGAAGTACATAAGCTCATTTCTCTGCCAAATGAAGCCCTAGCAGCCTCTGAACACACAGAATTTTCTCATTCTCTCAAAATTGGACATTTTGCATTTTGAACTTTTCTTTGAAAATTGTGAAGGACACGACCTTGCCTTGCTTGCTACATCATCTACTCACCATTTTGAGCACCTTTCAAGCTTGAAAAACCAACTGTAACAACCATTCCATGACTGTTTCATCCGAGCTCCCTCACATGGCAGATTTGGTTTGCATCCATTCCAAGCTTTCCTGAGCCAAACTCTCTTCATCATTCATCATTGGAAGCTTGTTGGAGCAACTGTTTCGAGCTAAAACATCCAAACAACAACTGTTTCTCCAATTTCTTCAAAATCAAGTAAGAACTTGACCTCCTTATTTCTATAAATCGTGCTATGCATTAGGTAGGTCTCCTTGCCCTGGTCACAATAAACTTTGAATGGTTGAAAATGATTGCATATTGGATGAGAAATCTAGCTTTTAAGTTTGTTGTTGAAATATGTTTTGGCTTGATTCGTGCTGTTTAAGTTGATTTAATGGAAATGGCTTTTAGATTATGCATGCTGGATGTTTGCTGGTCATGATGGTGTGTCCAATTTGTATTTCTGGGCAATTTCATTTTCGCGATTTCTTGAGGATGAAGATGATAGCACTGTTCAACATAAACCCTAATGTTCATCGTAGCTGCCCAGATTTTTTTTGTTCATTCACGTGTGCATGCTACTGTACGTTCATATTGGCCAATCAAATCATTTCATCTGCACTGCCAAAACACTGCGTTTTGATTAGTGGATTCAGTAATTTCAAAATTGCCATCGGCCGTGGCATGTGTCCCATTATTTCATGTTATGTCTTAATATTTATTTCAATTTGATACACCATTTTGCAAAATTCATAACATCATCAGTTTTAATCCAATTTTAATGGGATTTTTTGCATTTGATTCATCTGGACCTCTACTTATTTGTCATAATTTTTCCTGATTTTTTTGATGAATGGTTTTTAATTGGTATTAGGGTTTGTGACATGTATCAATGTTTTGTACCTTTTGCCAAAACCTTTATGAAATGATGATGCATTATCCTATGGCCTTGAAATTTTTTGTGCACAAACAAGACACATCCATGGTGATTTTGGTATAGAGTTCATGAATTTATCACCTCTGGTCATTGAGTTATGATTTTTTGAAGTAGGGTGTGACAATTTGTGTCACACCATTGATGTGCAACTTGATGATTTTCATTACCATGCCTCTTGACCTCAAATTGGATTGAATTTTTGCATGAATGTACTTGAGTATGTCTAGTTTACATGTGATTTTTCTTGGATTTGTTTATGGAATTTTCCAATTGATTGAGATTTTTGTCCCCTGTTTGGTCTTGTGTTGACTTTTTGTGATACATGTTCCCATTTCATTTGTGAAATTCTCATACTTTATTAGATGGACATGAAATTTGATATGTGATTAGTAGACATCTTAAGCTTTGCCATGGTTTTGATCCCATTCATTTCTCATATGTTATCACTGATTTATGATTTTTTCAAGTTGATGCATGTTTGGTTGACTTCTTTGAGCATGTTTGGAATTACCTTGCCTTTCTGATTTTCATTGACCACCTTCTACTTGTCCAAATGAGCTGAAATTTGACATGCTTAACATTCTATGGATTATGTTTGACCATGATTTATTTGATGATTTTTGGAATTGTTTATGATTGGTTTTGAGTTGAGTCTTGCTGTTGACTTCTATGAGCTTCCATATGCCATGCTTTGACTTCTTTTGCTTATAAAATGATGATGATGATTGATATGAATGTGAACCCAATTGAGTTTGTCTCTTGATTGTTTGAATATGATTTTGATTGGAGTTCATTTGCTGTTTTGACTTTCTCATCCCCTTTTGACCCTAGGCTTGTCCTAGTGGTCCGGTTACTCATGTTTGAGCTCATTTTTTAAGGTTAAGCAACAATTACCCAATGAGACCAATACAAATTGGTTGAGTGTGCTTGTTTATCATGACTAATATATTTGTTTTGTAGGTTGCTTGGCTCACATGCCTTGAACCTTGTGCATTGCACATTTATCTGCTTGTGTTGACTGTTAATCTTTGTTTCATTCTGATTTAACTTTGGCTTGTGTACTAATGTTGTCTGACTGGTTTCAGGTACTTTAGTTTCTTTTAGTTCCTTGTGAACTTTGCTTTGCTTTGCTTAAGAGCAAGTTGCATTGAGGTATAAATTCTTGTCTTCATGTAGTCTGGAAGACCTGGCCTGTTACTTGGCCAGACAACTGTCTGAAGTCCTCCTTAAGAGGCAATGTTTGTGACTGTTTACATTTGTCCCTGTACATATTCAAAGACCTCCTAAGTGAAGAGGCAATTGGCAGAACCCAAGGGATATGCAACCTATCCCCTGCTATTCTGTGTGTCATCTGCTTTGCTCACACCACTGTGTTGATGCACTGCAGATACAAACCCAAGATCTTGTACAATTGTACAGTTGAGTCAGTATCAAATGTGTAGAAGGGTTCCCACTTTCTGAACCCACACATTCTTGTCTTAAGCTCTCCCAGGCTAGGGATAAGAGCTGTGAAGTCTTATCTTCACTCACCTTTCATCTGCTTCACCTTAGCCCCTCAATGGCAAGGTTAAGAGCTAACACTACCCAGTTCCAGTGGTTTGTTTGTTGAGGTTGATATGACCCCTCGACTAAAACCTAGCCTTGATGTTTGAGCCCCTTGTTGGTGTGTTTATTTCATGCTGTATGTGCTTGTGTGGTGTGATTGTATCCCCTAGGTTTGCTAGACTCCGCGTAGTCTCGTTTGCATGTCAATTAAGGTAGCACGGTTCCTTCGTATAGGACTTCCTCTCTTGCTTGAGCTTTCCTAAAACACAAACAAACATTATCCCCTCTTAAGGATACGTTAACTCCTTCTACTACAGGTGAGTAAGTCTCCAAAGGTCGAGCATCAGGTAGATTGCGCAGTGACGTTGTCCACTTAAAAAACACAAACCAACGGGAATAGTTCAGCCGAACTACGGCAACTCTGATTCTCATGTCCAGACGAGATACGTAGGCACGAGATGCGATGTCTTGTCGAGTTTGACTAACAACTAACACTAATTCTTTTCTCTCGCCCTCGTTGCGATTGAGACCTCCCCTTTCTCTTGCCCTAGTTGCAATTGAGACCCTTCTTCTTCCTGTGCGAGTTAGGTTAGGTGTGGCTTGCTTCCTGTGCAAGTCATGTTTAGGATAGGCTTGCTTCCTGTGCAAGTTAGCTAGAAACCTTAACTTAGGGACGACTTTGCATGACAACATCTAGGCTCGAGTCGTAGTCTCCCTAGCGTTGTGTCTCCCTCTGTTATCTGGTTAGGCTAGTCCTGTTTCCCTCCGTAACCGAACTACGGCAACTCTGATTCTCATGTCCAGATGAGGTACGTAGGCAGGAGATGAGCTGATCTCTCTGGGCGCTTTTTTTTCTTTTTCCGCCCTTTTTCTTTTTCAACCCTTTGTGTCTTCAACCCCTCTGTGTGTGTTGTTGTGTGCTTGGAAGCTGATGTAAGTCCATCGAGTGGCATTTGGGTTCCAGTGTGGGTTTGTTGGTTCGGATGCTGATGTAAGTCCAGTGATTGGCATTCAGGCTCCACGTTTGCCTTTGCCTGTGTTTGTTTGTGTGCGTGTCAGCCAAGCTACGAATGCTCTGATTCTTCTTCGCCCAAGAAGATACGTATGCATAGGATGCGATATCCTAGCGAGCATGTGTCGTTTCCCCAGTCCGAACTACTTCGACTCTGATGTCTATGCCTGATAGACTAAGTAGGCCCAGGATGCGGTATCCTGCCGAGTCAGTTTCAATCAGTTTTTCTTGTGTCTCTTTCAGCCAGTGTGTGTGTGTGAGCAGCGTTTTTAGCAACCATTGTCCTTTCTATTGTGCGTGGATCCCGTCGAGTACGACGGATGCGTAGGGGTGCTAATACCTTCCCTTCGCATAACCGACTCCCGATCCCATTCTCTCTGGTCGCGAGACCACGTCTTTTCCAGGTTTACTCTGAGCGTTTCCTTTCCCTCTTTTGGGATAAATAACGCACGGTGGCGGCTCTGTTGTTCTTGTTTTCCCGCCGGTTTTTCGCGTAATGCGACACTGACCCGGATTACCTCCTTGTTGTTGATTGTTGTACCTGGGTTGTTGTTGCGGATGATATTGCGGTTGAGGAACAGGTGTTGGAATAGTGACTGCGGCCACTTGATCTTGATAATAATTAGGGCGTCCTCTACCCCTGCCTCTGCCGGCATACACAACGCTTGTCTCGCCTTCTTTTCTTCGTTGACCGTTACCAGCAAACTGTCTCTTGGGACCTGATGAGTTGGAAGCACTATTGTCTTGAATTCGGCCCATCTTCAACAGACTCTCGATTCTTTCTCCAGCAATTACTATCTCTGCAAAGCTGATTGACGGGCAAGCAGCCAATCTCTCAATATAATTTCCTTGAAGAGTGTTCATGAACATGTCCGCCATCTCCCTTTCAGACATAGGGGGTTGGACGGACGCAACAATCTGTCTCCAACGCTGAGCATACTCTCTAAAGGTTTCCTTGGCAGTCTGAGACATACCTTGCAACAAGGTCCGATTTGGAGCCATGTCCAAGTTGTATTGATATTGCTTGACAAAAGCCTCTGCCAAGTCTTTCTAGCTCTTGATGGTAGTACGAGACAAATGAGAATACCATTCACGAGAAGCTCCAGTTAGACTGTCTTCAAAATAGTACATCCACAGTTTTTCATCTTCTGTGTGAGCTCCCAACCTTCCCAGATAAGATTGGAGATGAGTGCGTGGGCAAGAAGCCCCGTTGTATTTCTCAAAAGTAGGAGTTTGAACTTGTGAGGAATCCTTACTCCCTGAACCAGACCAAGATTTGTGACATCAAAGCCTAAGGAATTTTGAGACTCCAAAGATTTGAGCTTCTCAGCAAGCTCATCCATACGGCGAGTGGTCTCGAGGGCCTCGTCGTGCAAAGAAAATTGATCATACTGATAATCTTCAGTAACGGGGCGCCCGTTAATCCGAATTCCTTGATTCACATTGTACCTTCCGCCAATACCATTTCCAACATTCCCTGTGTTGCCAACATTACCCGGGTTTCCATCAGCATTTGCGTTACCCGCGTTACCAGTGTTCACAGGGTTATCAGCGTTCCCAGGGTTACCAGGGTTTCCCTCAGCATTTGGTATCTCCACCTCCGGATCGGGTCTCGGTTGCTCAACCAATTCCCTCAGCTTTTCCTGGTCTTCTGCCATACCAGTCATCAATGTCATGAACTGATCCATCCTTTCACGCATATCGGCCAGCTCTTTCTGTACTTGGTCCATCGCTAGCTGTGGACGATTTTCCTTTGTCGGGTACCTGTGGACTCGCTTGGGACCAATAACTGCCTGATACAGGGAACAAACATTAGACACTGCGGTAACACCTGCAAAACAGACAAGGGTTAATATGCATGGTATGCGATGCACTGCTTGTTCAGTTTTGAAAGGGAATACCCTGCAAATGAATAAGCATGAGATGTTGGATGCAAATATGCAGATGATGTTATGCAATGCAAAGGCATGTCAATCAGAATTGATGGATCCGCTTGAACATCTGTCAGGTTGCACTGCCTGGAGAGAAATTCACTGAGGAATATAATACAAGACCAAAACTCTGCTCCAGAAAACCGGGTTGGTTGGAGGTTAAGGTTTCCTGAATTTAGCCCGCCCCTCACTGGTAGGTTTTAAGAACAGAAGTTCGTCAGCTTCAGCCCTTCAGTCGCGAATAATACGTTTACCACTGAAGGTTTGGTATTATTACGGGACAAAAGACCTCCATTGACTCCCCTCAACAGGACATCCTAAAGCAAGTTCCCAGTCTCGGGATCCTCGGATTGAGCAGCGAGAATGCGCCCACCAGAGCTAACATAATCATGTCTCGGAGGAGAGGCCTCGACTGAGTTCTCGGGAAATGGTCACCAGAGTCGACGATTTCTAGAGGAATATCCTGCCGTTACAGAACACCCGTAAGACATAATATATCCAAAAGAAACCTCGTCTGGGTGTGCTTCTTCAGGAACGACTTAACGTAGAAACACGCCACGCAAGCCTCATGATTATACACTCTAAAACCTGTATGTACACTCAAGCCTGGGTAATGGGCTTATCTCTCATAGAACACCCCATCCCAACAAACAAACAAACATATCCAACAGATACAACAGATGCATGCAAGCAGGTAAGCAAATAAAGGTACAAAAGCATGAACACCCAATAAATAAGAAATCACACAAGCTAGGAGTGACTCGCTTAGGGAAGATGGACCAGCAAGAGGTCAACTTCTTTCAGTCCCCAGCAGAGTCGCCAGCTGTAGCAACCTGAAAAATATAATGCACGAAAAAACAACCGGCGAAAGAAAATGACAGAAGAGTCGCCACCGTGCGTTATTCATCCCAAAGGAGGGAAAGGAAACGCTTGAAGTAAACCTGAAAAAGGAAAGGACAAGACGGGGTCTCGCAACGAAATCTTGGGTTCGGGAGTCGGTTATGCGAAGGGAAGGTATTAGCACCCCTACGCATCCGTAGTACTCTACGGGATCCACTTTTGTAGTTCTTGTCTAAAGGGTGTGAGTTTATCTTGTGCTGTTTACAAAAAAAAGGGTTAAATGAAAATGACTCACGCGGATGTCGCATCCACTGCATACGTATCTCATCTGAATATGAGAATCAGAGTCTTCGTAGCTCGGTTGACCTATGGGTTGGGGGGATGTGTTTTGGACGAACGACGTCACTACGCAATCTACCGGATGCTCGACCTTTGGAGACTTACTCGCTTGTAGTAGAAGGAGTTAACGTGTTGCTTTGGGTTTTAGGGTTTGAGATGCTCAAGGGCAAAAAGGCAGTCCTCGACGAAGGAACCGCGCTACTTGTGGGGATACGAACACATACAAAACAAACATGTATAAAGTAAACATGCCAACAAGGGGCTCAGAAGTAAATAAACAAAAGAAAACAAATGCCTCCTATCGAGGTCTTCCAGCTAAGAAAGCGATATAATGCGGAAAAAGAGGTAAAAGTACCACACGGATAAAGATCCGAAGTAACAGCAATTAAAGGAGTAAGAAACCTAGGGATCTCCCAAGCTAATGCCATCAAAGAAAGGTGAGTCAGTACAGGTAATCGGAATGAACCTCCAGGGGGTATCCCACAAATAAAATGGGAAACCACGCAAGTTATCCCTGCAAACGTCATGTGAGCCCTCACAAAAAAAACAAAAGGGTTAGTGAAACACGATAAGGATTAAGCATTCAAGGCATTATTTATACATTCATATACATATTAAACCCATGGGCGAAAAACATAATGAAATTCATCCATCATACCTCATACATTCAGATGATCCAAATTAAGAGCATAAAGGTAATGGGAATAGGGGCAAACCTGATTGGAGAGATCGGTTGAAATCAAATGGCACGGCTGGGTTTGCAAGGCAATGTTAGGGTTTACGTGAGATGAAAGTGTGTGAGTCAAATTGAATTTTTCAGAGCTGCCTGGGGGTTGCTCTGAGTTCTCTGTCAGGTTTCTCTCCAGGTTTTGTCAAGGGTTTTATTTCAAGGAAACCTCAGAGTATTTTGCTTCTCTTCCTTTTTCTGTCTGATCTCCCTCTTTTATAACCTGATTTTCATGGCTTTGTGGGCTCAAATGAGAGAGGTCCAAGTCCAAGTTTTTTCTATTATATTTTATTTATTTATTTATTATTATTTTTATTTATTTATTTATTTATTATTATTATTTTGTTTTTTTTGTTTTTTTTGTTTTTTTTAAATAAAGTTTCTTGGATCTAATTCTGATTGACATGATGAAATGCAATATGAAATGCTAAATGAATGCATGAATGAGGAGGGAAAATTTTGGGGTGTTACACTGGGTATGATGCTAATTCCTGTTGTGATTTTCATTCTGGTGCACAGGGGCATCACATTGAGAATTGTCGGGCTTTCCACCACAAGGTCCAGGATTTGATTGATGCTAAAGCAATTAACTTTGCTCCTGTTCCGAATGTGGTGAATAATCCTATGCCTCAGCATGGTGGGCCTAGAGTGAACAGTGTGGAAGATGAGGAAGCTTTGGACTTGGTAGTTGATGTTGATGATGTTCAGACTTCGCTGTTTGTGGTAAAGGAACGTCTGCTGAAAGGGGGAGTGTTCCCGGGTTGTGATGAGAGCTGTCCAGATTGTGTTGATCAAGAGAATGGCTGTGTGAAGTTGAAAAGAGGTATCCAGGGTTTGATGGATGAGGGTTGCTTGCAGTTTGGTCGTGTCGTGAAAGATCGTGGAGTGGTATCAACTGTCACCATTTACTTTAAACCGTTCGAGGGTCCCGGACGTGCTCCGAGAACTGTCAATGCGCCTGTGACTGTTGGTACCCCTGTGACTATATCTACTCCTACCACCATTGCTGCCTCTGGTGGAAGACCTGTTGAGAACAGTAGAGCGGTTCCGTGGAAGTATGACAATGCTTTTCGCAGTAACAGGAGACCAGAAAATCAGACCAGACTGGTAAATCAGGCTCCAGTGACCATTTATTTGTCAAACAAAACTCCCGTAACTGTTGGTCCGGATGTGGGCAATGTGGGAGGACTTAGAGGGTTTACAAGAAGTGGTTGTCTGTTTGCACCACAGACTCTGAGGGATAGCAATGCTGAGGCTCTTGCTAAGGCAAAGGGGAAGCAGGTTGTGGTTGAGGAAGGACCAGTGCAGAAGGAAGTGCCTGAGGGTTCTTTTGAGAAAGATGTAGAGGAGTTCATGAAAATCATCAAGAAAAGTGATTATAAGATTGTGGATCAGCTAAACCAAACTCCGTCGAAAATCTCTATCCTCTCGCTGTTAATGTGTTCTGAGGCACACTGTAATGCCTTGCTGAAGATGTTGAATTTGGCTTACGTGCCTCAAGAGATTTCTGTGAACCTGCTCGAGGGTGTTATTGCTAATGTAAGCACGAGACATGGTTTGGGGTTCACAGATTTGGATCTGACACCTGAGGGTCGCAATCACAACAGAGCCCTGCACATCACTATGGAGTGCAAAGGCGCAGTGCTGTCGCATGTGTTGGTTGATACTGGCTCTTCTTTGAACGTGTTGCCCAAGAAGGTTTTGAGTAAGCTTGATGTTGAAGGGGTTATTCTCACGCTGAGTGATCTAATTGTTCGTGCTTTTGATGGATCCAAGCGATCTGTTTTTGGTGAAGTCACGTTGCCAGTGAAGATAGGCCCGAAGGTGTTCAATATTGTCTTCTATGTGATACACTACAACAAACAAGACCTTAGACAGCGCTTTTTTTAGCCTTAGACAGCGCTTTAAAGCGCTGTCTAAACCTCCGCTGCTAAAGGTTTAGACAGCGCTTTTTTAAATCTTAAAAGCGCTGTCTAAGCCCCCCCCTTAGACAGCGCTTTGGCCAAAAGCGCTGTCTAAGACCCTCCTATTTTAATTTTTTTAGGTATACCTTAGACAGCGCTTTTCAAAAAGCGCTGTCTAAGCCCCACCCCCTTAGACAGCGCTTTGGCCAAAAGCGCTGTCTAAGACCCTCCTATTTTAATTTTTTTAGGTATACCTTAGACAGCGCTTTTCAAAAAGCACTGTCTAAGCCCCCCCTTAGACAGCGCTTTTGCCTAAAGCACTTTCTAATTCCCCCTTAGACAGCGCTTTTTACAGAAGCGCTGTCTAAGGTATACGAAAATTTTTGAAGCTTTTGTTTTAAACCACATTTTTTCCAGGTTTATAAACCAGAATTTCTACCTGTTTTCAACCAGATTTTGACAGACAATAATCACATTTTATATATGCCATTTTGGCCTTTTTTTCTACCAATTTTTGGCTAACAAATATATATATATACCAATTCAAAGCAATTGAAAACAAAAATATAACGAAATCATGCATTATCAGATATAACTTATAATCAAAGCAATTGAAAACAAAAAAATAAAGAAATCATGCATTATCAGATATAACTTATAATCAAAGCAATTGAAAACAATTAATCCAATGTTAATAACCAATGTTAATATAAACTTTTTTCATTTTAATATAAACTATACATAACCAATGTTAATATAAACTTCAATAACGTATCCAATAGATCAAAAAATGAATTCCAATGACTAAAAACAATACTTTTTTCATCAGAATATTTCTGAATATGTTCTAAGAAATCAAACAGCCTTGAAACTTTTGAAGACTCCGTCAAATTGTTCTCAGTATCAACCTTGAATGGGCTTTCTGATGGAAGTACAATAAGATCATTTTTCTTGAGTGATTGACCACAAAAGCATGAGCAGCAGAATGAACAACAAGTATTGGAGCACTGCAAGATAAATTGTTTTCAAACCTGTTCATAAAATCAATCAATTCAGAGATTAGTCCAAAATCATCACTATATAGCATGATATAATTAAAAACCGGATCATAACTCGTAACTCACCTAAGAGTATACCAAAGGTAATCCTAAGTGTCTTTAGTTGTATTCATTTGCTCGAGTAACGAGTTTGATCTCAATGAAGTGTCATCGAAATTCGGAATCACATCTTGAAGTTGTTGCCATTCATCAACTGAGCTGAAGTTTTGTCTTGAAGTTATGATCCTTCTGTTGCTGGTTGTACTTACCTGTATATTCGTCCTATAATTAAAACAACTAAAACGAAACAGAGAAATCAATTTACACAAATAATTGATTCTGAAGAAAAGTTATAACTTACATTTGCAGTATTAAAAGCTACATTTTGACAATCTGGTAAGATACTTATTGACTTGGGGAGCAAGTCATATGAACTATTGCGAAATTGGATAGTAACATTGTTCCCTTTATCATTGTTTATAAGCAATGCAACACATCCTCCATTTTCTTCTTCAAAAACATAACCCTGAGGATCGAAATGAAACAAATGCCTACGAATAAGTATAATTGAATTGCATTAAGTGAAAATGAACCTGTTGCAGAAAGAAAATTTGACATTACTCACTTCCTGCAATTCACCTAATGAGAAATTCCTCTGCACTCCTTGTAATAAAGTGGTTGAACAAGACTTGATTGCAGCATGCAACTCCTTGAGATGTCCATACTTTGGTTGTCTGAACAAACCTAACGATAATTTTTGCAAATTTTAAATTTAATATTATAAGCTTAACCAGATGATTATGGTCCTCCCTGTCTCTCGAGGGATTAGTCTTTTCAGTTGCACGCAGAAGATGCATGATTTCTACCACACAAAAAATGAATAAAAAGTGATGTTATACACTTACCATATTCATCGAGCGGTGCTTGATCGTAATAACCTGTTATAGTATAAGCAGAGGCAGTTCTCCCAAAGTTTGTTCCACCATGATACTAAATTACAAACAATGTTAATTACATTTGTATAGTATTGGATTGATTTTAGATAATTGAAATGAATGCATACCATATAGTAATTGATAAAGCTTCCGTTTCGTGCTACAAAAAGAGCGACATGAAACGCAATGTCTTCAGCAGACCGTATATACGGCAATCCACCATACACTTGATAGTTTCAACAAGAAAAAGAAAAAAAGGCAAATAAGTATTTGATTTAGTTGAACATGAATGTCTATTTTTGCAAATCATGAACTTACAATGATGTCCAATTCTCTGTCCACATTGCAGGCTTATTAGGAGAGTTTGGTCCTGTAAAAGTTTCTCCACATCTCATACCATTACATGTGTTGATCTGCATCAACATGTAGAAAATCCATGCATTAATTTCAAAAAATTATAAGCAAAATAGTTTTAGCTTAGTGGAACTAACCACAGGATCAGGAGCGTCTGTTTGCTTGCACATAACCCACGGTACGCCTGTATTAAGGCCTACTGCCATTTTTACAGCCCATTCAACATACTGCGAACCTGCCGTACCGAATGCTCTTTCGACGTTTTGATATTCATTCTCAATCTATATATTATTCCACTTATAATGATTAACCATTCAATTCAATGGTGATGAAAAATTTGTCAAATTAAACTAATAATTGGATTTCTATATGTATATACCTGTGACAATATAATTGGGCCTCCTTGTGAAGCATATAAACCCTCTTCTTTCAACATGTTGACAATTTTTGTTGTAAAATTTTGCATGTAGAACTAAACATGTATACATAAAAGAGTGATATAAATAACATAGATAAATAACTGAACATGATTTATAATATGAATGTACCTTAAATGGCTCATTGTCTGTTCGGTAAACAATGCCAGGGACATCATGTAGCCAAAATGGGAATCCTCTTCAAGTTTATCCAATTTTGAATTAGAAATAAAAAATAAAAAATAATATTTACTACATTTTTATATAAAGTTGTTAGGGTGAAAGAGAAAGTACCCATATGTCCATTCACTTTCAATGAAGGGTCCAATTCTGAGACAAACATACAGTCCTTGACTTTGAATTTCTTTTATGAATCTCACCAAATCATATCTCCCGCTAAAATCATACTGTTACAAATGTATATATTATCATAATTAAAATTAAATATTTTTAATAATTTAATATTTATAATTTGATTTAAAGTGTACAAAATATTTATTTTTGTTGTATATCAATTAAATTTTGTAAAATATATGCATTATCTGCAACTGCAATATTTATCAAAGAATATGACATAAAAACAAGGTTGGAGAAACCTAGGAGATTCAGAAATAGACAGGTACCTTGCCGGGTTGAGGTTCATGAAGATTCCAAAACACATAGGTTTGGATAACATCCAATCCTCCTTGTTTTGCTTTCGCTATCAAGTCTCCCCACATCTTCACAAACATTTCAATTAATTTCAATATCAAGTCACTATCATCTTGTCTTGTTCTTCCTTTCAAGCAATGCATGACTATGTGTAACCGTAAAGTCTTTTCCACACAAACTTACTCATTCTTATTTTTATTATATTAATAATAGTAACACCAAAACTTATAATAGTACGCTATTAGGAAGAATAGACACAACACAACATATCTAGAAATTGATGTCTCGTGAGTCCAATGAAACTGGACTATCCAAACAAACCATAAAGTTTAAGACACAACATTCTCTATCATACCCGTGATGCAATAGTGACTATGTTACCTACAAAGTGCTTTTGTAGAACCTTACCTACCACAAAACACAAACAAACTATGAGCTTTTCTTTTCTTTCACAAAGTTGGTTTTCTGTGTATTCTAACGCCAAAACTGTTAACTAAACTGATATAAACTACTAAGTTCATAGATTAATTATATATGGAAATGGATATTGAATCAGAGACTATGTACATTGCAGAAAAGCTATGATTATATAATATATATACCTGAGGGGTGCTGCGAGGGTAATGAATAGAACCAGAGAAGAGAATATTTCTGTGGCCATTGATGATAAGAGATTCAGTGTCTCAAGCTTCGGTTTCTTATCCCTAACACTCTCTCTTTCTTTCTCAACATCTTCTTCTTCAACAGATCTCTTGGAAGAATCCTCTCTTGTTTCACTCAAACTAAGAAAATCTCTTTCAACCCATTTCCCATCTTGGTTTGAATTCTCAGAAACCATAACCTCTTTACCCTTTTGACTCATTTTATCAAAAGAATTCAGAAAACTCTCATCATCACCATCACCATGAACATCTTTATCAGCAAGACTCAATTTTTTACTTCCACAAAGATAGCTTAGGGTTAGTTCTTGCATACCTGAGTTACTACCAACAGCGTTGTTATTGTTAGACCCACCAACACCAGAACCAGAACCACCCATCTCTGAATCCTTCAGAAAACCAACATCTTTCTCATCTGGGTAGCCTTTGTTAGGCTCAAAATTCGGTCTTGACAACTTGCTCCTTGAACTTTCCAAGTCCCATTGCATCCGCCAGAATCTACAATAAACAAACACAACTGCAATAAGACAAACAGTTCAAAGTGCATGTCGCATTTGGTATTTCAAAATTGATGGCTTCAAACAAACTCACTCCTCCTCTTGCTCTCTGTGTTGCTTGTGGAAATTTCTTTGCCGCCTCCCCAGTAAATATGTTCACATAAATTGTCCTTCTGATAAAAAGTATGTCAGGTTAAAATGTATACTGATATTGAGGTAAAAGCTACGTTTTGTTTGAGGAACCATGTACTATTAGTACTTACCCATTGCATATATTGTAGGCTGACCAGCAAGGATGTAGATTTCTATCAGCATTTTCATCATCAGCTCCCTTCTCAATTTCTGTCATCCAATACAGAGCTTGACTCTGGTAAGGCTTTAGACTACACATCAGGGTTGTTGGTGCTTTTTTCTCCTAAAGATACGTAAGACATAAATGGGTTGGCCACAGACACAGAAGAAAGAGAAGTTGAAGACTATCAATTGAAATTGGAACACAATTTATACACCTCTAAGTCAAAGACTTCAGCAGCTCCAACAAGTTTATTCAAAGCTGACTCTGAAAGAGCTTGTTCATTCTTATTTGGCTCAGGAAGTGGCTCACTGATGCCTTTTCTTCGCTTATTAACAGGCAAAACTGAAGCTTCATCTGAATCAAGCTAGTAATATAAACAGAAAATTTAGGCATCTAGCATGCATTCACAACAACAACAACATTCAATTCAATTTAAACAATAATATCATGAAAGCTCTATAAAAGTGGGGAAAGAAAGAAAATAGTTGAACATACTTTAAGAATCCGCTTCCGAGCCTTCATTTCCTCAGGGGTGAAATCAGCCTAGTTAAAATAACAAAAGCACATTACAAATGCAACACTAACAAACAAACAAACAAAACAATTAAAAAATAGTGATTCAATACCTTCCTATATGGCTCAATCTCTAGCATGTTTAACAGTGTAAGGAGGGGGTAAGCAGCAGAGTTAATGTGGCCACAAGCCTCTAGCCTCCAAGAGGTATCAACAGACTCCAAGAATACAGATTGATGAACATAAAAACTGTCCATAAATCAAACGAATGGGTTCATCCACCAATAAACTCAACATCATATTCAAATGAAATAGCCAAGTTACAGGCACAAAACTAAGTAAAAGGGAAAGCTTTCATCAACATCATTTAAACTAAACTAAACTAACATAAGGAAACAAGAAGTTACCCATACCTCACTAACAACATTATTTCTTGCATCATTTCCAATTTATATGGTGTGGCAATGCATCGGCCTTGAACCCTAACATTTCCAGATTGCACAATAGGTAGTTCAACTTCCGTTGACTTCAGCGATTCATCTACGAATCCAGTCTTAACCGATTCCTGAGTCTCATAAACCACATCAACATCGGCACTCTCCGTATTCTTTGGAATCGTTGATTCAACTTCCATTGATTTCATCGATTCGTCAACAGTGACAACTTGTGTGTTCGTAGCCTTTAGAAAATCGTCAAACGGGAGCATTGAACGCCGCCCCACGGAAGGTTTGACATCTTCTTCTTGAGGCTCGTCGTTCACCTTGATCATTGGGGTTTTGCATGCTTCGAACTCGTCGGAGTTAGGGTTCAGAGTAGGCGGCGTGGCAAGAACACGAGCGCCGCCATTGCTGGTTAGGGCGCGGACAACGGTGAGTGGCTGAGCGACGAGAACTGGATTTCCGTTTCTAAAAACGACATTGTCGTTTTCCTTTGTTCTGAAAACCTTCTCTTTTTTTCGAGAACGTTCCGTCATGGATATACAGAAATATCAGAAAATAACTTAACGAAAAGAGAAAATATCAAACCTATTCGAAAGCGCTTTTGTTTTAATTTTTTTTTTAATTTAAAGACTTTAGACAGCGCTTTATCAAAAGCGCTGACTAAGGTCTATATTTAAAAGCGCTGTCTAAGGGGGGTCTTAGACAGCGCTTTTAGAAAGCGCTGTCTAAGACCCCCCCTTAGACAGCGCTTTCATTATTTTTTTGGAACAGTTTCCGTGTTTTATTTTAATTTTAACCTTAGACAGCGCTTTCTTTTAAAAGCGCTGTCTAAGATGCGCTGTTAAAAGTCATTTTTGGCGTAGTGGATGGATATTCAACCAGCATATAGTTGTCTATTGGGGCGTCCCTGGATACATGGGACTGGGGCAGTTTCGTCAACTCTCCATCAAAAGCTGAAGTATGTGTGGAATGGTCAGGTTGTGACTGTGTGCGGCGAAGAGGACATTCTTGTGAGCCATTTATCCTCTTTCAAATATGTAGAGATGGACGACGAGATTCACGAAACTCTGTGCCAAGCTTTTGAGACTATTGAGATTGAGAAGATGGCTTTTGTTGAACAGAAGAAGCCAGGTGCCTTAATCACATCTTATAAGCAAGCTTTGGAGGTCGTTAACTCTGGTAACGCAGAAGGCTGGGGCAAGATAGTTGACATTCCCGTGAAGGAAGACAAAGTTGGCATTGGTTATCAGCCTCTTCAGTCAGAGCAGGGTGTTCAGAATCCGAAAGGGCCATGTACCTTCACCAGCGCAGGATTGATGAATCATGGTGACGTCTTTGCAACCGGTAGTGAAGATGGTGACAATGATTGTGACATGGACAATTGGGTGCGCCCGTGTGCTCCAGGGGAGATGGTCAACAATTGGACAGCCGAAGAAATAGTCCAAGTTACTCTTCAGGCAGAGTAATTTTCTTTTGTTTTTCATTCTGCACAAAAACCCTACGCTCTTCCCGGGGCGTAGTGGTTCATTGTAGGGCCACATCATGTTTGAATTTTCAATGATTATCATTAATAAAGGACGTTTTGCAAACAAATTTGTGCTCACTGTATTTCTGTTTTTATTTTCATTCTCAAAACAATAAAAATGGCAATGTTTTTTTTTGTTTTTGTGACTTTCTTGAACTCTTTTCTAAAATAAAGCATTAAACATCATTCGTGCAGAATCGATCTCGCGAACTCCATTAAAAACAGTTCTGTTATGGCTCAGTATGACTTCAATAATCCCATTTACCAAGCTGAAGAGGAGAGTGAAGAAGATTGTGAACTCCCCAAAGAATTGGCTAGATTGTTGAAACAGAAGGAAAGGGTCATCCAACCTCATCAGGAAGAGTTGGAAGTTATTAACCTTGGTACTGAGGACGCCATGAAGGAGATCAAGATCGGGGCTGATTTAAAGGAAAATGTCAAGAGAGGGCTGATTGAAATGCTGAGAGAATATGTGGAGATATTCGCATGGTCGTATCAAGATATGCCTGGTTTGGATACAAATATTGTGGTGCAAAGGCTACCTCTCAGAGAAGATTGTCCTTCGGTAAAGCAGAAGCTTCGCAGAACTAGTCCTGATATGGCTGTTAAAATCAAAGAGGAGGTTCAGAAGCAGTTGGATGCGGGTTTTCTGGCAGTTACCAATTATCCCCCTTGGGTGGCCAACATTGTACCCGTGCCGAAGAAGGATCGTAAAGTCAGGATGTGTGTCGATTACCGAGATCTAAACAGAGCCAGTCCGAAAGATGACTTCCCATTACCTCACATTGATGCATTGGTTGATAACACTACTCAATCCTCGGTTTTCTCTTTCGTGGATGGATTTTCTGGCTATAATCAGATCAAGATGGCGCCAAAAGACATGGAAAAGACGACATTCATTACACCTTGGGGCACGTTCTGTTACAAGGTGATGCCATTCGGGTTGAAGAATGTCGGTGCTACCTATCAGAGGGCTATGACGACTCTCTTTCATGACATGATGCACAAAGAAATCGAAGTGTACGTGGATGATATGATTGCGAAGTCTCAGACAAAAGAGGAGCACTTGGTAAACTTGCAGAAGTTGTTTGAAAGGCTGAGAAAGTTCAAACTGAGGCTGAATCCAAACAAGTGCACGTTTGGAGTGAGATCCGGAAAGCTGTTGGGTTTCATTGTCAGTGAGAAAGGGATTGAGGTTGATCCAGCGAAAGTAAAAGCTATGCAAGAAATGCCTGAACCAAGAACGGAAAAGCAGGTTCGTGGGTTTTTAGGGAGGTTGAACTACATTGCACGGTTCGTATCTCACCTAACGGCCACGTGTGAACCGATATTCAAATTGCTAAGAAAAGATCAAGCAATCAGGTGGAACGATGATTGTCAGAAAGCTTTTGATAAGATAAAAGAATATTTGCAGAAACCTCCAATCCTTATACCTCCAGTTCCGGGGAGGCCTCTGATAATGTACCTTTCAGTGACTGAGAATTCGATGGGGTGTGTATTGGGACAGCATGATGCGTCTGGTCGAAAAGAGCATGCAATATACTACCTTAGCAAAAAGTTTACCGACTGTGAAATACGATACTCGCAGCTCGAGAAAACTTGTTGCGCTTTGGCATGGGCTGCTCGCCGACTGAGACAGTACATGTTGAACCATACTACCTTGTTGATTTCTAAGATGGACCCCGTAAAGTACATCTTCGAAAAATTGGCTCTCACCGGGCGAGTGGCTCGTTGGCAGATGATCTTGACTGAGTATGATATCCAGTACACGTCGCAAAAGGCCATCAAAGGAAGTATTCTGTTTGATTACCTTGCCGAGCAACCGATTGATGACTATCAACCGATGATGTTTGAATTCCCTGATGAAGACATCATGTACTTAAAGATGAAAGATTATGAAGAGCCTCTTGTCGAGGAAGGACCGGATCCTGATGACAAGTGGACACTGATGTTTGATGGGGCAGTTAATGTGAATGGAAACGGTGTTGGGGCAGTACTCATCAATCCTAAAGGTGCACACTTACCTTTTTCTGCCAGGCTGACTTTTGAAGTAACCAACAACGAGGCTGAGTACGAGGCTTGTATCATGGGGATTGAGGAAGCCATCGATCTAAGGATCAAAACTCTGGACATCTATGGAGATTCCGCTTTAGTGATTAACCAAGTCAATGGAGATTGGAATACTCATCAGCCGCATTTGATTCCTTATCGAGATTACACCAGAAGGATCCTGACTTTCTTCAAGACAGTGAAGTTGTATCATGTACCCCGGGATGAAAATCAGATGGCTGATGCCTTGGCTACTTTGTCTTCTATGATTAAAGTCCATTGGTGGAATCATGTGCCACATGTTGCTGTGAATCGACTCGAGAGGCCTGCGTATGTGTTTGCAGCCGAGTCTGTTGTTGATGAGAAGCTGTGGTTCTTTGATATTAAGAATTTCCTCAAAAGCAAGGAGTATCCTGAAGGAGCGTGAAAGAATGACAAGAAGACCCTGAGAAGGCTAGCTGGAAGCTTTTATTTGAATCAGGATGATGTGTTGTACAAGAGGAACTTTGTCATGGTTCTGCTCAGATGCGTGGATAGACACGAAGCAGACATGTTGATGCAAGAAGTACACGAGGGATCTTTTGGTACCCATGCTGGTGGTCATGCAATGGCCATGAAGTTGTTAAGAGTCGGTTATTACTGGATAACCATGGAATCCGATTATTTCAAATACGCTCGGAAATGCCACAAATGTCAGATTTATGCAGATAAAGTGCATGTACCACCAAGCCCTCTGAATGTTATGAATTCGCCTTGGCCATTCGCGATGTGGGGCATCGATATGATTGGGAAGATTGAACCTACTGCTTCTAATGGACATCGCTTCATCCTGGTCGCGATTGATTACTTCACCAAGTGGGTGGAAGTAGCTTCCTATGCTAATGTTACCAAGCAAGTGGTTGCCCGATTCATTAAGAAGGAAATTATCTGTCGGTATGGGGTTCCCGAGAGAATCATCACTGATAATGGTTAGAATCTCAATAACAGGATGATGAAAGAGCTCTGCAAGGACTTTAAGATCGAACACCACAATTCTTCTCCTTACAGACCAAAGATGAATGGTGCTGTAGAGGCGGCAAACAAGAACATTAAGAAGATTGTGCAAAAGATGGTCGTGACGTATAAGGATTGGCATGAGATGTTGCCTTTCGCTTTGCATGGGTACCGTACCTCAGTACGTACGTCGACCGGGGTAACCCCTTACTCCCTTGTATATGGTATGGAGGCAGTCCTACCTGTTGAAGTGGAGATTCCTTCTCTAATAGTCCTGCTGGATGTCAAGCTAGACGAAGCTGAGTGGATCCGGACAAGGTTCAATGAGTTAAGCCTTATCGAAGAGAAGCGATTAGCAGCTGTGTGCCATGGGCAACTGTATCAGAGAAGGATGAAGAAAGCCGTTGATCAGAAAGTGCATCCTCGAAGCTATCAGACAGGTGATTTAGTTTTGAAGAGGATCCTTCCTCCCGGTACAGATAACAGGGGCAAGTGGACTCCGAATTATGAAGGTCCATATGTTGTTAAGAAGGTCTTCTCTGGTGGAGCCTTGATGCTTACAACTATGGATGGTGAAGATTTTCCATCCCCTATGAACTCAGATGTAGTCAAAAAATACTTCGCATAAATTGACCCGCTGGACGAAAAGAATAAAAGAGTCCAGGCAAAAAAGGGCATCCCGGCGAACCAAAACAAGAAAAAAGAGAAAAGGTTCGGGCAAAAGTTAGGGATAAAGAATAAAAAAGAATATGTACACCCGGTAAGTCGAAAACCTGCAAAGGCGGCTTAGGCAAAAATGGGTATCCCGGTGGATTGAAAACCTGAAATGGCGATCCAGGCAACAGAGGGATTAAAGCGAACACTACAATCTGAGTTATCTGTACTTCATCGCGCTTCAGTGTCTACCATCTCGAAGGATGTGATCGGTCCAATCGTTCTTCTCAGAAAGCAAGGAATTTGGGAGAAAATTGAGGATATACGAGTCATAATAGAATTGGAAAATAGTGGATGCCGTGTTCACATTGCCAATAGGATAGTTTATTTCCTTTTTTGGCGCAATTACCTCTTTCTAGGAATTGCTTCCTGATGTATCTGCCTTTATAGGCCATTTTCAATCAATAAAAGTCGTTATTCAGTCAAATTGCTCTTTTGTTTTTATTTTACTGTTTTGTTTGCAAAAACGTCCGAATGTTTGATAAATATTGCATCTAAAAACATGAAAGCTAGACAATGACATGCAGAAAGATAAAACATTTGAAAATCACTTTGAAATGTTGAGTACACTTGAGTACATCTTGTCCATACAATCCCCTGGGGCATGTATGTCTTGCTGTTTTGAAGGTTACGGTCTTTGATTGCGGGATAAAGCAGGTGAGCCACAGTTTGTTCAAAGGTGTTTTAACACTGTCCAGTAGTGTGAGGAGTTAGGTTGTCCAAAGCAAGTTCAGAACTTGTCTCCCCAACAGTTTCGAGATCAGTGTTTCCTCAGCAGGTCTGGAGTTCGCTGTAATCCCCAGCAGGGTTGAGAATGTCATTCCCCAGCAAGTCTGAGGATTGTTAGTTTCCCAGAGAGTCTGAAGGTTGCTTTTTCCCCAGCAGAGGTGTCTGTGGGTAGTTTGTTCCTCAGCAACCAGGTCTGAAGTTTGCTGTAATCCCCAATAGGGTTGAGAGTGTTTTTCCCTAGAAAGTCTGAAAGTTGTTATTTCCCCAGCGGAGGTGGGCTTTGTTTGTTTTCCCCAGCGGAATCCCCAAGTGGATCGGGTTCAGTGGAGGTCTTCCCCAGTGAAGATTATCCTCTCCCCAGCAGCAGTGCTATTTCCCCAGCATGATTGGAAGGTTGGTGTTTTTCCAACAGATGACTCCCCAGTTGAGTTGGTTTCTCTGCCGTTCCAAGAATGTCAGATCAGCAAGTATCCGCAGCAGAATTGTTGCGTGTCCCCACAGAGTTGGAGGATCGAATCAGGATCGGGCGCTCATCAAAGCGATTATGTGCTTTTCCCAGCAGGAGTTTTCGTCCTTTGCATCTTGCATATAGTAATCATGATTTGCATTTGCATCCTCAAATCGCGTAGCATTTCCATTCAATATGGAGCATTACACCATAGAAAATCCAAACATATGCATACATGTGTTAAGCCAGATTGGATCATATCCCCAGCAGAGGCGGATCATTTTTCAACATCCGAATTACACGTTTGCAGCGGTTGCTCTTGACAGCATTCAGAATGGACAATCCCTAGAGAGGTTTATTTCCTCGCCCGTCTAGAGAGGAAAGCATGATTATCTCCCCAACGTAGTCCCCGACAAGTGTCTGCCTTGTTTTGACATATGTAGATGTCATCCTTGCGATACGGGTGAGTGTCGTGCTGACACCCGTGTGTGTCCTTTCTTTGGTGTCTGTACACATCATTGTTTGGTGTCGATAAACAATCGAGTTTTTCCCAGTTGTCGCATTACGCGAAAAACCGACGGGAAAACAAGAACAACAGAGCCGCCACCGTGCGTTATTTATCCCAAAAGAGGGAAAGGAAACGCTCAGAGTAAACCTGGAAAAAGCATGGTCTCGCGACCAAAGAGAATGGGATCGGGAGTCGGTTATGCGAAGAGAAGGTATTAGCACCCCTACGCATCCGTCGTACTCGACGGGATCCACGCACAAAAGGAAGGAAAATGGTTACTAAAAACACTGCTCACACTCACACACACTGGCTGAAAGAGACACAAGAAAACAGACTGAAGCTGACTCGGCAGGATATCGCATCCTGGGCCTACTTAGTCTATCAAGCATAGACATCAGAGTCGAAGTAGTTCGGACTGGGGAAACGACACATGCTCGCTAGGATGTCGCATCCTATGCATACGTATCTTCTTGGACGAAGAAGAATCAGAGCATTCGTAGCTCGGCTCACGCATGCCAAACAACACAAAACAAACACGGGCAAACATGGGACCCGAATGCCAATCATTGGACTTATATCAACGCCCGAACCAAAACACACACAAAGAGGCAAACGTGGAGCCCGAATGCCAATCACTGGACTTACATCAGCATCCGAACCGAACAAACCCACACTGGAACCCGAATGCCACTCGATGGACTTACATCAGCTTTCAAGCACACAACTACACACACAAAAGGGACAAAGCAAAAGACACAAAGGTTGCCCAGAGAGATCAGCTCAATCTCCTGCCTACGTACCTCATCTGGTATGAGGATCAGGGCGATGTAGTTCCCCTACGCAGGGATATAGGACTAGCCTAACCAGATAACAGAGGGAGACACAACTAGGGAGACTACGACTCGAGCCTAGATGTTATCATGCAAAATCATCCCTAAGTCAAGGTTTCTAGCTAACTTGCACAGGGAGCAAGCCTATCCTAAAGCACAAGCAATAGTAAACAATCGATCACAAACAGCACACACTATATGCACACAAGTGAGGCTCAAACAAGGGGTAAGGCTGCAAAGGCAAGCCAACTGTACAGGGTGAGTTTTGCTCTTAGCCTTGCCATTGAGGGGCTAAGGTGAAGCAGATGAAAGGTGAGTGAAGATAAGACTTCACAGCTCTTATCCCTGGCCGGGGAGAGCTATAGACAAAGAAGTGTGGGTCCAGAAAGTGGGAACCCTTCTACACTTAGACACTGACACAACTGTACACTGTACAAGATCTTGGGTTTGTATCCCAATGCATCAACACCAGTTGTGTGAGCAGAGGGATGACTCAACAAGAATAGCAGGGGATGGATTGCACATCCCTTGGGTTCTGCCAATTGCCTTATCAAAAGGTCTTTACCTGCTTGGGGACAAATATAAACAATCACAAGCATTGCCTCTTAAGGAGGACTTCAGACAGGTGCCTGGCCAAGTAACAAGCCAGGTCTTCCAGACTACATGGAGACAAGAGGGTCTACCTCAATGCAAATGCTATCAAGCAAAGCAATGCAAAGTTCTCAAAGAACTATAAGCAACTATGGTACCTGAAATCAATCCAATATGATCAGTATACAGACAAACCAACAGTAAACAACAAAAGTCAATAGTTAAACTGTACAACCAAACAATGCAATGTGCAAGGCACAATCAACTCAAATGAGTCAAGCATCCTACAAAATAAACCAAGTTAGTTTCATATCAAAAGAGAGACAACTCAATCAAATGTGTCAACCTCCTTAAGGCATTTTGCTTCTTAACCTGAAAATCACATTCAAACATGAGATACAAGACCACTAGGACAAGCCTAGGGTCAACAGGAGGGAAAAAAATCAAAACAGCAAGTGAAACATGATCAAAATCAAGATTAATCAATTACAAAGAGAATCCAATTGGTCTCACATCAAAACTATGCACCAAATTAATTTCATGCACAATTTAAGTCCAACTAGGCAAATGTGAACCACATATGAACAAACAGAATGATCTCAATCAAACAAATATCAAAACAGCTCAATAAATTCCACAAAAATTCATGTCTAAACAGAACATATTCAATGAGCTTCATATCAAATTTCATGCCATTTGGACAATAGGAAGTAGGTCAATGAAAATCAGAAAGTTAAGACAAATTCAAACAAGCCAATACAAGGCATCAAAACAAGCATCAACTTCCATTAATCATAAAACAGTGAAAACAAATGAGAAATGAATGGGACCAAATCCAAAATCACATTAAACATGTTATGAATCACTCCATCAAATTTCATCTTCATATGATAAGGTATGAGCATTTCACAAGACATGGAAGTCAATCACTCAAGCAAAGCCCTAAAATGACTAAACAGCAAGCAAAAATCCCAATCAAACAGAAAATAGCTCAACAAATCTTACAAAAAATCATGGTGAAACTAGACATATACAAGACATCACATGCAAAATTTGAAAGCAATTGGCAAAGCATAGGCATGGCAATAAAATCATGAAGTTGACCTAACCTAGTGTGACACACATTGTCACACTCAACTTGCACACATCATATCTTGCAAACCATAAATCCAAAATTCACAAACTATACACCAAAATCACCAGAAGAGAGTCAAGAACAAGCATGTGAAATTTCATTCAATTTGGATAATGCATGATTATTTTGTGATTAAAATGATGAAACATACACAAAAGGTATACATGTCAAGACCACTAGACAAAAGTCAAAAATTCACCAAGCACAACTTGGACTACCATGCCTATAAAAAACTAGATGGAATTTAGAGCTCAACAAAAAAAATCCCACTCAAATTGGATTAAAATTGAATTAGTTTTGGTTTTTTGAAGTTTTGGTGAAAATGAAATAATTATTTAAATTATGAAATGAATTAATTAACAGGCGTGGCAATTTTGTAATTTTCCTCTGCCAGGGCCAAAACGCAGCGCTTAACTTAATGTGGTGGCGCGTTTCTATTCGTTCGCTCGAGCGGGAAACATGTAATTCGAATGGAAACACCAGAAAATGGATCAAAACGCGGGATTTGCCCAGAATTTCCATGTTCTTCCTTGTTCTTGAGTCCAGAATTCGCCATGAACAAATTGCAACCAAAATTGTCAAATGGCATATGGATAGACTCGTCTAAGCTAGTACATCAATAATATCATCATGAAATTGTCCAATTCCTACTGTGCTGAACGGATCGAGCGAAAAAAGATTTTACATCAAAACTTCAACTCACGATTTCTCTCTCAAATCTTGATGAATCTTAATTCTACAACTTGCATTGCACTCTCCTAACTACACTCTACAAGAACCATATCATGATTTTGAGAAAGGTGAGAATCGAATTCCAACCTTTGATGATGGCAGCTGTGGAATTCGTGACTCTTTGATCTCCAATGGCCAAAACAGTTACTCTATGATGATGTAGAAGTGGAGTGAAGGTGAAATTTCAGCTCAGCAATGCTCCATATAGAAGATTTCTCCAACTGTTATGCACTTGAGCAAGCTTGGACAGTTGTGGTTTTGGCACGAATCTTGCTCCAATTCCTTCAAACAGCACTCCTACTACACCTGTAGATGAAGATTCAACCAAGAAAATGCACATGTATTGATGAATTATTGATGAATTGGTGAAAAAAGTGAATGTGCAATGTGTGAAAAAGTTGAGAGAATGTGTGAGATTTTGCTTTGGATCTGAAAAAATGGAATGTGATTATGACATTCTGTTACAATTAGGCTCTTATACCTCACACTAATCCACAATTTAATCAAGATTAAGCAAATGGAAGTGATTAGCATAATGTGCATTTTCAATCAAAGTGGCCAAAATGCCCTTCTTTAAACCAGTCAATATATCAGTCTAAACTTGGTTCAAGCAAGTTCTAAATACCATTTATGATGTGTTGGAAAAAGTCCCATGTGCATAGGCCATGTAATTCACAAAATCACTATGTCATACCAAAAATGCAAATGTGTTCACTTAAAAAATGCCATTTTGCTATGAGAGTTTTTGATGAAATGTGATTATGCACCATGAAAGATCATATGAAATGTGGTTTGCTCAAAGAAAAATCAACCAATTTGGCCATTCCATGTGAAAGTTATGCCACTTTGATTTTGGGCATTTTTGGAAAATGAATGGACCATATCTTGCCAACCACACATGGGAATTTCAAGTTCTTGGACTTTTTGGAATGGTGAGATCAAGATCTTCAACTTTCATGTTGGACAAAATTCCATTTGAAGCTTTTATGATGAAGTAATTTTGAGGAGAAAAACTTTCCATTTTGGGCAGTTGAAATTACAGGTCACCTGCTATTTTTGGAAACTTTTTGTCTGACCTCCAAATCTTCAACCTTGGTCTTTGATATGTCAAATGAGACTTATATGGACATGAATGAGGCCTTTCAAACCATCTCACACCTTCCAATTCATAAAATCAGGCACAGTTGACCACAGTTGACTTTCTAGGGTTTCTGAAGAAATTCAGCTTGACTGTTGAGCTTTGACCATCCAATCTTTGGCCAAATCACTTCAAAATGATCCTTGGACCATATGAACTTGATAAACCAACCCTAGGGATTTGTCTCAATGGACATTGCACTTGCCTGCTTGATTGACTGACCTCCTGACCAGTTTGACCTAATTTGTCAGTTGAACTTGCACTTGGGCAAATGGACAATGCAATGTTATGCAGTGGCCTATGTTATGATAATGACCTAATGTGAAATGAATGTACAAAAGGTAGGGTGCAAATTTAAGGTGCTACACCAGTCATCGGTGGATGTCTGGTCGTGGTTTCTTTTCCCATTCATTTGTTGATGTCTGGTCGTGGTTTCTCTTCTCATTCGTCCGTTGACGTCTGGTTGTGGTTTCTCTCTTCACATTCGTCCGTTAACGTCTGGTCGTGGTTTCTCTTCCCATTCATCTGTTGATGTCTGGTCGTGGTTTCTCTTCCCATTCATCTGTTGATGTCTGGTCGTGGTTTCTTTTCCCATTCATCTGTTGACGTCTGGTCGTGGTTTCTCTCTTCCCATTCGTCCGTTGACGTCTGGTCGTGGTTTCTCTTCCCATTCGTCCGTTGACGTCTGGTCGTGGTTTCTCTTCCCATTCGTCCGTTGACGTCTGGTCGTGGTTTTTCTTTTCCCATTCATCTGTTGATATTTGGTCGTGGTTTCTCTCTTCCCATTCATCTGTTGATGTCTGGTCGTGGTTTCTCTCTTCCCATTCATCTGTTGATGTCTGGTCGTGGTTTCTCTCTTCCCGTTCATCTGTTGATGTCTGGTCGTGGTTTCTCTTCCCATTCATCTGGTGATGTCTGGTCGTGGTTTCTCATTCCCATTCATCTGTTGATGTCTAGTCGTGGTTTCTTTCTCCCATTCGTCTGTTGATGTATGGTCGTGGTTTCTTTCTTTGATAAATATCGAATCCCCAGTGGAAGCCGCCATTGGTGGATAGCCTCGTTTCTTTGATTCATCCCCCACAGAGTGCAAATTCCAGGTTCTTTTGGTATTCAATCCCTGTGTACCTTGAAGGTCTGACAGCCGTTGCTCTCATCCGTTCGGGTTCTTAGTTGATTGAATAGGGGCAGCTGTAGTACCTCAAATTTTCACCCCCCATTCATGCATTCATTTCATTTTTTAGGTCATTAACATTACATATTGCATTGCATCTTGGCAGTCAGCACTAGCATCAAGAGAATTCCTCAGTGTAAAGGAGCAAGTTTTTCCTTGAGATGAAGGCCACATGATTATTTTGAAGAGCTTATATGAGCCAAGGTTCATTTTGAAGCTACTTTGCCAAGTGTTAGAGGCTCAAAGTCATCAGTGCATTTCCAGGTCATCTAGGGCCCATAAAAGTCAATTGAAAGTCAAACTGAGGGCTAGGAGGTGGAGAAATGGTTTGAAACACTTCATTCATGCCCAAAAGAGGGTTATTCATCATATCAAACATCTACCTTGAAGGTTTTGAAGTCAGATCAAAAGTTTCCAAAAATGGAAAATGACCTGTAATTTCAAGTTTCCAAAAATGGCAAGTTTTTGGACCACATTCAACTTGACTTTCCAACATCAAAGAAGCTTCAAATGAAATTTTGTCCAACATGAAAGTTGAAGATCTTTCTCTCCCATTTCCAAAAAGTCCAAGATCATGAGCATCTGATGAATGGTTGAGGAGTTATGAGCAAATGATTACCAAGTGTGCATGAAACTTCAAAGTGCCATAACTTTTGATCCAAAACTCCAATTTAAGTCACTCTTTTTGCATATTGCTTCTCATGACCAATATTTTCCAAATCCATCATTGCATTGCATGAAATAATATCACATGATCATTTGGCCATGCATGTGCTTTTTGGAGGGAAAATGAAGAATTTGAAATTGGTTGATGCTACAAGCTGTTTGATCATTCCATCATGTTCATAAGTTGATTTTAAGTGTAATTGAACCATGCATGTGTACTGTTCACGTCCATTTTGCCATGCATAAGGTGAATTTTGCAATTTTGTCACACACCTCATTTTTCATTAAACTTTCATTAGCCATGCCTAATTACCATTAGCAAAGTGATTAACCTGTCATATAAAAGCCTAATTGTAACAGAATTTTTCATTCTTACAAGTTCTAGATCTAGAATCACATTTCCCTCCATTTTTGCTCTCATCTCAAATTTGAAAATTCTTCACACAACACCTGAATTTTATTGCATAATTGTGTTAATGGAGTATCATTGAGTAGGAATTGAGCTGTGGTTTGAAGAATTCCATCAAGAATCAAGCAAGTTGAGCTCATGAACATGAACATGGAGGTTTGAAGTTCAGCTAGATCCAGGACAGTTCAAGAGCCAATTCGTGTACAAAGCTTCATAACAAGGTTCATAGAAGAGATCTGGACACTTTTGAGGCCTTGAATCCACAGAATCAACTCACTGTTCTTCAAGAGGTTGGAAATTCGATCACCTTAGTTCTTCATTTTGTTGACATGTTTAGATAGATCTTTGAACACTGAGAATTCTGATGGAAATTTCATCGAATTTGGATAAGTATTGCATGAGATATATGGATTTCAAGTTTGATGCATGATTTTTCTTTCCTTCGATTCGCGTTTATTATTGAGAATTAGGCTTAGATGTTGTTAGATTTGTGCTCCTCGTTGAATAAGCTTTATAATGATGTATCATACGCAAAATTCTGCAAAAAAAATTTGAATGCTCATGAAGCCTCGCCGTAAATGGATCAGAGAAGATGATCGGAACAGTGCTTCCGGTCATCTGGTGCAGCTTAGGGATTGCGCGCATGTGACTTACAGGTCTCGCGTTCGATTCCCAGGCACGACGTTGGAGTTTCTTTTGTTTGATTTTCCTTGCCTTGGCCAAAACGACAGCGTTTAGTGTAACGCGCTTGGTAACCACTGGCACGCCAGTTCGATTCTTGGCAAATGTTGTTTTGATTTTTCAATGGCATTTTATGTGAGCGCTCCTGGAACCACTGAAACGCTGGTTCGAACCTTGGCATTAGCACTTTCCTTTATTCCAATTCATTTTTTTCTGAAGCGCTTCTTGTGACATTGCAAACCTGAGATCAATCCTCCATGATGCATTTCTAGCTTTTCATTTCATTTTATACTATTTCCATGGTTCACATTTATTTCATTTTATTTCATCTATTTCAAAAAATCATAACAAATTAAAAACAAATCCAAATTGAATGAGATTTTTTCCTACATGATCATTTGAATGTCTATTATTTTGTGGCATGAATTTCCTGATTTTATTGTTTATGGATTTTGGATTGTGAATTGATGATTGAACATATATGCAAATCTACCATGCTTCATTCAATTAATGGTGAAATACTCATTCTTGATCCAATCAACTTGAAATTTAACATGCTCATTCCTAACATGTTGTGTGATTTTTGAGATTTGGTTTGGTATTTTTATCTTTTTTCATTTCTGTTTTAGACACATGAATGTATGGTGTGACAATGTGTGTCACACATTTTGATGTTGATCTTGTTCATTTTCATTGACATGCCAATTGATCTCCTATGATTCCAATTGTTTGCATGATGCTTGTGTTTAACCTGTTAATGTCACATAAAAAAATTTCATGATCATTGGATGTGTTTCTGATTTAATGTGCATTTTCTCATTTTGAATGTCCAATTGTGAACACCATTGTGTGCCTTTGCCTTAGCAAGATCATTAGATGGATTTGCCTTAGGATTTGAGTCTGGTCCTTTTTAGGACATGTTCTTACTTGAATAAATGTGCTTCATGTTGAATATCAACTTCTGTTTTGACCTTTTGCTTTGCCTTTGACCCTAGTCTTGGTACTAGTGGTTTGTACTCATCTTTTGAGCTGTGTATTTCAGGTTCAAGCTATTAGCTCTAGTGGTTGATGCAATCTTATGACTTTAGATGCAAATTTGTTTTGTCCACTAACCCTTATTGTGTTGTAGGTCCCTTGGTGATGAACTCACTTGAGTTGTTGACTTGCCTTGTGTGCATATTGGTTATAACACTGTTGTTGACTGTTTGGTTTATCTGGATGTGAATATTGACTTGTTTGACTTTTGTACAAGTACATTAGTCGCTTTAGCTCATTGCTTGAGCTTTTCTTTGCTTGTGGTTGGCATACCACTTAGGTAATCATCCTCTAACTCCATGTAGTCTGGAAGCCTTGTCGTTTCTTTTGGCAGGCATTTGGTTGAAGTCCTCCTTAAGAGGCAATGACTGTGATTGTTTATATTTGTGCCATGTACTTCAAGTCCTCCTAAGTGAAGAGGCAATTGATAGATAAAAGGGATTAGCAATCAATCCCCTATTAATCGTTTGAGTCGTTCATTATGCTCGCACTACGTGCTGAGGCTCTTGAACCTAACCAAAGATCCTTGTATATAGAGTCAGTCAAGTGGAGTAGGGTCCCTCATTCTGGATCCCCACGTTTTCATTGATTCAAGCTCACCCAGGCCCGGGTTAAGAGCTATGAGGTCTTACCCTCATTACCTTTCATCTGCTCACCCTGACGGTTAATGTCAGTGGTTAAGAGCTCTCAGATACCCTTCTAGTATTGCCTTGTTTGTCGAGGTTGATATGACCCCTTGACTAAAGCCCAGCCTTGTATGAGTCGCTTGTTTGCATATACCGTGTGATACATGTTCACCTGTGTTTGTTTACTTGCTGTTTAGGCTAGCTTGCTTCCTGTGCGAGTTAGGTTCTGATTAGAGACCTCAACTTAGGGATCGTTTGCATGACAACTTCTAGGCTCGAGTCGTAGTCTCCATTTTTAGTTGTTATCTCCCTAGTCTCTGGTTAGGATAAAGTTTTTCCCTGTTAAGGGGAACTACGTCGCCCTGATCCTCATACCAGATAAGGTACGTAGGCAGGAGATTGAGCTGATCTCTCCGGGCACCCTTTTTCTTTTTCAACCCTTCTGCGTTGTGTGTGTGTTCGGAGTCTGATGTAAGTCCAGCTATTGGCCTTCAGTTTCCTGTTTCTTTTGTGGAGTTGAATGTAAGACCAGCGATTGGCATTCCGTTTACAGTTGTGTGTTTGCTCTGACGTCTCAGCGTCTTTGGTTTAGCGTTTTGTTTCGGCGTGCGTTAGCCGAGCTACGGGTGCTCTGATTCTTACTGTGGTTAGAGAAGATACGTATGCATAGGATGCGAGGTCCTAGCGAGCACATTCCCCATTTCCCCGAACTACGTCGACTCTGATGTTTGTTTCTGACAAACTACGTAGGCCCAGGATGCGACATCCTGCCGAGTCCCCTTCCTCCGTCTTCTTTCATCTGTGTTCTATTCTAGTCTTGTGCAGTTTTTGAGCAGTTATTTAGCAACCTTACTCTATTCTTCTGAGCGTGGATCCCGTCGAGTACGATGGGCGTGAGGGGGTGCTAATACCTTCCCCTTGCGTAACCGACTCCCGATCCTTGCAATCTCTGGTCGTAAGACCATTTCCTTTCCAGGTTTACTTTGAGCATTTCCTTTCCCTCCTTTGGGATAAATAACGCACGGTGGCGGCTCTGTGTCTTTTCCCGCCGGTTGTTTTTCGCGTATGCGATAATAACATGTGAGAAAAAATCCAAACTAGTGACCAATAATTCATGTCATGTATGAATGTCATGTATGCAAAAGAGTGGATCGAATGGCTAAAAAATGAGGATTTCACAATACATTGAATGCACTAGGTCAATTTGGCACAACATCAATTCAAAAACTCCCATCTAAAAATCCAGACATCAACAATTCATGAATTTAGAACCATAAAAAAGTAGACACCAATACAAAACTATGAAAAAAAATTGGGACTCATTTGGATCATTTTTGCATTTTTTATGAATTAATCAAACTGACCAAAATAATTGAAATATAAAAAGAAAATGGAGGGAAACGAAAGGAGAGATCGGAAATTGCATCACCTGGAAATGAAGACCTCTGAAACCGCGATCTCTCAAGCTCTACTGCTCCAGATCAACCTCCTTGAACTTCCTTTGAAGCTTTGAGCAAGAATCAATGGCTGAAACCTCTTGGATGCTCCTTAATTTCCAAATCCGATCCACATGATGAAGCACTTGAGCTGCACGATTTCTTGATGAGTTGCACCAAACAATGGATGATTCTTGATCAGTGAAGCACGCGGATCAAGAATATGTAATAATATTTGAGGCTTATGTGTAGAAAAATCAAATTCGATTGAGAGAAATGTTTTGGAGAGACTCTTGAATTCTAGATCTGAAAATGGTTGTTATGGCAGTTATGATTAGGGTTTTCCTATTTATATTCTTTGTTAATGACACTGATAACCACATTAGCCTTGTACTAATCATGATTAGTGAGTTATGAAGCCAATTGCAAAAAATGAAAATTAAGCTTCCATGGCCATAATGCACGTGTGATCTCCCATGCTAGGGCTTTAATTCACTCAATAACAACCAAGGGTCAGGATTTGAGGATTATTTTTCTTACATCTCAAGCCAAAAATGAATGGTGAAGATTTACTTTAAAATGAACATGTGTGAAATAATGAACATTTGACCATGATTCCTTTGCACAATTGAGCCAAATGATGTTACTTTTAGATGCCTTGAACATGAGAAGCACTTTGCAAAAAGAATGAACCAATTTGAAGCATTACATCAAAAGTTATGCCATTTTGAATTTCCATGCACACTTTGTGATCAAATGACCATAACTTCTCAACCATTCATCATATGGACATGAATTAGGACTTTTGGGAAAGGGGAGACAACAATCTACAACTTTCATGTTCACCAAAAATCCATTTGAAACTTCTTTGACATTGACAAGTCAAGTTGAAAGTGGACCAAAACTTGCCAAATTTGGAAACTTTGAATTATAGGTCATTTTCCATTTTTAGTAACTTTTGCCATGACTTTTGAATCTTCAAGATGGATGTTTAGAATGATGAATAGACCCCATTTGAACATGATTGAGGTGTCTCAACTCATTTCCCCACCTCATAGCCCTCAGTTGACTGCACATTTGACTTTTGGTCCTCAGATGACCTTGAAATGTCTTGATTAACTTGAGCCTCTACCACTTGGTGAAATGGCTTCAAAATGAAACCCTAGCTCATGTAAGCTCCTTATAATAATCATGTGATCCTCATCCCAAAAAAATACCTCATCTCTTGCACAAAGGATCTTCTTGAAGCTCTTGACCTGGTGATTGCTTAAGCTACAAACAAAAGATGTTAGTGACATATTTTTGTGCTTTTGGTTAGTAAATAAAACAAGAAAAGCAATGATATACAATTCAAGCATGCTTGGTGATCTCAAACCACTCACAAGAGATCCCAACCCAAAGGGAAAGGGAGCCAAGATGCTCAATGATCCTTGAGGCTATGCAATGTAATGTTATGATGCCATGAAGGATCTTAGGGACAAAATTAGGGTCTTACATATGCCCCTATTTAAGGTCATTCTAGCCGGAGAAGGGAAGGTTAAAGTCTTCGTCTCGATGAGGTAGAATGGGCTTAAGTAATAACAAAGAGACGAATTTTGGTCCCTAAGAGACCTCATGATGCAGATGTATGTATGCAACAGGTAATACCCTGTGGGGAATGTGTCCACAACGGTAAAGATTAAGAAGAAATCGATGACTCCCATGAATAATTCATTCTATGGGGCAGAGACTCTACTGGGGAGTAAAGGACTGAAATTGCGTGAGCAGGTCACGACTCAAAGCTGGGGAAAAAAGTCTTCAAAAGGAATAAATCCATTGGAAAGACTCGAGCTGACTCAAGGATGCATGTATTGGGGAATATGCCAATACAGCGAAACTATCCGCAATGGATACTTCGGATAAAAAAAATCCGGACGAAAACAATCCACTAAGGGACTTCGCTGGGGATGTCTAAAAGACTCTCCTAGGGAAGTAGCGAAATGAGGTATTACCGGTTACTGGGTAATAGGCTCAAAGACACATGTGATCCGAACACCAGTATAAGGGTGAGAGATACAACAAGCTCAGGAAGAAATGAATATCTAAGACCGGTATAAGGGTGAGAGATATCAAAACTTCAAAACATCTGAGGAAGACCTAAAAAGGTATATTTTAACTCAGGAACTCTGACTCCACAGGGGACAAAAGTCATAATAGGGAGCAGAAAGGAAGGAACACCAGGGATACCGGTTACTGAGCATATAATAGGTGACCAACCAAAGCGTGAATTGGGGAATATTCCCAAGACACTCATCATCCAAAAGAGGGATAAAAGCAAACTCGATTATAGGATGGATATTCGACTCCGCAAAGGGAATACGAATCTTACTCGACTGGGGAAGAACATAAGGCTTCAACCAAAGAGTGCATGAGATATATTGTCTATTACCGTCAGAACGTAGATAATATACTCGCATGGAAGATTATCCACAACCGGTTACTGGGTTAATAAAGGATGAATCGACCGAAAAGAAAAGGCATCGGGATACCGAAACTAGGTATATAATGATGACCAATTCAGAAGAGAATCAATCGTTACCAACAACAGGGTAAACGAGAGATAACTTGCTGGGGATAAATTGCATAATCAGGGCAATTATCCAGGCAAAAGAGGGAATATCAACACCGAATATTGGATGAAGATACTCGTCAATGAGGGGATTACACCTACCGGTACTGGGTAGGAAACCACGGAAGAGTAACCATCATCGATTATGATGAACCAAAGGTTAACTCTGCAAAGGGGAGAAAATAGGGTTTACAACTACCGGTATAAGGGTAGAAAACCACAGACTCCGTCGGGGACAAAATGAATGATTACCAAGTACTGAGCAATTATTCATTTATACCACGGGGAAGCAAAGGAAACAGTCATAAGATGCCAATTTAGGATCGAACCAAAGAGGCGAACTGAATCAAAACTCGTCCTAATGAGGATATAACTCAATAGGGAAACCCATCCCAATATATGTGTTGGGAGGAAACGGAAACAACCATCATCCACGAGGATATATCTCAGTGGGGAATGTGGAAGAAAGGATAGACACTTTCTGCCTATGGGGATGACTCTATATGGAGAGATCAGACACACACAATCTGCTTGGGGAGATATATATCACCAAATAGCAGGAGACAACAAACAACGATATATGGCAAAGAAATGCAACATGAATATCTGAATGTTATAATTACGCATGCATATGCGTGATTTATGTTTGATGAATGCTGACAAACAGACGTATCTAACACACACAGGTCCAGGAATCAACCACCCGGTACTACATCTCAAGAGAGAAATCCAGAATAACCGGAGAGTATCCAATCTGCCGGGAATCAGAGATACCAGGAAACAACAATATCTCTGCAGGGGATGAATCATCACATATAAAGTCCACCACACCAACAACTCTACTGGGGATTTATCCGAGGAAATGAAGGAATTCTGGGGATCAACCACCAAATACCGAACCTTCCAAAGAGAACACATCTGCTGAGGAGGAAAGAGCACTACTCTGCTGAAGGGAGGGGAGGTGAATAACCTCAACAAGCACTCTACTCGGTGGATTTAACCACAATACTATTCTGGAGGAAGAGGATACACTTATGCCAGGAATATGAACAAATGTCTTACCGTGTTGGAAATCATACCACCCTTGGGAGAGCACTGAGGATCTCTTAAGTATCCTTTCATCATTGTGAATGTTCACTTTGTTTTAAAAACAATTTATGAAAAAATTGTTTGTTTAAAACAATGATATTTTCTCAATTAAAACATGTAAAACATTTGGTGAGTAGAAACAAATAAGAATGCAAACAATTGGATAAAGGCTCAAATTTATTTGATAGAATGGTAGTCCGCAAATGGCAAGACTCCATAGATCTTTATAAATTTGAAATTGGTGATATATATTGGAAAAGGGCTACATTGAACATAATGACCATTTCTCCACCAATTCCGAATCCGATGTATTTGAAGCTTCAGTTGATGATGACTGAGCGAGAATCTCTGACGAAATGACAGTCGTAGAACAAAGTCTTGTCAGGATGCAGTTACTTGCCAAATCCCTTATTTTTTCCTAGATTGCCCCAGGATGAGGTACTCAATCTAGCGGGATATATATTTTTTGTGTCTCTAACTTTTTCCTGGATCGCCCTTTCGGGTTTTCAATCCACCGAGACACTCATTTTTGCCTAAGCCTCCCTTTCGGGTTTTCAACGTAGCGAGCTATTCTGTTTTTATTTTTTAGGCGAAGTATTTCTTGACTGCATCTGAATTCACAGGACGAGTGAAATCCTCCCCATCCATAGTTGTAAGCATCAAAGCACCGCCTGAAAAGGCTCTCTTAACAACATATGGACCTTCATAGTTTGGAGTCCACTTGCCCTTGGAATCGGGTGCGAAAGACAAGACTTTCTTAAGCACTAGGTCACCCTCTCTGAACACACGAGGCTTGACCTTCTTATCAAAAGCTTTCTTCATTCTCTGCTGATATAACTGACCATGGCACATGGCAGTCAATCTCTTCTCTTCAATCAAATTCAACTGGTCATAACGACTTTGAACCCATTCAACATCAGTCAACTTGGCTTCCATCAAGACTCTCATTGATGGGATCTCCACCTCTACTGGGAGTACAGCCTACATGCCATAAACAAGAGAGAAAGGGGTTGCCCCTGTTGAAGTGCGGACAGATGTACGATACCCATGTAAAGCAAATGGCAGCATCTCATGCCAATCTTTGTACGTAACAACCATTTTCTGGATAATCTTCTTGATATTCTTGTTAGCAGCTTCAATAGCCCCATTCATCTTGGGTTTGTAAGGAGAGGAATTATGATGTGCTATCTTGAACTCATTACACAGTTCTTTCATCATCTTGTTGTTCAAGTTAGATCCATTATCAGTATTGATCTTGTCTGGCACACCATACCGGCATATGAGTTGATTCTTGATAAACTTCACAACCACCTGCCTGGTCACATTTGCATACGACGCCGCTTCAACCCACTTGGTGAAGTAATTAATTGCTACGAGAATAAATCGGTGACCGTTGGACGCTTTCGGCTCTATCATGCCAATCATGTCAATTCCCCACATGGAGAAAGGCCATGGTGATGAAATCACGTTCAGAAGTGTCGGAGGAATATGAATCTTATCCGCGTAGATCTGACACTTATGACATTTCTTCACATATTTGCAGCAGTCAGACTCCATTGTCAGCCAATAGTAGCCTGCTCTCAACATCTTTCTAGCCATGGAATGTCCATTGGAATGAGTACCAAATGAACCTTCATGAACCTCGGTCATTAACAGGTCTGCTTCGTGTCTATCCACGCATCTGAGCAGAACCATGCCAAAATTTCTCTTATAAAGCACATCACCATTGAGGTAGAAACTGCCTGATAATCTCCTCAAAGTCTTCCTATCTTTTACAGATGCCCCAGGTGGGTAAATCTGGCTCTGAAGGAAACACTTGATATCATAATACCAAGGCTTATCATCTTTCACTTCTTCAACTGCAAATACATGGGTTGGTCTATCCAAGCGCATCACAGTGATATAGGGAACGTCATTCCATAGTTTGACCACAATCATCGAAGCAAGTGTAGCAAGAGCATCTGCCATTCGATTCTCATCTCGAGGAATATGATGAAAGTCAACCTCAGTAAAGAATGTTGAAATCCTCCTTGCATAATCTCTATAGGGAATGAGGCCAGGCTGATTCGTTTCCCATTCACCCTTAATCTGATTAACAACGAGGGCCGAATCACCATAAACATCAAGATGCTTGATTCTAAGATCAATGCATTCCTCCAATCCCATAATACAGGCCTCATACTCAGCCATATTATTCGTGCACTTGAAAGTTAACCTTGCTGTAAAAGGAATATGTGTGCCCTGAGGAGTAATGATTACTGCCCCAATACCATTTCCATACTGATTTACAACACCATCAAATACCATACTCCATCTGGAACCAGGCTCTGGCCCTTCATCAAGTGTAGGCTCATCACAATCTTTCATTTTCAAATAAATAATCTCCTCATCCGGGAAGTCATACTGAACTGACTGATAATCCTCGATCGGCTGGTGTGCCAAGTGGTCAGCCAAGATACTACCTTTGATAGCTTTTTGAGCTTGATACTCAATATCATACTCAGACAACAACATTTGCCAATGGGCGATCCTCCCAGTTAAAGAAGGCTTCGCAAATATATACTTGATTGGATCTATTCTAGATATCAACCAAGTCGTATGATTTATCATGTACTGGCGTAAGCGCTTAGCAGCCCAAGCCAAAGCACAACATGTTTTCTCAAGCATTGAGTATCGAGACTCACAATCAGTGAACTTCTTACTCAGGTAGTAAATAGCATACTCTTTCTTTCCTGATTCATCTTGCTGACCAAGGACACAACCCATTGAATCTTCAAGAACAGTCAGATACATAATCAAGGGTCTCCCTTCCACAGGCGGGGACAAAATCGGAGGCTCAGACAGATACTCTTTAATACTGTCAAAAACTTTATGGCAATCCTCGGTCCAATCATGAGACTGATCTTTCCTGAGGAGCTTGAATATTTGCGCACATGTGGCAGTCATGTGGGATATGAATCGGGAAATATAATTCAAGCGACCAAGAAAACCTCGGACTTGCTTCTCAGTTTTGGGCGCAGGAATCTCTTGTATTGCTTTGACCTTTGCAGGATCAACCTCAATACCTCTCTCACTGACGATAAAGCCCAATAACTTGCCAGAACGGACTCCAAACGTACACTTGTTGGGATTCAGACGAAGCTTGAACTTCCTCAAACGTTGAAAAATCTTCAACAAGTGCTCTACATGTTCAACTTCCGTTCTTGACTTGGCAATCATATCATCAACATACACCTCAATCTCCTTGTGCATCATATCATGAAATAAGGTAGTCATAGCTCGTTGATATGTGGCTCCGGCGTTCTTCAAACCGACGGGCGTCACTCGATAACATAATGTTCCCCAAGGTGTGATGAATGTTGTCTTCTCCATATCCTCGGGTGCCATCTTAATCTGATTATATCCGGAAAATCCATCCATGAACGAGAATACTTTGAATTTAGATGTATTATCTACCAACATATCAATATGTGGTAGAGGGAAATCATCTTTCGGACTAGCTTTATTCAAGTCCCTATAGTCCACACACATCCGGACTTTTCCATCTTTCTTAGGCACGAGTACAATATTGGCCACCCACTGAGGATATGTAGAAGTCACCAGAAACCCCGCATCAATTTGCTTCTGAACTTCCTCTTTGATCTTCACTGCCATATCGGGATGAGTTCTTCTGAGCTTCTGCTTCACAGGCATGCACTCAGGCTTCAAAGGCAGGAAATGTTGCACGATATTTGTATCTAGACCAGGCATATCTTCATATGACCAGGCAAAGACGTCAACATATTCTCGTAGCAATTCGATCAACCCCTTCTTAACAGATTCTTCCAGGAGTGCCCCAATCTTTACCTCTCGCACACAATCTTCCGACCCCAAGTTGACTGTTTCCAGATTCTCAAGATGCGGCTGAATGATCTTCTCTTCGGGCTTAAGTAGATGGGTGATCTCATTAGGAATCTCTTCAACATCATCTTCCTCTGTCTCAAATACAGGGAACTCAAAATTAGGAGATGGTGTTGGGTAATTATGTTCAATGGGTCTAGAAATCAACTTGCATAATGATTTTGGATATGAAAAGCTTTAGAATTCAAACAAGGCAAATCATTATGCAGATGAAAAGATTGATTTTATTCTATTTTTAGGGTTTTATATGATCACCAATTTCATGCAAAAAAGCGAAAAGTGAAAATAATTGGAAAAACAAACATTTAGCATGAATTTATTGAATGAAAATATCATTGTATTTATGCTGCCAACAATGTCATCACTCCTCCTTTTGGCATGGGAGAAGGGTTTTTAAACAAAGTGATCATTAAGTTGACTTGTGGACAACTGTAGGAATATCCACAGCGACCCAATTGTTGTAGATCCCTCCAGGGATAACAAAATTGCCAGAGTCCTCTGCATCTTCTTCCAAGACAGCAGCAGCTTCTTCCTCCTAACCAGTATGGATAAAACCTCCACTCTTGAACAACCCTTTCTTGTTGAAGAGCCCAGAAGAAAAGCCAATGCCAACCCGGGATTTGTTGTCTTTTAGCTCGATCATTCTTCCTAAACTAGCAGTTGCACCACACTCGATGGCCAACTTTGCATCTTTATAGGAAGCAAATGAAGGAGTTTTCTTCTCAACAGGCTCAGCTATAGATAGAGCTTGGAAAGGAGTTCCAACTTCATCCTCAGCATCTATGTATGAGAAAGAAGATAAATGGCTAACTAGGAGAGCCTTTTCTCCCCCTACCACTACCAGTTTCTTATTCTTCACGAATTTCAGCTTCTGGTGTAGGGTGGATGTCATGGTGCCAGCCTCGTGAATCCATGGTCTGCCTAAGAGAAAGCTGTATGATTGGTGAATGTCCATAACCTGAAAGGTAATTTGGAAATCACTTGGTCCAATCTTGATTGGGAGGTCAACTTCCCCAATCACAATCTTACGCGACCCATCAAAAGCTTTCACAACAACTCCACTCTGCGTCATGGGAGGCCCTTGATATGACAGTTTAGAGAGAGTGGATTTTGGCAATACATTCAAGGATGACCCAGTGTCCACCAGCACATTGGACATGGCGTCGTCTTTACAGTTCATGGAGATGTGTAATGCCAAGTTGTGGTCTCTTCCCTCCTTAGGGAGATCGGAGTCACAGAAACTCAAATTGTTACAAGCAGTAATGTTTGAAACAATGCTATCGAATTGTTCTATTGTGACATCATGATCTACATATGCCACATCCAAAACTTTCTGCAGAGCCTCTCTATGGGGTTCTGAATTCAGAAGCAAAGATAACACAGATATTTTGGATGGCGTTTGTAGAAGCTGATCTACAACATTGTACTCACTTTTCTTGATGAGCCTCAACATCTCATCACAGTCTTCTTTCACATTGCCACTCGGGCCAACAGAAGCAGAAGTTAACAATGTAGAGGAGGGTTTAACAGCAAGTGTCGGATGTCATACCCCAATTTTGCCCGAGCAGTTCAAAAATTTCGGACATGATGCATAAACTCAAAGCTTAAGTATCCTCACTGGATCCAAGCTTCACAACCTCCAATCATGTCTAAATTTATTTGGACAACTTCACAACCTTAAAACCTTCATCATTCATGGTTTGTTCTCATTTGCACTGATGGATTTAAGCATTCACTTGCTCATAATCATAAACTTTTTTTCAAGATAATTTCAATTTTATGTTAATTTAAAAAAACAAAGGTTGGCTTGGTTGTTTATTTGAATCCCAACACTAATCCTAATCATATGGCTGACTTTTTATTATTGGCCATTGAGTTTTCCATGATTACATGATTATTACAGTGCAAGCTTTGGTCACTTAGTAGCATTTCTTTGGTCAATCATAATGGCCTTCATGACCGTGCGACGCAGGCATTTTTGAGGGCCATTTAAGGTCTGAACTTAGAGTTTGGTTATGATAGGAAATATTAGGTCTGCAGGAACATAGAATGTCGTTTGTGGCAGGCCAATGGTTAAAGTTGTCTCAAAAGTAATTAGAAACAGATTAAGAGTTCAAAGAAGAAAAGTTCACATTTCAAAATTAGAATTCTGTTATATCAGACTGTTTACAAATTAACCTTTAATACAGTTACTCAGTCAAGCCATATCATACAATTGTTAAGGTAAATTCATTACAAGAAGTGAAGCAAAATCCTCAGCTGTCTTTTGAACTTAAAATGACAGATTTCAAGAAAACTCCAAGCTTTTATCCAAACTCTATTTGACCATTCGCATCAGACCGACTGGAGTTTGTAAAAACCCTATGACACACAATCTTCATCGACCATGTACTTGTATCCATGACAGCAATCCTGGAATGTTTTCTTTATCAATCCAACCACGGACATTAGGGCCAAACCGGCTTCCTAACAATCCGCATAACTTCAACTCTAACAGAGCTTTGTCTTCATGTCTATTTAGTGGTGTTGTTGAACCTATTGCTAAGGAGCGTCACCCAATATGAATAAATTCAACTCAACATTCCAGCGGAATTTCTGGTATACCATTTGGCAGTAACAGCATGTCATCACATCAGGAAATGAGATTTTGATCCTCCAACCCCTGTGGGATCCCTACAACCAGAACAGCTGGTGCAACTAGTTGTAACTTTTCTTGAGAAGCAGAGACATTTGGGAGGCTCTACGAACACGTTTGCAATGTATGATCCCAGGAAGAACATAGTTAATAAGTATAAAGCCTCATCCAGACCATCATATGCTGTAGAAAACAACCTGGAAAAATCAGGACTCTCGACATCTCAGTTTTGGTCATCACGGACTTGCTGCAAATCCTACATACACACCAGCAAACAAAGCCAAACAACATGAAGCTGCAACTAGAACCATATGCAGAAGAGCAGGCACACCATAAATGAGCCGAGGAACACGCAGGACATAAGTCTTGCAATACCTGAATAATTCCACAGCAGTTTGATCAGAAGTAAAATCATGAAAAAGTGAGAGCAAGGTTATAGTAATAAGCATGTTGTACAGGATTCCATACAGGATAATTAGATCAAGGTCATCGGTTACACCAAGCTAAAATGTCAATGGCACATTGAAGCAGGTCGCAAGAAATCGTAAGCAGCAGTTGGTCCTTAATTCCCAAGCTTCAAATTCTGAAATTACAAGAAAAGAATAAATTATGATCCAGGTGCGAAGAGAGTGAAAAAAAAGAAAAAAAAGAAAATTAAAAGGGCCATACTTGATGCATCTTACTTTGCTTGAAGGAAACCGGTTCACTAGTAGCAAAATAAGCTGTAATCAAGTAGAGACATCGTTGTCGTGCGAACAGGCATAACCAACGATAAGGAACAATTCCATAAACCTGCCAAGATGGAGTTACGGGTCAGAAGGAAAACCACTATGAATTTATAGTAAACAAAGGTATGAGAAATAATCCTAAAACAGGAGTCTAAACTGTGACCAAAACCTGTTACCGACCCAACCAAAGTTTCATGAAAATGTCATAAAGCAACCTGTAGATTTTTTCGAGTGACCGTTTTGGCTCGTTCAGCAGACCATGCCTCTCTCTGCAGCATCATGATTAAATGTAATGACATTGAGTTCCTCTGCAAAACATGGTGTCGACCGTTGACTGTTAACAGCGATTCCGCAGCATGTCCGAAATGATATCCAACATGCGTTAGAGCTATTCCCGGGTTGTGAATCACTCTCTAATCACATTGCCAAACCAACTTACCACCTGCAGGAATTAACAAAACTGTATCAGTTAACAGAACCACCCTGTTAGAAGTCAATGAGACCATCCTGCATTGAGGCAAGAGTAAGTTACAACCAGAATTCCTTCAAAGAACAAAGCAAAGCCTTGCGAAGCTGACGAATGCTAAACATCCACCGTCGTTTTTAAACTTCTCAGATACACACACTCTCATCTCTAAAGTTCAAAACGCGAGCCAGAACATGTCGAAGATATGAGCTGAAAACACATGATAGTTAAAAGATGGGAATCAAGTTTTTACCGCGGTAAAGGAATCATTAGTGGTTAAAGTTTCAGCGGTAAATTGTCATTTCTAAAAAAGCCATGAGTTCTAGAAGATTGAAAGGGTACACTACAGACAAAGAGAAATTTACCTGTGACAATCACCCTGGTCCCCACCAAATCTCTGAGAAAATCCTCTCCTAACGAAATGATCTTGCTAGGATTTTCCAGCTCATGATTGAAGAATCACTCACCTTCGCTCTATATAAGGAGCATGCAATCACTGAAAAAACGAGGAAGAAATATACCGTTACCCTGCCGAAATCCCACTTCAACCATACCCCATCTGTCCAAACCCTCCGATCTACTTTCCCACACACAGAGCCATCACCATCTCCTTTTTCTTCTTCAATCGACCATCAACCACTCACCACCGCTAACGACACAACCCCTCATAAACATTCCGCCGTCACTACCCCATCACCTTCACAATCTCCAACCCGCCGTGAGACTCCCAAAAACTCCCAAACGAAAATGCTTTCCGCTCATCAATAATAACTCCTTGCTTATTGGCATTTGCGACCGCAATCCTCTCCGACAACGAAGCACGATTGCAACTCGATTTGGCGGCGCCCAACTCCGACCTACAGTTTCAAAACGAGTTGATTTGGTAATATTTCGATTTGGGTATTAAGTTTCTGTTGTGGCGATACGTTTCGCCCCAAGTGAGGTTGTGTTTTGAAGTTATGATTTTTGTTTTCCTTTATTGTTTCCAGTTCTCACATGTGAATAGTCATTGTGATGCATTATTTATTTTCTGGCTGTGTAGATCGATTTTCGTCCCTGTTCATTCGTTGGTTATTTAGAAAATATCGCAAGTGAATTCTTTTTAATGACTGGAAGGTTATTAACTTTGTTCTACTCTCATGATTTCATACAACATGTCCATCTGTCACAGTGGAATTGGTAAGGACAAATTCAAGAATAGGGTGGAGAAGAGGCGTTGGCTTCTTTATTTATTTCTTTTTTTTCCATAAATTAATCTATCTTAATTTCCTATTAACGGGGTGGCATGATAATTTTAAAAAATTTATTATCTAGATTAATTAAATTATGATACAGGGATTTAGGATTATTAGTCTGAAAAGTGGTAAATCTAAAGTCTATTTTAGTTTTCCTTTCCATATCCTATTTTCACCCTATTTGTTCTAATAAATTTGTAAATATTATAATAATATTTTGGTTGTTACCTTTTTACCATTGCGTTGAATCGAGATTGTAATTCGCGGATTCGGCCATTTCATGCCGACAGGTCGCTAAAGTTTCAATATATTAATAGAGCATTTCACCGCATTATGGTCTTGCGTTTGGTATGAATCATGTTGTCAATTCGCACAAACCGGTTTGAGCATACCAATTCAATTTTACCATCAATAAAGAACCTTTTTCAGACTAAAATGTTCCCGTTGAGTACAACGGACGTGAGGGGTGCTAAGACCTTCCCCTTGCGTAATCGACTCCCGAACCCGAATATGGTTGCGACGACCATTATTCTTTTTCCTAAAGGTTTTCTCGATATTTTCCTATTCCTTCATTGGAATAAATAAAGTTCGGTGGCGACTCTGTTCGAACAACAATTTTTCGGCGTTCCATCGCGAGGGATCGCATTATCATCATTTTTAAGGAAATCAGAGCATTCGTAGTTCGGGCTACTACGAATATTTGGTGTGTTTTGTTTGGATGAACGACTGTGTAGGTCGGCGTTCTAAAGGCTAAACGCTAGCTTGTCTACTCTCGGTGGAGGCTCTAGCACTGGTTTGTTGTACGCATTAGAAAGGAGTTACAGTGTTCTTTTGAGAAAGGGTTTTGGTCACGCGGGGGTGACGAGTTGAATTGATGTGTTTGGGTGTTTGATTTGGGTTGTTTCAATCGCACGGCGGCGAGAAGGTAGTTTGATTTGTTAGAGATGTTTTTTTTTTAAGAACGACGAAAGATTGAGCAATATGGTGTACATCAATCGTCCAATTCTTTCGAGGAATAATAAGGCGAACGCCTTCTACCCCTTTTTTGTTCGAATTATTTTTGAAAGTTTGTTTGCGGATGTTGAATACGCACGGTAGTGAGGCGTATGCCTCCTACTTTCTTATTCAGAGAATAATGAGGCGTGCGCCACTTATTCCCTTATCCAAGTTTATTTAGCGTGTTTTAGTCGTAAGTCGATAATTTGTGCAATATGGCGTACGCCAATTATTCAAATAATCGAGAGATGGCGAGGCAAATGCCTCCCATCTTTTATCATCAGAAGTTTAAATTGTAAAAGATATGTTTGGATGTTGCATTTGATTTGCGAAGATAGTTTGAATTTTGGATTGGTAGGTTTGGATTTCTCGATGATTTGAGCAATGTGGCGTACACCAATTATTCAAATAATCAAGGAATGGTGAGGCGTACGCCTTCCATTCTCTATTGAAGTTTAAGTTGTTTGTTTTTGCGAAATTGTGTTTGATGTAAAAGATGATTTGAGTTTATTCGATTGTGGTTTTGATTTAATGACGAAGATTCGAGCAATGTGGCAAACGCCAATTATTCGAATAATCGAAAGATAATGAGGCGTACGCCTCCTATCCTTTTATTATCGGGAATTTAGAATTATATTTATTTGGAAGAATGATTTGTATTTTCAAGAGTTTGAAGGTTTTAATTGAATGACGAAAATCCGAGCAATATGGTGTACGCCAATTATTCGAATAGTCGAGAGATAGTGAAGCGGAGGCTTACTATTCTCCTTTTCATTCAAAATTAATTGAAATATTTTTAGAAAGTATATTAATTAAATATTGAATTTTATAAACATATGAAATAAGAAATTAATTGAACTAAATAGACAAGGTGTATGGGGAGTAAATAAGGGGTAAAGCCCCAACATATGTCAAAAATTCGTAATGGGCCCTAAGCCCATGATTTCCAACACCAAAACAAACAATCAGCTAGCAAAATAAATTAATCAAAAAAAAAGGAAACGGGCCTTAAGCCCATCTCACCAACCCGTTAAGTAACATACGAAAATAATTAATTATTCATTAACAATTATATCCCTAATTCTATCATTAACAACAATAAACTATTTTTTAAGTGTGTTCAATACTCATAAACAACACACAAAGATATCAATTTCCATTCTCTTCTCTGCATCTTCTCTCTTCTTAATTCTTCTTCAAAACCCAAACCTAATCGCCTTCTTCTAAAACAGAAAATGAACTCGAGTCTCACATAAAAAAACCCCTAAAAAAATCTGGAATCAAAGATGAACATGCAGTGTTCATCATTTGGGATCTCGGTAGATCCTAGCAAAACTCGTCTCCGATTCCAACAACATGAAATGAAAACCTTATAACAGAGTAAACAATATAAACAATTTCAAACCAAAATCAGCAACATTCCTCATGGATCTACCATAATCTATACTTAAATCAGAACAATTCATGAATAAACAACAAAATCGTCAAATCATATACGCAATCAGTGACTACATGGTGATATAATGCCTTGGAAGGTTGAACAAAGGGTGAAAGACGTCACCGGAACCTTCCGACTCCGGCAAGACTCCGATGAGCGTTTACCTCAAGTAAGTGTCTTTCTTTGTGTGCGAGCTCTTCTCTTATTTCCGCTTAGTTTTCGGCCTTTCCTTCTTCTTACTTTCGTGTTTGGTTTGTCAGGGTTTAGCTCGGTCTGCTCAAAGTTCTGGTGATGAACTTTGAGTATCCCTTTGGTATCTTTGAGCTTTGGTGTGTAGGTTGAGATGCGATTTCAGCAGAGTGGCGGTGCAAATTTTTTCTCTCCTTTTCAATGATTCAACGCATCCTTTTATAGGAGAAATCTGTGGTCCCTCTGAGTATGAGCTGGCTCAGATTGATTGCATAATCAGTCGGTTAGAATCGGATCATTCCCAGATTTGGTGGGGACCAAATTCGTGACGGGTAAGAATCTCTCTTTCTCTGTAGTGTAATCTCAAATCCTTCTAGAACATGTGGTCCCATAGGAGAAAATCTCACTGCTTGTTGTCACGTTATGTTTGTTGCCTGCGTTTGGGACTAAATCTTCTTATTTCCACTTGATATGTGAATTTCTTTAAGAAAACAAACTGATTTGTGATGTTAAATTTCTCTGTCTGATACTTGTGTAATGATGCCAATACTCTCCTTGTTTCAACATTTCACCATTGCAATCGGCTCTAACATCAATTGGTTGAATCACTCTTGTGCAGGTCATTTTTATGAGCCATTATTTTGTTGGTCTGCAAGTTCACAGTTAATCGAGATAACATGAATTATGGCGGCATGAATGGTTGTGGACCAAGGGCATCACTTAACATGTATGGATTGAGTTGTCCTGTTAGTTTGAATCCTGCTGAGAGAGGCGCCATTACTTTAATGTTTGATGATGACGCTTGTTGTGTTTGAATTTAGATTATGGCTTGAGTGATAAGTAAACTGAACTTCTCTGGTTTTTTAATGTTTCAGGATGTTTGGATAATTGAGTATTTCCTCAGCCAATCTGCAGCAATTGCATCATCGGACTTATGTCCTATACATCATTATGTTGGTATGTACTTGGATTGAAACTGCAGTGGGTCTGTTACAATGATTTCAAGCAATGTCCTCCATGTTGCATGCCTCCGGTGGCTAATTCATAATAGGTACCACATTAATCCTGAACTTGGCACTTTCACGCTTTTGATGTTCTTACAGATTGTGTCATACCTTAACTTTGTGATTCTATTTGTATTGTTTATGGCTCAGAATGCATAGCAGCTAGGATCTCATATTTACGCATCACGACATATTCATTCCATACTTACTAAAATCTTGCTCATGATTTGCTTTGGTGTGAATTTTGTCTGGTTGCAGCACATTGGCTTGGAAACGCAATCCTCCTTTCGGCTTATCAGAAATCAGTGAAGCTGACTTTGAGAGATGAATTGCACCTTGTGTACTTGGGAGTATTGCCGACCACGATGCGATTCATTATCCAGGAGAGCGGGAAATTATGCAGCAATCAGCATCCACATGTGTTTCATCAGGTGCAGGTTTTGACTTCTCTAAATATTTTCCATTATGAATACGAAATCCTGTCAAGCACAATATTCATGACTGCCTGTCATATGCTGCAGACCACCATTGAGAGCTAGCCCTGGCATAGCAGCGATTCATCCGTCATCAGGTTTACCGAGGGTATCACTCTTTGTTCGTATGTTCTACATTGCTCGACAACGAATCCATGTCTAAGACCTTCTTTTTAAGCACATCTGTGAGACCATACATAAGGCTATTTGCATCCCTTATCTCCGTCAAACTTAGTGTACATATGCTTGGAAGTACGAAGCCAACGGTCGTGTATGCGAAGGATCAAATACATCGGCCAACTATTCAGATCTTCCTTTTTCTGAGAAAACATCTCCTTGGAACGCACCAGTTCCTGGTATGAAAGCTTTTAGAATAATTTATGTCTTTCTTGTATAAGTTTCATAACCTCTTTTGGGATGATTTTTACCATCTGTTTCCCTTTTTTGAACTCTGCAGGTTTCACTCATGATACCAAGTTTACTGCTTCTGGAAGTGTTTTGGTGAAGAGAGTGCATGGAGTTGTCGTGGTCAACTGTCATGATGTCTTAAGCTTATATACTTTTTATTGTAATGTCATCAAGTCTTTAGATCATAGGCCATGACTGTGTGTAAATCATGAGCTCTACCAATATAATTGTAAACTATGCCCCTTACAAAAAAAAATCTCAGAAGGATCGTGCCCATATGGAAAAAGAATGGTTTTGTACATCTAAGTTTATATTCTTTGATCAAAAGTAACATTATTATGAAGTCCATAGAAAACTGTTTCATTTTCTTTTTTATAGGAATTAAAAGACATTGAATCTAAATCCTCAGGAAATTTTCTCAAATCAGGACCAGGAAATGCAAATCCTAGGCCATCCGTTAAATAGCTCTTTTGACGTGGCCCAAGATGAGTAGGAAAAAATGCTCATTCAATAAGAATGCTCGCCATGAGACGTGATGGACCATAATAATGCACCAATCTTGTAGGTCGGCCAAAAGGACTTGTCGATATGAATCAATTTGTACTTATGAACCAAATGATGCTTTTTATAATCTTGAATTAATGAGACGCGAGCCTTCGAGGCAACTTATGCATGGAGTAGATGATGTCATGGACTACTATAATATGCATCATGCTTAATGAATGAATAACAATAATATGCATCTTAATCCAGTGATCCACTTAATCATTAAGCACGGGTAGAATGAACTTCTTAAAAGATCTTGATGCATTATGAACTTCCAAAGGTAATATGGTCTTAAATCCATCTGTGAAAATGAGAACAAACCATGAATGATGAAGGTTTTAAGGTTGTGATGTTGTCCAATGAAATTAAGACATGATTGGGGGTTGTGACGCTTGGATCCAGTGAGGATACTTAAGCTTTGAGTTTATGCATCATGTCCAAAAGTTTTGAACTGCCCAGACAAAATTGGGGTATGACAGATGCCCCTATTTAATTAACTTTAACCAGAAGGTAAGAATGACAATGGTCTTCATACATTCATGGTGGAAGGTAATTAAATACGAAAAGACCCGAATTTTGTCATTTGAAATGCAATGGAATGGATGCAGAAAGAAAATGCAACAAAATCTACAGCACCAAGGTAATAGGGGTAGAATGCCAAACCAATGCCAACCCTCGAGTCAACATTCAAATCTTGCACATGTTGTTATTGTTGTAAAGACAAAACTGAACAGGTTTTCTAGCATCAAAAGGATGACAGTAGAGTTGTTATCACCAAAAGGATGATGGATAAACCACTTTCAAAAGTAGTCATCACCAAAAGGATAATGGTTATTCTGATAAAGCTTCCCATTATCGAGAGTATAATATCAAGGCTATCACCAAAAGGATGACCAATTAACTTGTTAACTTCAAAGATCACTGTCACCAAAAGGATGAAGGTAAGATTCAACAACGAAACTTGTTATCACCAAAAGGATGATAATAAGTCAAATAACTTCAATGATCACCATCACCAAAAGGATGAAGGTATAGTTACACAACAAACTTGTTACCACCAAAAGGATGATAATAAGTCGAAACTCAATGATCACCATCACCAAAAGGATGAAGGTAAGATACAAGATAAAACTTGTTACCACCAAAAGGATGATAATAAGTCACACAACTCAAAGGATCCCCATCACCAAAAGGATGATAGTAAGATCAAAACAAAACCTCGTTATCACCAAAAGGATGATAATAAGCACAATCACCATCACCAAAAGGATGAAGGTATAATTAAAAGACAAAACTTGTTATCGCCAAAAGGACGATAATAAGTCGACAATCACCATCACCAAAAGGATGAAGGTAAGGTCAAACGACAAAACTTGTTACCACCAAAAGGATGATAATAAGGACACGACGCAATTGATCACCATCACCAAAAGGATGAAGGTAAGATCAACACAACAACTTTTTATCACCAAAAGGATGATAATAAGTCAACAATCACCATCACCAAAAGGATGAAGGTATAGTTAAAAGACAAAACTTGTTACCACCAAAAAGGATGATAATAAGCACGCAACTCAATTGATCACCATCACCAAAAGGATGAAGGTAAGATCAACAACAGAACTTGTTACCACCAAAAGGATGATAATAAGTCAATAGTCACCATCACCAAAAGGATGAAGGTACTACAAACAACAGAACTCATTATCACCAAAAGGATGATAATGAATCCACAATCACCATCACCAAAAGGATGAAGGTGAGATCATAACTTCAAAACTTGTTACCACCAAAAGGATGATAATAAGTCATAATAACTTCAAATATTGCTAACACCAAAAGGATGACAGTGGGGTTGGTCTTTCCAAATGTCACCATCACCAAAAGGATGATAGCTTAAACCAAACTCCGTAATCTCTATCACCAAAAGGATGATATTTAGATTGAACTGGACGTCATCACCAACAGGATAATGATTGAACCAAAATGACAAGGATCCTTATCACCACAAGGATCGCCGACACCAAAAGGATGACAGTGGGCTGTAATAACTGTAGAGGTCACCATTCACCAAAAGGATGAAGGTTGAACCAAAACTCCAAGGATCTTCGACACCAAAAGGATGACAGTAAGATCACAAATGTCAAGGATTTACCATTACCAAAAGGATAACAATGATCGTAAACAGGGTGATGATTAATATTATTCCTCAATGGACTTTCACCAAAAGGATGATAGTGAGAAAAATATTGGAAGAATGTGGCTACTGACAAGGTTCAGTAAACCTGATTTGTTGGGTAGTATTGGAACATTATTGGGTAAGACTTGCTCGGGGTATCAACAACAAAAGGTTGCAGAACAAATATTCTCTGGGGAGATGTAGTTTCTGTCAACAAAAGGTTACAGGAAACGACTTGTTGAGGGACGCTCAACGCAAAACAAGGTAAGTGTTTGGAGAAACATTGTTTGACTTAGCTGAGGATAATATCTCATCAACAAAAGGTTGAAGGATGTAGCTCAATAGGGAACGCCCAATTGGTAGGGTAAGAACTCACTTAGAGGAAAACAATGACTCAACTGAGGGTTGGCCTGGATGCCTACGACTAAACCTTGGATTTTGATTCGTGCTATATGCATAAATGACATGTATGTGTTATGTATGAGGTGATGCATGTGATGCATGTTTAAATGCAAAGGATTATTGGCTTGTTTAGGATTGGCCCCCCTTTTCAAACGCAATGTGTTTTTTGGAAACTAGTGTTGGTTGTATTTGTTTTTATGTGGGTGCCAGCAAGGTGGGCTTTGGGTATTCTGGTAATTGTCAATGTGGATTGAGCTATTGATTGGTGAAAGGATCTGACTTCCCGACACTCGGTAGTTGATGATGTGATGAACCCGCAATAGGTGTGGATATGCTTGGTTCCCCAAGTTTGATTTCTTGCTGATATATTGTGTATTTGTCTTTGAGAAGATCTCGATTTCTTCTTCTGAAGCATTTGGCCAGCCTGTGACTGAGCATAGCGACGTGATCAACGCATGTTGGTTTTGCTTTTGACGGGCCCTAAGGTTTCTTGTCAAGATGTGACATTGTACTGGTATGAACTTTCGACATTTGGGTGGTGAATTCAAGCAATTACTAGTGTTTGACGCAATCGGCTTGATTGCCTTGAAGATATGAAGGGAACTTGCCCCTTGCAACTTATCTTGCCCCTGACTGTAGGGTGTAGCACCTCAAATTTGCACCTATCATTGTACATACATTTTCACATTAGGTCATAGCATATCATGGTTCATTGCATAGCATTGCATTGCCTCTTTTGCCTCAAGTGCAAGCCAATCAAGAAATTAGGTCAAACTGGTCAGGAGATCAGTCAGTCAAGCAAGCAAGTGCATTTTTCATTGAGCCAAGGCCCTAGGGTTGGTCCAACATGTTCACATGACTTGGGGATCCATTTGAAGTGTTTAGGTCAAGAATTGGATGTTCAGAAGTCATCAGTCAATGCACAATCAGTCAGAAACCCTAAAAGTCAATTGTTGGTCAACTGTTCATTTAATCAGTGATTTGATGATGGAAATTGGTTTGAGAGGTCTCATTCATGTCCATATAGTCCTCATGTATCATGTCAAACACCATCATGGAAGAATTTGAAGCCAGATCAGAAATTTCCAAAAATGGAAACTGGACCTGTAACTGAAACTTACCAAAAATGGAAAGTCTTGATCCTCAAACTTACATCATGATACAGGCTTCAAATGAATTTTTGCCCAGCATGAAAGTTGAAGATCTTGTTCTCCCATTTCCAAAAAGTCCAAGAACACTCAATTCCCATGTATGGTTGGCAAGTTATGATCAAATCATTTTCAAAAATTCTTGAACTTCAAAAGGCCATATCTCTCAAACCATTTGGCCAATTTGGGTGGGGTTTTTTCCTACAAACCACATTTGATCCCCTCTTTCCAAAAATGTAACTTTCATGCACCAAAACATCACCATGCAAAATGGCATTTTTGAACTTGCCTTAATTAATTTCAAGTGGGTTGAATTTTGACTTTTCAAAATAATCATTTCTAAACCATTTGGCCAATTGAAATAGTTCAGAAATCAAGTTTTGGTCATGTTACCAAGTCCTTTTTGTGCAGTACATGTTGCCATCCCCTAGTTGCTTGAAAATTGGAAGAAAAGTACATGTTTCAACAACTACTCCACATTTTCATGAACCATGTTGGGCATTCCACAAGCAACCACAAAACAGCAGTTTTATACATCATTTTCTGTCAATTAAGAACACTAGTGGCAGCCATAACACAACAGAAATCCACTCATTCTAAAAAACCTCATCTTTTGCATTTTTCCAAAAATCTTCAAAAAAACTTCCAAAGAGCTAAGCCGTGCCTTGCTTGAAACAACATCCAAGCAACATGGTGAACCTTTTTTAAACTCCATTCTTCAACTGTAAGAGCTCTTGGTGGACTGTTCTTTCCAAGCTCCATTAATGGCAAAGTGAGATTGAAACCAAACCAAGCTGTTTCAAGGCAAACCATCTTCATCATTCATCATTGCAAGCTTGGAGCTTCATCTGTTTTAGGCCAACAACATCAAAAAACCTCTAAATCACGACTGCCCTTCAATCTTGGTAAGTTTTTGATCTTCACTATTCTTAAAACTATGCCATGCCTTGGATAGAGCTTGCCTTGCTGATTATTCTGCTCCTTAAATCGAAAAAAACCATTGAGAAATGAGAGAGAACGAGGGTTTTAAAGTTTGTTGTTCATGATTAATTTTGTTCGATTAATGCTTAATATGTTGTTGTTGGATGATTTGATTGCTGTTTGTTGATGCCTAATGATGGATATACATGATGGCATGCCTGATTTTTCGTTTCTGGAATGTTTTCATTTTGCTGGGAAATCGTTCATGAGGATTGGGATTTGTTCATGCTCGCTGCACATTACCTGCGGATTTATCTGCGACCTTCATAACGCTGCACATTACCTGCGGATTTATCCGCGACCTTCATAGCCTATCTGCGCTTTTTCCTACGGATTCTGGGTTAGGGTTTCACGCGCATGGCTTTACTGTTCCAATCCCTCACAGCCAATCAGATTATTTCGTTTTCTGGCCCTAAACGACTGCGTTCCATTTAGTGACCCTGGTATTTACAAAAATGCCATTCGTGGCATGTGACACATTGATTTAAGTTGTTTCTTTTCCATTTTAATTTCATTTGATCACCAATCTTCCAAAAATCATTGTGCATCCAATTTTAATCCAAATTTCATGGGATTTTTTGCATCATGTTCATCACAATCTCTAGTTTTTTATCATAATTTTTCCAGAATTTTGTGATCAATGGATTTTAATTGGTATTAGGGTTTGTGACATGTATGCATATTTTGTACACTTTGCCAAAACATTTGTGAAATGGTGATACTTTATCCAATGGCTCCCAAATTTTTTGTGCTTAAACTAGACACACTCATGGTGATTTTGATGTAGAGTTTGTGAATTTATCATTGCTGGTTTGTGAGATATGATTTTTTGAATTAGGGTGTGACAATTTGTGTCACACCATTGATGTCCAACTTGATGATTTTTGATACCATGCTTCTTGACCTCCAATTGATCTGATTTTTTGCATGAACCTACTATTGTATGTCTAGTTTACATGTGAATTTTCTTGGAGTTATTTGTGGCATTTCCTAATTGTTTGAGATTTTCTCCCCTGTTTAGTCATATGTTGACTTTTTGTGACACTTGTTCCCATTTCATTTGTGAAATTCTCATACTTTATTAGATGGACATGAAATTTTACATGAGATAACTAGACATCCTAATCTTTGCCATGGTTTTAGTCCCATTCATTTATCATACACCATCTCTGACTTATGATTTTTCTAAGTTGATGCATGTTTGGTTAACTTCTTTGAGCATGTTCAAAATTGTCTTGCCTTTTTGATTTTCATTGACTGCCTTCCACTTGTCCAAATGAGATGAAATTTGACATGCTTACCATGCTGTGGGTTGTGATTGATCATGATTTATTTGGTGATTTTTGGAAATGTTTAAGATTGCTTTTGAGTTAAGTCTTGCTGTTGACTTCTATGAGCTTCTAAATGCCATGCCTTGACCTAAATTGTTCATGAAATGATGATGATGCATGATATGAATGTGAACCCAATTGGTTGTGTTTCTTAAATGTTTGAACTTGATTTTGATTGGGTATTGTTTGCTGTTTTGACTTTTTTCATTCATTTTTGACCCTAGGCTTGTACTAGTGGTCCTGCTACTCACCTTTGAGCTCGTGTTTTCAGGTTGACCAACAAATGACCAATGAGACCAATTCTTTTTGATTGAGCTTGCTTAAATATCATTGTCTAACTTGTTTGTTTTGTAGGTGGCTTGGCTCACATGCCTTGAGCCTTGTGCCTTGCACATTCACTTGCTTGTGTTGACTGGTTGATGTCTGTTTCTCTTTGCTTTGTTTTGAAGTTGCATACTAATGTCTGCTTGACTGTTTCAGGTGCTTTTAGTTGCTCAGTTCCTTGTGAACTTTTGCTTTGCTTTGCTTGTATAAGCAATTTGCATTGAGGTATACTTCTAATCTTCATGTAGTCTGGAAGACCTGGCCTGTTACTTGGCCAGGCAACTGTCTGAAGTCCTCCTTAAGAGGCAATGTTTGTGACTGTTTACTTTTGTCCTTGCATAGAGTCAAAGACCTCCTAAGTGAAGAGGCAATTGGCAGAACCCAAGGGATATGCAACCTATCCCCTGCTATTCAGTGTGTCATCTGCTTTGCTCACACCACTGTGTTGATGCATTGTAGATACAAACCCAAGATCTTGTACAATTGTACAGTTGAGTCAGTTTCAAATGTGTAGAAGGGTTCCCACTTTCTGAACCCACACATTCTTGTCTTAAGCTCTCCCAGGTCAGGGATAAGAGCTGTGAAGTCTTATCTTCACTCACCTTTCATCTGCTTCACCTTAGTCTCTCAATGGCAAGGTTAAGAGCAACATTCACCCAGTTCCAGAGGTTTGTTTGTTGAGGTTGATATGACCCCTCGACTAAAACCTAACCCTTGTTTGAGCCACTTGCTTGTGTATAGTGTGTGCTATCTGTGCTTGTATGTTTGTTTGACTTGCTTCCTGTGCAAGTTAGGTTTGTTTGACTTGCTTCCTGTGCAAGTTAGGTTTGTTTGACTTGCTTCCTGTGCAAGTTAGGTTTGTTTGACTTGCTTCCTGTGCAAGTTAGGATTGTTTGACTTGCTTCCTGTGCAAGTTAGGATTGTTTGGCTTGCTTCCTGTGCAAGTTAGCAAGAAACCTTAACTTAGGGTTGATTTTGCATGACAACATCTAGGCTCGAGTCGTAGTCTCCCTAGTTGTGTCTCCCTCTGTTATCTGGTTAGGCTAGTCCTTTATCCCTCTGTAGGGGAACTACATCGCCCTGATCTTCACACCAGATGAAGTATGTAGGCAGGAGATTGAGCTGATCTCTCCGGGCGCCCTCTTTCTTTTTTGTGTGTGTTGTCTGACAGTTGCTAGGCTCGAGTGCCTGACTCCTTAGCAACTTGTTGTCTGTTTGTTTGAGTGTGTGCTTGACAATTATAGGCTCGAGTCCCCGACTCCCTATCAATTTGCTGTGTTGTTGTGTGCTTGGAAGCTGATGTAAGTCCATCAAGTGGCAGTTAAGTTCCAGTGTGCGTATGTTTGGTTCGGATGCTGATGTAAGTCCAGTGATTGGCATTCGGGCTCCACGTTTGCCTTCTTGTGTGTGATTTGGTTCGGATGCTGATGTAAGTCCAGTGATTGGCAGTCGGGCTCCACGTTTGCCTGTGTGTGCTTTGTTTGTGTCTGTGTGCGTGTCAGCCGAGCTACGAATGCTCTGATTCTTCTCTCGTCCGAGAAGATGCGTATGCATAAGGTGCGATACCTTAGCGAGCATGTGTCGTTTCCCCAGTCCGAACTACTTCGACTCTGATGTCTATGCCTGATAGACTAAGTAGGCCCAGGATGCGACATCCTGCCGAGTCAGTTTCAGTCAGTTTCTTTTGTCTCTTTCAGCCAGTGTGTGTGTGTGTGAGCAGTATTCTTAGCAACCAATATTCCTTCCTAGTGTGCGTGGATCCCGTAGAGTACTACGGATGCGTAGGGGTGCTAATACCTTCCCTTCGCATAACCGACTCCCGAACCCATTCTCTTTGGTCGCGAGACCATGTTCTTTCCTAGGTTTACTTCGAGCGTTTCCTTTCCCTCTTTTGGGATAAATAACGCACGGTGGCGGCTCTGTTGTTCTTGTTTTCCCGCCGGTTTTTCGCGTGATGCGACAGCTGGCGACTCCACTGGGGACTCTAGAGAAGTTGACCTCTTGCTGGTCCATCTTCCCTAAGCGAGTCTCTCCTAGCGCTCTCTAGGTTAGGGTTTGGTTGCTTTGTGCTGTGTTCATTTATTGCATTCATTATTTACTGTTTGCATTCATTGTCTATTGTTTGCATTTATGTTTGTAATTATGTTTGCATTCGTATTCATCTGTTCACCTGGCTGGTTGTCTGTTTCTCTCTGAAGGGTGGGAGTTACATGAGGTAAAAGGCCCAATACCCAGGCCATGAGTGAAATCTAGGATACTTAGGAATAGAGTGATTCATGGGAAGCGGGTGGTATTGCGCCACTTAGCGGAACATTGATATCACGAGCAGTTCAGACCCTGGTGGGACATTATCGTTACATACTTTGGGTGTGTATATGATGATGTTCTGCGAAAGGTTATTTATGCTGCGTTTCTCTCGACCTTACCCTGGCCTAGATGACACCCGTGAGTGGGGAGGGAATGATCATTATTACAGGTACAGTTGGTGACTTGTTGGTGACTTGTTGGTGACTTGTGATCCTGTTGGTGACTATGGTTCAGAATTTTGGGGTCTCAGATGACTTTGGGTTTCAGATGAATTTGTGGTTCCGAGTTCAAGCCGAAGTTTTGATCCTGTGTTCTGAGAGACACAGCCAACCAGTCGTGTCTGCATCATTTGCATCATAGCATATTTATTTTTCAAAAGAAACGCAATAAAAAAGATACAAAAAAAAGAAGAAGGAAAAAAAAGAAAAGGGAGAAAAAAAACTAATCCCTGCATGCATATCATTTCTCAGGTACATTCCAGAGCTTGTTCACTGATAGAGATGGCAACAGTCCCAGAGTTGAAGCGGAAGACTTGTTCCTACAGCTTTCACCGTGAACCTTTGACGTCTCTGATTGAGTTGAGCAACCTTATTACCAGTGGTAACCAGAAAGGGTTTGTTGACCAGTATGGAGATATTCTGACGCTGTTGAAGATGGTAGTCGATCCGGTGCCGTTGCAGACTCTTCTACAGTTCTACGACCCAGAGCTTCATTGTTTCACCTTTCAAGATTATCAGTTAGCGCCTACTCTTGAGGAATACTCCATTCTGCTGAGTGTCCCGGTCCGGTATCAGGTTCCTTTCTTGGATGTGCCCAAGGAGGTTGATTTCAGAGCTGTTGCCAGAGCTCTCCATCTGGGTATCAAAGAAGTCAGTGATAGTTGGAAGTCCAGTGGGGATGTTGTAGGATTGCCTTTGAAATTTCTGTTGAGGGTAGCTAGAGAAGAAGCGGAGAAGGGAAGTTGGGAAGCTTTTCATGCTCAGTTGGCCGTCATGATCTATGGGATCGTCCTGTTTCCGAGTATGCCCAATTTTGTTGACTATGCTGCAGTCAGTATTTTCATTGGAGGAAATCCAGTTCCTACGCTATTAGCTGACACTTACTATGCTATTCACAGTAGGCATGGTAAGGGTGGGGCTATCAGGTGTTGTCTCCCGCTTTTGCTCAGATGGTTCTTGTCTCTTCTGCCAGTCAGTGGACCTTTTGTGGATGCTCAGAGCACGCATAAGTGGACTCAGAGGGTTATGTCTCTTACCTCCTATGATATCAGGTGGCAATCTTACCGGATGGATGTGCGTAACGTCATTATGAGCTGTGGAGGATTCCGTAATGTGCCACTCGTAGGGACTAGGGGTTGCATCAATTACAACCCGGTTCTTTCTCTTCGCCAGTTGGGGTTTGTGATGAAAGGAAGACCACTTGAGGCTGAGGTAGCAGAAAGTGTGTATTTTGAGAAGCAGAGTGACCCGGCTAGATTGGAGCAGATAGGGAGAGCTTGGAAGTCTATTGGTGTGAAGGATGGATCTGTCTTAGGGAAGAAGTTTGCCGTTGCTATGCCCGATTACACTGATTGGGTCAAGGAGAGAGTAAAAACTTTGTTGTTACCCTACGATAGGATGGAGCCGTTGCAGGAGCAACCACCTTTGATCCTTGCTGAGAGTGTGCCCGCGGAGCACTACAAGCAAGCCCTGATGGAGAATCGTCGTTTGAGAGGGAAGGAGCAAGATACCCAGATGGAGCTGTACAAAGCCAAAGCTGATAGGTTGAACTTGGCTCATCAACTCAGAGGAGTGCGAGAAGAAGATGCTAGCAGACTGAGAAGCAAGAAGAGATCCTACGAGGAGGTGGAGAGCATGTTAGATGCATAACACCGGGAGTGCTTGAGGCTGCAGAGGGTTGAGGCCAGCTATCAGAAGAAGATCAGAGACTTGGAGAAGCAACTCAGAGATAAAGACATCCAGTTGAAGAAGGAAGTAGACTTGAGACAGGCATCAGAGAACCACCTTGGAGGAGAAGTGGTAGGGCTTAGACGACAACTGAAGGAGAAGATCACTCTTTTGCCAGAATGTTCAGAATGTCAGACTCTCATTCCGGGAGGCCGTTTGTCTTAGCTTGTATCTTTGCTATGTATATTGAGAATCACCTCCAGGCTTGTTGGATGGGATTCATTGTTGTACTTCGATTGTTTGGATTTTCTTTGTAGACTTTGTTGTATGATCCTGTTACTCATATAGATGGGGTTGTTGGTTTCACCTTGTACTCATCACTTTTGTGTTTGATGTTTCTGTGCTTCTGTGTTGTCCTTGCTGAGGTTGCCATCTTTTGGAGGATGACTCAGGCTCTTTGAATGCCTGAGAAATGAACATATCATGTGCATCATACGCATCATTAGCATCATACTCATATCATTTTGCATAACAGGTGTTCTTGGTCGTGACTTCTCACTCTGGTTCCTGTTTAAGGCAGGATAGCTGATTAACGTCCGCACCACTACTCAACTAGATTAAATCAACAGAGGAGTATGGATCAAGTTCAGGCAGAATTGGCCGAGATGAGGGCAAACATGGCCCAGTTCATGACGATGATGCAAGGAGTTGTTCAGGGGCAAGAGGAGCTGCGTGCCTTAGCCCAGAGACTGGAAGCCGTGATTCCACCAGTCCACCGTGCTCCACCAGTGGATGTACCCGTTCATGAGAATGCTGTTGTCATTATTCTCGTCAATGATTATGCCGTGGGTGATGAATTGAGGAGGATCAGAATCAGTGAACAGCCTCTTGCTGCAGAGACTGTTAATGTCAGAGCAACCCGCGCTCCGGTTCGCCATCCTGGCTCTTCAAGTTCTTCCGGTTCTAAGAGGACATACTCTGGGGCACCCAAAAGGGGAGAGATTGAAACAAATGCTGTGCACCGTCGGAGGAGCGCAAACAGAAGACAGTATCGTCAGGCTGCTGCTGTAACTATCCCAGCAACTCAAACTCCACAGCGACAGAGAAGACCAACTCAGCAGTATCAACATCAACAACATCGTCCTCAGCGGCAGGCTTCCCATCAAGCCAATACAAGTAATGAGAGGAAGAAGATCATTTTTGATCCAATCCCCATGTCCTACGCCGAGCTCTATCCCTCGTTGATAGAGCGGAACTTGATTACTCCCAGAGACCCGCCACCCATACCCGTCAACCCTCGGTGGTGGTATAGGCCTGAACAGCATTGTGTGTATCATTCGGGTGCTCCTGGTCATGATGTGGATAGTTGTTTCCAGTTGAAGATGAAGGTTCAAGACCTCGTAAGGTCAGGTATTTTGAACTTTGAAGACTTGGGTCCCCGTGATAATCAAGCTTGAAGATAACAAGTCCTGGGCTGGCGCCGACTTTTTCTTCAGAAGGATTGTTCAGAAACAGAAGCTGCTAATACAAGAGATACTGACAGTTGTCATCCCTGGTGGGATCTATCACAATTGGGTCACTGTGGGCGTTCCTACAGTTGTTCATAAGTCGGAGTAGTAATCACTTTGTTTAAAAAACCCTTCTCCCATGCCAAAAGGAGAAGTGATGACATTGTTGGCAACATTTTGTGCAATGATATTTTCATTCAAATGAATTCATGCTAAAACGTTTGTTTTTCCAATTGTTTTCCCTTTTCGCTTTTTGCATGAAATTGGTGATCACAAAAAACCTTAAAAACAAGAATAAAAGCAATCTTTTCATCTGCATAACGATTGTCTTGTTTGATTTTCAAAGAGCTTTTCATATCAAAATCTTTATGCAGGTTGTTTCTCAAACCCATTGAACATAATGATCGGACGTCATCTCCCAATTTTGAACTCCCTGTATTCGAAGTGGACGAAGATGATGTTGAAGGGATTCCTGACGAGATTTCCCGACTTCTTGAGCAAGAAAAGAAGATCACTCAGCTGCATCTCGAGAATCAGCAGAACAGCCAACTGGGGCATTATCAAAAAAAGAGAAAAAAGAGAAAGAGGAGGGTGCAAAATCACAAAAAAAAAAGAAATCAATCAAAATCAAGAGAAAGAAAAAGAAAAAAAAACAAAAGAGAAATAGCACCCTCAAAGTCCCAAGTTGACCGATGCTGAATTCGATCGAAAAGAAGAGATCAACTGCCATGTGTTATGGTCAGTCATATCAGCAGAGAGTGAAAAAGCATTTGATAAGAAGGTCAAGCCTCGTGTGTTCTGAGAAGGTGACCTTGTGCTCAAGAAAGTCTTGTCTTTTGTACCCGATTCCAGGGGCAGGTGAACCCCCAAGCTATGAATGTCCATATGTTGTCAAGAGAGCCTCTTCAGGCAGTGTTCTGACACTTACGACAATGGATGGAAGTTCACTCGTCCTGTGAATCCTGATGCAGTCAAGAAATACTTCGCCTAAAACAAAAGAGAAAAGTAAAAGCTCGCTAAGTCGAACACCCCAAAGGGCGACTTAGGCAAAAAGGAGCGTCTCGGTGGATTGAAAACCCGAAAGGGCGATCCAGGCAAAAGTTAGAGACATTGAAAAAAAAAAAGAGAGAATTTGCATCCCGCTAGATTGATCACCTCACACTGGGGCAATCTAGGCAAAAATTAGGGATTTGGCAAGTAACTGCATCTTGACAAGACTGTGCTCTATATCCGTCATCCGTCAGGGATTCTCGATTCGTCGTCGACTGAAGCTCCGAATACATCGAAAGTTCGGAATGGTAGAGGAAAGGTCACTATGTTCAATGTAGCCCTCTCCAATATATATCACCGATTTCAAACTTGTACAGATCTATGGAGTTTCGCCCTTTGCAGACTACCATTCCATCACATCAATTTGAGCTTTTCATCCAATTATTTGCACTCTTATTTGTTTCAACTCAACAAACGTTTTGCATGTTTTAATTGATAAAGTATCATTGTTTTTTCAAAATAAACAAATTTTTCAAAAAAAAAAATTTTGTTCTTAAACAAAGTGAACATTCACAATGATGGGAGGATACTTAGGAGATCCGCAGTGCTCTCCCGAGGGTGGTATAATTACCAACAGGTAAGATATTTGTTCGTATCTCGAGCATAACTTTATCTCTCTCCTGTCGAACCGTGGTTTCTCCTCAGCAAGGTTGCTCAGTGCAGTGTTGGTTGAAGTTGTTTATCTTCATGTTCCCGGCAGTACAACATTCTTCCTCCAGGTCCCTGTTAGCCCTATTGTGGGGCATCTCCAATATAGGTTTGTTTGAGCCCTACCGTGGGGCATTCCCAGCAAGGTTGCTGTTGAAATACTTTTGTGGGGCAGTTCCCCAAGCAGAGTGTTTGCTGAAGACGTTAGCGTTCCTCTCTCCAGCAGAGCAATCTTCTCCTCTCCCCGCAGGATGGTGTTGTTCCCTATTGTCCCAGTCTCCGGTGGATTTTCTTGGCTCCCTGGTGATTTTGGCCTTCCCTATGGAAGAAGAGTGGTACCGGGTGGTTGATTCCTGGACCTGTGTGTTTTTGTCAGCATTCATCATGCATTCATCATGCATAATGCATACATGCATAATCATAGCATTTGGATACTCATAATGCAACTGTTGCCGTGCATCTGTTGATGGTTGTCTCCTGCTATTTGTTGATACAGATCTCTCCAGTAGATCCTCCCTAGCAGTTGGGTGTGTCTGATCTCTCCATGTAGAGTTGACCCCTTAAGCAGAAAGTGTCTATCCTTTCATGTCATTTCCCCACTGAGATACATCCTCGTGGATGACGGTTGTTTCCGTTCCCTCCCTACACGGGATGGGTTTTCCCCATTGAGTTCTTTCCTCATTATGATGAGTCCTGTTTCAGTCTGCCTTTTTGGATCGACCCTAAATTGGCTTCCTGTTGGCTATCTCCTGTGTTTCCCTGGGGCATAAATGAATAGTCGCTCACTAACCGGCACTCATTCATCTTATCCTCAGCGGGATTTGTGGGCATCTACCTACAAACCGGTAGTTGTAAGTCCTATCGTCGTGGTTTTCTACCTAGAAGCCGGTAGTTGTAAAATCCCACTTTCACCCCCTAGCAGAGGTAACCTTTGTGGTTCATTCTGTTTGTTGGCCTCTACCTACGAACCGGTAGCTGTAAGTCCTCTCTTTACGGTCTTCTACCCACTACCCGGTAGTTGTAAATCCTTTTTTCTCACTCTGTCTCTCAGTAGATTCGTTTGTTGGCTTCTACCTACAAACCGGTAGCTGTAAGTCCTATCTTTGTGGTTTTCTGCCTACTAGCTGGTAGTTGTAAAATCCCACTTTCATCCCCTTGTTGGAGTTAACCCTTTGTGCTCATCCTTTCGATGACTGGTTACTTTTCCGTGGTTTTCTGCCTACTAACCGGTAGATGTAATCCCCTCTTTGCAGTTATCAGTATCCGGTCTGTGGTATTGATATTCTTCCCCCTCTGGATACTTGCCTTGATCAAGCAGTATTGTCCCCATTGGGTCTTCCCCTTCTTTTTGGATACTTGCTCCGAGTAAGCAACTTTATCCTCTTTTGATTGGCCATCTTTTGCATACCTAGTCCTGGTGCCCTGATGCCTTTCTTTTCGGTCGTTCATCCATTTAACAACCTACAACCCGGTTATGGATGATCTTCCATGCGAGTGTATTATCTGCGTTTTGACGGCTATAGATAATATGTCTTATGTCTTTTCCGGTATTCAGACCGAAGAAGTTTCCGACGATCGGGTCGACGTACTTATGTCTTTCCGGTATTCAGACCGAAGAAGTTTCCGACGATCAGGTCGATGTACTTATGTCTTTCCGGTATTCAGACCGAAGGAGGTTCCGACGATCAGGTCGATGTACTCATGGCACTCAGGCCAATTTTCCGGTATTCAGACCGAAGGAGTTTTCGACGATCAGGTCGATGTACTCATGGCACTCAGGCCAATTTTCCGGTACTCAGACCGAAGTGGCGTTCAGGCCAATTTCCGATTTTTCAGATCGAAGAAGTATTCCTCCTCTCCGTTGGTGTCGATAAACGTCGAGTTTTTCCCAATCTTCCCTTGATGATTTGGTTGTGTTCACTCTCCCCAGTAGAGTTTCCTCCTCTCCGTTGGTGTCGATAAACGTCGAGTTTTTCCTATGCGTCCTATGACGTCTAGTTGTACCTGTCCCCATGTGGATTTACCTCTCCGTTGGTCTTGGTAAACGTTGAGTTTTTCCCATTTCGTCCGTTGACGTATGGTTGTATCCCTTCCAGTTGGTCCCGATAACGTCTGGTTACCTCTCCGTTGGACCCGATAAACGTCGAGTTTTTCCTAGTTGTCCGTTGGCATCTAGTTGTGATTGTTGTTCCCATTCACCATCGTTGTGATGTATGGATGTGGTCGTACCCTTTGAAAACAAAACCAAAAAAAAATATATACCCAGCAATAAAAATCAAATCCCAGTGGACGTTTCCATTGATGGATCCCTGTATTGTGCAAATTCTACGGTTCTTGGTATTCAATCCCTGTTTACCCTGAAAGTCTGACAGCCGTTGCTCTCATCCATTCGGGTTCCCAGCTGATTGAATAGGGGCAGCTGTAGCACCTCAAATTTGCACCTATCATTGTACATACATTTTCACATTAGGTCATAGCATATCATGGTTCATTGCATAGCATTGCATTGCCTCTTTTGCCTCAAGTGCAAGCCAATCAAGAAATTAGGTCATACTGGTCAGGAGATCAGTCAGTCAAGCAAGCAAGTGCATTTTTCATTGAGCCAAGGCCCTAGGGTTGGTCCAACATGTTCACATGACTTGGGGATCCATTTGAAGTGTTTAGGTCAAGAATTGGATGTTCAGAAGTCATCAGTCAATGCACAATCAGTCAGAAACCCTAAAAGTCAACTGTTGGTCAACTGTTCATTTAATCAGTGATTTGATGATGGAAATTGGTTTGAGAGGTCTCATTCATGTCCATATAGTCCTCATGTATCATGTCAAACACCATCATGGAAGAATTTGAAGCCAGATCAGAAATTTCCAAAAATGGAAACTGGACCTGTAACTGAAACTTACCAAAAATGGAAAGTCTTGATCCTCAAACTTACATCATGATACAAGCTTCAAATTAATTTTTGCCCAGCATGAAAGTTGAAGATCTTGTTCTCCCATTTCCAAAAAGTCCAAGAACACTCAATTCCCATGTATGGTTGGCAAGTTATGATCAAATCATTTTCAAAAATTCTTGAACTTCAAAAGGCCATATCTCTCAAACCATTTGGCCAATTTGGGTGGGGTTTTTTCCTACAAACCACATTTGATCCCCTCTTTCCAAAAATGTAACTTTCATGCACCAAAACATCACCATGCAAAATGGCATTTTTGAACTTGCCTTAATTAATTTCAAGTGGGTTGAATTTTGACTTTTCAAAATAATCATTTCTAAACCATTTGGCCAATTGAAATAGTTCAGAAATCAAGTTTTGGTCATGTTACCAAGTACTTTTTGTGCAGTACATGTTGCCATCCCCTAGTTGCTTGAAAATTGGAAGAAAAGTACATGTTTCAACAACTACTCCACATTTTCATGAACCATGTTGGGCATTCCACAAGCAACCACAAAACAACAGTTTTATACATCATTTTCTGTCAATTAAGAACACTAGTGGCAGCCATAACACAACAGAAATCCACTCATTCTAAAAAACCTCATCTTTTGCATTTTTCCAAAAATCTTCAAAAAAACTTCCAAAGAGCTAAGCCGTGCCTTGCTTGAAACAACATCCAAGCAACATGGTGAACCTTTTTTAAACTCCATTCTTCAACTGTAAGAGCTCTTGGTGGACTGTTCTTTCCAAGCTCCATTAATGGCAAAGTGAGATTGAAACCAAACCAAGCTGTTTCAAGGCAAACCATCTTCATCATTCATCATTGCAAGCTTGGAGCTTCATCTGTTTTAGGCCAACAACATCAAAAAACCTCTAAATCACGACTGCCCTTCAATCTTGGTAAGTTTTTGATCTTCACTATTCTTAAAACTATGCCATGCCTTGGATAGAGCTTGCCTTGCTGATTATTCTGCTCCTTAAATCGAAAAAAACCATTGAGAAATGAGAGAGAACGAGGGTTTTAAAGTTTGTTGTTCATGATTAATTTTGTTCGATTAATGCTTAATATGTTGTTGTTGGATGATTTGATTGCTGTTTGTTGATGCCTAATGATGGATATACATGATGCCATGCCTGATTTTTCGTTTCTGGAATGTTTTCATTTTGCTGGGAAATCGTTCATGAGGATTGGGATTTGTTCATGCTCGCTGCACATTACCTGCGGATTTATCCGCGACCTTCATAACGCTGCACATTACCTGCGGATTTATCCGCGACCTTCATAGCCTATCTGCGCTTTTTCCTACGGATTCTGGGTTAGGGTTTCACGCGCATGGCTTTACTGTTCCAATCCCTCACAGCCAATCAGATTATTTCGTTTTCTGGCCCTAAACGACTGCGTTCCATTTAGTGACCCTGGTATTTACAAAAATGCCATTCGTGGCATGTGACACATTGATTTAAGTTGTTTCTTTTCCATTTTAATTTCATTTGATCACCAATCTTCCAAAAATCATTGTGCATCCAATTTTAATCCAAATTTCATGGGATTTTTTGCATCATGTTCATCACAATCTCTAGTTTTTTATCATAATTTTTCCAGAATTTTGTGATCAATGGATTTTAATTGGTATTAGGGTTTGTGACATGTATGCATATTTTGTACACTTTGCCAAAACATTTGTGAAATGGTGATACTTTATCCAATGGCTCCCAAATTTTTTGTGCTTAAACTAGACACACTCATGGTGATTTTGATGTAGAGTTTGTGAATTTATCATTGCTGGTTTGTGAGATATGATTTTTTGAATTAGGGTGTGACAATTTGTGTCACACCATTGATGTCCAACTTGATGATTTTGATACCATGCTTCTTGACCTCCAATTGATCTGATTTTTTGCATGAACCTACTATTGTATGTCTAGTTTACATGTGAATTTTCTTGGAGTTATTTGTGGCATTTCCTAATTGTTTGAGATTTTCTCCCCTGTTTAGTCATATGTTGACTTTTTGTGACACTTGTTCCCATTTCATTTGTGAAATTCTCATACTTTATTAGATGGACATGAAATTTTACATGAGATAACTAGACATCCTAATCTTTGCCATGGTTTTAGTCCCATTCATTTATCATACACCATCTCTGACTTATGATTTTTCTAAGTTGATGCATGTTTGGTTAACTTCTTTGAGCATGTTCAAAATTGTCTTGCCTTTTTGATTTTCATTGACTGCCTTCCACTTGTCCAAATGAGATGAAATTTGACATGCTTACCATGCTGTGGGTTGTGATTGATCATGATTTATTTGGTGATTTTTGGAAATGTTTAAGATTGCTTTTGAGTTAAGTCTTGCTGTTGACTTCTATGAGCTTCTAAATGCCATGCCTTGACCTAAATTGTTCATGAAATGATGATGATGCATGATATGAATGTGAACCCAATTGGTTGTGTTTCTTAAATGTTTGAACTTGATTTTGATTGGGTATTGTTTGCTGTTTTGACTTTTTTCATTCATTTTTGACCCTAGGCTTGTACTAGTGGTCCTGCTACTCACCTTTGAGCTCGTGTTTTCAGGTTGACCAACAAATGACCAATGAGACCAATTCTTTTTGATTGAGCTTGCTTAAATATCATTGTCTAACTTGTTTGTTTTGTAGGTGGCTTGGCTCACATGCCTTGAGCCTTGTGCCTTGCACATTCACTTGCTTGTGTTGACTGGTTGATGTCTGTTTCTCTTTGCTTTGTTTTGAAGTTGCATACTAATGTCTGCTTGACTGTTTCAGGTGCTTTTAGTTGCTCAGTTCCTTGTGAACTTTTGCTTTGCTTTGCTTGTATAAGCAATTTGCATTGAGGTATACTTCTAATCTTCATGTAGTCTGGAAGACCTGGCCTGTTACTTGGCCAGGCAACTGTCTGAAGTCCTCCTTAAGAGGCAATGTTTGTGACTGTTTACTTTTGTCCTTGCATAGAGTCAAAGACCTCCTAAGTGAAGAGGCAATTGGCAGAACCCAAGGGATATGCAACCTATCCCCTGCTATTCAGTGTGTCATCTGCTTTGCTCACACCACTGTGTTGATGCATTGTAGATACAAACCCAAGATCTTGTACAATTGTACAGTTGAGTCAGTTTCAAATGTGTAGAAGGGTTCCCACTTTCTGAACCCACACATTCTTGTCTTAAGCTCTCCCAGGTCAGGGATAAGAGCTGTGAAGTCTTATCTTCACTCACCTTTCATCTGCTTCACCTTAGTCTCTCAATGGCAAGGTTAAGAGCAACATTCACCCAGTTCCAGAGGTTTGTTTGTTGAGGTTGATATGACCCCTCGACTAAAACCTAACCCTTGTTTGAGCCACTTGCTTGTGTATAGTGTGTGCTATCTGTGCTTGTATGTTTGTTTGACTTGCTTCCTGTGCAAGTTAGGTTTGTTTGACTTGCTTCCTGTGCAAGTTAGGTTTGTTTGACTTGCTTCCTGTGCAAGTTAGGTTTGTTTGACTTGCTTCCTGTGCAAGTTAGGATTGTTTGACTTGCTTCCTGTGCAAGTTAGGATTGTTTGGCTTGCTTCCTGTGCAAGTTAGCTAGAAACCTTAACTTAGGGTTGATTTTGCATGACAACATCTAGGCTCGAGTCGTAGTCTCCCTAGTTGTGTCTCCCTCTGTTATCTGGTTAGGCTAGTCCTTTATCCCTCTGTAGGGGAACTACATCGCCCTGATCTTCACACCAGATGAAGTATGTAGGCAGGAGATTGAGCTGATCTCTCCGGGCGCCCTCTTTCTTTTTGTGTGTGTTGTCTGACAGTTGCTAGGCTCGAGTGCCTGACTCCTTAGCAACTTGTTGTCTGTTTGTTTGAGTGTGTGCTTGACAATTATAGGCTCGAGTCCCCGACTCCCTATCAACTTGCTGTGTTGTTGTGTGCTTGGAAGCTGATGTAAGTCCATCAAGTGGCAGTTAAGTTCCAGTGTGCGTATGTTTGGTTCGGATGCTGATGTAAGTCCAGTGATTGGCATTCGGGCTCCACGTTTGCCTTCTTGTGTGTGATTTGGTTCGGATGCTGATGTAAGTCCAGTGATTGGCAGTCGGGCTCCACGTTTGCCTGTGTGTGCTTTGTTTGTGTCTGTGTGCGTGTCAGCCGAGCTACGAATGCTCTGATTCTTCTCTCGTCCGAGAAGATGCGTATGCATAAGGTGCGATACCTTAGCGAGCATGTGTCGTTTCCCCAGTCCGAACTACTTTGACTCTGATGTCTATGCCTGATAGACTAAGTAGGCCCAGGATGCGACATCCTGCCGAGTCAGTTTCAGTCAGTTTCTTTTGTCTCTTTCAGCCAGTGTGTGTGTGTGTGAGCAGTATTCTTAGCAACCAATATTCCTTCCTAGTGTGCGTGGATCCCGTAGAGTACTACGGATGCGTAGGGGTGCTAATACCTTCCCTTCGCATAACCGACTCCCGAACCCATTCTCTTTGGTCGCGAGACCATGTTCTTTCCTAGGTTTACTTCGAGCGTTTCCTTTCCCTCTTTTGGGATAAATAACGCACGGTGGCGGCTCTGTTGTTCTTGTTTTCCCGCCGGTTTTCGCGTGATGCGACATAGGGTATCAAATGGAATTCTCCCTGAAAGGAAACCTTAGGAGTGATCATCCCATGATATGGTCTAAATTTGTTTCCTTCAATGTCTTATTCTAGCAATGGTCTGCCCCCTGATTAGCCTTTGAGGGACTTGCCCCAGACATACTGCGTTTTGAAGTGCTTTTTTTCTCCCTGATCAACCGATACTTGGAGATTTGTCTTATGCTAACTGCTTCTTATGTCAACATGATCAGAAGATGCCATGCCCCTGATCCATGTGAGATGATTTTGATTCATGTCATCACCGACGATCAAGTGCCCCTTGAATTGCTCCTTGTTGGAATTTTCTCGATGTCAAGTACTGACTGACAATTAAGAATTGTTATCCAAGAAATGGTGATTTTAATGCAATAGTTATGCAAGTCTTGCAAAACAATCATTCACTTGGGAGTGTCGTGGTGGTGTGTGGCGAGTGGATCACGTGTCCAATCGCGGTGCTTGATTTAGTTAGTGTGTGAATGATGTAGTGAGAATAGAATATTAGCAAATCTCTAGGAGTCAGTTTAATCAACCTTGTTATAGTATGCTTTCAGAATAAACCCTACTTCAATTAGGTCTTTTGAAGGTTGTAATGTGGCTTGGTTCATGGTTATTGAAACAAAAGGATATAAGGCTCAAAGTTTATTTTAACCCACCCCTTCTTCATGATGATCTCCAACCTTACGTTCAGTTAATTCACACACATTCATCTTTTGCAGGTGTAAGGATAAAGGTGGTGATTCAAGGTCTCTTGGAATGGCAGCCACCTTATTTCATTTTTTGGATGTCGGTAACCCTTTGATTTTGGTATGGTGGTCACTGAATCTTGTTTTGTTTTGTTGGAGACTTTCATTGTCTCTTTCGATTTTTGTTTTGATCCCTAACTTTTGCATGGACCGCTTTGTTTGAAGCTTAATCCATCGGGATTGCCCTTGTTTTTGCCTAAGTCTCCTTTCAGGGTGTTGGACTTAGCGGGCTTTTTCTTTGACTTTTTTATGAAATTGTGACTGCCAAGTCATTTGTCATTGAAGAACAACCGACATAGATTTTGGATTTGCATGGTTCCTTCGACATTTCAAGATGTGTGCGAGGAATATCGTATGGTTGATCCTTGTATGGGATATTTCATCTTATAATTTGAATGTGTAGTCAAATCAACTAAACACTACCCTGCCCCAGGTTAAGCGTAAGGGTTTGTAGATCCGAAAAAAACTCCTACTTCTGGGCTCAAAGTGGTTGACTAGGGATTGACTCCTTATCTCTCCAGTGTTTGGGGATTTGAAACAATGCTTGTACATCATCAGTAGGATTTTATCCGAAAGCATACAATCAGTAATTATGAGTATTTTGTTTTCGTCATCCTCCTTCCGACATTTACTAACAATAGTGCGATAAAGGAGGTGAAGTGGAAAAGTATGTGTTTGTGATTTGTATATGTGATAGATGAGTGAATATGAAAGATTGATTCAAAGCATGCATAATCATCCCATTAATAAGACCAAATAAAAATAACAATGTTTAAAGCATACAGTACTTAAACAATCAAAAACAAATTACAAGAATGCAAAAATGGTAAAACTGGCATAATGATCGCCTTCATTCAAATGAACAGGCCTTCATCTTTGGATTCTTCGGCGGAATTGCTCTGCTTGTTCAGGCCGGTGGGGAGCTTTACCTTCGAGCTTCACTTGACTCTGCATGTGCTGGCATGGGATTGGTTGCAACGTTTGGCCTCACTGGCATGAATGTAAGTGCTTTACTGTCAATCAAATCTTGAACCTTGTGCTTGAAAGCCTTACAGTTCTCTATTGTGTGCCTTGGGGCACCCATGTGATACTCGCAGTGAGCATTGGCGTCGTAGCCTGGAGGATTTGGTGGAGTTGCAGGTGTTATCTCCTTTAGAACAACCGATCCATCCTTTAGCAGGTAGGGAAGGATCTTGCTGTATGACATTGGCAAAGGATCGAAATGTCTTTCTGGACTCCTTGCCCTCTGCTGGTTAGGTGGACGTGGTTGAGCAGGTTGCTATTGATTTTGATGTGGCTGCTGGTAAGCCGGCTGTTGATAAGGTTGTTGATATTGTTGTTGATATGGTTGCTGATGTGGAGGCTGATATGGCGTTGGGATGACAACAACCTGAGGGTTAAGCGCATACGGAGGTGCCCTATATCCTCCTCCTCTCATTATGGCATTGGTCTGACCTTCTGGCTTCTTTGAGAGGTTGGGATAGGGTTTCTTGATCCCATTTGAAGCATTAGCAGCACAAGGTAGCTTCCCCTTCTTGATTTGGCTCTCGATTCGTTCTCCCACGGACACAACCTCAACAAAAGTTAAGAAGCTGGACCCTACCATTTTCTCCATGTATTGGGTATGCAGAGTTCCCATAAACATGTCAATTAGATCTTTGTCAAGGAGAGGAAAGTTGGACGCGAGCTGTGAGCTCTCTCCATCGCTGGGCGTATTCCTTGAATGACTCGTTGTTGCGTTGAGTCATGTCTTGCAGCTGGGTGCGGTTGGGTGCTAGATCAGTGTTGTACTGATAATGCCTTAGGAAGGCTTTAGCAAGGTCTCTCCATGACTGGACCTGACCTCTCTCTAGTTGCATGTACCACTCCAAGGATGCCCCACTGAGACTATCTTGGAAGTAATGAATCAGGAGTTGATCATTACTGATGTGGGCAGCCATTTTACGACAGTAAGCTCTGAGATAGGTTCTCGGGCAACTGATCCCTTTGTATTTGTCAAAGTCTGGGACTTTGAATTTTTGTGGAATCACGAGTCCTGGTACCAGGCACATATCAACGACGTCCAAACCGGGAGTAGTGTGAACCTCCAAGGACTTAAACTTTTCCTCCAAAGCATGGAGTTTATCAACAGCTGGGTCTGGGAGACCTCCAACAGAAGGTTTGGCGGGTTGTGGAATGAAGAAGGCCTCATATGGATCTTCATCACCTATCACAGATCCGTGTCGAGCAGATGTAGCAGAGTGCTCATGGGGGTTCAGGTTGACCATGGGAACATGAATAGGGATCGGTCCTCCTCCAGGATGATTAGGGTTACCATCAAGGTCAAACACTCCAGGGATGCTAAGTGATGGTGATCCAAACTGAGCAACAACTTTCCTGGCTTCAGCGTTAGTCTCAGCATGCTTTTCCTTCTGGGCTAAGAGTACCATGGTTTCCAGCAAGCGATCCATCTTTGCCTACATGGAGTCAATGTCTGTTCTCATCGAAACGTGGTTTTCCTCAAGCTGTTCAAGTGTCATCTTGTAATTGCGGCGTGTCTCGTACCGGTGTCGAGTAGTCAGTGTTACTGGGCAAAGGGTAGAGTAAGTGTAAGTTTTGGCTTCTGGATAATGATATGCAATGCATGCTGATGATATGCAAATGCATGATGTTTTTCACAAAGGAATACAGATACTCAAGATCATTCATACGTCGAGTACATCAGGATAACAGGAAGAAGCAAAGGTTTCTCTGATTACTAGAAATTCCCAAAGGTAGGTTCTAAAGTTATGTTTTCAAGGAAGAAACTTAGACTCACGGATCAAGTTCAAAACTTCCTCGCAATGGTGGGCTGGCCACATCGTGATGGGAGTTCTGAAATGATCTAATCTAAGTGGGATTCTCGTATTGTTCGAACAGGGTGTAGACCCTTCGGTTCAATACTACACAATCACCAATCATGAAAACAACACTTGGATTTGAGGCGAGGTCCCTAGAGTCACGGGTCGTGTTTAGAACCTTCCCCACAATGATGGTCTAGCCATATTATGATGGAAACTCCAAACAGATCTACTCTAGGTGGAGTCTTCGTATTGTCCCAATGAGGTGTACACCCCTCGGTTCAATACTACACAACTCCGGATTCTATGTTTTTTCTCGAAGCTCGGGTATGAAGCTTGTTTTGCACCAATCATTAAGCCCCATATGAAAGTATCAACACATTACATACAAGTAACATAATAAAATATAAAGAAACAAGCATGGAAGATAAGAACATCTTCTAACAATCCTAGCAAAATCAGACTAAGCTAGGCTAGACTCTCTCTTGCTTGGAGCAGGGTCCCCAGCAGAGTCACCAGTCTATCGCACCTCGAAAAATGTGATAATGCGATCCCTCACGATAGGACGCGGAAAAAATGTTGTTCGAAACAGAGTCGCCACCGAACTTTATTTATTCCTAATGAAGGAATAGGAAAATATCGAGAAAACCTTTAGAAATAAGAATAATGGTCGTCGCAACCATATTCGGGTTCGGGAGTCGATTACGCAAGGGGAATGTATTAGCACCCCTCACGCCCGTTGTACTCAACGGGAACCTCTTAGTCTGATTTTGCTATTTGACTGTTAATTGAATGTTATTCGCTAGCTTCGAGTGATTAGAATTGATGATACATATGGATGAAGACCTCAGGAGGGGAATGAGAGGTTTTTTATTAGTGTGCTCGCGAAGATACAATAATCTGCTGCCTACGTATCCTTATGGTGCAATAAGGAAATCAGAGCATTCGTATTTCGGGCTAATACGAATATTTGGTGGGTTTTGTTTTGATGAACGACTGTGTAGGTCGGCGTTCTAACGGCTAAACGCTGGCTTGTCTACTCTCGGTGGAGGCTCTAGCACCGGTTTGTTGTGCGCATTAGAAAAGATTGACAGTGTTCTTTGGAAAGGGTTTCGGTCACGCGGGGATGACAAGTTGATTTGATGTGTTTGGGTGTTTTGGTTTGGTTTCGATCGGGCGGGGGCGAGAAGTTAGGTTTAATGTTGGAGATGTTTTTGGAGAACGACGAAAGATTAAGCAATGTGGTGTACACCAATCGTTCAATTCTTTCGAGGAATAATAAGGCGATCGCCTTCTATTCCTTTTTCGTTCGAATTATTTTGAAAGTTGTGTTTGTGGATGTTGAATATGCACGGTAGTGAGGCGTGCACCTCCTACTTGCTTATTCAAGGAATAATGAGGTGTGCGCCACCTATTCCCTTATCCAAGTTTATTTAGCGTGTTTTAGTCGGAAGTCGATAATTTGTGCAATATGGCATACGCCAATTATTCAAATAATCGAGAGATGGCGAGGCGAACGCCTCCTATCTCTTATCACCCGAGGTTTAAATTGTAAAATATATGTCTTGATGTTTGTATGTGATTTACGAAAATAGTTTGAATTTTGAATTGATAGGATTTGATTTGATGATGAAGATTTGTGCAATGTGGCGTACGCCAATTATTCTAATAATCTAAAGATAGTGAGGCGAACGCCTCCCATCCTCTTTTCATCTAAAGTATGGAATTAAAAGGATTTGGAATTTGTAGAAATGATTTGAAATATTATGATTTGAAGTGTCATGGTTTGAATAATTTGAATTTGGAAATTATATTTGATTTTGGGAAGTGATTTGAAATTGTGTGATTTAAGACTTAATCGGGTGACAAGAACTCGAGCAATATGGCATACACCAATTATTCAAGTGCTTGAGAAATAGTGAAGTGTACGCTTCCTATCTCCTTTTCATTCCAAGTTTATGTTTAAAAGAAAAATTCTTTTGAAATTGAATGGTTTGAAAAGTGGTTTGAATTTGTGTTTATGAATGAAATGAATTTTATTTAGTGTATTATTTCATCTACTCGATTAATCAATAACCAGGTAGGTTTCATTGTAAGGAAGCCCAAGAGTAAGCTATGTGAGGTTGATGGCGATGCGAAGAGCAATCGACTTACAAGGGTGTTTTAAAATGGGCTCGATGTTAAATCGAGAATTGTGTGATATGTTTTCTGAAATTGGTTTGGATCGATGGTAAAATTGAATTGGTATGCTCAAACCGGTTTGTGCGAAATGACAACATGATTCATACCAAACGCAAGACCATAATGCGGTGAAATGCTCTATTAATATATTGAAACTTTAGCGACCTGTCGGCATGAAATGGCCGAATCCGCGAATTACAATCTCGATTCAACGCAATGGTAAAAAGGTAACAACCAAAATATTATTATAATATTTACAAATTTATTAGAACAAATAGGGTGAAAATAGGATATGGAAAGGAAAACTAAAATAGACTTTAGATTTACCACTTTTCAGACTAATAATCCTAAATCCCTGTATCATAATTTAATTAATCTAGACAATAAATTTTTTGAATTTATCATGCCACCCCGTTAATAGGAAATTAAGATAGATTAATTTATGGAAAAAAAAGAAATAAATAAAGAAGCCAACGCCTCTTCTCCACCCTATTCTTGAATTTGTCCTTACCAATTCCACTGTGACACATGGACATGTTGTATGAAATCATGAGAGTAGAACAAAATTAAAAACTAGAGAAAAGAGAAACAACAGAGAGCCCTATTCAAACATTCATAACCTTCCAGTCATTAAAAAGAATTCACTTGCGATATTTTCTAAATAACCAACGAGTGAACATGGACGAAAATCGATCTACACAGCCAGAAAATAAATAATGCATCACAATGACTATTCACATGTGAGAACTGGAAACAGTAAAGGAAAACAAAAATCAAAACTTCAAAACACAACCTCACTTGGGGCGAAACGTATCGCCACAACAGAAACTTAATACCCAAATCGAAATATTACCAAATCAACTCGTTTCGAAACTGTAGGTCGGAGTTGGGCGCCGCCAAATCGAGTTGCAATCGTGCTTCGTTGTCGGAGCAGATTGCGGTTGCAAATGCCAATAAGCAAGGAGTTATTATTGATGAGCGGAAAGCATTTTCGTTTGGGAGTTTTTGGGAGTCTCACGGCGGGTTGGAGATTGTGAAGGTGATGGGGTAGTGACGGCGGAATGTTTATGAGGGGTTGTGTCGTTAGTGGTGGTGAGTGGTTGATGGTCGATTGAAGAAGAAAAAGGAGATGGTGATGGTTCTGTGTGTGGGAAAGTAGATCGGAGGGTTTGGACAGATGGGGTATGGTTGAAGTGGGATTTCGGCAGGGTAATGGTATATTTCTTCCTCGTTTTTTCAGTGATTGCATGCTCCTTATATAGAGCGAAGGTGAGCGATTCTTCAATCATGAGCTGGAAAATCCTAGCAAGATCATTTCGTTAGGAGAGGATTTTCTCAGAGATTTGGTGGGGACCAGGGTGATTGTCACGGGTAAATTTCTCTTTGTCTATAGTGTACCCTTTCAATCTTCTAGAACTCATGGCTTTTTTAGAAATGAATCTTTACCGCTGAAACTTTAACCACTAATGATTCCTTTACCGCGGTAAAAACTTGATTCCCATCTTTTAACTATCATGTGTTTTCAGCTCATATCTTCGACATGTTCTGGCTCGCGTTTTGAACTTTAGAGATGAGAGTGTGTGTATCTGAGAAGTGTAAAAACGACGGTGGATGTTTAGCATTCGTCAGCTTCGCAAGGCTTTGCTTTGTTCTTTGAAGGAATTCTGGTTGTAACTTACTCTTGCCTCAATGCAGGATGGTCTCATTGACTTCTAACAGGGTGGTTCTGTTAACTGATACAGTTTTGTTAATTCCTGCAGGTGGTATGTTGGTTTGGCAATGTGATTAGAGGGTGATTCACAACCCGGGAATAGCTCTAACGCATGTTGGATATCATTTCGGACATGTTGCAGAGGAACTCAATATCATTACATTTAATCATGATGCTGCTGAGAGAGGCATGGTCTGCTGAACGAGCCAAAACGGTCACTCGAAAAAATCTACAGGTTGCTTTATGACATTTTCATGACACTTTGGTTGGGTCGGTAACAGGTTTTGGTCACAGTTTAGACTCCTGTTTTAGGATTATTTCTCATACCTTTGTTTAGTATAAATTGATAGTGGTTTTCCTTCTGACCCGTAACTCCATCTTGGCAGGTTTATGGAATTGTTCCTTATCGTTGGTTATGCCTGTTCGCACAACAACGATGTCTCTACTTGATTACAGCTTGTTTTGCTACTAGTGAACCGGTTTCCTTCAAGCAGAGTAAGATGCATCAAGTATGACCCTTTTAATTTTCTTTTTTTTCTTTTTTTTCACTCTCTTCGCAACGACAACGATCGCACCTTATCGATGGCCCTTTAAAATTGATGATAGATATGGATGAAGAACTCAGGAGGGGGAAATGGGAGGTTCTTTATTAGTGTGCTCGCGAAGATACAGCAATCTCCTGCCTACGTATCCTTTGGTGCAATAAGGAAATCAGAGCATTCGTAGTTCGGGCTACTACGAATATTTGGTGTGTTTTGTTTGGATGAACGACTGTGTAGGTCGGCGTTCTAAAGGCTAAACGCTGGCTTGTCTACTCTCGGTGGAGGCTCTAGCACTGGTTTGTTATGCCCATTAGAAAAGATTTACAGTGTTCTTTTGAGAAAGGGTTTTGGTCACGTGGGGGTGGCGAGTTGAATTGATGTGTTTGGGTGTTTGATTTGGGTTGTTTCAATCGCACGGGGGCGAGAAGGTAGTTTGATTTGTTAGAGATGTTTTTTTTTGAAGAACGACGAAAGATTGAGCAATGTGGTGTACATCAATCGTCCAATTCTTTCGAGGAATAATAAGGCGAAGGCCTTCTACCCCTTTTTCGTTCGAATCATTTTTGAAAGTTTGTTTGCGGATGTTGAATACGCACGGTAGTGAGGCGTACGCCTCCTACTTGCTTATTCAAAGAATAATGAGGCGTGCGCCACTTATTCCCTTATCCAAGTTTATTTAGCGTGTTTTAGTCGGAAGTCGATAATTTGTGCAATATGGCGTACGCCAATTATTCAAATAATCGAGAGATGGCGAGGCGAACGCCTCCCATCTTTTATCATCCGAAGTTTAAATTGTAAAAGATATGTTTGGATGTTGCATTTGATTTGCGAAGATAGTTTGAATTTTGGATTGGTAGGTTTGGATTTGTCGATGATTTGAGCAATGTGGCGTACACCAATTATTCAAATAATCAAGGAATGGTGAGGCGTACGCCTCCCATTCTCTATTGAAGTTTAAGTTGTTTATTTTTGCGAAATTTTGTTTGATGTAAAAGATGATTTGAGTTTATTCGATTGTGGTTTTGATTTAATGACGAAGATTCGAGCAATGTGGCGTACGCCAATTATTCGAATAATCGAAAGATAATGAGGCGTACGCCTCCTATCCTTTTATTATCAGGAATTTAGAATTATATTTATTTGGAAGAATGATTTGTATTTTCAAGAGTTTGAAGGTTTTGATTGAATGACGAAAATCCGAGCAATATGGCGTACGTCAATTATTCAAATAGTCGAGAGATAGTGAAGCGGAGGCTTACTATTCTCCTTTTCATTCAAAATTATTGAAATATTTTTAGACAAGGTGTATGGGGAGTAAATAAGGGGTAAAGCCCCAACATATGTCAAAAATTCGTAATGGGCCCTAAGCCCATGATTTCCAACACAAAAACAAACAATCAGCTAGCAAAATAAATTAATCAAAAAAAAAAGGAAACGGGCCTGAAGCCCATCTCACCAACCCGTTCAGTAACAGACGAAAATAATTAATTATTCATTAACAATTATATCCCTAATTCTATCATTAACATCAATAAACTATTTTTTAAGTGTGTTCAATACTCATAAACAACACACATAGATATCAATTTCCATTCTCTTCTCTGCATCTTCTCTCTTCTTAATTCTTCTTCAAAACCCAAACCTAATCGCCTTCTTCTAAAACAGAAAATGAACTCGAGTCTCACATAAAAAAAACCCCTAAAAAAATCTGGAATCAAAGATGAACATGCAGAGTTCATCATTTGGGATCTCGGTAGATCCTAGCAAAACTCGTCTCCGATTCCAACAACATGAAATGAAAACCTTATAACAGAGTAAATAGCATAAATAATTTCAAACCAAAATCAGCAACATTTCTCATGGATCTACCATAATCTATACTTAAATCAGAACAATTCATGAATAAACAACAAAATCGTCAAATCATATACGCAATCAGTGACTACATGGTGATATAATGCCTTGGAAGGTTGAACAAAGGGTGAAAGACGTCACCGGAACCTTCCGACTCCGACGGGACTCCGATGAGCGTTTACCTCAAGTAAGTGCCTTTCTTTGTGTGCGAGCTCTTCTCTTATTTCCGCTTAGTTTTCGGCCTTTCCTTCTTCTTACTTTCGTGTTTGGTTTGTCAGGGTTTAGCTCGGTCTGCTCAAAGTTCTGGTGATGAACTTTGAGTATCCCTTTGGTATCTTTGAGCTTTGGTGTGTAGGTTGGGATGCGATTTCAGCAGAGTGACGGTGCAATTTTTTTCTCTCCTTTCCAATGATTCAACGCATCCTTTTATAGGAGAAATCTGTGGTCCCTCTGAGTATGAGCTGGCTCGGATTGATTGCATAATCAGTCGGTTAGAATCGGATCATTCCCAGATTTGGTGGGGACCAAATTTGTGACGGGTAAGAATCTCTCTCTCTGTAGTGTAATCTCAAATCCTTCTAGAACATGTGGTCCAATAGGAGAAAATCTCACTGCTTGTTGTCACGTTATGTTTGTTGCCTGCGTTTGGGACTAAATCTTCTTATTTCCACTTGATATGAGAATTTCTTTAAGAAAACAAACTGATTTGGGATGTTAAATTTCTCTGTCTGATACTTGTGTAGTCATGCCAATACTCTCCTTGTTTCAACATTTCACCATTGCAATCGGCTCTGACATCAATTGGTTGAATCACTCTTGTGCAGGTCATTTTAATGGGCCATTATTTTGTTGGTCTGCAAGTTCACAGTTAATCGAGATAACATGAATTATTGCGGCATGAATGGTTGTGGACCAAGGGCAACACTTAACATGTATGGATTGAGTTGTCCTGTTAATTTGAATCCTGCTGAGAGAGGCGACATTACTTTAATGTTTGATGATGACGCTTGTTATGTTTGAATTTAGATCATGGCTTGAGTGATAAGTAAACTGAACTTCTCTAGTTTTTTAATGTTTCAGGATGTTTGGATAATTGAGTATTTCCTTAGCCAATCTGCAGCGATTGCATCATCGGACTTATGTCCTGTACATCATTATGCTGGTATGTACTTGGATTGAAACTGCAGCGGGTCTGTTACAATGATTTCAAGCAATGTCCTCCATGTTGCATGCCTCCGGTGGCTAATTCATAACAGGTACCACATTCATCCTGCACTTGACACGTTCACGCTTTTGATGTTCTTACAGATTGTGCCATACCTTAACTTTGTGATTTTATTTGTATTGTTTATGGCTCAGAATGCATAGCAGCTAGGATCTCATCTTTACGCATCACGACATATTCATTCCATACTTACTAAAATCTTGCTCATGATTTGCTTTGGTGTGAATTTTGTCTGGTTGCAGCACATTGGCTTGGAAACGCAATCCTCCTTTCGGCTTATCAGAAATCAGTGAAGCTGACTTTGAGAGATGAACTGCACCTTGTGTACTTGGGAGTATTGCCCACCACAATGCGGTTCATTATCCGGGAGAGCGCGAAATTCTGCAGCAATCAACATCCACAGGTGTTTCATCAGGTGCAGGTTTTGACTTCTCTAAATATTTTCCATTATGAGTACGAAATCCTGTCAAGCACAATATTCATGACTGCCTGTCATATGCTGCAGACCACCATTGAGAGCTAGCCCTGGCATAGCAGCGATCCATCCGTCATCGGGTTTACCGAGGGTATCACTCTTTGTTCGTATGTTCTACATTGCTCGACAACGAATCCATGTCTAAGCCCTTCTTTTTAAGCACATCTGTGAGACCATACATAAGGCTATTTGCATCCCATATCTCTGTCAAACTTAGTGTACATATGCTTGGAAGTACGAAGCCAACGGTTGTGTATGCGAAGGATCAAATACAGCGGCCAACTATTCGGATCTTCCTTTTTCTGAGAAAACATCTCCTTGGAACGCACCAGTTTCTGGTATGAAAGCTTTTAGAATAATTTCCGTCTTTCTTGTATAAGTTTCATAACCTCTTTTGGGATGATTTTTACCATCTGTTTCCCTTTTTTGAACTCTGCAGGTTTCACTCATGATACCAAGTTTACTGCTTCTGGAAGTGTTTTGGTCAAGAGAGTGCATGGAGTTGTCGTGGTCAACTGTCATGATGTCTTAAGCTTATATACTTTTTATTGTAATGTCATCATGTCTTTAGATCATAGGCCATGACTGTGTGTAAATCATGAGGTCTACCAATTTAATTTTAAACTATGCCCCTTACAAAAAAAATTCTCAGAAGGATCGTGCCCATACGGAAAAAGAATGGTTTTGTACATCTAAGTTTGTATTCTTTGATCAAAAGTAACATTATTATGAAGTCCATAGAAAACTGTTTCATTTTATTTTTTATAGGAATTAAAAGACATTGAATCTAAATCCTCAGGAAATTTTCTCAAATCAGGACCAGGAAATGCAAATCCTAGGCCATCCGTTAAATAGCTCTTTTGACGTGGCCCAAGATGAATAGGAAAAAATGCTCATTCAATAAGAATGCTCGCCATGAGACGTGATGAACCATAATAATGCACCAATCTTGTAGGTCGGCCAAAAGGACTTGTCGATATGAATCCATTTGTACTTATGAACCAAATGATGCTTTCTATAATCTTGAATTAATGAGACGCGAGCCTTCGAGGCAACTTATGCATGGAGTAGATGATGTCATGGACTACAATAATATGCATCATGCTTAATGAATGAATAACAATAATATGCATCTTAATCCAGTGATCCACTTAATCATTAAGCACGCGTAGAATGAACTTCTTAAAAGATCTTGATGCATTATGAACTTCTAAAGGTAATATGGTCTTAAATCCATTAGTGAAAATGAGAACAAACCATGAATGATGAAGGTTTTAAGGTTGTGAAGTTGTCTAATGAAATTAAGACATGATTGGGGGTTGTGAAGCTTGGATCCAGTGAGGATACTTAAGCTTTGAGTTTATGGATCATGTCCGAAAGTTTTGAACTGCCCGGACAAAATTGGGGTATGACACCGGATTCGGGGAGCTCACAGCGTTCCCAATCGGGCGTTAAGCAAAATCAACATTAGTCTGGGGCTTGGGAGGTGCTGAAAATACACGACCATTGCGTGTCAACCCACTTACATCTGCAATATTAACAACAGAGGAGGAAAGCAAAGGCACTTCTTTCTCTCCTTCTACAGCAACAACATTGTAATAAAGGGAATTACTTTCTCGGATGAATAAGGCACTGGACCGACAAGCTTGATGATAAGAGCAGGGGAACCTTCTGCTTGCTACTATCATACATGATAATAACAGGTCCGGGTATCCGGAATACTGGGGAAATTACGTTAACCTCGGGCTCATCTTCGTCAACATTCCTATTTTGAAGGATCTCAATAACTCCTTCGTCTAGCATTTCCTGAAGATCTTTGGGCACCTGGCGACAATCCAATCTGTTAACAGAGCAGACTCGGCATCTATCATGATCGTGCTCATAGTGACTATAGTCACACAACAAATGATGCATCTGGACCAAAGACTATCGAATATGACTGACATATTTGACCTTGTACTTGCCAGGGTAACCATGGACCATGTTAACAGATTTCCCATGCTCGGGTAATGGGTCCTTCTTAACATTAGGACCTATGTCCTCAAAGCACAAAATACCACACCTCACAAGGTCTTGAACCTTGGTCTTTAAAGGATAGCAATTGTCCACGTCGTGGCCGAGAGCACCAGAATGATAGACACAATGCAACTCGGGCTTGTACCACCACTGAGGGTTAGCTGGTATAACCGGTGGGTCTCTTGGAGTAATCAGCTTCCTCTCTATCAAAGAGGGATATAATTCCGCGTACGTCATTGGAATAGGATCGAAGGTGACCCTTTTCCTCTCGTAACTCGTGCTGGTTTGATTACTGTTGTGAGGCTGGTAGGCCTGCTGCTGCGGTCGGTGTTGTTGTTGCTGATATTGCTGAGGTGGTTGCTGATTGTTGTTGTGATGCTGATATTGTTGATTGTCTTTAAAGACAGGTGCTATATGAGCCACCTGGTGCTGGTTACTAGCTGGACGTACAGTCTTCCTCCTCACAGAGGGTCTTCTAGATTTCACATGGGAGGTCATAGCATGTGCCTTTCCATCTTTCTTCTTTGCAAACGCCCCATAACGTTTGGCAGAAGAGCTTTCATCTCTGGTTAGACGTCCTTCTCTAACCCCTTCTTCTAAACGCATCCCCATATTCACCATCTCGGTGAAGTCAGAAGGAGCGCTAGCAATCATCCGGTCATAATAGAATGAACTCAAGGTCTTCAAGAAGATCTTGGTCATTTCCTTCTCTTCTAGAGGAGGCACGATCTGTGTTGCCACTTCTCGCCACCTCTATGCATACTCTTTAAACGTTTCCTTGTCCTTCTGGGACATGGCCCTCAACTGATCCCTATCGAGAGCCATATCCATGTTGTATTTGTATTACTTGACGAAGGCCTCGCCAAGGTCGTTGAAGGATCGGATGTTCGCGCTGTCTAAACCCATATACCAACGCAGAGCGGCACCGGACAAACTGTCCTGAAAGTAGTGGATGAGCAGCTGGTCGTTATCGGTCTGAGTAGACATCTTCCTGGCATACATGACCAGGTGGCTAAGAGGAAAAGTATTTCCTTTGTACTTTTCAAAGTCAGGGACCTTGAATTTCACAGGAATCTTCACGTTTGGGACTAAGCAAAGATCGGCAGCGGACTTGCCAAAAAGATCCTTTCCTCTAAGAGTCTTCAAATCCTTGCGAAGCTCAAGAAATTGATCATTCATAGCGTCCATCTTCTCATAGACATTTGGGCCCTCAGATGGCTCAGAATGATAGATGGTGTCGTCTACCCTAGGCATGGTATGCACGATAGGAGGAGGAACAACAAGGACCAGGCTAGATGCCGACATAGAAGCAAAAGTCGGAGCAGGACCCTCAGGCATGAAGTTAAGAGGCATCCCCCATGGAAATCCGGTTGGCATGGCTGTCGGAGCAAAATGTGCACTGGCAGCAGGCACGATCGAAGAGACGATTTCTGAGATAACTGTCCTCTGGGGAGGAGTTGAAGGCGTCGGAGAAGACTGTCTTTGGGAAGCCAGGAACGATTCTATCAAGGCGCTCAATCTGGCTACTTCCTCCTTGAGTTCAATCAGTTTTGCAGAGTTGGCTCTAGTGTAGTACCGGTGACTCAGCTGGTCTTTAAAATAAATGAAGAGCACAGAGTTAGACCACAGGACAAGAGACCGAAAACAAAACCTGCTTATGCACATGATGCATGCAATACTTGTGCACATGATTTGTTTTTTATTTCAAAGGAACTTTAGGGTTTTATTTGCAAATTTTAGAAATATTAAGCATTTTATCGCATATGGAAATAACTCATAAAATAATATCAGAGAAAAGAGAAAAGGAAAGTAATCATCCTATGGATCCCTAGAAGCAATCATCTAATGCTCGGGACACAGGAAGATAAGATGCACGAAGCCTCTTCACCTCTTCTTCATAAGCTGCCTCCATATATGCCTTCTCTTTGGCGAGTCGATCGTACTTCCTCTTCCAAAACCGGGAAGACTGAGGAAGTAGAGAAGTCCATGCATCATCAGGATCATCAATGACCTGATGCTCAAGAAACTCAATCAAAGCATCCTTCTCCTTTATCTACTGAAGCAACTCTTCACGTTCACGGATCCAGGCATGTGAACGGTCTTCGTCTCTCAACTCCTCTACTCCTTGATCAGGGAGGGTTGAAGGCCCAGCCATAATCATAGGTGTAGGTCTTGGATACTCATAAGGCATGAGATACTCAGATGCTCTCTTTCTTACCCAAGCAGTATAAGGCTCCAAAGCGATGCAATTCTTAGGACCCAACTCCTTCCTTCCCTTCTTATGAATCTTGCCCCAAGCGCGAACCATCCTAGCTTTCAAGCCTTGGGGATCTTTACCCTCCTGAAAGAACACACCCTCTAACAGAATGTTATTAGGTTTATCCTTTAGGGGGAACCCAAGCTGACGACGTGCCAAAACAGGGTTGTAGTTAATCCCACCACATGTACTAAGAAGAGGCACATTGGAGAATTCACCACAAGAGTCGATAATCTGCACACCATCAAACACACGGTTATACCAAGAGATATCATCATTAGTGAGAGACATAAGTCTCGTGGACCACCGTAGACATCCCTTGTTCTCCTTGAAAGCGACCGTCTGAGGTAAGTGAGAAATAAACCACTTATACAACAGTGGTAAACAGCACACAATAGCACCACCACCCTTTGCATTCCTCATATGCAAAGAGAAATAGGTATCACCCAACAGAGTCGGGACGGGATTAAGAGCAGAGAAGATCCTAATAGCGTTCACATCCACAACCCATATATGAGAAGTACAAATATGGCCTCAAAGGCGTCCTCACTCATGGCCTTCCCATACATAGTAGCTTGAGCAATGAGGAACTCAGAAGGGAGACCTTGAATTCCACCTTTGGTAGTCATGTGAGCACCAACCAGAGATTCGTCTATGTGTAACATGTCTTCTATCTCTCGAGAAGTAGGAATACTCTCCAAGCCACTGAACGGCACCTGATCCAGAATAGGTATCCCCACAAGATAAGCATACTCCTCAAGGGTAGGCAAAAGCTGGAAATCCGGAAAAGTGAAGCAACGGTACAAAGGATCATAAAACTGCACCAATACACTCATCAGTCCTTCATCCACCTGAGTAGTCAGAAGAGGAAGAAGCTTCCCAAAACGAGCTTTGAAACCCAAGGGATCTAATACATAGGATGTCAGATTCCTTAACTCTCTCAAATCTGGTTGCCGGAAGCTGTACTTCTTTGTATTCCTTCTTTGTCTTTCTATGTTTGAAAATTTTGCAAATAAACCCCTTAAGTTCCTTGAAAATTTTCTTATTGTTTTGATGATATGGATGCAAATGGGTGCATGAATGCATGGATGCAACAATCACACTCAAGGATCAAGCAAAGCACACCAAACAAAGGTCATGGGATGGATCATATCATCCTTAATATCAATCATCCATTTGGGTGGATTATGGTTTACACCTTATCTACACCCAAGTTCCATTGATATTAAGGATACATGAACGGATCGACCATGAATCAAGGGTTTGTTGCAAGTCACGAGCATGAAGTCTTGGTTAAGAAGCACCCAAAGGAAATGTACTAGGGTTTAAACCTGCCAAACATGTTCTACAAGAGGTTCCCATAGTCATCATCCCATCTTTCAGATATTATCGGAGAAACGAATACTCGTATTCCAAAAATATTCTCAAGAGAGACTCTTATGAGTGTAGTATTGCGTAACAATCGTATCAAATCTTACACTTGAACGACTTTCGCACTACATCCTAAGAATAGGCCAAGATGGGCTTGTTAAACTAAGGTCCTTGGCGTCTAAGGTCTATATTGGAAAGAGTAATGTCTAACCACAACTTACTTGTGTGACATTATTGATCCCAACATGACCTCCACCAAGTGAATGGACTTGCAAGTTAACTTGCTAAGGAATAACTCCACACAAGTCAACAAGACTATGCCATTCTCCTATCCTAAGTGCACTCGAGTTCGGGTAAAGACACTGTGCTATCCCATGTTCTGGTGGTGTAGCGGGGTATTCGTTACCATTAGAAATATTGACTAAATCCAAGGTAAACCATACAAAGTCGAGTCGCCACCGCACTTCTATTTATCCAAAGGAAAGGTTAGAAAGCTAACAAAAACCTAAAAGTTTTAACAAAAACTAGTAAAATAAACAAAGATCTGGGTAAGGGGGTTGGTTATGCAATGGGAAGGTGTTACGCACCCAAAACATCCTAGGTAATCCTAGGGAGCCCTTTTCACATTTGTTGTAAGGTTGGTTGTTTTGTGAAATTTTGTTTTGTGCAAACATGATTGAAGGGATGAAAAAAGAATGTACAAGTTTATTTACATTTTTGTGTTTGGATGGATAAACCCATTGCCTACGTACCATCTTATAAAAAGATTAGGATCAAAACCTCGTAGTTCGGGGTAAAAATCTCAAAACAAATTGGTGAATTGATTGGTCCAAAAGCCTTAAGGTCTTTTGTTATCAAAGGGAGAAAACTCAACCAAACCACAAATCTACCATGTGAGGATAACTTCAACATGCTAGTGAGGGGTTAACCCTATAATAAGCATGGAAAACTCATTGTCCATCACTAAGGATATAGGTGAGTATTACATCTACCACAAGGATAACTCAAACCTAATAGCTAAAGGTTATGGAAAATTTTGATTAAGAAAGTGGCCATTGGAACCACAAAAGGGAAATTTGAATGGGTTATATTTACCAATTAGAAGTATATACAAAAGTAATCAAAGTTGACTTAAAGATTCAATTCAAAATGAGTGTTATGAAAAGAAAGTTTGAAAATCAAAAGCATAAGGCTTAGGTTTCTAATGTTGAAAACAAAGATTAAATGTTTGCACAAAAAGGGTTTTGGCTTGGGTTAGAGTGGAGAGATGAAGAAGAAGGACTAAGTCCTAAGGAAAACAAAAATATGAGGGATAAGAAATGAAACCACACTAGGAGTTCCTCTCTTGAGATCATATTGATGATCCAAGTAGCTCCCATCCTTTGGAATAAGCAAGCACAAAGTATAAGCAATCAAACAAGTCTCAAAAGAGATCCTCAATGTATCTTGTATCTTCCACTTGGATGAACATGGTAATAATCCTCGAATTAAGCTCAAATGGAAACTCCTAGTTCAAGAGAACTCACATAAAAAGTTCCATAGGGTAAAACACTCTCCTAACCAGAGACCAGGGAAACAACAAACTAATAGGGAGATTAAGACTCGAGCCTAATAGTTGTCATGCAATCAACATCCCTAAGTTGAGGTCTCTAACAAGAACTTAACTCATAAGTAAATAAACATCACACACTATATCCATACAAGAGGCTCAAACAATGGGTGGGCTTTAGTCAAGAGGGGTCATGTCAACCTCGACAAACAAGCCAAACTGTAAAGGGTAATCTTTAGCTCTTAACCACTAACATTGAACGTTAGGGTGAAGCTGATCAAAACGGTAATGAGGATGAGACCTCATGCTCTTAACCCTGGCTAGGGTGAGCTCATGAGAAAGAAAGCCTGGGGATCCAGAAAGTGGGATCCTTTTCCACTTGACAGACTCTGGACAAAGATCTGGGGCACATGTTCAGAAGCATCAACACGTAGTGCGAGCATAAAGAACGACACACTGAATAACGGGGGATTGGCTACTAATCCCTTTTATCCGTCAATTGCCTCTTCTCTTGGAGGTCTTATCAAATAACACATGCCTCTTCTTGGAGGTCTTTGAGCACAATTTTAAACAAACACAAACAGAGCCTCTGAAGGAGGACTTGCCAGCAAAATGCCTGCAAAAAAGGTGATAGGACTTCAGACTACATGAAGTAAGAAGCTAACTACCTGAGTGGTGTGTCAACCACAATCCAAATCTTAAGCAAGAGCTAAAGCAAGCAAGCAACTAAGGTACCTGTACAAAGACTAAACAGTCAGTACTCCAGTCATAAAACCAGAAAACAAGCAGTGAAACCCTCTAACAGTTACACACTTCAGTGCATAAGTTCCCTTGCACTCAAATAAGCTCATGAGCTCACCACATATTTTAAAACCCTACAAAACAACAATAGGTCAGTACTCAATGTATTTGCATCTCACAAAGTGAGAACAAACCCAATTACCAATGCTAAGTATCCAATCCTGAAACAAAACAACAAAGTTAGCTTATGTACATCCAATCAACACAACAAAGCATAAACAACCAATGGCATGAGATGAATCAAATCACAAGCCCCAAACAGAACCATATGAACCCCTAAACACCAATCACCAGGGCCAAAGATCCACCATACTCCAAATATCATTCAAATGCTTCAAAAGGCCTCAAAAATATGCACAAAATGAGCTTCCAACTTAGAAAATTCATACCAAATCAGAAATGCATGCAATGACTTTGAGATTTTTTGTATAAGTTTCTCATGCCATGAATGTTCAACATGCAAAAAATCAAATCCAGAATGATGCAAATGCTATGTGAACAAAAATGCACCAATTCAATATCAAAAATGTGACACAAATTGTCACACTTTTCTCTATGTGTCAAAAATGATGATAACTTGTGAGAAAAAATCCAAACCAGTGACTAATAATTCATGTCATGTATGAATGTCATGTATGCAAAAGAGTGGATCGAATGGCTCAAAAATGAGGATTTCACAATACATTGAATGCACTAGGTCAATTTGGCACAACATCAATTCAAAAATTCCAATCTAAAAATCCAAACATCAACAATTCATGAATTTAGAACCATAAAAAGGTAGACACCAATACAAAACTATGAAAAAAAATTGGGACTCATTTGGATCATTTTTGCATTTTTTATGAATTAAACAAACTGACCAAAATAATTGAAATATAAAAAGAAAATGGAGGGAAACAAAATTATTTGAATAAACTCAGAAAAAAACCACAACCATTGGATCTGGCGCGCGTCTCAAATCCACGGTCCAGATTCAAATAGATGAAACGTTGCGTTTCATTAAACCCAGTCATCACACACAGTCAGCTTCAACGCACGCGTGGCTTGGTCAAACGCGCTCTCATCCAATCAAATATCCACACAATTTACACATGGCCTCCTACGTCAGCTAAACCCTAAACACACGCAGACGCCGGAGCTCCGCTCCGGTCGTCTTCTCCGGCGAGCCCTACGGTGGCGCCTCCACAAAATTTTCCAGAATTTCCCCAGGCTTACATCATTCCACTCGGTTTTCCATGCTGGTTCCAAATCTCCACTTAGTTTCTCCTAATTCCTCCTAGATTTTCAAATCGAAGAGAGAAAGTTTCTAGATCTAAACTTCCATTCAACCCTACATCCTTAATACTCACTCATTCTCCATTCTAAGCATATGTACATGATCTACACAACACGATCTACAAGTCTATGATCAAAAAACAGCAAAAGGAGAGATCGAAAATTGCATCACCTGGAAATGAAGACCTCTGAAACCGCGATCTCTCAAGCTCTACTGCTCCAGATCAACCTCCTTGAACTTCCTTTGAAGCTTTGAGCAAGAATCAATGGCTAAAACCTCTTGGATGCTCCTCAATTTCCAAATCCGATCCATATGATGAAGCACTTGAACTGCATGATTTCTTGATAAGTTGCACCAAACAATGGATGATTCTTGATCAGTGAAGCATGAGGATCAAGAATGTGTAATAATATTTGAGGCTTGTGTGGAGAAAAATCAAATTCGATTGAGAGATTTTTTTTGGAGAGACTCTTGAATTCTAGATCTGAAAATGGTTGTTATGATTAGGGTTTTCCTATTTATATTCCTTGTTAATGACACTGATAACCACATTAGCCTTGTACTAATCATGATTAGTGAGTTATGAAGCCAATTGCAAAAAATGAAAATTAAGCTCCCATGGCCATAATTCACGTGTGATCTCCCATCCTATGGCTTTAATTCACTCAAGAACAACCAAGGGTCAGGATTTGAGGATTATTTTGCTTACATCTCAAGCCAAAAATGAATGGTGAAGATTTACTTCAAAATGAACATGTGTGAAATAATGAACATTTGACCATGATTCCTTTGCATAATTGAGCCAAATGATGTTACTTTGAGATGCCTTGAACATGAGAAGCACTTTGCAAAAAGAATGAACCAATTTGAAGCATTACATCAAAAGTTATGCCATTTTGAATTTCCATGCACACTTTGTGATCAAATGACCATAACTTCTCAACCATTCATCATATGGACATGAATTAGGACTTTTTGGAAAGGGGAGACAATAATCTACAACTTTCATGCTCACTAAAAATCCATTTGAAACTTATTTGACATTGACAAGTCAAGTTGAAAGTGGACCAAAACTTGTCAAATTTGGAAACTTTGAATTATAGGTCATTTTCCATTTTTAGTAACTTTTTCCATGACCTTTGAATCTTCAAGATGGATGTTTAGAATGATGAATGGACCCCATTTGAACATGATTGAGGTGTCTCAACTCATTTCCCCACCTCATAGCCCTAAGTTGACTGCACAGTTGACTTTTGGTCCTCAGATGACCTTGAAATGTCTTGATTAACTTGAGCCTCTACCACTTGGTGAAATGGCTTCAAAATGAAACCCTAGCTCATGTAAGCTCCTTATAATAATCATGTGATCCTCATCCCAAGAAAATACCTCATCTCTTGCACAAAGGATCTTCTTGAAGCTCTTGACCTGGTGATTGCTTAAGCTACAAACAAAAGATGTTAGTGGCATATTTTTGTGCTTTTGGTTAGTAAATAAAACAAGAAAAGCAATGATATACAATTCAAGCATGCTTGGTGATCTCAAACCACTCACAAGAGATCCCTACCCAAAGGGAAAGGGAGCCAAGATTCTCAATGATCCTTGAGGCTATGCAATGCAATGTTATGATGCCATGAGGGATCTTAGGGACAAAATTAGGGTCTTACAGGTGGATACATGTTCCTCTCTCAATGTGCTACCCAAGAGAGCCCTGTCAAGGTTAGATGTAGAAGGTTTTATCTTGAAGCCTTCCGATCTTGTGGTAAGAGCCTTCGATGGTTCTAAGAGGTCGGTGTTCGGAGAGGTAGAATTGCCAATTCAGATTGGATCACAAACCTTTAACACCGTATTCTATGTGATGGATATCAGTCCTTCGTATAGCTGCTTACTGGGTCGTCCTTGGATCCACAATGCTGAGGCAGTCTCCTCGACCTTGCATCAGAAGATCAAGTTCCCGGTCAATGGAAGTATTATCAATGTCTGTGGTGAGGAGGATATTCTGGTCAATCACCTGTCTACATTCAAATATGTAGAGGTAGAACGTGAGATTCATGAGACCCTGTATCAGGCCTTGGAGGCAGTTCAAGTTAAGGATGCAGCTCCAGTGAAAGAGGTTGAAGCAGGTGCCTCTTTTTCGTCCTTCAAGCAGGCACATGCCTTGGTAAATTCAGGTGTTGCTCCCAGTTGGGAAGGTCTGGTGGATTTACCTATAAAGGAAGACAAGTTTGGGATTGGGTATCATCCGGCATTGACTTCTACAACTTCAACGCCTTAGACTTTCCAGGGGCCGATTACTTTCTCCAGTGCTGGCATCATTCAGTATGGCCAGGTCTCTGCAATCAACAAAGAAGATGGGGATAGTGATTGCGACATTGACAACTGGGTGCGTCCAAGGGTCCCGGGTGAAGTTCTCAGCAACTGGTCTTCTGAAGAGATTATCCAAGTCACTTTTCTTAAAGAGTGATTTTCTTTGTTTATTCATGCATATCCAAGTCTTACGTTCCGCCCAGTGCGTGATGACTCATTGTAGGGCTCATCTATGTGGATACCTGCATCTTTTATCATAAATAAAGGACGTCTTTTTGCATTCAAATATTTTGTTCACTGTCTTTCTATTTTTGCAGTTTTCAAAAATCAAAAATATAAAAAAAAATATACATTTGGAAATGTTTTGTTTAGTTTCCACTTCTTGTTCACACTCATAAGCACATACCATCACTCATGCAGATGCACGTCACTGGATCCTATTGATAATAGTTCTGCTATGGCTCGCTTCGACTTTGAAAATCCAATCTTTCAAGCTGAAGAAGAGGGTGATGAAGACTGTGAACTCCCTGAAGAACTTGCCAGGTTATTAAAACAGGAGGAAAGGATCATTCAACCTCATCAAGAGTCAGTTGAAGTGATTAATCTCGGCACCGAGGACGCTAAGAGAGAAATCAAGGTAGGGGTTGCTTTGGAAGATAATGTGAAGAAGGGGCTGATTGAATTGCTGCAAGAGTATGTTGACATCTTCGCTTGGTCTTATCAGGACATGCCAGGGCTTGACACAGATATTGTGGTACACCGTTTGCCTCTCAAAGAGGATTGTCCTCCGGTCAAGCAGAAGCTCAGAAGAACAAGACCAGAGATGGCTGTCAAGATAAAGGAAGAAGTGCAAGAACAGTTGGACGCAGGGTTCCTAGCAGTTACAAATTATCCGCCTTGGGTTGAAAATATCGTTCCAGTACCTAGAAAGAATGGAAAGGTACGGATGTGAGTTGACTACCGGGATCTGAACAGAGCTAGTCCTAAAGATGATTTCCCATTACCCCACATCGACATTTTGGTGGATAACATGACTCAGTTCTCGGTATTCTCCTTCATGGATGGCTTTTCTGGCTATAATCAAATTAAGATGGCACTAGAAGACATGAAGAAGACAACTTTAATAACCCCATGGGGCACCTTCTGCTACAAGGTGATGTCGTTCGGTCTGAAAAATGCTGGGGAAACATATCAACGAGCTATGGTAACTCTTTTCCATGATATGATTCATCATGAAATCGAGGTTTATGGTGATGATATGATTGCCAAATCACAGATGGAAGAAGAACATCTGGTGAATTTGCAGAAACTGTTTGAGTGTTTGAGGAAATTCAAGCTGAGGCTTAATTCGAACAAGTGTACTTTCGGGGTGAGATCTGGAAAACTGTTGGGTTTTATTGTTAGTGAAAAAGGGATTGAGGTGGATCCGGACAAAGTGAAAGCGATACAAGAAATGCGTGAGCGAAGAATAGAAAAACAAGTCCGTGGTTTCTTAGGAAGGTTGAACTACATTTCAAGGTTCATCTCTCACCTAACAACCACGTTTGAGCCAATATTCAAATTGTTGAGAAAAGATCAGGCCATCAGGTGGAATGATGATTGCCAATGGGCTTTCGAGAAGATAAAAGAGTATTTGCATAATCCTCCAATCCTCATGCCTCCAGTCCCAGGGAGACCGCTGATTATGTATTTGACAGTACTTGATAATTCCATGGGTTGTGTTCTCAGTCAACATGACGAGACAGGTAAGAAAGAGCATGCCATCTACTACCTGAGTAAAAAATTCACAGATTGCGAGTCGAGATACTCAATGCTTGAAAAGACATGTTGTGAACTTGCATGGGTTGCTAAGCGATTGAGACAATACATGCTGACTCACACGACCTTACTGATCTCCAAAATGGATCCAATTAAGTATATATTTGCGAAGCCAGCTCTCACCGGAAGGGTAGCTCATTCGCAAATGGTACTGACAGAGTACGACATCCGTTATACATCCCAGAAAGTCATCAAAGGGAGTATTCTGTCAGACTATCTTGCTCAGCAGCCGATTGATGAATTGAGCCGATGAAGTTTGATTTTCCGGATGAAGACATCATGTTCCTCAATATGAAAGACTGTGAAGAGCCAGTTGTTGAGGAGGGACCTGATCCAGATGAAAAGTGGACTTTAATGTTTGATGGGGCCGTCAATGCCAAAGGAAGTGGAGTTGGTGCTATCATTACCACTCCGAAAGGTGCCCACATGCCTTTCACCGCTCGTCTGACTTTTGAGTGCATCAATAATGAAGTTGAGTATTAAGCCTGTATCTTGGGTATCGAGCAAGCCATTGATTTGAGAATCAAGACTCTGGACATCTTCGGAGATTCAGCTCTAGTGATCAATCAAGTGAATCGTGATTGGAATACTCACCAGCCTAATCTGGTCCCCTACAGAGATTACACGAGAAGACTGTTGACTTTCTTCATAACAGTAAAGCTATATCATACACCTCGTGACGAGAACCAGATGGAAGATGCTCTTGCTACTCTATCCTCCATGATCAAGGTGATTCGGTGGAACCATGTTCCCAGGATTGATGTTATGCGCCTTGATAGGGCCGCGTATGTGTTTGCTGCTGAAGTGGTAGTTGATGACAAGCCCTGGTATCACGACATCATGTGCTTTCTGAAGAATCAAGAGTACCCTGCAGGGGCATCCAACACTGATAGAAAGACTTTGAGAAGATTGGCAGGAAGTTTCTTCTTGAACAAAGACGATGTGCTGTATAAGAGGAACTTCGACATGGTTTTGCTCAGATGCGTGGATAGACACGAAGCGGACATGTTAATGCAAGAAGTTCATGAAGGCTCCTTCAGTACTCATGTCGGCGGACATGCAATGCCTAAGAAATTGTTGAGAGCGGGTTATTACTGGATGACCATGGAATCTGATTGTTTCAAATATGCTCGGAAGTGTCATAAATGCCAGATTTATGCTGATAAGGTGCATGTTCCGCCAAATCCTCTGAATGTGATATCTTCGCCGTGGCCATTTGCTATGTGGGGCATTGATATGATTGGAAAGATTGAGCCGACTGCTTCCAATGGACATCGTTTCATCCTTGTTGCCATCGACTATTTCACCAAGTGGGTCGAAGCAGCGTCATTTGCGAAGGTCACCAGACATGTGGTTGCCCGATTCATCAAGAAAGAAATCATTTGTCGTTATGGGATTCCCGAAAGAATCATTCCTGATAATGGTTCTAATCTCAATAACAAAATGATGAAAGAGTTGTGCAAGAACTTCAACATTCAACATCACAACTCTTCCCCTTATCATCCTAAGATGAATGGTGTTGTTGAGGCAGCAAATAAGAACATAAAGAAGATTGTACAGAAGATGGTCCTTACGTACAGAGATTGGCATGAGATGCTACCCTTCGCCTTACATGGGTACCGTACTTCAGTACGTACATCGACCGGGGCAACCCCTTATTCCCTTATGTATGGTATGGAAGCAATCCTACCTGTTGAAGTGGAGATTCCTTCTCTAAGAGTCATGTTGGATGTCAAGTTAGACAAAGCTGAATGGATTCAGACAAGGTTCAATGAGTTGAGTCTTATCAAAGAGAAGCGAATGGCAACCATTTCTCATGGACAATTGTATCAGAGTCGAATGAAGAGAGCCTTTGATCAGAAAGTGCATCCCGATGCCTCCAAGTCGGAGATTTGGTGTTGAAAAGGATCCTTCCTCCTCAGACAGATCATAGGGGCAAGTGGACTCCTAACTATGATGGACCGTATATTGTCACCAAGGTTTTTGATGGTGGAGCCTTAATGCTTGCAACTTTGGATGGTGAAAACTTCACTTCCCCTATGAACTTAGACGCAGTTAAAAAATACTTCTCATAAAATAGACCCGCTGGACAATAAAAAGAATAGTCCAAGCAAAAAATTGGGCATCCCGACGAACCAAGAAAATGAAAAAGGTTCGGGAAAAAGTTAGGGATTAAAAAATGAAAATATTGTACACCCGGTAAGTTGAAAACCTGAAAGGGCAACTTAGGCAAAAATGGGTATCCCGGTGGATTGAAAACCCGAAAGGGCGATCCAGGCAAAAGTTAGGGTTTAAGCGAATGGTTGCGTTCTGAGTAGTTCTGAATATCATCTCATGTCGATAGCCGGTAACTTCCGAAGGATAGGAAACAATCCAATCACCTTTTTCGGAAAGCTGATCATCTGGAGGATCTTGAAGACGAGCGAATCATAGCAGAATTGGAACCCGATAGAAATCCATTTCACATTGCCATTAGATTAATTTCTGTTTTTTATCTGTTGTGAAATTACCTCTTTCCAGGGATTGCTTCCTGATATAAATACCTATTCAGAGGCCACTCAATCAATAAAATCATGTTATTCAGTACATCTCTGTGCTCATTTTCATTTTACTATTTTGTTTGCAAAAATGACGTCCAAATTTTTGATAAACATTGCATCATGAAACATAAGAGCTTTATAGGTACGTGCTTAATAAACATTGAAAATTGCTGTAAATTTTAAGTGCTTTGGATCGTCTATTCAGAACAGGTACACTCGGGGCATTTCCTGAAGGTCCCCATCAAATGATCGCGAATGTTTTTCCTCAACAGTTGGAATTTGGTATCTTATCCCTGCAGAGCTGGTCCGAGCGTTGGATTCTTCAATCCCCAGCAGGCTCTCACTGCTGTACTTCCCCAAGCATTTGTTTCAGATTATACATTCACCAGTAGAGTCGACAATGTCCGACTGTATATCCCCAGCGGAGTTGACAATGTCTGACTGTATATCCCCAGCGATAGTGCCAGACTGTATCTTCCCAGCAGAAGCGGCTGCTCCTCAGAGTTCGATGCCAGATCGATGATCTTGACCCATGGTCTATTTCCTTGAAGCAGAATCTCGATACCGTATCGGTGTTTGCTTCCCCTGTTGAGTCGTCTCTCTCGCAAATTATGGTTACCAGAACCACTATCGCTTTCCTCAGCAGCAAGTTTTCAGTGCCACTCTCTCCCTAGTCAGAGCCTCGGTATTTTGTTATTTGCCAGAACACTATGTGGCGGGTCATTTCCCCACAGAGTTCTTTTTGTTGTGCATCTCCAACGGCCTTGCTAGGGTCCAGAAGATGGTGATCATTTCCCCAGCAGAATTCCTTGCCTCAGCTTGGCGTTCTCTCTAATCAAGCATTTCGCATCCCTGCATGTAGAATCATATTGCATTGCATCCTCCCAAATTGCGTAGCATTTCCATTTTCATGGAGCATTACGCCATTAAAAAATTCAAACATACGCAAGTAAAGCATAAGGCATTCTCGGTATCCCAAGTGATAAGCCAGAAGCTGTTTCTAGTACTCAGACTGAAGATTGTTCATGACTTATCTTTATTATTCCCAGCAGGGGTTGTTGGCCCATGCGCCGCCTCAATTATCATTTTCCCTATTTCTGCCGATGCTGACAGGCATGAAAGTTTCCGGTATTCAGACCGAAGTGGCATTTAGGCCGGTTTTCCGATGTTTAGATCGAAGAAGTTTCTGACGTTCAGGTCGACGCAACTTGTGGCATTCAGACCAAGTTTCCGGTATTCAGACCGAAGTGACATTCAGGCCAGTTTTATGATGTTCAGATCGAAGAAATTTCCGACGTTCAGGTCGACGCAACTTGTGGCATTCAGGCCAGTTTTCCGGTATTCAGACCGAAGTGGCATTCAGGCCAGTTTTTCGATGTTCAGATCGAAGAAGTTTCCGACATTCAGGTCGATGCAACTTGTGGCATTCAGGCCAAGTTTCCGGTATTCAGACCGAAGTGGCATTCAGGCCAGTTTTCCGATGTTCAGATTGAAGAAGTTTCAGACATTCAGGTCTATGCAACTTGTGGCATTCAGGCTAGTTTTCCGGTATTCAGACCGAAGTGGCACTCAGGCCAGTTTCCCGGTGTTCAGACCGATGTTTGATAATCTAATATCTTCCGATGTTCAGATCGAAGAAGTTTTCGACATTCAGGTCGATACAACTTGTGGCATTCAGGCCAGTTTTTCGGTGTTCAGACCGATGTTTGATAATCAAGTATCTTCCGATGCTCAGATCGAAGTCATTTCCAGTATTCAGATTGATGAGCGGCATTCAGGTCATGGTTATTTCTGTGTTACCATTTATTTTGGTATTCAGGCTAACATTCCTTGTTTTGGTGTTCAGACCAACTCTCACCGTACCAGACGGATTCTTTTTCAAGACCACCTCTTGGCCGATTCTGACAGGCATTGTTACTTTATTTTTTTCACTTCAGTGTAAATTTTCGGGCTTTTATCGTATTCAATCACTTGATACCTCGAAAGTGCGAAAGCCGTTGCTATCTTACTTTCGTGTTTCCAGTTGATTGAATAGGGGCAGCTGTAATACCCTAAAATTTACCCTTCATTTTTCCTGGAAGCAAAGAATTATGTTTTACACTTCATTAGCATCATATTAGGTCATACTCATTGCATACTGCATTAGTGACATGGAGATCTGGTTTTGATCGATCACTCCTTAACAGAAGGAGCCCACACAAAGCAAGATTGAGAATTGGACTTCATTTTCTAAGTATGCAAGTCTTAAGGGTCTCAGGGGGGTCCAAGTATCTTATTATGGTCCTCAGTGCATCAGTGAAGGATTCAAAGCTATCAGAGTGTTCAACTGGATTTAATTAGAAATTGGGGTTTCATGGCTACCTGCCACAGGAAATGTTTGGTTGGAAGTAGAGGAGCTCATCCATGTCATGATTAGAGAGGCATCTTGGCCTAGGAAGATTCACAATTATCTCAGAAAGATCCATTGGCAATCAGTGCAATCAGTTCCTGATCATTTTGCTCTAAAACTAGGGTTTGGTATAAAATCAGTTTATATCTGATTCATTGGGTGAGACTCTTTTCCATGGCCCTCCATATGTCCACAAGGGTCTACATACAAAAAATCAGCTCTTTATTTGAGCTAGAAGTGCTTCAATTGATCAATGGAATCGGGAATCAGACAGTTTGGAAAAAGTCAACTGTGGGGCCAGAAAAGTCAACTCCTGACATTTTGAGAGTGGAATCTCAAAATCCATGCCTACGGGATCCTACATGTGAAATTTTATCATGGTTGGATCATGGATTCATCATTTAATCAGGAATTGGAAAAGTTACTTAATTTGGAAATGGTTGACTTTCCATTTAGGGGAAGTTTTCATGATCGTTGCACTCACTTTAAGCCCATTTTGCATCAAGATAAAAGCTCCATTTTAATATTTCTCCAACATGAAAGTTGTTCCTCTTGTTCCAATATTTCTAGAGATATAAAGTTTTCTCCCTTTGGATTAGAATTGAGAAAGTTATGCTTAGTCAAAGTGAGACATTTGTTTAGAACACTTAGAAAATTTTCTAAGTCCAAAATCTTCAAAATTTGTCAAGACTTCTTGGCCAGTTTTCTTGCACTTCAAGGCATTATATGAAAATACTTTCTTCACAACAATTGTACCTTGCCGTGTCCTTTTTCACATCCTTTTGGAATCATCTCATTTGTATCCATGGTTTGAGAGATACATTCATTTAAAGTGGGCATCATGACTTAATTTTCTAGGCAGATTTTCGGTCTGGCTGGCCCAATCAGATTTTCTAAGCATGCTGCACAAACCAATCACGTTTTTTTTACCTCTTTTGGCCACGCATTGGACATCCATTCACTTAAGTTTGGCCCAAAATAACAATATTTTACACCCCACTTCACACTTTTATTCTTATGGATAAATCACTTATTAAAAAGCCCATGAGAACACCTAATCCACCCTATTTAAGAAGCTGAAACTCTAACCCTAAAGGGACATTGGAGTTTTGTGGCGAGGAGGCAAAGCTTTATCATATATCAGATTCCATTCCACTTCTATTTTCCATTAGGTAATCATCTCTTCCATGGCCATATTTTGATATATCTACGCTTGCTTACCATGTTCATCACCATTAATCCTTCCATTTTCGTATTTCTTTTTCTTATTTAAAATATTTTCTTCGTCCATAAAATTACCCAAAAATATTTTTCACTTTTCTTAACGTTTTATTTAATTTTATATAATTTTTATTTTCGTATTTTTTAATATTAATATTTTATTTTAATTATTTATTCTAAATGGTCCATTTTAACACACTTTTTTATGGATTTTATTTTTATGACTTAAGATTATTGTTAACATTTTATTTTTGGGATGAAGGTTGACCACTGTCTCATGGTCAACCTGACCTTTTTTCGGAATTTTATCTCACAGTTTCAATTTATTTTGGATTTATTTTTGACCTAGTTTGGTTGGTTGACTTTTAATTTGACTTCTGTTTTATTTTAATCAATTCACGTACCAATTTTCATTATTTTTAAAATATATTTGGGGGATGATGATGTCCTAACCCCAACATATTTAGTTTAGTTTTTCATAATTTTCTTGATTAATTTATTATTTATTCATGATTTATTTCTAACCTAGTCTTATTAATTGACTTTGGGTTTGACCTATGTTTTGTTTTAATTAATTCGCGTGTCAATTTTCATTATTTTTAAAATCTGTTTGGGGGATGATGATGTCTTGACCCCACCTTATTTAGTTTAATTTTTAATGATTTTCTTGATTAATTTACTATTTATTCTTGATTTATTTCTAACCTAGTCTTATTAATTGACTTTTGGTTTGACCTATGTTTTGTTTTAATTAATTCACGTGCCAATTTTCATTATTTTTAAAATCCTTTTGGGGGATGATGAAGTCCTGACCCCTCCTTATTTAGTTTAATTTTTCGTAATTTTCTTGATTAATTTACTATTTATTCTTGATTTATTTCTAACCTAGTCTTATTAATTGACTTTTGGTTTGACCTATGTTTTTTTTTATTAATTCACGTGCCAATTTTCATTATTTTTAAAATCTTTTTGGGGGATGATGATGTCCTGACTCCACCTTATTTAGTTTAATTTTTCATAATTTTCTTGAATAATTTTCTATTTATTTGTTATTTTTTAAGTTGACTTGAGTTTTCAGTTGACTTCTTTATGATCGATGTTTGACTTAGGGATTGCTTATGGAAATTTGAAGAGATCTTTTGATCCTCCCTTGTTCATCTCATATGCCATGTATTAGAGGCCTTTTACCTTGATTTTATTTGGTCCTTACCTCATTTCCTGATTAAATTATTTAGTGGACCCTTCGTGTGCATATTTTCATCTATTTGATTCATCTGTTATCTTTTATACTTGTTTCTCTCATTCATGCTTTCTATTGCTTGATTATTTAACATGTTCATACTCCCATGCATTGTTTAAATGCTCCATTATTTGATTCTTTGGTTTGATTATATATTGTTTATTTATCCGATCTGATTGATAACTGTTGCCTACTTGTATGATGTATGAGGCGTATATTCTTATTGTTTGTTTGCCATGAACAATCCCCATTCATAACAAATGTACCCCTCTCCCATTAAGTGTATAATATTTATTTCTTTATTTCTTTAGTCACCTGTTAATACAAGAATTAAAACGAACATTCGATAACCATTTCAAAATAAGATCAAAAGCTCGATCTAACGTCGAGTAATCATTTTCAAAACTTAACAGAACCAGCACACATTCACCCATCCTCTTGTAAGTCGATTGCCTCAGGCATCACCATCTACCTGTAAGTCGATTGCCCCCGGCATCGCCATCTACCCTTATCCGTAACTCCTCTCCGCGCTCCATCCGTCGACTCTTGTTCCGTTTAGGTAGCACCCATTAGGTAGAACCCTTTGTATGATAATATAGGTAGAACTCCCTTATTCTTTGCATGCTAACATTAGGTAGATGTTCCCCTTTGTAAATCCTAACACATAGGTCCATATTGCATGACAACTCTAGAGCAGAGCTTCCCTACTTTTAGACCTTCCGTGCGTCTCCGATGTTGTGGCATGTCAATCCGTTCTATTGCAAAGAGGTAACTGCCTAAGACTCGATTCAGCGAGCTGCGACACCTACTGCTAGGACGTTGAACACATTGCCCACCCTCATTTGACAGAGCTGGTGTCCTCTTTTGTAAGTCCATATTCAGATGGCAATCCTTAACCCCTAGTTAGCCGAACTACGTTTTGCTCTGATTCTCATTCCAGATGAGATACGTAGGCATAAGACGCGACGTCTTACCGAGCACACTTCTCTTTAACCCATAGGTAGCCGAGCTACGAAGACTCTGATTCTCATACTCAGATGAGATACGTAGGTAGTGGATGCGACATCCTTGCGAGTCATTTTATTTTAACCTTCCTTTTAGTAAATAGTACTTTACATATACCTCACCCATTAGACTAGAACAACACTTATGAAAAGGGCTCCCTAGGAGTACCTACGATGTTTTGGGTGCTTAAAACCCTCCCATTGCATAACCAACCCCCTTACCCAGATCTCTGATATTTTTACTAGTTTTTGATTCGATAAAACTTTTAGGTTTTTGTTCGCTTTCTAACCATTCCTTTGGATAAATAGAAGTGTGGTGGAGACTCGACTTGTATGGTTTACCTTGGATTTAGTCAATATCTCTAATGGTAAAGAATACCCCGCTACAAGACATAACCAACCTCTGAAGACAAACTCTGATATATCAAGACTTTGATGCAGACTCACAAGTTCAGAACGCGCAACCGAAAAGAAATCTTAATTTAGAAAGAAAGTATTTCGAGAATGAAATAATGAGGCGTGCAAAATTGTTTTAGGAAGAAACAATGATAGTAATGACATTTATCACTCTTCAATGACCAAGATCCTGTCATCACTCCAACGGTCCCTCTCAACGAATATATAAAGATAGGAATACTTCACAAGAAGATACACCTGAGACACACAATATATGAAAACTCTCAATCACTCTCTCTTATATTTCACGAGCTGTTATTCTTACGTGAAAAACTATTGCTCTTACAATTTTGTAATTCTTGCTTGTTTGTTAGTAGCACATTACATTACAATTTATACTCTTGCTTAAAAATACTTCCTCAAGTGACTTTGTGTAGTCTGAATACTTGAGAGGGCTGAGAGATTATTCTCTTAGACGATTGGTTGTATAATCTTTCAAGATCAGTGGATTAAGTCCCTTTGGAAGGCGAAATCACCTTGGCCGGGTGGACTGGAGTAGCTTTGATTTTCAAGCGAGCCAGTATAAAATTATGTGTCATCTCTTTTTATTCTGTGTATGTCTGATTTTTGAAGAAGTTTTTATTTCCAAAACAATTCAAACCCCCTTTCTTGTTTTTCTCAACCTTCAATTGGTATCAGAGCTACGACTCTATTATTGATTTTCTAATAAAACACTTAACAATGTAGAGAGATCCAACGTAAGAAATACTATGGCCAACACCAATAAAAGAGATAGTTATAATGCTAAACCTCCAATCTTTGATGGGGAAAATTTTGATTATTGGAAAGATAGAATTGAAAGTTTCTTTCTGGGCTATGATGCTGATCTATGTGATATTGTCACAATAGGCTACACACCACCTGTTACAGAAGTTGTTGTTGCTATTCCGAGAAGCGGAATGTCAGATGGTCAGAAGCATGAATTCAAAAACCATCACAAAGCCAAAACTATACTACTCAATGCTATTTCCTACAATGAATATGAAAAGATCACCAATAGGGAAACAACTAAAGAAATACTTGACTCCCTGAGGATGACTCACGAAGGAAATTCTCAAGTCAAAGAAACAAAGGTTCTGGCTCTAATTCAGAAATATGAAGCTTTTAAAATGGAGGACGATGAAGCCATAGAGGTAATGTTTTCTAGATTTCAAACTTTAATTGCAGGACTCAAAGTGTTGGATAAAGGCTACACAACTGCGGATCATGTAAAAAAGATTGTTAGAAGCTTGCCAAAGAAATGGAGACCCATGGCCACAACTTTAAAGTTGTCAAAAGATATGACCAATATCATCCTTGAAGAACTCGTTAGTTCACTCAGAAGCCACGGGATAGAACTGGAGGAAGATGAACCTCAAAAGAAGATCGAGTAAGTAGCACTAAAGTCCATATCCGAAAGACGCAAACCAGATAGAAACAAAGCCTTCCAGGTTAAAGAGGAAGACAATAACGACTATGAGAAGGAAGACTCTGACGACGAAGAAGAATTATCCCTTTTAACCAGAAGAGTAAAACAACTTTAGAGAAAAAGGAATAATAACTTCAGAAGACCAAGACCCAAGGGAGAACGCTCAAAATCAACTTCCAGAGGCAAGTCAAATAAAGATATAACATGCTATTAATGTAAGGAAACATGTCATTACATAAATGAATGTCCCAAGTAGAAGAAAGAAATCTCTAGAAGAGAGAATTTCAAGAAAAGTTCATTCATAACTAAAAAGGGACTGATGGCCACCTGGGACGACAGTGGATCTGATTCATCAGATGGAGAATCTGACTCTGAAGAGGTATTTTCTGATCTTTCTCGCTCTGACCTTGAATCATGGCTTTCTGAAACTCTAAACTCATATCAGAAACTTAAGCAAAAATTTAAAGTTGTAAAAGAGGTTCTTGAAGAAACCATCGAAGAATGTGATAAACTTGAGATGACAGTTTCAAAACTAAAAGATGAAAACCTAACTTTGATATTAGAAAGAGACTCCATAAAGAAACAATGCTCAAAACTTGAAGAAGTGTTATCTCAAGCTCCACAAACTTCGAACACAGTAATACATGAATATGAAAAATATTTTCAAAAGTTTCTGAAAAATGGGATAGAGAGAAGCAGAATGGCATCCATGACTTATGGAGTAAGTCAAAATAATAAAAGAGGAATAGGGTATGTCCCTGGTGAAGATAAATCTTCCACATATGACAAACCTAAATCTCCTTTTTCTTATCAATACACACATACACAAGCACAACGTTTTGATAATGCTAGAAAACCTAAAGTTCTAAGAAACTCTGGGAAAACTAATCATAAAGGACCCAAATGATTTTGGGTACCAAAGGATAAGATTGTTTATGTTGCAGATATCTTATGCAACAGAGTTAAGACACCAATCATGGTATATGGACTCTGGATGCTCACGACATATGACGGGAAGAAAGCATATGTTCCAAAGCCTGGAACTTAAAGATGCTTGCTTCGTAGGTTTAAGAGGAAATCAGAAAGGAAGGATCAGAGGCTCCGAAACTATTGGTAATGGAACCCTTCCCTCTATATCTGATGTCCTCTATGTGGAAGGATTAATGCATAACCTGTTATCAATAATTCAATTAAGTGATAAAGGCTATGATGTAATCTTCAATCAAAATACATGTAAAGCAATAAATCAGAACAATGGAACATTCCTATTCATTGGCAAGAGGAAAAAAAAATATTTACAAAATAAATCTTTCAGACTTAAATAAACAAAATGTAAAATGTCTGATGTCTGTTCATGAAGAGCAATGGATATGGCATAGACGCTTGGGCCACATTAGCATGAGAAAACTCTCTCAGCTAAATAAACTCGAGTTAGTCAGAGGTCTACCCAAGCTAAAGTATTCTTCAGATGCTCTATGTGTGGCATGTCAGAAAGGGAAATTTTCTAAAACATCCTTTAAAAAGAAAAATATTGTTTTCACCTCTAATCCTCTGGAACTTCTTCACATCGACTTGTTTGGACATGTTAAGACAGCGTCAGTCAATGGAAAGAAGTATGGACTAAATATTGTTGATGATTTTAGTCGCTGGACATGGGTAAAATTCCTAAAGCACAAGAGTGAGTCTCACTCTGTATTCACTAGCTTCTGTTCTAAAGTGCAAAATAAATTTAACTCTAAAATCATCAGAGTCAGAAGTGATCATGGTGGCGAATTCGAGAATAAATTTTTTGAGGAACTATTTGACTCTAATGGAATATCCCATGATTTCTCCTGCCCTAGAACTCCACTACAAAATGGAGTTATAGAGAGGAAGAATAGGACACTCCAAGAGATGGCCAGAACCATGATCAATGAAACGAATGTGGCTAAGCACTTTAGGGCTGAAGCAGTAAATACAACGTGTTATATTCAGAATAGAATCTCTATAAGACCTATTCTGGAGAAGACTCCCTATGAACTGTGTAAGGGAAGAAAACCCAACATTTCTTATTTTCATATTTTTGGATGATCTTGTTTTATTCTCAATACTAAAGAACATCTGAACAAGTTTGATTCTAAAGCACAAAAAGGTATTATGTTAGGATACTTAGAATGCTCTAAAGGCTACAAAGTATACAACACAAACCAAAATTGTGGAAGAATCAATTCATGTTAGATTTGATGATAAGCTTGAACCTTAAAAGTCAAAGCTAGCTGAGAAACTTGCAGATTTGGAGATTACTCTTGCAGGTTCTGATGAGAAGACGAAATCACCAGAAGTATCTGAAAGACAAGAGCCAGATGAATCAGAAACCACAATCATCCAGAAGAAATCAAGGAGTCATCCCAACATCTCTGAAGATTTAATTCTGGGAAACAAGGATGAACCTGTCAGAACTAGGTCAACATTCAAAGTATCTGAAGAAACTCCTCTAGGAATAGTATCTCTAATCGAACCCACTTCCTATGATAAGGCACTCCAAGACAATGAATGTGTTCTGGCTGTGAAAGAAGAGCTAGATCAATTCACCAAGAATGACGTCTGGGATCTTGTTCCAAAGCTTAAAGGAACTCACATTATTGGAACCAGATGGGTGTTCAGAAACAAATTGAACGAAAAAGGAGAAGTTGTTAGAAATAAAGCTCGACTGGTGGCACAAGGGTATAGTCAACAAGAGGGCATTGACTACAACGAAACCTTTTCCCCAGTCGCCAGGTTAGAATCTATTCGTTTACTTGTTTCATTTGCTGTAAATCACTCAATCAAACTATATTAAATGGATGTCAAGAGTGCATTTCTTAATGGTTATATATCAGAAGAAGTGTATGTCAATCAACCTCCGGGTTTTGAAAACTCCAATCGTCCAGAACATGTTTTTAAACTAAAGAAATCATTATACGGTTTAAAACAAGCTCCTAGAGCTTGGTATGAAAGACTAAACAATTTTCTTCTGGAACATGACTTTATTAGAAGAAAAGTTGACTCTACACTCTTCTGTAAAAAATTTAGTAATGACCTCATGATAGGCCAGATATATGTTGATGACATCATTTTTGGTTCAGCTAATCCTTCTGTATGTCAAGTATTCTCTGAGCTAATGCAGGCAGAATTTGAAATGAGCTTAATGCAAGAACTAAAGTTATTTCTAGGAATTCAAATCAATAAAGCTTAAGAAGCTACCTATGTTTACCAAAGTAAATACATAAAATACATTCTGAAGAAATTTGAAATGGAGGAATGCAAACCTGCTAAGACACCTATGGATCCAACTTGCATTCTGGAAAAAGAAGAAGTTAGCCAGAAGGTTTGTTAGAAGCTCTATCGTGGTATGATAGAATCTCTTCTCCATTTGACTGCTACACGTCCTGATATTCTGTTTAGTGTATGTCTCTGTGCCAAATTCCAATCAGATCCTAAAGAATCTCATTTAACAGTTATTAAAAGAATACTCAGGTATCTGAAAGGAACCTCTAACTTGGGCCTGATGTATGAGAAAACATCAGAGTATAGACTTTCTGGTTATTATGATGCAGATTACGCAGGGGACATAATGGAACGTAAAAGTACATCTGGGAACTGTCAGCTCTTAGGAAAGAATCTGATATCCTAGAACAGCAAAAGGCAATCAACCATAGCTCTGTCCACTGCAGAAGCAGAATATATATATATATGCATCACTATGCACTACTCAGATGCTTTGGATGAAGAATCAACTAGAAGATCTTCAGATCTTTGAGACTAACGTTCCTATCTTCTGTGATAATACTGCCGCCATCTGTTTGAGTAAGAATCCTATTTTGCATTCTAGAGCTAAGCACATAGAAATAAAACATTATTTCATTATAGACTATGTTCAGAAAGGGGTAATAATATTAAAGTTTATTGATACAGACCATTAATGGGTTGATATTTTTACCAAGCCCCTTACTGAATATAAATTCTCTTTTATCTTGAAAAATCTTAACATTCAAAATTGTCCAGAATGAAATGTGCCTCTGAAATAGAAAAATAAGACTCTGAAGCAAACACATGGAATCTGCATCTGACTCTGATGCTACTACCAGTTAAGAAGTCATCTAAGTTAGAAATCTTCAAGATCCAACCCTTTTGTATTCCTGAAGATCAGATAAAGTAACACGTGGTACATCTTGCGTCTGACCTTGGAACTTCTAGAGAACTGTCTAGCAGAAATCAAGAGATAGACTCTGGATATCTCCTCGAGCAGTATGGTGACTTGGGGATTAGACATCCATCCTTGATAGTAATCATTCTCCTCCAAACGTGCTTACCTGGTTAGCGTGCTGCATTAACTTTCTTAACTGTTAAACTCACTTTCTGCTGTCGTTTTGCATGCACCCTAATCATGTATATATTCATTTCACAATCTACACTTGCACACTTTACACCCACGACTTCACAAAACCCTCTCTCTCTTTGTTCTTCATCTTCAGTCAAAGCTTTCTGCAGTCTTCTTCAAGCTCTTCAAACTTTCATCATCATCTTCAACTGTCATGGATTCCCAGCAACAATTAGTTTACAATTTCTCCCAACAAATTAACTCAACAGAGCAAGCACCCAGTTCTAGCCAATAGACTACTGCAACCATCGGCATTGTCTCAACTCCAGTCTACAAGGAACCCCACATCCTCGATCGTGAGCCCCACATACATCTAGCAACTCCCTTTGAGAAGCTTGAAGTTCTCTGTGAATCCTTGGTTGATTTTGAAAACATGAAGCGAAATGGCGTCAACCTCGCTGAAGAACTGAAAATGCAAGGGTGGGAAACCTACTTTCAACGCCTATATGGCCCTGTGTACACGAATCTGGTGAAGGAGTTCTGGTGTTTCGCAGACTCAGATGATCATTACATTGTCTCCTACATTCTGGGAGTCAAGATAGTCAACACTGAAAAATCAATTGCACCCCTTCTGAACATGGAGAAGACAGGAGGAAGACGCATCTACAACATAAACCCTAGGGCAAAATACTTGTCCCACGAAATCAACCCTACCATCTTCCAACATAGTGCTGAAGGCAAGCATTCGAAGAACAAGGAGCTACGTCAGAACCTCCGGGTCTGGCTGAATATCATCTTAGCCACCATCCATCATCGTCTTGCTTCAAACTCTTCTGTCTACATCAACACAGATTAGAAGTGTATCTTGTACTGTATTCACAATGGTCTGGAACTGTGTCTACTTGCACTCCTCTTCAAGTACCTCAGAGATTCAGTTAAAGACACCAAAAACAACATGAAGACAAGGAACTACATCCCTCTAGGGAGGATGATATCAGATGTATTGATCGAGACTGGCCTCGTGGATCACCTAATTCAGCTCAGACTCATGGAAGACGTCACCATTGACATTGGCAGACCGCTGAATGCTCGAAATCCGAAGAGCATGGGGATCTTTGACCAAGTCAGAGTCAAACCAACTCTTGATACCTCTTCGGAAACCCTCAAGGATAAGAAAGAGATTCCAAATGGACTCTACCTGTTCTCCAAGATTGACCCTCCAGAGTTAGTTGCCTATTATCTACAAGATTTGGCAAATTAAGGAGTTGACATATCTGAATTCTCAGTAGACAGGCTACCTGAGCAACCCCCCAACTTCATGAAGAGGACTTGAGAACCCTCTAAGAAGTCCAAGAATGCAAAGAAAGCTAAGCTGGGAGAACCCTCTAGATCAAGACCCCTAGTTCCTCTGGTTGGCTCTCCAGGTAAGTCTGTATCTCTCCCTCGCTCTGTCAAAATTAAACCAATTTCTTCTTCTCTTCCCCAAACAACTCTCACATACACCTCTGCTGAAACTTCTCCCTCAACCACCAGATCTTCTAACCCACCCTCTCTGAAATTCAACCTCGCCACCACAACATTACCAATTTCAGAAGCAGAAATGCTGAATGAAACCACCTCACCATCATCATCACCGTCTCCTCAATCCCCACCTTACTACGAACTCTCCTCTGATACTGAACCATCTGACCCCCAATCCGCCACTCTGGCTCATCTACAAGCCCGTGTTATGGCCTCTCAACAGCCATCACACCCTGAACCTGAACCAAAAGTCACTTCCATACCTCCTGAACATCCAACCACATCTGAATCACCTCAAACACCACCTGCACAACAACCAATCATTTATGAACCACAACCAACCCAAGCACCATCTGAACCAACCCCATAACATGCACCTTCCTCACAGTCACCATCTGACATTACACCACCAACCACTTCTATTGACCTCGCAACTCCCACACTGAACCTAAGTGCCCCCAACTCACCCTCTCCACCCTCCCCAACCTCTTCCACTGAACCAGATACTACCCTACCTACCCTTGAAGAATCAATATAGGCTTTTGCATAGTCTTCAATCAAGAAGGTCAAGTCTCTGACCATCAATTCTGGTATCAGCGATGATCCTTCTGCTGTAAGGATCCACTGGAACAGAGTGATAAGTTGGATGACCTCTGAAGCCTTCAAGCTGAAAGGCCTCTCTAAACAGGTCCGCAACGACTTTGTCAGAGATGTTGGGGTTAGACTTCAAGAGCGCTTAGCCAGAGAAGCCGAGGGACGGGCAAAGAAAGAAGCTGAGGAGAAAGCTCGTCAGGAAGAACTTCAACGAATTAGAGAAACTGAGGCAAAGGCTACTGCTGCAGCTGAGGCTGAGGCAAAAGCTAAAGTCGACGCTAAAGAAACAACACATATTACTGAAGAAGCTGCTGCCAAAGCCAACGCTGATGCACTGACTCAGGGGGAGCACTCCAACTCTGGGTTCGTCCCTCTGGTCCTGAAGACTCTAGAGGAACTGTAGAAAAAACAATAGATAGTTCGGGCCAGGCTGGATCAATAGGACTCTGTCAATGTTAACATTCAGAACATGATGTCCCAGCTGCTCCATAGGATGCCTCCGCCTCCAAACCGTTAGGCACCTAGGCTATTTTCTTGTTGCTTTTCTCTGTTTTGTTGTCGTCTCCTTACTTATCTGTGCTTATATGCGCTTATCTGTAAATGCCTCTTTATCTATATTAACCTTTTTTGCTATGTCTTTTTGATTCTGACAAAAAGGGGGAGAACTAAAACAGCTCTGATGAAAACATAACTAAATCCTCTCAAAGCACTGCAAACATTTTTAATAAACTACTACTAAATCAATGACTAAAGATATGCATAAAAGTAGCTAAAAGAACCAAACCAAGGTAGGGCAAGTATTCAAGACCCCTAAGAGGGTAGTTATTCAATATGACAACATCAACAACAATTATGTTAATAGATCGATATCGCCGTTGGTTAAACGGTCAGCGGGACCCGTCCCCTACTCATCTGATAAAGTTGTGCCATACTAGTATAATGCCACTATGATAGAGAATGGTAAAGAGATTCCTCTTCCATTTGCAGACTCAGTGGTAAATATTACGAATATAGCAAAGGTGACCCGTAGTGGCCGTGTGTTCAGTCTAGTGTTTCCGAAATTTATGTAAGATGTGTTGATGCGTGTGCTTTTCGCAAGTATACGAATGCGTCAGAGTAATATAAAAGATTGTCGAATCCACAGAGACCAAGTGTCAATCTATCGTTATCTATTGTTATGGTGTTTATCAAAGGCAATCAAAATAGGTGTTTTTAGAGTGTGCAATGAAAAGTAAAGTATTGAATAGAGTTTAATAAATAAAGACAGGGTCGAATGTAATTCACATAATCAGTTAATAATCAAGGTACTTGCTAATAGAACTACTTATGGGCAATGTTTCCTACTTTGAAAAAAACTAATTTAACGGGAAATGTCGCTTTCGCGTATTTAGAACCGAGTTGTACTCCCTAATCAAACCCTCTTATTGTCACTTATAAAAAGGCGCGCATTGCGTTAGAGTAGTAAACCTATTTTTAAGAAATATAGTATCTTGACTAAGTTGAAAAGTATTATAACCTAGATTTCTTAACCAAAAAAGGTTCTTACGAACCAAACTCTAAACTTATAAACGCGTCCGAAAATAGTTTTAAAATCTCTTTTCTTCTTAAATTAAAAACTCCTAATGAACTACACAAAGCGCTTTCACTGTTTTTGAAATAGTTAAAAACAATTAAGTTTAGATAGACGTTGGACGGCTTCTACGAACAATTGTACGGGCTATCGGTTCAATTACGATCCTTACATTCTAACCTTATAAATTTAGTTAGACATGGTAAAGTAAAAGTGCATTAATTTAAATAAAAGTAGTGCGAGTGCGGAAAGTAAATAAAAGTAGTGCGAGTGCGGAAAGTAAATAATTTAAAGCAAGTGCGAGGAAATAAATAAAAGTAAAGTGAGTGCGAGCAAAATAAATAAAAGTAAAGCGAGTGCGAGAAATAAATAATTTAAAGCGAGTGCGAGAAAATAAATAATTTAAAGCGAGTGCGAGAAAATAAATAATTTAAAGCGAGTGCGAGGAAATAAACAAAGTAAAGCGAGTGCGGGAAAATAATAACATAAAGACAAGTAATAAAAACCTGCTCCAATCGGAGGGTTGAGCAAATTGCAAAGCAGAAATGAAAATGGTGGCAGAATTAACTTCCTTCCAAAGTGCTCCAAACTCGATTACAGACTCTATCAGAGACTCGATTACACAATTGTGGTAACACTCCAATGCGAAGCGATTACCACTTTAAAATACTGAATATATGCCTAAGTGAAACAAAGTTGCTCTAAGTTTGCCTTTGTTCTAAGTTTAGATGATTGAAAAAGTGATTTCGAGTTTCTATTTATAAGCAAGTAAAAAGATGGAAATGACAAGGATGCCCTTCAACTTGAAAATGAGAGGGAAAACTTTTCCTCTTGTGGCGCCCGCCATAAGGCCATGGCGCCCGCCACAAGACCATTCTGAGGCACCTTAATGGAAGTAGTGGGGAACGTGGCAGTTGAGGGTAGTTGAGCTTGGACACGTCATGGAAGGGTCTATGGCGCCAGCCATGGGGGAGGCCACAAGTACAAAATGCTAAATTTTAGGGTTTTTGGCTCTTTTTCGCTCCTTTTCTCGATCGGGGCTCCAATTAAAGTAAAAACCTGAAAACAAAGAAAAACATAGTAATAACACAACAAAATAGCAATAAAACAACTAGAATGCATGTGAAATCGAAGTCGAAAATACGGTAAATTTCAGTGTTATCAAACTCTCCCACACTTAAACCTTTGCTTGTCCTCAAGCAAAACATTAAAAATCTCATAAAAGAAAAACTGGTGTAAACGAGTGCTTCAGGTAAAAATTCTAAGTTCAAGTTGGGATGCAGTGATAGATACTAACTGAGTGAACTAAGGGTATCATGATGACACTAATCCGCAAATACGGACATAAACTTCATTCCTATATTAACCAACCCATATTATCCCATAATACCTAGGCCTGCCTCTTCATCTCTTTTTGTGTCCTTTGCATTCAGGCGCAATCACATTAAGCTCGTTATCCGTACATGCTTCATAGTAGAATGGCCTGTTAGTGATTATGATCTGAGCATGGGGTTTCTGGAACATAAATATGTGTAAACCCTTTTATTGGACCCAACTGTAGTTGTGGGGGATCGGATTGTAATCCGCCTGTAAGACCCCAATTTTTGACCCTAAGATCCCTCATGGCATCATATCATAACATTGCATAGCCTCAAGGATCTTTGAGCATCTTGTGCTCCTTTACCTGTGGGTGGGATATATTTTGAGTGGTTCTTGATCACCAAGCATTGCTTGCATTTGTATATCATGTCTTTTCTTTTAATCACTAACCAAAATGTGCAAAAATATGTCATTAACCTTTGTTACTTGCAGCTTAAGCAATCAACAGGTCAAGGCACATTCAAGTGAATCCTTTGTGCAAGAGATGAGGTTTCCATTGAGATATGGATCATTTGATCATTATATTGAGCTTATATGAGCTAGAGGTTCATTTTGGAGCAAATTCCCCAGGTGGTTGAGGCCCAGGTTCATCAGAATATTTTTCAGGTCATCTAAGGACCTATGCCAGTCAACTGAAAGTCAACTGAAAGTCAACTGAAGGTTTTGAGTTGGGAAATTGATTTTCTTCATCCCATTCATTTTCAAACAAGGCTTACTCATCATTTCAAACATCTACATTGAAGAATTTGAAGCCAAATCAAAAGTTTCCAAAAATGGAAAGTGACCTATAATTTCAAGTTTCCAAAAATTGCAACTTTTTGGACCAAATTCAACTCAACTTTCCAACATCAAGGAAGCTTCAAATGAATTCTTCTCCAACATGAAAGTTGAAGATCTCTCTCTCCTTTTTCCAAAAAGTCCAAGATCATGAGCATCTGATGAATGGTTGAGGAGTTATGGTCAAATGATTGCCAAGTGTGCATGGAACTTCAACAGGCCATAACTTTTGCTCTAAAGCTCCAATTTGAGTGCCTCTTTTTGCATATTGCTTCTCATGACCTATAATTTCCAAATCATTCATTACATTGCACGAAATTTCATCACATGACCATTTGCTCATTCATGAACATTTTGGAGGGAAATTTGGAAATTCAAATTTGGTGCATTACATGAGCTAAATACCATTGCCATTGTGTTAATGAGATGATTTTGAGTGAGTTTACACCCCCACATGGTACTGTTCACGTCCAAATTTGCATGGCACCTCACATTTTCCAATTTTGGTCATACACCTTATTCTCACTAATCTCCAATTAACCATTGCTTAATTAATTTTTCAGCATGATTAGCACATAGTATAAAGCCTTAATCATAACAGAATTGTTCATGACATCACATTCTAGATCTCAAATTTTTCTTTCCCTCCAGTTTTGCTCTCAATTGAAACTTGAAATTTTTCCACATAGCATCTGAATTTTATTGCATATTCTTGTTCTCTGATCATCATTGAGTGTAGATCAAGCTTTGATTTGAAGAATTCGAGCAGAAATCAAGCTATGCAAGCTCAAGAACATGAAGATGGAAGTTGAAATCTGATCAAGATCCAGGCCTTTCCAAGCTTCAATTCTTACATAAAGCTTCATAACATCAATATAGGAGTGGACCTGGACACTTTTGGAGCTTGAATCGCTTGTTTCCTCATTCTGCTCTTCAAGAGGTAGGGATTTCGAACCTCTTAATTCTCCTTTTTATGCACATGTTTAGGTAGATCTTTGCATGCTGATCACGCTGATATAAAATTCATGAAAAATGGTTGAGAATTGACTGAGTTATGCAGAGTTGAAAGTTTGTGTGCAATATTGTTTTTGTTCGATTCTCTTGATTCATTGAGAATTAGGCCTAGATAATACTCGATCTGTGTTCCTCATAGAATGAGATTTCCATTGATGTATGATTTGCTGTATTCTGGAAAAAAATTGTGTGTTCATCATTGTACCTCCGCCGTCTTCATGAAGAAGACGGTGGAAACCACCGCATGAGCCACCGTCTGCAACTGATGTGAGTTGGCTAGGGTTTTGTCCGTGTGTGCATCCTTGCAAGCGCCTGTTGGCCAAATGATTGGCTCTCGTTTCATTGACCGAGCCTTGTGTGCATTGACTTGATGACTGGCTTGCCACGTCAATTATTTAAACGGCTGCGTTTTGATTCTAGCGCGCCATACTTCGCTTCGATTCCCAGCGAGCGCATTTCATTTTCCTTTTGATTGCCTTAGTCCAAACGACCGTGTTTTGGTGATGCCTGGTTCGATCCTCATATGTTGCATTTCCATTTTTCATTGCAAATTCCATTTTCAACATTAATTTCACATTATTTCAATATTTTTATCCAAATTCCGAAAATCATAATAAATTGAAAATGAATCCAAATCACTTCCAATTTTTTGCTATTATTTTCTGATGCTGATTTCATGATTTTATCATTTTTGGAATTTTAATTGTGTTGGCTTCTTTGGACATGTATGCAAATGTGACATGCTTCATTCAGTCTATTGTGAAATGCTCATACATTGGCCAATTAATTTGAAATTTGGTATGCTGGTTCCCAACACGTTGCATGATTTTTGAGGCTTGGTTGTGCATTTTTATCATTTTTCATCTCTGTTTTAGGCACATGGATGTATGGTGTGACAATGTGTGTCACACAATTTGATGTCATACTTGTGCATTTTCATTTCTAGGTCAATTGAGTTCTGTTGATTCTAATTTTTGGCATGATGATTGTGTTTGACATGTTATGTGCACATATAAATTTCCATGATTGTTTGACTCATTTCTGTTTTAATATGGAATTTTCATTCTTGATGACCAATGGTGTGCTTTGTAATTGCCTTTGCCATATCTTGCTCATGTAATGACTTTGCTTGATGCTTTAGACTTGGTCCTTTTTAGGACATGTTCTTACTTGATTAAATGAGCTTTATGTTGAATATTGGTGGCTGTTTTGACTTTTTGCTTCACCTTTGACCCTAGTCTTTGGACTAGTGGTTTATACTCACAATTTGAGCTTTGCCTTTCAGGTTCAAGCAATTAGTTCTAATGGATGATGTGCTCTCAATACTTGAGATGCAAATTACTTTGGTTGACTAATTTTGATTGTGTTGTAGGTCCTTTGGTGGTGAACTCCATTGAGTTTATGGCTTACATGTTGTGCATATTGGGAATGTCTGACTGTTGTTATCTGTTGGTTGTTTGTCTGAATATCATACTGATTGTTTAGTTTTTCATACAGGTACCTTAGCTGCTTTAAGTTCATTATTTGAACTTTGCTTTGCTTCTGGTTGGTTTACCACTTAGGTAACCTCTCTAACTCCATGTAGTCTAGAAGCCCTGTCGTTCCTGTTTGGCAGGCATTTGGCTGAAGTCCTCCTTAAGAGGCAATGTCTGTGATTGTTTATATTTGTGCCATGTACTTCAAGTCCTCCTAAGTGAAGAGGCAATTGGCAGATAGAAGGGATTTGCAATCAATCCCCTTCAATGTCTGTGATTGTTTATATTTGTGCCATGTACTACGTGCTGATGCATTTGAATAAACACCCAAGATCTTGTACATAGAGTCAGTCATGTGGAATAGAGTTCCTCATTCTGGACTCCCACACCTTCTTTGATTCAAGCTCACCCTGACCAGGGTTAAGAGCTATGAGGTCTAATCCTCATTCCCCATTTCATCTGTTCACCCTGACGGTCAATGTCAGAGGTTAAGAGCCTGAACACCCATAACAGTATTCGCTTGTTTGTCAAGGTTGATATGACCCCTTGACTAAAGCCCAACTTTGATTGAGCCTCTTGCTTGTGTATAGAGTGTGCTAATTGATTGTTGTAATTGCTTGTGTTTTCTTTTGCATATTGTTTTGCATATTGTCTTTGCATTTGTTATGTGCTTTGTTTGAGGAGTCAGATGTAAGACCATTGATTGGCTATCTGTTTCCTGTTCCTTTTGGGGAGCTGGATATAAGACCATTAATTGGCACTCAATTTCCTGTTTTATTTCTTTTGTGGAGTCAGATGTAAGACCAGTGATTGGCTATCTGTTTCCTATCTTGTTTCTTTTGTGGAGTTAGATGTAAGACCATTGATTGGCTATCTGTTTCCCATGTTGCTTTGTGGAGTTGAACGTAAGACCATTTATTGGCACTCCGTTTCCCATTTGTTTTCGGAGTTGGACGTAAGACCATTTATTGGCACTCCATTTCCAACTTTGTTCTTTTTGAACTTGCTTATTTGTTTATTGCTTTGTTGCCTATTCCAAAGGATGGTACTTACTTGGATCATCTACATATGATCTCAAGAGAGGAACTCCTAATGAAGTTTTGCTCCTCATCCCCACCTTTTGTTCCCTTACAACCTCCACTTGCATTTTAACCCAAACCAGAAAACTTTTGTGCAAACATTTTCACTCGTTTTCAAAACTAGAAACCTAGGCCTTAAGCCTTTGATTTTCAAACTTCATTTTCACAATACTTCTTCTGAATTGAATCTTATGTCAACCTTGACTTCTTTGTGAATACTCCCAATTGGTTAATTTCACTCACTCAATTGCTTTTGTGGCCTTGTCCACTTTCTTAATCAAGTTTTCATGCATTAGCTGTAGATCTGATTTATCTTAGTGGTTGATGTGAATCTCACCGCATCCTTAGTGATCGAATTGTAAGTCTTCCATACTGATAACAGGGTTAACCCCTCTAGTATGTCGAAGTTGTTCTCGCATGGTGGATTGTTGGTTCACGTCGAGTTTTCTCCCTTTGATAATGAAAGACCTTAGGGCTTTTGTTTAAAATCAATCCACTCACTTTTGGAAATCTTTTAGCCGAACTACGACATTTTGATCCTTATCTTTCATGAAAGGCACGTAGGCAATGGATTCATCCATCCAAACACAAAAATAATTAACTTGTACATTCTTCTCTCATGTTTGCACAATAAATATTTTCATAAATAATACTTTTTACACCAAGTTGTGAAAAGGGTTCCCTAGGAGTACCTAGGATGCATTGGGTGCTTAACACCTTCCCTTTGCATAATTACCCCCTTACCCAGATCTCTGTACCCCTTTTATTAGTTTTCTTTGCAAAACTTCTTAGGTTTTTGTTCGCTTTCTAGCCATTCCTTTGGATAAATAGAAGTGCGGTGGCGACTCTATCTTTGTATGCTTTGCTTTTGATTTAGTCAATAAATCTAAAGGTAATGAATACACTGCTACACCGCCCTATCGAGTTCAGTGTCAGATACCTCTGAACCAACTAACAGTGGGTAAGTTTTTCTTTTCCTTTTCTTATCTTTTTCTTTTTTTTCTTTTTGTAGCAAATTTTTACAATTCTTTGGTTTAAATGACTTTGTGAGGGTCACCTATACCGAAGTTGCCTTTTTGCTTTCTTTTATTTTTTTGTTTTGCTGGATCATTCACTTATTTGCATCGGTCCCCTACGTAGAGGATGTGTAGGCCGGAGCTGATTGTTGAAATAAACTATTGAGGACTTATACGGAAATGATGATAAAGGCCATGGTATATGGGGTTTCGGGAGTGGTTCCTATATTTACGAAGTCTATGGTGCTAAAACAGATACTGATGTTTCGCAAAGTTCTCCCAAGTCACCGCATCCTTACTCAAAACATGTACTAAAGATCGCCTGCAGGGCATCCTGAGCGGTCCTCACCTCTCGAAGGTTACCCATAATGGAACCTTGAGTGGCTTCAATGAGTGCCATGTGTCTCTGGTGGTAGTGTTGCTGACGGGCTTGTGTATCTGTGATCGTTTGCAGGGACTGTAGAACAGTGTCATAGGACCTGTCTGTCCTCCGCTGTGACTCTTGCATGAAGCTCATGTTATTCGCCAGTTGTTGTTGGATGGTAGAGAGTAGGTCGTCACGCCTTTGCTCTCTAGCCATGTGGTCACGCCACATCTCCTCCATAATATAAAAGTCAGGAGTGGTACCTGCAGAAGAAGAAGATGGTGCGTTGTGTGGTGGTGAAGGATGATGGGGGGACACATGGGGTACAAGAGATCTCTCTCTCCGATCATATTCATCATCAGTGTCATGTCCCGCCTCATCAGGAATGTTAGGAGGAAGAGGACCCAAAACAGGTGGAGCATCTAAAGCGTAGGTCCAATTCCTTTCATCTCGTACATCTGTACGTCTAGTGCAAGGTAAAACAACAGATGGGATGGCTACACCATGAACCATAAGCATATAGCCTCCTTCTCTCCTCAAACGGCACAATTTCATGTCTCTCAAAAATTTTAGGTTAATTGTGCGAGGAGGTAAGGGGTCTAGGGTAGCCATCTCATTGTTCAGGTTAAGCGCCCGAGCAATAAACGTAATCAATCCACCAAAAGAAATCGGTCCCGCTTTATTTAAAGTTAAAGTCATGTGAGCAAGCATGAACGGGACCAAATTAATTCGTCTATTTGTGAGGCTTCCTTGCAAAAATAGAAGCTCTCTAGCATTAACCTTATTTGGATTCTCCCGGCCAAAAATAGTGCATGCCAACAGATATCTAAAAACTCTGATGGTCAGGTTATGGATAGTTGAGGCAAGAACTCCTTCAAAAGAGTTTATGGAAGTGTTTGATAATCGCTCCCAGAAGGAAAATACCTCAACTGACCACTCCGAATCCAAAGGTGCCTCACAAATAGCACCATCCCCATGAGGGATTCCTAACAAGCTGGCTAGTTCGTCGGTACTGAATTCATATTCAACAGCAAACATTCTAAATCTAACAGTACCAACTGTGCTAGCAGTGTTAGGATTGACAATATAGATTAAGGAACTCAAAAACTCGATTGTCAATCGCTCATAGGTGGGTTCTTTGTTGGAAAAGAAATTATGCAAACCTAAGTTATCTAATAAATGAAATACGCTATGATAGATACCTAAAGTGTAGAGACAGTTTTCGTCAACATACCTTGTCGGAAGGATCTCCCAATTTTGCAACCGTTCGATGATTTTTCTTTGTTTATCCCTCGGTTTCCCTCCTCGAAGAATGAATCCATTAAACTCCATTTGTGTAGCTCTTGAAAAGTGACGAAGAAGATGAAGTGGAATGTGAAAAGGTTGGATTTTTACGAAATCCGACGGATGAAAATGAAAATGGAAATCGGAAAAATGATTTGTACGGTGTGGTGATTAGAAAGGTATGAGCTTTTTGTGGATTCAAGGACGTTTTTTCAAGGTGGAAAAATGGGTTTGGAAGGTTGTAAGGTGTGAAAATGGTGAAGAAAAGGGTTCTGCCCCGACCTTTTACAGACGCTGTGGCGGGCGCCACAATGCAAAATCTGGCTGGGCCGAATTTTGGTCCTTTGGCTTGGGCTTCTCTTTGTCTTTTGGCTTTGAGGAGTCCGAATAGCATTTGTCTTGTGATTTTCCTAGTATCATTGACTTGCATAATTTTTATAGAAGTAAAAATAAAAAATAAAAATAAAATAAAGATTAAATATTAGACTAATTAATAAATAAACAACTAAAATAAAAAAATGCAAATAAAACAAACATAAGACATATATAGATAAAAGTAGAAATATCAATGTATAGACATAGTTTATATAATATTCCAAATGCGATAATATAAAATGAGTTATGCAAATACGAGAAATATGAAAAAGAGATAAAATGAGATGAAATGGTGAGATCATATAGTAGGGATGTCGATATCCTGAGTGGATCCACGGAGCATGGCTACCTCCTGCCTGAGCTCTGCGATCTCCTGATATAAACAGTCGGCTTCAATAGGATGGGTGAGATCAGACACTCCCATCTGTAAGGTGAGGTCAGCCACCTCCTTTCTAAACTCTACAATCTCTCTACGACACTTTGCAATCTGGGTGCGAATGTAGGGGGTCTGTATTGAAAGATTTTTAGAGAAAACAGTGATCCTGGGAGAAGGTGGTGTAGGCGTGTACTCAACAATGGGTGGTGATCTCGGCTCCTCGACGGTCTCTCCCTGGCCCTCTAGAGCATAACTCCAATTCGCTGGATCATGCACACTGGTCATCATAGGATCTGGCAGTGTGAAATAATGGATAGCCTCGTTGTCGACCAGCAATCGAAACTGACATGGGTGGAAAGAGGCTCTCCTCATGAACCCTCTGGTCAAACAGAAGTCGATGTCCATGGTGGTGTACCCACAGTAGATCCGAAGATGTGACAACTTGCGAGACAGACCTAAAGCGACAACAATCTGTGTGATGATCCTGCCCATATGGACGACTCCTTCGGTAGATCTGGAGACACCGCTGAGACTATATAACAAAAAGTTCCCACATGCTACTGGGCGAGACTGGGATGCACAAAATAGTAGGAAGATCTCCTCTTCACTCAATAATGTCTCTGCATCCGTTCTTCCCAAGAAGGAATGTGCCAATATCATCTGAAAGTATCTAAAGGCGGGGTTATGTATAACATGAGATAGCTGCGTAGATGGATCCTGGCTTCCGCCACCTGATATATCACTCCAGAACTTCTCCAACTTCTTACCTAGAAAATATCCCATAAGTGTCTCCAGGATAGCCTCAGGAGTGATTTGGAAGCCCAATAGGCCGCCGAACTCTTTCTGGCTGAAAGAGTACTCAACTCCAAAGAGCCTAAAAGCAGCATACCCATCTGGTCCAGAGTATGGGTCATAGTCGAATGAACTCAGGAACTCCAATGTCCGGTTCCTGTAGGTGTTACTCATGTCGTCGGCAAACTCGTCCCAGTGAAGCTGGTGGCTAAGGAATCGGATACTCGGCTCGATACCCAGTGCCTCCATACAGTGCTAATCAGGATAACGTGTGGGTGCCATAGGGCGCTGATACAGAGCGATGTAGCGCTCTCTCTGAGCATTATCTCTATAGGCCACGTGCATATCATTGAAATCCTGCATCCTGTAAAAGTTAAGAAAGTGATCCTGAAAATGCAAACCATTCAAATTTTCAGTCTCGATGCAAAATATGATAAAATAAAATAAAAATAAAAGTAAATAAATGCGAAAAAGTAAAATGAAAGAAAAACCATGGGTTGCCTCTCACGCAGTGCTTGTTTAACGTCATTAGCTTGACGATTAGAATTTATACACCTGTAGTAGTAGGGATTGGTGGATCAATCAGGGTGTGGCTTGAGTAGTATGCTGGAATGTCTCCTCCTTCGTAGAGCTTCAGTCTTTGCCCATTTACAATGAATGGGCTACAGGTTTCGTCCTTGATTTCTACGGCTCCGGATCTCATAATCTTGGATACTTCGAAAGGACCAGGTCATCTTGAACGTAGCTTTCCAGGGAAGAGTCGCAACCTAGAGTTAAAAAGGAGAACATGGTCGCCTATATTGAAGTTTTTCTTTACTATTCTTTTGTTGTGATAGGCTTTTGTTCTTTCTTTGTATATTTTTGAATTCTCGTAGGCAGATTGCCTAAGTTCTTCTAGTCTGTGAATGTCAAGGGTACGCTTTTCTCCTGCGACTAGGTAGTCTAAATTCAAAGTTTTAATGGCCCAATAGGCCTTATTCTCTAATTCGAACGGTAAGTGACAGGATTTTCCATAGACTAGTTGGTAAGGAGTAGTTCCTATAGGGGTTTTGAAAGCGGTTCTATAGGCCCATAATGCTTCTTGAAGCTTTTGAGACCAGTCTCTCCTAGAAATAGAAACTGTTTTCTCTAAGATTTGTTTTATCTCCCTATTAGATACTTCTACTTGGCCACTAGTTTGTGGATGGTATGGTGTTGCTACTCTATGCCTAACTTCATATTTTCTTAAAAGTTTGTCAAATATTCTCGATATAAAGTGTGATCCTCCATCGCTTATGACTAAACATGGTGTTCCAAATCTGGGGAATATATAGTTTTTAAATAGTTTGATTACAACCCTAGTGTCGTTTGTGGGTGCAGTTATAGCTTCAATCCACTTAGACACATATTCCACAACTACTAAGAAATACTTGTTTCCTAAGGATGGTGGGAAAGATCCCATGAAATCTATACCCCATACGTCAAAGAGTTCTACTTCCTGAATGTTTCTTAGAGTCATTTCATCACGCCTTGAAATGTTTCCAATGCGTTGGCATCTATCACATTTGACAATGCAAGCATAGACATCGCGCCACATGGTAGGCCAGAATAGGCCAGCTTGAAGAATTTTGGCGTATGTCTTAGAGGTGCTCGCATGTCCACCATAAGGTGCAGAATGACAATTCTTGATAATACTATTTACCTCTTCTTCCGGAACGGAACGGCGAAAAATGCCATCTTTACCCCTTTTGAAAAGGAGTGGTTCATCCCAATAGAAGTTTCTCACATCGTGGAAGAATTTCTTCTTGCGGTGATAGTCAAGATCAGGGGGTACTATATCAGTAGCTAGGTAATTAATGAATTCTGCATACTAGGGTATGTTACTTATTGCTAAGGAATTTTGGGGATGCTCATCAGGGCTTAGGTTATCATCTTCAAGGGTTTATACTCTAGCTATCAGTCTATCATAGGCGAAATCATCATTTATGGGTACTAGTTCTGGTTTTAGATGTTCTAGCCTAGAAAGGTGATCGGCTACTACATTTTCAGTGCCTTTTTTATCTCTTATGTCTAAATCAAACTCTTGTAGTAATAGAATACATTGGAGTAACCTGGGCTTGGCATCTTTTTTACTTAATAGGTAACGAATGGCAGCATTATCGGTGTAAACTATAATTTTTGCTCCTACTAGATAAGATCTAAATTTGTCTATAGCAAAAACTACAACGAGTAATTCTTTTTCAGTTGTTGCATAGTTAAGTTGGGATGCATCTAGGGTTCTACTGGCATAATACATGGCATGTAATTTTTTATCTCTCCTTTGTCCTAGAACGGCTCCAACTGCATAATCACTAGCATCGCACATTATCTCAAAAGGTTCTGACCAATGTGGTGGTTTCATAATGGGTGCTGAGATTAACGCTTGCTTTAAAAGATTAAATGCATCATTACATTTTTCATCGAAAATGAATTCAGCATCTTTCATTAAAAGTCCAGTTAAAGGTTTAGTTATTTTGGAGAAGTCCTTAATAAAACGCCGGTAGAATCCAACGTGTCCAAGAAAGCTTCGGACTTCTCTGATGGTTTTTGGTGGTTTTATGTTTTCTATAACTTCTATTTTAGCTTTATCTACCTCTATACCTTTTGCAGAAACTATATGTCCTAAAACTATTCCTTCGGTTACCATGAAATGACATTTTTCCCAGTTTAGCACGAGGTTCACCTCCACGCATCTCTCCAGGATTTTCTCAAGGTTGACAAGACAATTGGGGAAATCAAATCCGCAAACCGAGAAATCATCCATAAACACTTACATGATACCATCTAGGTAATCTGCAAAGATTGACATCATGCAGCGTTGGAAAGTAGCTGGGGCATTACAGAGGCCGAATGGCATTCGTCTTTAGGCAAAAGTTCCATAAGGGCATGTAAAGGTAGTTTTTTCTTGATCTTCGGGGTGGATAGGTATTTGGAAGAATCCAGAGTATCCATCTAGATAACAGAAGTAAGAGTGTCTGGCTAGACGCTCCAACATTTGGTCAATAAATGGTAAAGGGAAATGATCCTTCCTAGTTGCTTTATTTAATTTTCTATAATCTATACACATCCTCCATCCTCCTTCTAACCGTTTTGCTACATGCTCGCCTTTATCGTTTTGCATGACTGTGATGCCTCCCTTTTTAGGTACTACATGCACAGGGCTCACCCACTTACTATCCGAGATCTGATAGATTATACCTGCCTCAAGTAACTTAAGAACTTCCTTTTTAACAACATCACTCATTATATGGTTTATTCTTCTCTGATGTTCCCTGGAGGGTTTTGAATCTTCTTCGAGCGAAATCCGATGCATGCATACCTATGGGCTTATACCTTTCAGGTCAGAGATATTATATCCTAAGGCTGGGGGATATCTTCGTAAAATGTCTAAAAGTTGGTTCGTTTCTTCTTGGCTCAAGGTAGCACTGACTATAACTGGACGGTTCATCTTTTCATCGAGGAACTTATATCTCAGGTTCTTAGGCAGTTCCTTAAGTTCTAAGGTTGGTTTCTTAGGGCATGGCATATGATCTGGAGTAAGGGATAAACATTCGTAAAGGTTATCATCGATGTAGGGTTTCTTAAAGTCATCATCTTCCCTTATGAGAGTTGATGGTAACTTAATTGTTTTTATAATTTCTTCTTGTTCTAATTCTCTAACACATTCATCAATGATATCTAAGGCATAACACGCGTCTCCCATCACATGTGCCATAAGGAACTTCGAAAGTATAAATTCCATTTTCTCGTCACCTACCTCAAATGTCAACTTTCCTTTCTTGACATCTATTATGGCTCCTGCAGTCCATAAGAATGGTCTACCTAGAAGGATTGGTATATCATTGTCCTCTTTGATGTCCATGACAACAAAATCAGTAGGGATAAATAACTGACCTATCCTAACAGGGACATCTTCTAAAATTCCTATCGGATATTTAACAGATCTATCGGCTAACTGAAGTGACATCTTAGTGGGCTATAATTCTCCTAAGTTTAACCTCTCACAAACTGCTAAAGGCATTAGGCTCACACTAGCTCCTAAGTCTAGAAAAGCTTTTTCGATGACATGATTACCCAAAAGGCAAGGATCGAGAAATTTCCAGGATCTTTATCTTTCTTTGCTAATTTGTCCTCGGAAATAACATTACATTCCAAAGGCTTCGGATCGTCAAGTCTAGGTTTGTTGGTAAGGATGTCTTTGAGAAACTTTGCATAAGAAGGTATTTGGGTGATGACTTCTGTGAAAGGGATTTCTACATGAAGTTTTTCTATAACTTTAATAAATTTTTGATACTGTTTATTGATCTGGGTTTGTTTGAGTCTTTGAGGGTATGGTATAGGTGGTTTATATGGCGGGGGTGGTACACAAGTTTTATCTTTAGGTTCTTCTCCTTCTTCTCGACCTTCCTGGTTTTTCAGATTCCTCTGGTTCTTTTACTTTGTCCGTGGGTTTGGTACATTCCTTAGAAGTTTCGGGTTCACTCAATCTAGGGTTTGGTGGCTCATCATAAGCGTTCCCACTTCGTAGGGTAATGGCATTGGCTTGTCCTCTCGGATTTTGTTGAGGTTGTCCAGGGAATTGTCCTCCAGGTGTAGTCTGAGGGGCTTGGTTTAAAGCTATCTGAGAGATCTGGGTTTCAAGCATCTTAGTATGAGTAACTATTTGGTCAACCTTGGTACCTAACTGTGTAATCAATTCGTTAACATGAATGTTCTGATTCATGAACTCCTTGTTTTGTTGAGTTTGAGCGGTGATAAAATTTTCCATAATTTTCTCAAGGCTCGGCTTTGGTGGCACAGGTTGCATAGGTTGATTTGCTCTAGGGGCTTGATAACTAGGTCTCGGAGGTGCATTATTTTGGATAGGGTTATTGTTTTTATAGGAGAAGTTCGGGTGATTCCTCCATCCAGGGTTGTAGGTATTCGAGTATGGGTTCCATTGGGTGTAGTTCACTTGCTCAGAGTGGGTTTCATTTAATATACTACACTCTGTAGATTGGTGTCCTTTGGTTCCACATATCTCACAATTCGACGAAACTGCGGCTACAGTATTCAAGTTTATGCACATATGCTCGACCTTAAGGGCTAATGCATCCATTTTAGCTTGCATCATGTCTATAGAGCTTAGTTCATGCACTCCTCCTTGGGCTTCCTTCTTCTCAACCGTCGCTCGTTCGACTCCCCATGATTGATGGTTTTGAGCCATATCATCGATGAGGGCACTAGCTTCAGGATAAGGTTTGTTCATCTGAGCACCGCCTGCGGCAGCGTCTATGGTCATCTTCGTGTTATAGTGAAGTCCATTATAGAAGGTTTGAATGATTAACCAATTTTCTAAACCATGATATGGGTATGCTCGTAACAACTCTTTATATCTCTCTCAACCTTCAAACAATGATTCTCCTTGGTTTTGGGTAAATCTAGTTATATGGTTTCGAAGAACGGCGGTCTTACTCGGGGGAAAATATCTAGCAAGAAATACTCTTCTAAGGTTATCCCAAGTCGTAATGGAATTGGGTGGAAGGGAATCTAACCATGATAGGGCTTTATCTCTAAGGGAAAAAGGGAATAATCTTAAACGTATTGCCTCAGGAGAAGCTCCATTGATTGTAAATGTGTTTGCTAATTGAAGAAATATTTTTAAATGTTGGTTTGGGTTCTCAGTAGCGAGACCTGCGAATTGTCTTGCAACAGGGATGATTTAAGTTCAAAATTATTAGCTGGGATGGTTGGGTTCACTATACTAGAACTAGGTTCTTCATTTGATGGTTGAGCAAAATCTTTAAGAGGTCTTTGGTTTTGATCTTCGGCCATAGCTCTCTTAATTCTATGAAAGAATAAACGTGCGCAAGCGTAACGTTCAGGTTCCGCCAGAGGGTATACTAAGCTTAAACTTCCGGTGCTGCGAGTTCTTCGCATTGACCGGCGGGAAATAACCTAAGTCTAAACGATATAACACCAGGGAAATGAAATTTGACGAAATTGGCCCCCGGCAACGGCGCCAAAAACTTGATGCGTGTGCTTTTCGCAAGTATACGAACGCGTCAGAGTAATATAAAAGATTGTCGAATCCACAAAGACCAAGTGTCAATCTGTCGTTATTTATTGTTATGGTGTTTATCAAAGGCAATCAAAATAGGTGTTTTTAGAGTGTGCAATGAAAAGTAAAGTATTAAATAGATTTTAATTAATAAAGACAAGGTCGAATGTAATTCACATAATCAATTAATAATCCAAGTACTTGCTAATAGAACTACTTATGGGCAATGTTTCCTACTTTGAAAATAACTAATTTAACGAGAACTGTCGCTTTCCCGTATTCAGAACCGAGTTGTACTCCCTAATCAAACCCTCTTATTGTCACTTATAAAAAGGCGCACATTGTGTTAGAGTAGTAAACCTATTTTTAAGAAATATAGTATCTTGACTAAGTTGAAAAGTATTATAACCTGGATTTCTTAACCAAAAGAGGTTCTTACGAACCAGACTCTAAACTTATAAACGCGTCCGAAAATAGTTTTAAAATCTCTTTTCTTCTTAAATTAAAAACTCCTAATGAACTAAAACAAAGCGCTTTCGTTGTTTTTGAAATAGTTAAAAACAATTAAGTTTAGATAGACGTTGGACGACTTTCGATCTTACCCAATGGAATTGAAGTGCGGGAAAACTTAAGTTGAAAGTTAAAATAGCCCTTAAGTGCTTCTACGAACAATTGTACGGATTATCGGTTCAATTACGATCCTTACATTCTAACCTTATAAATTTAGTTAGACATGGTAAAGTAAAAGTGCATTAATTTAAATAAAAGTAGTGCGAGTGCGGAAAGTAAATAAAAGTAGTGCGAGTGCGGAAAGTAAATAATTTAAAGCGAGTGCGAGGAAATAAATAAAAGTAAAGCGAGTGCGAGGAAATAAATAAAAGTAAAGCGAGTGCGAGAAATAAATAATTTAAAGCGAGTGCGAGAAAATAAATAATTTAAAGCGAGTGCGAGAAAATAAATAATTTAAAGCGAGTGCGAGGAAATAAACAAAGTAAAGCGAGTGCGGGAAAATAAATAAGATAAAGACAAGTAATAAAAACCTGCTCCAATCAGAGGGTTGAGTAAATTGCAAAGCGGAAATGAAAATGGTGGCAGGATTAACTTCCTTCCAAAGTGCTCCAAACTCGATTACAGACCCTATCACAGACTCGATTACACAATTGTGGTAACACTCCAATGCGAAGCGATTACCATTTTAAAATACTGAATATATGCCTAAGTGAAACAAAGTTGCTCTAAGTTTGCCTCTGTTCTAAGTTTGGATGATTGAAAAAGTGATTTCGAGTTTCTATTTATAAGCAAGTAAAAAGATGGAAATGACAAGGATGTCCTTCAACTTGAAAATGAGAGGGAAAACTTTTCCTCTTGTGGCGCCCGCCACAAGGTCATGGCGCCCGCCACAAGACCATCCTGAGGCGCCTTAGTGGAAGTAGTGGAGAACGTGGAAGTTGAGAGAAGTTGAGCTTGGACACGTCATGGCAGGGTCTATAGCGCCAACCATGGGGGAAGCCACAAGTATAAAATGCTGAATTTTAGGGTTTTTGTTTCTTTTTCGCTCCTTTTCTCGATCGGGGCTCCGATTAAAGTAAAAACCTGAAAACAAAGAAAAACATAGTAATAACACAACAAAATAGCAATAAAACAACTAGAATGCATGTGAAATCGGAGTCGAAAATACAGTAAATTTCAGTGTTATCATGTGTCAGTAGGAAAAAGGCAGAGATTCCTACACTTGATCCAATTAGTGCTCCAATGTGTCTGTCTGATGAATCCAGGAAGTTGAAGACTAATTATGATGATGATGAAGTGCTGCGCTTGATCAAATGAAGTGAATATAACATTGTGGAACAACTACTTCAAACACCATAAAAATTCTTTGTGCTGTCATTGCTGATGAATTATGAAGCACACAGAGAAGCATTGCAAAAAGTGTTGGAACAAGCTTATGTGTAACACGATGTTACTGTGGATTAGTTTGACCACATTGTTGCCAACATCACTTCTTGTAACAATTTGAGTTTCTATGACGTAGAACTTCCAGAGGAAGGAGGGAATTACAATTTGGCGCTCTATATTTCGATGAATTGCACGGAGGATGCTCTGCCAATGTTTTGGTTGACACATGTTCATCACTAAATGTGTTTCCAAAATCCACTCTATCAAGACTCTCATATCAAGGCGCCCTATTGAGGTTTAGTGGTGTGGTTGTTAAAACGTTCGATGGTTCTCGTAAAGCTGTCATTGGAGAAATGGACCTCCCAGTGAAGATAGGTCCGAATGATTTCCAAATTACTTTCCAGGTGATGGATATCCATCCAGCCTATAGCTACTTGTTGGGAAGGCCATGGATTAATGAAGCTGGAGTTGTGACATCTACTCTACACTAGAAGCTAAAATTTGTGAAGAACGACAAGCATGTCGTTGTTGGTGGAGAGAAGGCATTATTGGCGAGCCATTTGTCATCTTTTACTTATGTTTATGCGGAAGAGGAAGTTGGAACTCCGTTCCAAGATTTGTCCATTGCTGGTGAATTGAAGAAAGCTGGGGCACCCATGTCTTATTTAAAAATGCACAAGAGGCTATTCAGACTGGCAATATTGATAAGTGGGGTCGTGTTGTTGAAATTATGGAGAACAAGAATAGAGTAGGGTTGGGATTTCAACAAGGGCCATTCAACACCAATGTCAAGGTTATGCAACCAGTTTTCCGTAGTGGAGGGTTCATTCATGAGGATGATCAACACTCAGATGCCATTATTGAAGATAGCGATGAAGAGGAAGCTTACACTAACTTTGTGACACATGGCAGACTTGCAATAACTGGAATGTTATTGATGTTCCTGTTCTTATGAACCATTCTAAGTAATTTGTTTTCATTATTTTTATGAAAAATGCTTCTCCTATCCCTAAGGTAGAAGTGAATATTGTCGGAGATTTTCTTATTATCATCAATAAAGTACAATTTTATTCATCCATATCTATGATGTTTTAGTTTTACTTTTTGCTTTTTTTTAAAATGGTAATCACAAAAAAACATAAATAAATAATAATCTTTCCATATGAATAATATTTGTTTACACTCCACTTCTCTAAAATCAAAATATCAAATCATTATGCAGGTTGGTTCTCAAAACTATTTAATGTAATGATCATGTTTGCTTGAGCATGAGTAAAAAGCCATTCAGCCGTTTGAAGAGTAAATTGAGTTAGTAAACTTGGGTTCCGATGATGAGGTAAAGGAAGTCAAGATTGGGTCTCAATTGTGTCTAGAAGCTGAGAAGGGGTTGATTGATCTTCTTCGTGATTATTTTGATGTGTTTGATTTGTCATATCAAGATATGCCTGGTTTGGATTCTGAGATGGTGGAGCATAGATTGCCTTTGAAGAAAGAATTCCCGCCGGTCAAGCAGAAGTTGAGAAGAACTCATCCTGATATGGAAGTAAAGATCAAAGAGGAACTGCAGAAGCAAATCAATGCTGATTTTCTTGTTACCTCCGAGTATTCGCAGTGTGTGGCCAATATTATGCATGTTCCTAAAAAAGATGGAAAAGTCTGCATGTATGTTGATTATAGGGATTTGAATAAGGCTAGTCCAAAAGATGATTTCCCTATGTCACACATTGATACGTTGGTGGACAATACAACTGAATTCAAAGTCTTTTCATTTATGGATGGATTTTCCAGTTATAATCAAATCAAGATGGCACCTGAAGATATGGAGAAGACCATATTCATTACACCCTGTGGAACATTCTGTAATAGAGTGATGCCTTTCAGTTTAAAGAATGCTGGTGCAACGTACCAGAGAGCTATGAATACTCTTTTTCATGATATGATACATAAAGAGATTAATGTTTATATTGATGATATGATTGCTAAATCAAGTGATAAATAAAAGCATGTTGAGCATTTGTTGAAACTCATCCAGCGTTTGAGGAAATACAAACTCCGCTTGAATCCCAATAAGTGTACTTTTGGTGTTCGTTCTGGTAAATTGTTGGGCTTTATGGTCAACGAGAAGGGTATTGAGGTTGATCCTGTCAAGGTCAAAGCATTACAAGAGATGCTTCCTGATCGAGAAAATAACAAGTGTACTATTTTGCCTTTTATAGTAATAATGGGGAAATCCCCGAATGTCGATCTCAAGGATTGCAAGTCAATATTGAGTTTAAATTATCATTCAATTAAACAAAAAGTATTAATTTGGTTTTTAGATGTAAAAATATAAAAATAAAGGTAAAGGTAAATAAGAATGAAAATAAGGGTTTATAGGAAAAAATGAACAATGCCAGGGAAGGTGTATGATTTATCCATGTAACAACTCTGAGTCACTATTGCATAAACAAATATCAATTACTACCAGTTCTCAAGGGTATTTTCTCCCAAGTCCTTGGTGAGAAAACCTTTAATCAATCTACCCTAATTTCTATGTCTAGAGGCAATTAAGGTGAAGTTAAGCTTTATAATATCAAGAATACTCTGGTTCACACAGGGTATCCCTAGTCCTAGGTGATATGTACTATAGAGTAACCTTATGAAAACCTTATAAATGACGGTCTAGCCTAATTGATAACCACCAAACAATCTCAATTGGTCCAAAAGAGAAAGAAATAAACACATCAAAGGGTTACCGTAAACATAATATTATAAATGCAAATGTAAACTCAAATTTGTTATAATTCTAAGTCAGGGACACCCCCTAGCATTGGGGGATTAGCTACTCATATTGTTTAAAACAAATAAAAATTACACATTACAAGTAATTGGGTGACTTTGATCTTCAATCGCTCCCGCTCATGAAAATCTTCAGCTCTCCGAATGCTTTCTCTCTGTAATACTTGATTGCTTCACAATACTGTATTTTGCCTTGTTCCAAGATGATTTTTCCTTAGGAAGAAGATCCTCTTTTATAGTGAAAATTCCAAGCAGCAGTTGGACATGTATAAAAATATCTCTGAAAAAGCCCGACGAACAAAAGCCCGAGAAAACAGAATTTTCGGGCTTGGGCTTACACGGCCCGTGTCAGCCTACTGTCCTGGCTGACATGCCCCTGACATGGGTGACACGGCTGGGTATGGTGCCTGACACGGCCCGTGTCAAATGACACGGGAAACCGCTTCAAGCCACTGTATTCTTCAACACGCCCCCTATGCCTGACACGGCCCTTGTCAGGTGACACGGGTGACTGTGTCAGTCCTCCTGTATCGGGGTTTTCTGCTCCTTTGCTTGTCAGAATCTCGCATTGTCTCATTATGAGTTCCCTGGTTTGGACCTGTCGGACAAAAACCCATATATCCCACGCATAAAATCACGAAAATAGTATTAAAATATAACAATGACTTGAAATGCTTAAATATAATACCAGAAGTAAAATTGACTTGAAAAGTATAAAAAATGCTTGCACAGTGTTTCAAAAGTCTCGGTTTCTTGCCGGATCAGTAACGAAAACTTGATGCAAATGGTGACTGATCACAACCCCAAACTTAGCTCTTTTTTTTCCTCAAGTAATGTTTTAGACAACACCATCACTCCCCCGAATTCTTTATGTTTCCCAACACTACTAAGATCATTCGCTAATGTCTTCCCTTTTCCTTCCATAAGTCCTACTTTTTCCTTGTAAGTTTTCAAATGCACTTCCACTTCAAAGCACCATTTCACCTATTAGCTTATATCACATTCTCACCAATTCTCTCGGGGTTAAGTGTTTTCACTCATACATCAGAGTGTGCAATATCAACTCGCAAGTTTGAATAGTCTCTTTTTTCATATCACATACACACAACACACACACACACACTTCTGCGGTCTTTCGGGTTGTAACTTGGCTTGGGTTAGGGTATGGATATTCCAACAAAAATGGGAACCAAGTGGGTTTTTGGTTTAGAGTCGATGTTACCTACTGTGTTTGTTTCTTTTTTGCTCGGTTTCCTCTTTTTTCTATTTTTTTCCGAGTGCCCTTTTTCGTGCTTCTTTTGAATCTCCGAGTTATTATTTTTTTCTTTTTCGTTTCTCTCGATTATTTCCTATTTTTCTTTTTTTTCTTTTGTTTTTGCACTTTCTTGGGCTTTGGGAGCTCTTAGGGTTTTTACCCTAAACTTAGCTTTTCAACACAGTTTAAATGTATTAACATGACTCTGAACAGGGTAAGGAAGTGTTTTGTCCAAGGGGTATAATTATTTAGGATGGCTAGAAAGGCTCGGGGTTAATTTCAAACAACGTTCCTCAGTGTGTGTATCATGTAGTGATAGTCCCAGAGAATCTACGCAAATTTAGAATGATAAAGACAAACCTGAATATCGCTCATGATGATCAATGTGTTTGTATTTTTATGACTCACTCTGTTTTGTTCAGCTTTGACATGATCCATAGTGTGCGATTTCTTCCTTACTTCGGAATGTACATGACACTTATGTTGGTTAAGCTGTATACGTTGTGTCCGATCTTACTTTCAGTAGTGTCAAATTCCTAGGGAGATCCTTCACAACAAGCAATGGTAAATGGCGTGATCCTTTCATCCACTCCCAATCGTGATCATTACTATTTCCAACATATCAACACATACTTTAAACACTTGCAGCATAATGTACTTTCAAACAGAAAAACCAAATCTAGAATGCACAAAAGTAAAATGACACAATACTGAGATAAAATAACAAAATACTGAAAATAAAATAACAATAAAATACATAAAATCACCCCCACCCTTGAAATCAACATTGGCTTCAATGTTTTCAAACAAGAGCGAATGAGGACACTCACAGTACCCTACTGAAGATGTGGTTCTGGGAAATGAAGCATCAACTGTCGCATCATGTTGTTCATCTCATCCAACTTCGCCCCCTAACGGGCTTGTGTAATGCCTTGCCATTGTTGTTCCGTCCTCAAGTCACCTATTTTGGTTTGTACCCAGGTCCATTGGTCAGTGGACCAGGAAGATGAACCTGCCTCCTGCTGGGTAGGTTCCTGATGTGGTGGTACAAACTGTTCCTGAGGTGCTTGAGGTTCTTCTTCTTCTGCCTCTGTGCCCTCCACCTGATCATCTATAAACTGATCACCTGCAGTAAAATGGTCAGTGTCGTGGCCTTCCTCCACATCGGGGTCAGCGCTCATATACAACAAATTGGCATAATCAGTAAAAGCAACTCTGTCTGAATCCGGAAGAGCGATAATAAACCTCTTATGGATAAGAACATAATAGTAAGTAGGGGCAACAACAATCATACCTTGTGAAATTAGAGCAGACATGTCAATTTTGGTCTTACCTGCAATTGGCGTGTCTTCGAGTAAAACAACTTGAAATCCGAAATGCTCAGCGATTTGGGTGATCATCCCATCTACGGATATGCCTCCGGAGTCGGCTCAGCCAACTCTGCCCAAATACTCCGCTGCAAAGGCAGCTACATTGATGGCCTTGTTTTGTGCCATCGAGTATATAAAGAATAGCTCTCTCTGAGTAGCTACCCCTATGCTATCGCCTCTTCCAAACAGGGTGTAGGCCAAAACCCTTTTGAGCATACCAAAAACATGGATTCTGGATGCCCGATGCCCTAACAGCTTTGGAGGTGTAATCTGTAACACCCCGATGAAATTAAGATAATTGTTTAAATTAATTTAATATTTATTTATTAATTTAATTAAATAATTAGAAAATTATTGGATTATTAATATTATTATTGGGATAATATTATTGGGTTTTATTATTGGAATATATAAGTTGAAATAATAAAAAGTCCCAATTTTTGGAAAAGGGTTTTCACGTGAAAAGGAACAGAGAAGCGGCTGAAAGAGAGAAAGGGCAAGAGGCAGAGCAAGAGAAGAGGAAAGGCTTGAAGCTAACGGAATTGCCGGATTTACTCAGGTAAGGGGGGTTTATCATCGCTTAATGGGTATTATGGGATAATATGTGCTGGGTAGTGAGAAACCATTGAAATTGACTCTGATTGAATGATATATGTGATGAACTTGTGAATTATTGATGAACGAATTTGGGTGATGATTGATGAGAAATTCGTAGGAATTAGAGGTAGAAAGGTTAGCAATTTGTGAAATCGAAAGTGTCTGATTCGTGTTAGATGATATGAATAAATTGCGTGTAAAATTTGGACTGTAGAAGGTTGAATTTGATAGATCTCGTAGCAGAGAAAGCCATTGCAGATCTGGAAATTCTGGTTTCTGGTCATACGCGTATGGCACTAGGCAATACGCGTATGAGATGGCTGGTACGCGTATGGATGAGGCATTACGCGTATGAGTGAAAGAGATGATGTTTTGAACGTAAAAGTGTCTCTGTTGGTACGCGTATGAGGATGTGGTACGCGTAGCATACGCGTATGAGAGTGTGCATTACGCGTATGGACTTGGTCAGGTTTGGGCAATACGCGTATGGGCATGGGCATTACGCGTATGGGCAGATTTGTGATTTTCCTGAACTGTGGTTGTGCAGTTTTTGGTTGTTTAGGCTGAGTAATGCACTTAGCTGAGATATGATGTTGTAGGGATCATTTCCCGTTGTTTTGAATAGCATAGGTATTAGTAGAGTGTGCTAATACTATGATTGATTATGTGGCATGATATGATATGCTTTTGTGATGATATGTGAAGGTATACATGATGATGTGAATGTATGCGTTTGTGAATAAACTATTTTATGGCTTAGAGTGTGAGCATGTGTCTATTCTTGAATTGTCGTTGATGTTGCATTGCTAGGTGATTAGCATGCGTATTGTGGCCCATTTGGGGTGGTAGCTAATTCCCATGGTGAGGAATTAGTGAGTAAATCATTTTGACTGTTGTTGTTGATGTTTGCATGCTAGGTGATTAGCGTGCATAGCATGGCCCATTTGGGGTGGTAGCTAATTCCCATGGTGAGGAATTAGTGAGTGAGTCACTATGTCTCAAATGAGTGGGACTAGTGAGCTTGGTAGCCGTGCCTGGATTTGGACGGTGAGGTTGAACTATATGTTCACAAAGTAGTCGGTACCGCATGCATGGAGTCTCATTGCATAATATATGTATGGCGTGTAATATGAATGGATGTATTCCAATATTACACGTGTGTTTGCGTTGGTATGGTTGTGTTATTATAATGTATGATGTTGAGTTGATATGACTGTTCCTGAATGTGTGTTTTGATTAGGGTGATGAAGTGTGTTAAATCACTTAACATAACATGATGTTTTATAATATTCATTATATTGATTGATGAACTCACCCTTACAACTATTTTTCAGGTAACGAGAAATGAGTTGATAGAAGCTAATGCTCGGAGTCTAGTGTAGTCTCCGTAGTGGGTCATGCTCTGATAGATGTAACATTGGGATGGGATGTCTGAATTGTTTTACTGTTGGTTGTGAACCATTTACATGTAGTGTAATACATGTTTGATTGAATTGAATTATATCCGCTGCGTATTATGCAAATGTTCATTTTGATTAAATAAAGAGCATGACAATTGTTTTGGAACATGGTGTGAAATGTTTGTGTGACACCCTTGAAGGGCATAATATCTCTGATTGATATATGTTTATTTTTATTAAATAATAAATTGGGGTATTTTAGTAGGGTGTTACATTAGTGGTATCAGAGCATAGTCGGTCGAGTCGAGTCGTAGTTTTTCTGTTTTCCCTGTACGGGATAGGTGTTGTGTAACCCTATCGGTACTTATTGTTTTGGCTTGTTGGACTTTCAGAACAGAGATGGCTGGAAGAGGTAGAGATGATGCTGCGATTGCTGAGGCTCTGGGTATGCTAGCTGGAGTACTTGGAGGGAATCCGAATGTTGTGGGAATGGGAGCTGCTCGTCAACTGAGTGAGTTCCAGAAGAATAATCCTCCAATGTTCAAGGGAGCATACGATCCAGATGGTGCTCAGAAGTGGTTGAAGGAGATCGAGAGAATCTTCAGAGTGACTGAGTGTGCCGATAACCAGAAGGTCAGGTTCGGTACGCATATGCTGTCAGAGGAAGCTGATGATTGGTGGGTTGCTACCCGCACTGAGTTGGAAACTGCTGGGAATGCTGAGATTACTTGGGCAGTGTTCAGAGAGAGATTTCTGAGGAAGTACTTTCCAGAGGATGTCAGAGGAAAGAAAGAAATAGAATTCTTGGAATTGAAGCAGGGTAACCGGTCTGTTACTGAGTATGCCGCTAAGTTCACAGAGCTGTCAAAGTATTATACTCCCTATAGTGAGGCTACTGGGGAATTTTCCAAATGTGTGAAGTTTGAGAACGGGTTGCGTCCCGAGATCAAGCAGGCGATTGGATATCAGCGGATCAGGGTGTTTTCTGATTTGGTTGACTGTTGCAGGATTTTTGAACAGGATTCCAAGGCTAGAGCAGAGAGCTATCAGCAAAGGGTTGATAGGAAAGGTAAGAATCAGATTGATCGTGGGAAACCGTACGCAGCTGGCAAAGGTTTCCAGAGACAGAGTGGGATGAAGAGGCCTAGTGGGGGAGATTCTAGTGCTCCTGCTAAGTGTTACAGATGTGGTCAGGCTGGACATCGTATCCATGAGTGTACCAGTAATGAGAAGAAGTGTTTCAAATGTGGAAAAGGTGGTCATTTGGCTGCAGATTGCCGGTTGAAGACTGTGACTTGCTTTAACTGTGGAGAGGTGGGTCATATCAGTCCACAGTGTCCTAAGCCAAAGAAAGAGAATCAGTCAGGAGGCAAGGTTTTTGCTTTATCAGGTTCTGAGACTTTTGCAGATGATCGTTTGATCCGAGGTACGTGTTATATTAATGGCTTTCCTCTTGTAGCTATTATCGACACAGGTGCAACTCATTCTTTTATATCTTTGGATTGTGCTGTGAAACTTAAGTTAGAGATATCTGCGATGCATGGAAGTATGGTGATTGATACTCCTGCAAAGGGTTCAGTGACTACTACTTCAGTTTGTTTGAGTTGTCCTTTGAGTATTTTTGGTAGAGACTTTGGGATAGACCTTGTATGTCTTCCGTTGGTGCAGATTGATGTTATCTTGGGTATGAACTGGTTGGTGTTTAACCGAGTTTATATCAACTGTTTTGATAAAACTGTGATCTTTCCTGAGATTGAGGAAGGAAAGAGTTTGTTTCTATCAGCAAGGCAGGTGAATGAGGCAGTAACAGATGGGGCAGAGTTGTTTATGCTGTTAGCGACCGTGGAGGCTAAAGATAAACTGATGATTGGCGATCTAGCAGTGGTGTGTGATTTTCCTGATGTGTTTCCTGAAGAAGTGAATGAATTACCACCAGAACGTGAAGTTGAGTTCTCGATTGATTTGGTACCTGGTACTAGACCGATATCGATGGCTCCGTACCGTATGTCTGCTGTTGAGTTAGCTGAATTGAAGAGTCAGCTGGAAGATCTGTTGGATAAGAAATTTATTCGTCCGAGTGTGTCACCGTGGGGTGCACCAGTGTTATTGGTTAAGAAGAAAGAAGGTACTATGAGGTTGTGTGTGGACTACAGGCAACTGAATAAAGTGACGATCAAGAATCGGTATCCTTTGCCGAGGATTGATGATTTGATGGATCAGTTGGTTGGTGCGAGTGTGTTCAGCAAGATAGATTTGAGATCTGGGTATCATCAGATACGTGTGAAAACTGAGGATATTCAGAAGACTGCTTTCAGAACAAGGTATGGACATTATGAGTATTCTGTGATGCCTTTTGGTGTGACGAATGCGCCTGGAGTATTTATGGAGTATATGAATAGGATTTTCCATCCGTACCTAGATAAGTTTGTTGTGGTGTTTATTGATGACATTTTGGTGTATTCGAAATCTGAAGAAGAGCATGCTGAGCATTTGAGAATGGTTTTAGGAGTTCTGCGAGAAAAGAAGTTATTTGCTAAACTCTCTAAATGTGAATTTTGGTTAGAAGAGGTTAGTTTTCTTGGTCATGTGATTTCAAGAGGTGGTGTTGCTGTTGATCCTTCTAAGATAGAAGCGGTATCTAAGTGGGAAGCTCCTAAGTCTGTTGCTGAGATTCGAAGTTTTCTTGGTTTGGCTGGTTATTATAGGAAGTTCATTGAGGGATTTTCTAAGTTGGCGTTACCATTGACAATGTTGACTAGAAAGGGACAAGCGTTTGTTTGGGACTCAAAATGTGAAGAAGGTTTCCAAGAGTTGAAGAGAAGGTTGACTACTGCTCCTATTTTGATATTACCGAGTTCGTCGGAACTATTTGAGGTTTACTGTGATGCTTCATTGTTGGGTTTAGGTGGTGTGTTGATGCAGAATAAGCAGGTTATAGCTTATGCTTCGAGACAACTGAGGGTTCATGAGAGGAACTATCCGACGCACGATTTAGAGTTGGCAGCCGTGGTATTTGTTCTGAAGTTGTGGAGGCATTATTTGTATGGATCAAGATTTGAGGTTTTCAGTGACCATAAGAGTTTAAAGTATTTGTTTGATCAGAAAGAGCTGAATATGAGGCAGAGAAGATGGTTAGAATTTCTGAAGGATTATGATTTTGGTTTGAATTACCATCCGGGTAAAGCAAACGTAGTAGCAGATGCATTGAGTCGGAAATCATTACATATGTCTATGTTAATGGTTAAGGAATTGGATTTAATTGAGCAGTTTAGAGACTTGAGTTTGGTGTGTGAGAGTACTCACAATAGTGTTAAATTGGGAATGTTGAAGTTAACAAGTGGTATTCTGGATGAGATTAGAGAGGGCCAGAAGTCCGATATGCTTTTGGTTGATAAGTTGACTTTAGTGAATCAAGGCCAAGGTGGTGAATTCAGAGTTGATGAGAATGGTATTTTGAAATTTGGTAGTCGGGTGTGTATTCCGGATGTTACCGAACTTAAGAAGAGTATTCTCGAGGAAGGACATCGTAGTGGCTTGAGTATTCATCCTGGAGCTACGAAGATGTATCATGATTTGAAGAAGTTATTTTGGTGGCCGGGAATGAAAAGGGAAATTGCAAGTTTTGTTTATTCTTGTTTGACTTGCCAGAAGTCAAAGATTGAGCATCAGAAGCCGTCTGGGCTAATGCAACCGTTGGCTATTCCAGAGTGGAAGTGGGATAGTATCAGTATGGATTTTGTTTCTGGTTTGCCGAGGACTAGTAAGAATTTTGAAGCTATTTGGGTGATTGTTGATAGATTGACGAAATCGGCTCATTTCATTCCGATCAGAATGGATTATCCGTTAGAGAGATTAGCCGAGTTGTATATTGAGAAGATTGTGAGTTTGCATGGTATTCCGTCGAGTATTGTTTCGGACAGAGATCCTAGATTTACATCGAAGTTCTGGGAAGGTTTGCAGAAAGCTTTGGGAACTAAGCTGAGATTGAGTTCTGCATATCATCCGCAGACTGATGGTCAGACTGAGAGGACGATTCAGTCACTAGAGGACCTTTTGAGAGCTTGTGTTTTGGAAAAAGGAGGTGCTTGGGATTGTTATTTGCCTTTGATTGAGTTTACCTACAACAATAGTTTTCATTCGAGCATTGGTATGGCACCGTTTGAAGCTTTGTATGGTAGGAGATGTCGGACACCTTTATGTTGGTATGAGTCCGGTGAGAGTGCTGTGGTTGGACCGGAGATTGTTCAACAAACTACGGAAAAGATTAAGATGATTCAGGAGAAAATGAGAATTGCTCAGAGTCGTCAGAAGAGTTATCATGACAAGAGGAGGAAGTCACTTGAGTTCCAAGAGGGAGATCATGTGTTTCTTCGTGTTACCCCGATGACTGGTGTTGGTCGAGCTTTGAAGTCGAAGAAGTTGACACCTCGATTTATTGGTCCTTACCAGATTTTGGAGAGGATAGGGGAGGTAGCCTATCGTATCGCTTTACCGCCGTCGCTTGCGAATTTGCATGAGGTTTTTCATGTGTCTCAGTTGAGGAGGTACATTCATGATCCGTCGCATGTAGTCCAAGTAGATGATGTACAGGTGAGAGATAACCTGACTGTTGAAACATCACCTATGAGGATCGAGGATCGAGAGTTGAAGCAGTTGCGGGGTAAAGAGATCGCCTTGGTGAAGGTAGCTTGGGGAGGACCAGCAGGTGGCAATGTGACTTGGGAACTTGAGAGTCAGATGAAGGAGTCTTATCCTGAGTTGTTCGCTTGAGGTATGTTTTCGAGGACGAAAACTCTTTTAGTGGGGGAGAGTTGTAACACCCCGATGAAATTAAGATAATTGTTTAAATTAATTTAATATTTATTTATTAATTTAATTAAATAATTAGAAAATTATTGGATTATTAATATTATTATTGGGATAATATTATTGGGTTTTATTATTGGAATATATAAGTTGAAATAATAAAAAGTCCCAATTTTTGGAAAAGGGTTTTCACGTGAAAAGGAACAGAGAAGCGGCTGAAAGAGAGAAAGGGCAAGAGGCAGAGCAAGAGAAGAGGAAAGGCTTGAAGCTAACGGAATTGCCGGATTTACTCAGGTAAGGGGGGTTTATCATCGCTTAATGGGTATTATGGGATAATATGTGCTGGGTAGTGAGAAACCATTGAAATTGACTCTGATTGAATGATATATGTGATGAACTTGTGAATTATTGATGAACGAATTTGGGTGATGATTGATGAGAAATTCGTAGGAATTAGAGGTAGAAAGGTTAGCAATTTGTGAAATCGAAAGTGTCTGATTCGTGTTAGATGATATGAATAAATTGCGTGTAAAATTTGGACTGTAGAAGGTTGAATTGGATAGATCTCGTAGCAGAGAAAGCCATTGCAGATCTGGAAATTCTGGTTTCTGGTCATACGCGTATGGCACTAGGCAATACGCGTATGAGATGGCTGGTACGCGTATGGATGAGGCATTACGCGTATGAGTGAAAGAGATGATGTTTTGAACGTAAAAGTGTCTCTGTTGGTACGCGTATGAGGATGTGGTACGCGTAGCATACGCGTATGAGAGTGGGCATTACGCGTATGGACTTGGTCAGGTTTGGGCAATACGCGTATGGGCATGGGCATTACGCGTATGGGCAGATTTGTGATTTTCCTGAACTGTGGTTGTGCAGTTTTTGGTTGTTTAGGCTGAGTAATGCACTTAGCTGAGATATGATGTTGTAGGGATCATTTCCCGTTGTTTTGAACAGCATAGGTATTAGTAGAGTGTGCTAATACTATGATTGATTATGTGGCATGATATGATATGCTTTTGTGATGATATGTGAAGGTATACATGATGATGTGAATGTATGCGTTTGTGAATAGACTATTTTATGGCTTAGAGTGTGAGCATGTGTCTATTCTTGAATTGTCGTTGATGTTGCATTGCTAGGTGATTATCATGCGTATTGTGGCCCATTTGGGGTGGTAGCTAATTCCCATGGTGAGGAATTAGTGAGTAAATCATTTTGACTGTTGTTGTTGATGTTTGCATGCTAGGTGATTAGCGTGCATAGCATGGCCCATTTGGGGTGGTAGCTAATTCCCATGGTGAGGAATTAGTGAGTGAGTCACTATGTCTCAAATGAGTGGGACTAGTGAGCTTGGTAGCCGTGCCTGGATTTGGACGGTGAGGTTGAACTATATGTTCACAAAGTAGTCGGTACCGCATGCATGGAGTCTCATTGCATAATATATGTATGGCGTGTAATATGAATGGATGTATTCCAATATTACACGTGTGTTTGCGTTGGTATGGTTGTGTTATTATAATGTATGATGTTGAGTTGATATGACTGTTCCTGAATGTGTGTTTTGATTAGGGTGATGAAGTGTGTTAAATCACTTAACATAACATGATGTTTTATAATATTCATTATATTGATTGATGAACTCACCCTTACAACTATTTTTCAGGTAACGAGAAATGAGTTGATAGAAGCTAATGCTCGGAGTCTAGTGTAGTCTCCGTAGTGGGTCATGCTCTGATAGATGTAACATCGGGATGGGATGTCTGAATTGTTTTACTGTTGGTTGTGAACCATTTACATGTAGTGTAATACATGTTTGATTGAATTGAATTATATCCGCTGCGTATTATGCAAATGTTCATTTTGATTAAATAAAGAGCATGACAATTGTTTTGGAACATGGTGTGAAATGTTTGTGTGACACCCTTGAAGGGCATAATATCTCTGATTGATATATGTTTATTTTTATTAAATAATAAATTGGGGTATTTTAGTAGGGTGTTACATAATCCATCCTCCCGGTGATGGCAATCCAGAAATTCTTAGGTGAGAACCCATCTGGGACCGCTCCTGGTCCGTACAGAGGGAGTCAGAGTATCGCTGCTAATTCCTCAAGAGAAAGTTCATGATAATTATTAAACAACCGGAAACGCAAAGTGCCGAAATAATACCTAGTCGTGTCTATCCACCGCTTCTCGAGATGGAATTCCAACGTGCTGAGGAATTCAAGAGTGATGCGCTCATATGTCGGGGCTTCCAGGCTCATGAACTCTAGCATTCCTAAAACGTGGAACATCCAGTATACCTCCATTTTAAGCCCAGTGCGTTCAGAGTATGCTCACATATGTACCTCGTCGGCGTGAGTTTTTGCTTTCGATGGATCTGATACCTCTTTTCTTGTTCCAAATTATCAAACACGATGTTGTATGGATTTGGATTTCGGCTTGGGCGCTTCCGTGACTTCGCCATCTCCGTGAGCTGCTGCTTTCCGGTGAGAATTCTCCTCGCGGGCATTTTGGACCTGCAAAAATAGAAATTATTTGAACTATGGAGTTAGGAAATTCCGAAACTGTGGTTAGAATGGGGGCGGCGAGTGGAGTCATATTTGTGAAGGGTGTTTTTGCGATAGGAGAGTGGAAGTGTTGGTTATGGAAGGTTTTAGGTAGTGGGGTTTGTGAGTTTTAATGGAGTTTGGAAAGTTTGGAGAGAAAGAGAGTAAGAATGATGAGATGGTAATAAAAATTTGATAATGACAAGGTGAATGGGGAAAATTTTTGGTTAATGGTGGATTAAATGTGTGGGTCCCACAAAAAATTCAGATTTCCAAAAAATTTCAAAATTTCCGTCTGCCTGACCCGACCCTATCAGCTGACACGGGTGGCCGTGTCAACTGACACGGGTGGCCGTTTCAGGCTACTGTCCCTTACCACGATTTGGGTATTACCTTCAGTGCTCCTGACATGGGCCGTGTCAGCTGACACAACCGCCCGTGTCAGCTGATACAACCGCCCGTGTCAGGCTACTATTGATAATAAAATTTCCTTTCACTTCCAGTGTTCCCGACACGGCCCATGTCAGGCCACTGTTTTTCCATTTTTTGTACTGATTTTGCACCCTTCTGACACGGCCCGTGTCAGCTGACACGGGTGGCCGTGTCAGGCTGCCATTTTGGCTGTTTTTTGGCTTTTTGTCCTGTTCAACCTCCGGTGCCTCTGACCATGTTGATTATCCTTTTTCATGACTTCGACATTTGTTGACGTGATGTTCCCTCCTTGTAGATCTCTTGTGTAATCCTACAAACACACACAACTGATTAAATTTAAAATGTGTGGGTTGCCCCCCACGAAGCGCTTCATTTAACGTGGCATGGCTCAACGGTTCTCCGTCTGTTTAGGTGAGACAAATTTTGTCTATTAGACCACTCTCCTAGTCTGGTAGGTACAATTTGACTCTCTGCCAATTCACCTTGAACGTGTCTCCGTTTGTGGGATTTCTAAGTTCAACGACTACATGCGGAAGGATCATAGTTGAGGAATGTGGTAGCCCAGAATGCCCTGTGCTCAAGTTCGAGCGGTAGATGACAAGCTTTACCATAGACCAGTTGATATGGGGACATACCTATTGGTGTTTCGAACGCTGTTCGGTATGCCCAGAGTGCATCATCTAGCTTGATTGACCAATCTTTTCGTGAGGCGCTAACGATCTTTTCTAGGATTTGCTTGATTTTCCGATTTGATACCTCAACCTGTCCAATAGTCTAGGGGTGGTACGGTGTGGCGATTCTATGCTTGACAATGTATTTCCTCAGCAGGTTCTCCATCAGCTTGTTGAGGAAGTGGGTACCTTCGTCACTAATTAGTGCTCTTGGTACCCCATACCGTGCAAAGATACAATTCTTGAGGAATTTTATTTAAACTTTTGCGTCATTCGTGGGCAGTGCTACTGCTTCTACCAATTTTGACACATAGTCAATCACGACCAGAATGTATTGCTTTCCAAAGGACGGTGGGAAGGGTCCCATAAAATCTATTCCCTACACATCAAATAGTTCTACCTCTAACATGGCATTCTGAGGCATTTGATTTCTCTTGGATATGTTTCCTGCTCTCTGACATCTGTTGCACTCTTTTACCACTTCTTGTGCAACTTTGAATAGTGTAGGTCAGTACAATCCAAACCGGAGGACTTTTGTTGTGGTTCTATCTCCGCTAAAATGTCCTCCATATTCTGAGTTGTGACAGGCTTTTAGGATCTCCCTTGCTCTTCCTCTAGAACACATCTCCTGACCAGGCCATCTAATCCCTTTTTGTAAAGGAACAGATCATCCCACACATAAAACCTGCAATCATGCAAAAACTTTTTTCTTCTATTAGAGTCAAAGTCATCAGGTATTAGTACACCTACCACAAAGTTCACGTAATCGACGTATCATGGGATATGCGTAACGGCTAGGGTACGTTCGTTGGTGAACTCATCTCTGATGGGGTGTGTTTCTTCTGTTTCTTGGATCGGAGTCATCCGAGACAAGTGATCAGCAACAATTTTTTCATTACCTTTTTTGTCTCTAATTTCCAGGTCAAATTCTTGTAGTAGTAGGATCCATCGCAGCATCCTTGTCTTTGATTCCTATTTGGCAAAAAGATACTTTAAAGCATCATGTTAGCATACACAATTACCTTTGATCCTAACAGATAGGATCTGAACTTGTCAAACGCGTACACAAACGCCAGGAATTCTTTTTCAGTGGTTGCATAGTTCATTTGGGAAGGGTTCAATACATGGCTTGCATACTAGATCACATGCAAGAGCTTCTCCTTGCTCTTCCCTAGTATTGCCCATATTGCGTTATCACTAGCATCACACATTATCTCAAAAGGAAGAGACCAATCGGGGGCAATGACTATGGGGGCTGACACAAGTTCCTTCTCCAAGGTCTCGAAGGCTTTCCTGCACTCCTTGTCAAATAGGAATGGTGTATCCTTCACCAGTAGACTAGTTAGTGGTTTTGTGATCTTGGAGAAATCTCTTATGAACCTGTGGTAGAACCCTGCATGTCCTAAGAAGCTTCAGATGCCTTTTTCATTTACTGGAGGTGGTAAATTAGCTATTACCTCCACTTTTTCTATGTCCACTTCGATACCTCGGTTGGAGATCTTGTGTCCCAAGACTATGCCTTCACGTACCATGAAGTGACACTGTTCCTAATTCAGGATCAAATTTGTTTGCTGGCATCTTTCTAACACAAGTGACAAGTTAGTCAAACAATTATCAAAGGAAGAATCAAATACTGAAAAGTCATCCATAAATACTTCCATATGCTTTTCGAGCATGTCAGCAAAGATTGATGTCATACACCTTTGAAAAGTGGTCGGTGCGTTGCACAACCCAAATGGAATTATTCTATAAGCAAAAATACCATAGGGACATGTGAATGCAGTCTTCTCTTGATCTTCAGAGGCAACAACAATCTGCTTGTACCCCGAGTAACCATCTAGGAAACAATAGTAATCGTGTCCGGCTAACCTCTCCAGCATTTGATCAATGAATGGTAGTGGAAAATGGTCCTTTCATGTTGCCACGTTTAGTCTTCTGTAATCTATGCACACTCTCCTACCTGTAATAGTTCGAGTTGGAATCAACTCATTCTTCTCATTTTTTATCACCGTAGTGCCCCCTTTTTTGGTACCACATGGACTGGACTTACCTAAGAACTATCGGAAATAGGATAAATTAGGCCCGCATCCAAGAGTTTTACAACTTATATGCGTACCACTTCTTTCATGGTTGGGTTAAGTCTTTGTTGTGGCTGCACCACCAGTTGTGATCATCCTCCATTAAGATCTTGTGCATGCAAACGGTTCGGCTTATACCTTTCAAGTCCTTAATTTCCCACCTGATTGCGCCTTTGTATTTTTTTAGCACTTGAATGAGTTCTGCTTCTTGCACACTTTGTAGACTAGCATTGATAATAGCTGGGCAGTTTTTCTCAGTGTCCAGAAATATGTACTTTAGATATGTTGGTAACTGCTTCAGATTTACCCCTGTTTTTGGTTCTTCAGTGACATCTGATGGTGGTGGTCTTAAATCTTCCCAACGGTGTGGTCTAGATCTAATCCATTAAGGTTGTTTTTCCATCATAGTGAGCACCTCAGACTCTCCTTCATCTTCATCACTTTCAAAAATTGATAGACTTAAGACCCGTTCTAGTGGTGACTGGGGTCTGTGCCTTTCACTTTGTTGAGAAATTACTTGATCTATTATCTTTATACTGTTGCTTGTATCGATATCGTCTTTATATTGCATTGTGTTCCTCATATCTATTTTTAACTCTTCATCATAGACTTTGAGGGTCATAGTTCCTTCCTCAATGTCTATCATACATCGTGCTGTTTCTAAGAAAGGTCTGCCCAATATGAGAGGAATCTCCTCATCTTCAGGCATTTTCAGAAATGACGAAGTCAACTAGGAAAACAAACTTGTAAATTTTTACAAGAACATCTTCCACAATCCCATAGGGCCGCCTCACAAAGCGATCCACAAACTGAAGTGTCATTCGAGTATCTTGAACAATGCTGATGCCTATTTTTTTATAGATGGACAATGGCATCAAGCTTTCACTTGCTCCTAAGTCAATCAGAGCTTTCTTGAATTTTCTATCACCAAAAGTGCATGGAATACAAACTGATCCCCTATCTTTCTTTTTCGCTGGGATTTTCATGCCTTGGAGAATGGCACTGCATGTTTCAGTTAGGATAATCGGGTCTATATCAGTGGAACGCTTCTTGGAGATGATGTCTTTCATGAACTTGGCATATATTGGCATTTGTTCTAACGCCTCAGAAAAAAGGATGCTTATTTCAAGTTTTTTGAACATTTCCAGAAACCTCACAAAATTATTTTCATGTTGATCTTTGTTTTTCTGTCTTGGAGGGTAAGGGAGTTTGATGATTGGTTTTGGAACCTTCTCTTTCTCCTTGATAGGTGGTAGGATCACTTATTCATCTTGGTCCTTGGTTTCCTCGATTTCTAAATCCACTTTTAACAATCCATCTTTTTCCATATCATTTTCCTCTGTTGACTTCCCATTTCGGGTTACGATAGCGTTAACAGTGTTATGTTCCAGCGGATTTGTTACCGTACCACTAGGTAGGGCATCCGGGGCTTGAGAATTTGAAGTTAACTGTTGTGCTATTTGACCCATTTGGACTTCCAGATTTTTAATGGAGGCCGTGGTGTTTTTCTGATTAGTCCTCGTTTCTTCTTGAAACTATATGTTGTGGGCTACTAATTTTTCAATGGCAATTTCCCATTCAGCGTTTTTAGGTGCCTGTTGTTGTTGCTATTGTTGATACTGAGTTTGATATTACCCTGTACCTTGTTGCGGAGCATTCCCTCTCTGATCTTTCTAGGAGAAATTTGGATGATTCTTCCAATCTGGCTTGTAAGTGTTAGAGTAGGGATTATTCTGCTTCAAGAATTTGATCTCTTCAATTTGTTGGGGATTAGCAAAGCAATAGACCGTGTGATGAGGTCCATTAAAGATTTCACAAGTGCTAGCCTGAGCTGGCTGGACCTGCGTTATCTGTTGAGTACCTATATTCATAGATTTCAGTTTCTTGTCTACTTCGGCAGCACTGTGTCTTCCAGACGGATTTTATTTGTCTCTAATTTTAGATCAATCACCCCCTGTGGCCGACTAGTACACTTGTCGTATAATTCTAGATGCTCATTGGCAGCTATCGCTTCACTAATCCTCTTAATACTAGTGGCTGTTAAGAAATTTGTTGAGCCACCAGCTGCTGTATCAATCAACTGTTTTGTTTTTATTTTAAGCCCATTAATGAACATCTGCACTTGTTCGGCCTGATCCATATTATGAGTTGGACACGCTACTAAGATCCTTTTGAATCTTTTGTAAGTGTCTCCCATTGATTTATAATCCGTCTGTTTGAAATTAAGAATTTCATACCTTTTTCTCAGGAATACTGATGCTGGAAAGTACTCAATTTAGAATGCAGTTTCCATCTCTTCCCATGATGTGATACCGTCAGCAGGAAGAGAATAGAACCATTCTTCCGCATCTTCAGCTAAAGTGAACGGGAACATTCTTAATTTTTTTGCTTCATCAGTATGACCATCAATTTTCAATGTGGTGCTCATGGTCAGAAATCTTTGCAGGTGTTTGTTGGCATCTTCATTAACCTTTCTTGTGAAAGGTTTTCTTTCCAATTGATTGATTGTGCTAGGATGTAGTTGAAAATTTATCACATTCACCGATTGGTTGACAATGGTAAGTCGACCACTCGGTGCGTTTTCCCCTCCATAGTCACCTAGGAGTCTCTCCGGAGGTGGAAGAGGTGGAATTAGAGGAATCTCAAACATTGGTTCTTTGACGTCTCAATAATCAGAGGTACTTTCTTCTTTGGAATCCACTCTTTGGTTTCTTCGTCTTCGAAGAAGGGTTCTCTCGATTTCTGCGACAAAAAGAAATTCAGCTAAGGGTTCTCCTTGCATACACAAATTAGTAAATTATAAATGACAGAAAAATAATTTTATTGCAAAGCAACAAAATTTTAATTGAAATTAAAGTTAAACTCTATATTTTGGCAGTCCCCGACAACGACACCAAAAACTTGATCGGGAAAATAGTAAGTGTACTATTTTGCCTTTTATAGTAATAATGAGGAAAATCCCTGAATGTCGATCTCAAGGACTGCAAGTCAATATTGAGTTTAAATTATCATTCAATTAAACAAAAAGTATTAATTTGGTTTTTAGATGTAAAAATATAAAAATAAAGGTAAAGCTAAATAAGAATGAAAATAAGGGTTTATAGGGAAAAAGGAACAATACCAAGGAAGGTGTATGATTTATCCATGTAACAACTCTGAGTCACTATTTCATCAACAAATATCAATTACTACCAGTTCTCAAGGGTATATTCTCCCAAGTCCTTGGTGCGAAAACCTTGAATCAGTCTACCCTAATTTCTATGTCCATATGCAATTAAGGTGAGGTTAAGCTTTATAATATCAAGAATACTCTGGTTCACACACGGTATCCCTAGTCCTAGGTGATATCTACTGTAGAGTAACCTCATGAAAACCTTATCAATGGCGGACCAGCCTAATTGATAACCACAAAACAATCTAAATTGGTCCGAAAGAGAAAGCAATACACACATCAAAAGGTTACCATAAACATAATATTATAAATGTAAACTCAAATTCGTTACAATTCTAAATCAGGGACACCCTCTAGCATTGGGGGGTTTAGATACTCATATTGTTTAAAACAAATCCAAGATAAAAATTACACATTACAAGTAATTGGATGACTTTGATCTTCAATCGCTCCCGCTCATGAAAATCTTCAGCTCTCTGAATGCCTTGCCCTCTATAATACTTGATTGCTTCACAATACTGTATTTTGCCTTGTCCTAAGATGATTTTTCCTTAGGCGGAAGGTCCTCTTTTGTAGTGAAAATTCAAAGCAGCAGTTGGACATGTCCAAAAATATCTCTGAAAAAGCCCGACGAACAAAAGCCCAAGAAAACTAAATTTTTGGGCTTGGGCTGACACGGCCCGTGTCAGTTGACACGGGTGGCCGTGTCAGCCTACTGTCCTGGCTGACACGCCCCTAGCATGGGTGACATTGTTGGGTATGGTGCTTGACACGGACCGTGTCAGCTGACATGGGTGGCCGTTTCAGGCCACTGTATTCTTCAACACGCCCCCTCTGCCTGACTCAGCCCGTGTCAGGTGACACGGGTGGCAGTGTCAGGCCTCCTGTACCAGAGTTTTCTACTCCTTTTCTTGTCAGAATCTCGCATTGTCTCATTCTGAGTTCCCTTGTTCTTCTACCTGGACCTATCGGACAAAAACACAGTTATCCCACACATAAAATCACAAAAATAGAATTAAAATATAACAGTGACTGGAAATGCTTCAATATAATACTGGAAGTAAAAATGACTCGAAAAGTATAAAAAATGCTTCCACAGTGTTTCAAAAGCCTAGGTTTCTTGTTGGATCAGTAACGAAAACTTAATGCAAACGATGACTGATCACCTGCACCCAAAACTAAGAAGCAAGTCAGAGGTTTCCTCAGCTGCTTGAACTATATCTTAAGATTTATATTGCATATAACTGCCACATGTACGCTGATATTCAAGGTTTTTCAGAAAGATCAGTCTTGTGATTGGACCAAAGTGAAATTCTAGTATAGTCAGAGTTCAGATGTTCTATACAAAGTCATGACATCTGATCCAACATTGTTACTAATACAGCAAGACTGTTATAAAATTAAACCCAGTACTCATATGCACTCAACCACAGATGTCAAGACATATGCTAATATACCACCATGGAAAGAAGAACATCCAGTTTTGTCCATCTAGTGAAAGCACACAGTAGAGATCAAACATAACCCTTGTGTTTATTGATCCTGCCCAGTTTTCAGCATGATGTCTCAACATTGTTTTGAACATCACCTGTCACAACATTACAGATGGATGAACTGTAACAGACTAACCAGTCTATTAGTAACAACAGTCACTAATGAATGTCATAACATTCTGTTTTGCAATCAGACTGCAGGCTATGTGTCAAGTCTGTTATTCCCTTCATAACCAGACTAGAAACATACCGAGTTATAACAGATAAAATATACAGTGTGCAGAAGGTAAAAAACACCAGCTATTGTTAACCCAGTTCGGTACAACATTACCTACTCTAGGGGCATACCAAGCCAGGAAGAAGATCCACTATTAGCAGTATTAATTCAGAGTTAAACTCCCCCGTTTACAACTCTTCACTTAATCCCTACCCAATGCAATCTATACCTAGGAACTCCTAGATAAAAACCTCCAGTTTCCATTCCTATCACTACAATTACCATGTAATGTTTAAACAACATGAACTTGCTTCATAGCTTCGTTCAAGAACATAACAACTCTTGCATAAAGGCTTTGAGTTACAAATAATCTCATGCTTTCAAGCACTGAGAAACACTTGGTAACCTTCCCACAGGTTGGGAGGTTTACCTCACACATACCCCTAATTTTTACATTATTTGAGGCTTAGTATTGGTTGTCTATTCAAACAGGTTTTCTAAGCCCCTTTTTATAGAAGCAATATGCTGGGCTTGGACATCTTGAAAACCCTAAATCTATTTTCCAATCAAATCTTTTTATATCAGCTGTATAGATCTCCTTGGAAAAAAAGTAAATCTGGTTGAAATCCCTGATTGAAAGCGCCAGCTAGCCATATCTTCAATCAACCAATGATTGCCATTAATTGTGCAATCACAAAACACCAGACATTCATACTGAATGTTCTGTGTACAGGATGTCATGACATCGGGTCTGACATCCTGGAAAAATCCTGCATAATCCAATTTCCTTTTAAAGCAGGTACAGCCATATCAGATACCATGACATTGTGTATGTCATCTGAAACAATCCTGCATAAACATGTCTTCCATTTAAGCTCCAGCAGGTACAACCAATATCAGAAGCCTTGTCTTTGTATGTGACATTCTGAACCAATCCTTCTTGCATATCTTCTTTAACTCCAACAGGTACATAGGATATATCATGTTAAGACATCACACATGACATCTTGTGAACACTCTTTGTTTTACCAAAATTGCTGCCAACTCTTAGAATCAACACAAAGATTTCCAGAAAGCTTTTGATAGTATCAAATAGTATATGCTTGAGCCTCTAATTGTATCTCTGCCTGTTGAAGGAAGACCGTTGATCATGTATCTAACTGTACTTGATGATAGTATGAGGTGTGTTCTTGGTCAGCAAGATGATTCTGGAAAGAAAGAATATCCAATTTACTACCTTAGTAAGAAGTTCATCGATTGTGAGACTCGGTATTGTATGCTTGAGAAGACATGTTATGCATTGGCTTGGGCTGCTAAGTGTCTGCGCCAGTATATGTTGAATCATACTACTTGGTTGATATCCAAAATGGATCCAATCAAGTACATTTTTGAGAAGTCTGCTCTAACTGGGAGGATTGCCCGTTGGTAGATGTTGTTATCTGAGTATGATATTGAATACCGACCTCAGAAAGCTATTAAAGGTAATGTCTTCGCTGACCATTTGGCTCACAAACCTATTGAAGTTTATCGGTCAGTGCAATATGAATTTCCTGACAAAGAGATTTTGTACTTGAAGATGAAGGATTATGATGAACCATTGCTTGAAGAAGGGCTAGAACATGGTTCCTGTCGGGGCATGGTATTTGATGGAGTTGTTGATTCATATGGTAATGGCATTGGGGAAATGATTATTACTTCTCACGACACTCAGTTTCTGTTTACAGCTAGATAAACCTTCAAATATACAAACTATATGGTTGAGTATTAAGCCTGCATTATGGGGCTCGAAGAAGCCATTGATCTCAGAATTAAATATCTTGATGTCTATGGAGATTCAACTTTGGTTGTGAATCAGATCAAAGGTGAATGAGAGACTAATCATCCCGGTTTGATAACATATAGAGATTATGTGAGGAGAATATCAACTTTCTTTACAAAGATTGAGTTTCATCATATCCCTCGAGATAAAAACAAGATGGCATATGCTCTTCCTACCCTGGCTTCCATGATTGTGGTGAATTTTTGGAATGAAGTTCCTAATTTGACCGCGATGCATCTTGATAGGCCAACTCATGTGTTTGCTGTTGAAGAAGTCAAAGATGAAAAGCCATGGTATTATGATATCAAATGTTTCCTCCAAAGTCAGAGTTACCCGTCTGGGACTTCTTTGAAAGATAAGAAGACTTTGAGAAGATTAGCTGGAAACTTCTACCTAAATGGTGATGTGCTTTATAAGAGAATTTTCGATATGGTTTTTCTCAGATGTATGGATAGACACGAAGCAGACTTGTTCATGACTGAAGTACATGAAGGTTCATTTGGTACTCATTCCAATGGACACGCTATTGCGAAGAAGATGTTGAGAGCAGGTTACCATTGGCTGGAAATGGAATCTGATAATTGCATGTTTGTGAAGAAATGATAAGTGTCAAATTTATGTAGATAAGATTCATGTTCCTCCAACACTTTTGAATGCCATTTCCTCTCCATGGCCCTTCTCCATGTGGGGAATCGATATGATTGGCATGATTGAGCCCAAAGCTTCAAACATACATTGTTTCATTTTGGTGGCTATTGACTACTTCACAAAGTGGGTTGAAGCGAAATTATGATGTGACCAAGCAAGTTGTTGTAAGGTTATCAAGAATCATATTATATGCCGTTATGGTGTGCCAAGCAAGATCATTACTGATAATGAATCGAACTTGAACAATAACATGGTGGAAGTTCTTTGAAAAGACTTCAAGATTGCATATCATAATTCTTTTCCCTACAGACCTAAGATGAACGTGGTTGTCGAAGCTGCAAACAAGAACATTAAGAAGATTATTCAGAAGATGGTTGTGACATACAAAGATTGGCATGAAATGCTCCCATTTTCTATGCATGGGTGCAGAACATGCATCCATACATTAACAGGAGCAACCCCTTTCTCTCTTGTTTATGGTATGGAAGTTGTGCTCCCTGTGGAGGTTGAGATCCCATCCTTCTGTGTCTTGAAGGAAGCCAAGTTGATAGAGGTCGAATGGTGCCAGACCACTTATGACCAGTTGAATTTAATTGAAGAGAAGAGATTCACTGCCATGTGTCATGGTGAATTAGATCAGTAGAGAATGAAGAAATCTTTGAATAAAAAGGTCAATCCTCGTGTGTTTCGAGATGGTGACCTCATTCTCAAGAAAATTCTATCTTTCAAACCTGATTCAAGGGGGAAATGGAATACTAACCACGAAGGCCCATATGTTGTTAAGAGAGCCTTTTGAGGAAGTGCATTGATTCTTACAAATATGAATGGTGAAGAGTTCACATGTCCTATGAATGCAGACACAGTCAAGAAATACTTTTCCTAAAAAGAAAAGAACAACTCACTAAGTTGAAAACCCAAAAAGGCGACTTAGGCAAAAATGAGCGTTTCGTAGGATTGCAAACCCGAAAGGGCGATCTTGGAAAAAATTAGAGACATAAAACATAAAATTTATCCCAGTAGATTGAGTACCCCACCTTGGGGCAATCTAGGTAAAAATAGGGATTATGGCAAGTAACTGCATCCGGTTGGCCCTGATCTTTTAAGCAGTTTTGAACAGTCATTTGGTTCTGATTTGTCATTCTCAACTGAAGAAAATCATAGTAGATTTTGAAGTTGGTAGAGAGAGAAGTAATCATTGTATTCAATGTAGCCATTTTCGATGTAAATTACCATGTTCAAACTTTGTAAAGATCCATGGAGTCCCGCCATTTGCGGACTACCATTCTATTAAATAAAGTTGAACTTTTATCCAATTATTTCTATTTTAAAATTTAATTTTTATGATGATAATTTTGAAATAAATAAATGAATGATCATTTTTCTTAAAATAATAAGAACATTCACTTTAAGAATAATCGATTTCAGCAAGAAATATCAACAACAATCTAAGATGGATAAGTCTTGAGGTGTGATACATTGTTGGTCTTCCCCAAGAAGTTGGTTTGGTAACTTTATCCTCCCCAACAGTTCGCCTTTTATTCCCAACATGGTTAATGAGTCGCTCCCCGAGCAACCTATTATCCCCGGTTGAGTGTATGATTGGTCCCTTTTACAGTTAATCTTCCCCGACTGAGGTGTCCATTGTTTTGCATTCCCCGATTTGTGACTTAATGATTTAGCTCTAGAACCTTTATTTGGTCTCCAGATCCCCAATTGCATTTGTTTGTATCGCATAACCCCAACAATTTCTCCCCTGTGTAAGTCAGATCCGGTTATCGTTTCCTTGGAATTAGTTTATTTTGCAATCTCCAAGAAGAATTTGATGATTATTGAGGAATTTGATTGTCTTTGATTTATTCCAATAGGTCATGGTATCCCCGACAGTTTGCATGGTTCCTCATTCAATGTTTTACCTCTTGAATCCCAGAAGAGTTTCGTTTTATGATAGAAGTTCCCTCATTCTAGGTAGTGCTTGATTATGATAAATATTGATCATGTCCCATGCAGGGTTTCTCCCATTTATGTTGTTGACTTAAGATTCCCCGCAACTTTGACTTATCAGGATCCTCAGCAGATCCGTGCCATGTTTTGTGGAATGCATGTTCTCCATGTCTTTCCCCGACCATAGTTGAATTTATTTTGAGCTAGATAATTTATTTTCATCCCTAGCAGATTCTCTAGTAGTTGTTGAGATTAGACAAGTGTTTTGTAGTGATGATTCAAATCTTCCTTATTTGTATCCTTTGTGCTATTTTGTCAGCATAATCATAATCATACACACGCATATTCATGCATAAACCGCAGCATCAAATATTTCATTGTGCATTTTATTGCATTGATTTGTTTCCTCTAATTCCGTGCTTTGGTGATATTATTTCCCCATGCAGATTTGGTGTGTCTGTCCTCTATCAGTTATAGAGTGTCATCCCGTTAAGAAGAAATAGTTTATCCTTTCTCATTACCCACTGAGCAATTTCCTCGTGGATGAATATTATTTCAGTTTCCTCCCCAAAGTATCATTTTGATGGAACCACTCCCCTTGAGTTATATCCTTATTGGGTCGAGTCTTATTTGACCATTTGTTTCTAGCTCTTACCCAGATAGATATTTTGGTCCCCGAGGGTCTATTACCTAGTAACTGGTAATATTCATCTTGGTGTCGAGTCGTTTACCTTTACCCAGTAACCAGTAAAAAGTAATCTACTTATTTGTTGTTCCCCAGCGGATTCGTTTCACGTTTCCCCAACAAGTTTATCCTTAATATGTTCATCCTAACCGGTGACATATATTCTTCCTATTTGGTTTTCTACCTAGTAAAAAGGTAGTGGTAATCTCTATTTTCCTCCCCAGAGAGTCTATCCTTGATGTGTTCACTTTAACTGGTGACAAATTTTCTCTTCTTTGCATTGTTATATTGTGCATTATTTGTTGCTTGATTCTAATGTCCAAGAGAATTTTGGGTTTCTATATGACATTCTTGTCTATTGGATTGCAGCCCATTGGTCAGATCTTTTCAACTCTCAACTTTTAAATTTCTGCTTAGGATTAGTCTCTTCATCTCCTCCCCATTTCTTTAATTTCAAAATTTCTCCCTCCTTTTAAAATCTTCTTTGCTTGTGTCTGTTTTTCTAAACTTAGACCATTTTTGCAAACTAGAAACTTTGGGCTTATGCCATTGCATTTTCAAACACTTTTCTTAATCAAACTTGTAAACAAACTTAATTATACCTAACTTAAAATTTTCAAAAACCAAAAACAACAAACCCATCCAAACCATTTTTAGACCTTTGTGTCTTTCAAACTTAAATTTCTATTAAAAGCAATGCATCCACTTTGAAAGTGATACCACGAACTACGAGGTTTTAATCCCTTATTTTTATATTGGTACGTAGGCGCAAGTCCGAAGGACTTGTCAAACACAAAAATATAATTAATGAATTCTTTTCTCATCCTTCCATTCTATTTATTTGCAAACATTATTTGTACAAAAACACATATGCACACAAAAAAGGGCTCCCTAGGAGTACCTAGGACACTTTTGGTGCTAACACCTTCCCTCTGTGTAACCAACTCCCTTACTTGTAATCTCTACCATTTTATTAGTGTGATTTGAAAACTTCTTATTTTTTTGGGTTTTGTTCGTACTTTTCCCTTTTCCCTTGGAAACATTAAAAGCGCGGTGGCGACTCTTGTTTATTTGATGTCTAGCTTATCCTTACCTTGATGATCATGAATTTACCGCTACAATTTATCGCCGCTGGAAAGTTACAGAGTCGCCATCATCCTTTATTCGTTCCTAAGGAACAGGAAAATAATGATAAAACCTAAAGGTTAAGGATGAGACCTAGGATATGGGAGTCGCTTAAGCAAGAGGAAAATGTTAGGCACCCCTCACTTCCATTGCACTCAATGGGAGCCTTCTCTAGTTTTAAGGTTACTATGAGATGTCTTTTGACTAAGGTTGATTATTCTTTGCTTAATTAATAATTTTTTTATTTAAGAAAAATTCTTTATTAATCTTTTAAGAAAATAATTATTTTAGTTACAAAACGGACAAAAACGTTTTCTTATAATTGTACTCACTAGTGTGTTTCAACTCTATGCCTATGTATCCTCAAACAATGTGAAGGATCAGAATATCGTAGTTTGGCTAGAAAGTGCTTTTATATTTGTTGATTTTAGATTTTGAAAGTTCTTAACACATCGAGGCGGAGAAATGTTTCATTTAAAAAAGCGTCTTGATGCGCAAGGGCAGAAAACCAGATGTTGGAGTGAGTTTGCTTGATTTTAGATGGATTATGGTTGATTGTAAGAAATGATATGATTAATTTGAATAAAAATGATATGATTAATTATGATTATGGCTGTCTTGATACAAACACATACACACACATACGGGCGCACACGCACATACACACACACACATTCACACACAAGCGTGCACGCGCACGCGCGCGCGCGCACACACACACACACACACACACACACACACACATATATATATAGGGCTTTAGTGTTTAGTTAGGTTTGGAGCAACAAGAACTTTAGGGTTTAGTATTTTTGTCCCTTTTCTGAGTTTTCTTTCTCTTATTTATAGATTGATTTTAGGGTTTCGTAGTTTAATTATATGTTTGTATTAGGAAAACTTTTATATGATTGTGATTTGATTTTAATTAAGTTTTAGGGTTTCTGATGTATTGGATTATTGTGATGTATTTGGTCTAGTTTTTTTTTGGTGTAATTTTGATTCTTGGATGTATCTGTAATCTGAAATGGAAAGATTTAATTGATTCTTTAAATTAGTTTCTTTGGTCTATCTCCATATGTACTATAGACATGCCTAGGATTTCTAAGGAAGTGTACAGATTAGGGATGGACCTGGGTCATAACCTTGACCCGGTTTGTTAATGATGGGCCTGGATTCGACCTGGTCAAGAAGGTTGACCGAATGCTTCCTCCAAAAACCAAACCTTTGACAAACAATATAACTACGGTTTTTGCCTAAAAGAAATTAAATTATGATAATATAAATATTTAACTTTAATAAAAACAAATATATTAGTAAACCTAATTCTATAACTTAAATATAAATTAATCTCTAGTATTAATAAAATACTAATTGACTTCAAAATATAATAAATCAAATTAAAATAAGCTTAAATGATTAATTAATTTAATAAAGGCCAATAACTTCATAACCTATTCTAATAGAAATTTAATTTTTATTTAAAATATTTATCTAACAAGCTAATAGTAAAAGTTAATAATACCCAAACACATTTTTATATATATTCTAATTAACTCAATTAAATAACTAGAACACTGAAAAGCCAAAAATAGCAAAGTATTATATAAAACGGGAATAAATTTGAAAATAGGATTAAAAAAATCAAAATAGTCCTCTTTTGACTTTCAAGTTATCAATCCACCGGGAGGCCCTAATTTTTTCCCAAGTCACCTTTTTGTGTTTTTGACTTAGTGGGCTTTTATCCTCTTTTTTTTGGGCATAGTATTTTTTGACTTCGTCAGAGTTCTTAGGTCGTGGTAACTTCATTTTATCCATGGTTATAAGGATTAAGGCTCCACCAGAGAAGGCCTTATTCACGACATATGGTCCTTTGTAGTTTGGGATCTATTTTCCGCAGGGATCTTTAAGGATGGGTAATATATTTCTTAGCACTAGGTCTCCTTCTTTGAATAGTCGAGGACGAACTTTCTTGTCGAATGATTTCTTAAGCCTTCGCAGATATAATTCTCTATGACATACTGCAGTCATGCATTTCTCTTCTATGAGCTTTAGTTTATCAAATCTTGTTTGTACCCATTGTACCTCTTCCAATTTAGTCTCCATCAAGACTCTCAATAAGGGGATCTCGACTTCAATCGGGAGTATTGCCTCGATGCCATATACTAGAGAGAAATGGGATGCTCATGTCCACGTACGAACCGAAGTTTTATATCCATGTACTGTTAAAGGGAGCATCTCATGCCAATCTTTGTGGGTTTTCACCATCTTCTGGATAATTTTTTTGATATTTTTATTTGCTGCTTCTACTACGTCGTTCATCTTTGGTCGGTAAGGAGATGAGTTATGGTGTTCAATTTTAAAATTTTCGCATAACTTGTCCATCACTTTGTTGTTTAGATTATTCATGTTATCAGTGATAATCTTATTAGGAACACCATAGAGACAAATAATCTCTTTCTTGATGAACTGTGCAATCACTTGTTTCGTTATGTTGACGTAGGGAGCAACTTCTACCCACTTTGTGAAGTAATTGATGGAAACCAGGATGAACCGATGTCCATTTGTAGATTTTGGCTCAATAATTCCAATTATGTTTATTCCCCACATGGAGAAAGGCCATAGAGAATTCAAGACATTCAGGGGAGTAAGTGGAACATATATTTTATCCGCATAGATCTGGCACTTGTGACATTTCTTGATGTATTTGAAGCAATTGGTCTCCATAGTCAACCAGTAATACCCTACTCTGAGAATTTTCTTAGCCATGGCGTGTCCATTGGTGTGAGTACCAAAGGATCCCTCATGAATTTCCTTAATAAGCATATCCGATTCATGTCCATCCAAACATCTAAGCAAGACCATGTCGTGATTCCTCTTGTAGAGTACATCATTGTTAAGGAAGAATTAGGATGCCAATCTTCTGAGTGTTTTCTTATCTCCGCTTGAAGAATTTGCAGGGTACTCTTGTTTCTGAAGGAACTTTTTAATGTCATAGAACCAAGGTTTATTATCTGCTCCCACTTATACTGTTACATAATATGCTAGCCCATCCATGCATTGAATTGTTATAGAAGGTTCTTCATTATCCCACTTGACCTTGAACATAGATGAATAAGTGGCAAAGGCGTCTTCTAGCTGATTCTCCTCCCGAGGAATATAGTGGAGGGTAATCTCTTTAAAATAGGTGATCAATTTCCGGACATGGTCTCGATATCGGATTAGCTTAGAATTATAAGTCTCTCATTCTCCTTTGATTTGATTAATGACGAGAGTGGAATCTCATACACTTCAAAGATCTTGATTCTTAGCTTAATGGCTTCCTTGATTTCCAGGATACATGCTTCATATTCGACCATGTTATTAGTGTTGGTGAAGCATAACCTAGATGTGAATGGGATGTGAAACCCTATTGGAGAAGTTATGATAACTCTGATTCCATGCCCTAATATTTTTGAAGCACCATCAAACACATGTGTCCATCGTGATCCTGGTTTAGGTCCCTCCTCTAGACCTAGGGTCTCGCAATCCTTAACGACCATAACATCTTTGTCGGGAAAGTCAAACTGTATGGGTTGATAATATTCCATTGGCTGGTGAGCAAGGTGATCTGATATCACACTTCAGCAACTTAATTTCTGATTTGTATTAGCACGTGTAATAGCAACCTTAAAATTCAGCAGTTCAAATCTCTTCAGAAGCTGAAGTTCATATTTCAGCTGATGTAAAATTATGCCATTCTTAGAGTACATAGTCTCCATACCTAGAAAATAAACCATATTTCCTAGATCAGGCATCTCAAACTCATTCATCAGCTCCTTCTTGAACTTAGATATCTCAGGTTCACAACTTCTTGTTAGCAATGTGTCATCAACATACAGACACACCAGAATCATATTTCTTTCAAAAGTATGTTGAACATAGAAACCATACTCCATCTCATATTTTTGAAGTCCATGCTTCTTGAAAAATGAATCAATTTTTCAGATTCCAAGCTCTAGGGGTTTGCTTCAGTCCATACAAAGATTTGTGTAATATGTAGAACATCCTTTCCTGATTCTTTTCCTCAAATCCATGAGCTTGTGACACATCAACCTCTTTTTCTAATGGATCATTGAAAAATGCATATTTCACATCTAAATGCATCAGAGGCCAATTCCTGTTAGCAGTTATTGCAATCACCAACCTGATTGTTTCATGTCTTGCTACAGGCGCAAACACTTCAAAGTAACCCAACCCATGTTTCTACAGAAAAACTCTTACAACAAACCTTGCTTTGTGTTTTCCAATTGATCCATCCGGATTTAGCTTCACCTTATAAACCCATCTCACGCTGATGGCTTTCTTGTTCTTTGGAAGTTCTATCAGATTCCAAGTCTTCTCTCTCTCTCTCTCTCTCTCTCTCTCTCTCTCTCTATATATATATATATATATATATATATATATATATACATATGGCATCAAGTTCTTATTTAATGGCCTTCAGTCAGACGTTCTACTTGAGAGCTTCTTCTATACCTACGGATTCATAGTCACTAACATGGCACACTGAATAACTTTCCCTTCATAATATACTTCAGTATCTTACAGCATGTCAAACTCTACAAACATTCTCGAAATTTTTCTGATTCTTTGTGGCCTCTGAAATTATTCAGAACCTTCTGATTCTGGAACAATATGAGGTGTTGGAACTCCATAAGTATCTACCTCAGAAGCATGACCACCTTCAGAATCTGTAATATTCCCAGAATCTGGAATACGACCAGAATCTGAATCACCATCAGAGTCAATCTCGCCTTCTGATTCTGACTCACTCTCAGAATCATTTTCAGGCTTTGACTCATCTTCAGAATCATAATCAACATCTTCAGAAGTTAACTTTGCACCAGAGTTGAATTGAGACTTGCTTCAGTCCTATACTTTTGACTCTTTCACAACAACATCTCTGCTTACTTCAACCTTATTAGTGAATGGAAAATAAATTTTATAAGAACATGTACTATGATACCCCATCAGTAACATCACCTTGCTTTTATCATCCAACTTCTTTCCAGTAGCATCTGGAATGTGTTTGTAATAGACAGAACCAAATACTATGAAATGACTCACGCTTTTCTTATCTCCGGTGCACCTCTCAATAGGAACAATTTCCACAAGCTTCATGGTTGGACACCTGTTGAGCACTATAGCGGTAAATTCATGACCATCAAGCTATGAATAAGCTAGACGTCAATAAAACCAGAGTCGCCACCATGCTTTTACTGTTTCCAAGGGAAAAGGGAAAAGTACGAACAAAACCCAAAAGATAAGAAGTTTTCAAATCAAAACTAATAAAATGCCAGAGATTACAGGTAAGAGAGTTAGTTACACAGAGGGAAGGTGTTAGCACCAGAAGTGTCCTAGGTACTCCTAGGGAGCCCTTTCTTGTGTGCATATGTATTTTTGTACAAATGATGTTTGTAATAAATAGAATGGGGGGATGAGAAAAGAATTCATTAATTATATTTTTGTGTTTGACAAGACCTTCAGACTTGTGCCAATGTACCAACATAAAATGAGGGATCAAAACCTCGTATTTCATGGTATCAATTTCAGAGTGAGTGCATTGCTTTTAACAAAATTTTAATTTTAACAAAGGCACAAAGGCCTAAAATGGTTTGAATGAGTGTTAGTTCTTTTTGGCTTTTGAAAATTTTAAGTCAAGTATAATTAAGTTTATTTACAACTTTGATTAAGAAAATAAGTTTGAAAATGCGATGGCATAAGGCCAAAGTTTCTAATTTACAATATGTTCTAAGTTTAGAAAACAGACACAATCAAAAAAGATTTTTAAAATGGGGATAGATTTTGAAATTAAAGAAATGGGGAGGAGATGAAGAGACTAATCCTAAGCACAAAATTTAAAAGTTGAGAGTTGAAAAGATCTGACCAATGGGCTGCAATCCAATAGACAAGAATTTCATATAGAAACCCAAATTTCCCTTGGACTTTAGAATCAAGCAATATCAATACACAAATAGCAAGATGAAGAGCAAAACATCAAATAAAGATAGTCACATCCAAGCTTAGCAACTCCATGATTTTCTTTAGAATTTTCCATGTATCAGGTGGCATAAGACACAGGTTCAAAATAACAACTTCACAATGATCATTTTGCAGATGAACTCGAATGGATCTTCAATCTTGCATCAGATTAATGTTCACTTCACTAGCACTTGGTTTCATGAAAGTTAGCATTGGCCAAGTCCTTTGCATAGGGAATGTTGCCTAAATTCTAGGTCCAATAGTCTCAGATCAAACCAACAGTCCACACAAGATGTTTTTTAGGGTTTTTGTTCTTATTATGTACATTAAGGTTTAAAGATCACACAAACAAACAAGTACACACTGTAAGGGCAAACTGTCATACAACATAGGATCATAGGTTTCGATGATGACAAATTACCACCATGGATGAATCGGCATTGTCGATTCCACCTCTACAAAACAAATGCAACATATCACCTATCATATCCTTTTTTATGCTCATCTAAACTGTTATATTTCATACAACATATGTGGACAAAATGTGGTCATGACAAAATGCATGAAAACCAAAAAAATCTGAATTTTTGCAGATTTGCAGGGTTTGAGTCGACCACATGGTCGGCGCATAACATAGTGCATTTCCTCACGGGTCAGCGCACGAAGGCTTGAGTCGACCGCAGGGTCGGCGCATGAACCACGGGTCAGCGCACGCCGACCTATGGTCGACGCATACTGATGTATTTTTTTTCAGACTGTCCAAAACTGCAGGCTATGCGTCGACGCATAGACCTGCTATGGTCGACCGTTCGTGCGCAAACACAGTTTTTAAGTGATTCCCACTTTGCTTGAAAAGCTGTTAAGTGGGTTGGTTGGTTTGGCACTATAAATAGAAGTTTTAGTGACTTGTATCAAAAAATACATTTGACAAATTGATTCAAGTGTACAAAGAACAAGAAAAAGTGAAATAGGTGTCCAAGATTCTTCATCTTCATCTTCAACATCTCACAACACATCAATTACACACAACCATTTTTGAAGTGCTTCGTGATTGGTTAAAGGTGATAACGTTCGAAGCCGAGATTGGGGAATCCGGTTCGGGTTGAAGTTTGCAACAGGTTTTTTCTTGAATAAAACCTTAAGGGTTTTGTCCTCAAAGATTGGTTTGATTTTGGGGGTTTTTGGACGATTTCTTCATCAATTTTCAGCTGAGCGAAGGTGATTGGGAAGAGAAAGTCTTCATCAATCTAGTAGCGGATTCAGTGATATTGAAGGGAAGATTTCGGGTTCGATTTGTTGTACTTGAGATCAGCCGGGCCGAGGGATTGAAGAGCTAAGGGTTATTCAACAAAGGGGCTGGAATCGGAGGTCTATCAACAACAATCGAAAGACTTGATTCACCTTGAATTCTGTTGTATATTTGCTCTTCAATCCTTGTATAAACTGTTATACTCAACACGTGATATCTATTAAAGCTATCTCAATTCTAGTTTTAGAATTGAGGACAGACGTACCCCGAAGCGAGGACGATGGGGGAACTGCCTCATCAAATCTTTGTCTTCTCTATTTTTCAACATATTTGTTTTTGGCTTAAAAATATGTGATTTTTGTATAAGCACTTTTATCAAACCTTGATATTAATTGAGTAAGAAGTTCAAACTCTATTTTTGAAACCAAAGTACAATAAGATATTGTACTAGACTAATTGGAATCACTTACTCAACATAAATATCACTTGGAGTGTTTTTGCACACCAAGTGTTTGATAATTTGCCTAAACCAAAATTATCTTAGTTGTGTATCTAGTTTGGTTTACTCTTTGAATCATTGGAACTAGGAATCCTAGCAAGTGAAATAAATCATTGATAGTGTGACTAATGTAGTGATTCTTATTCTACATTATCACTAATCCATAGGCTAGACGCATATCCGGTTTTCCAATAACCGTTCGTTTTAGACTATATTTTCCTCGGCCGCTTCCGCACTTAAAACAAAATTTCAAAACCAATTTTTAATTGGTAGCGCCGACTCAATTTTTAATTGGGATCTATTCAACCCCCCCCCCCCCCCTTCTAGATCCGTGCCATAGTCTAACAAGTGGTATCAGGAGCACCAGTTCACTCTGTGCTTCAAAATATAACTTTGATAGAAAATGGCTAACGAACCTAAAGGGGCTTATAATAGAGCTCCCGTTTTCAATGGTGAAAATTATAGTTATTGGAAAGTCTGTATGCGGGTGCACATAAATTCCATAGATAGAAAAATATGGAACATTATTCTCAATGGTCCAATTGAAATAACCATGACCAATGAGAATAATGAAGTAGTGCCAAAGCCCGAAGCACAATGGACCGATGATGATGAAAGAAAATAGAATTATGATTGGAAAACCAAAAATATCCTAATCTCCTCATTAGGTGTAGATGAATACTATCGTGTATCCCATTGTCCTACTGCTAAGGCCATGTGGGATTCACTACAAATCGCCCATGAGGGGACGAACGATGTTAAGTTGGCAAGAATCAACACACTAACACAAGAGTTTGATCTCTTTTTCATGGAGCAAGGGGAAACCATTGCTGACATGCAAAAGAGATTTACTCATCTCATCAATCGATTACACTCATTAGGTAGGCCGGTTTCCAATGATGTTGCTACTAATAAGATCTTGAGATGTCTTAACAGGGAATGGCAGCCGAAAGTGACCGCCATCAAAGAAGCAAATGATCTTACCATATTAGACTTGACAACATTATTTGGCAAACTACAAGAGCACGAACAAGTACTCTTGAGCCTAGAAAAAACGAAAAGAAAGAAAAGAAGGACAAAACAAAGGTGAGTGAAAAGAAATCTATAGCTCTTAAGACTTCCTCCTCGAAGTCTCAAGCAAAAGAGCAAAGTGATTATTCCTCGAGCGACGAAGAAGAAGAGGACAAGAGCGAAGATATGGGGTTGTTCGTTAAACGTTACAATTGTTACGTGAGAAAGAACGACATCCAACATTCCGAGAAGAACTTGGTAAACTTCCGGAAACAATCGAGGTACTCTAAAAATGATGATTCAAAAGGTAAAAAGACTAGAGGGTCGTGCTACACTTGCGGGAAGCCCGGTCATTACAAACCGGACTGTCCGATGAACAAGAAGACATAGGAAAAGGAATCATCCAAATCACACAAGAAATCATCAAAGCCAAGGAGAGCATACATAGCTTGGGAAAGCGATAGCGACTCCTCCGATGATGTAAGTTCTAGTGATGAAGATGAAGCTGTAAACCTATGCCTCTCTGCTCATCAAAAGAACAAAAAGAAACAGGTACGATATGCTAAATATGAAAAATCCTCTAGTATGTCTCATGAATTACAAGCTGCATTTGATACTTTACAATGTGAAGCTAAAGAGGCCTTTAAAAGGCTTGCCTCAAATAACCAAATTTTATCCATTTGGAACAAAAAATTCGAGAATCCGAAAGGAAACTTGAGGCACTTAAAGCTTCTATAGTAGAAAGCACAAAAGCAGGTTGTGAGGACCTTAGAAATACGATAATCAACTATGGGTGTGATACTTGTTATATTTGGCAAGGTGAAGTAAGAAACCTAAAGACCAAACTTGACAAGGCTCTTGAGCCCAAGATTACCTTTGCAATCGATAAATCAAACTTTCGAAAAAGTATGGTTAATCCATATCAAAAATATAAATATGTTATAAAGGATGAAGATAGCAAAGGCAATCAAAATGCTAATTTCTCTTGTCTTTATTGTTGCAAGAAAGGCCACTCCATTGCTAAATGCAGGTTTAAGAGATTCTTAGTTCCTAAAGGCATTTATCAATGGCTGCCCAAGTGCAACCATTTCGTTACTCACCATTCAGGACCCAATAAGCCATTGGGTACCTTCTCTTGTTAATTGCATTTCTATAGGTACAATGCCTCGAGACCACCGAGAGAAGATGGGTACTCGACAGTGGATGCTCAAGGCACATGTCAGGAGACATATCACTCTTCATTGACTTCGTGGCTAAGAAGAAAGGATATGTAACCTATGGTGACAACAACCGTGGAGCAATACTAGGTAAAGGTAGTGTAGGTAACCCTTCTTCCACTACTATTTCTGATGTATTGCTTGTCGAAGGTCTTAAACACAATCTTCTTAGCATTAGTCAATTATGTGACAAAGGATACAATGTATCTTTTTCAAAGGATTGTTGCAAAATTGTACATAATGATGATAAGAAGAGTATGTTTAATGGCTTGCGAGTGAATAATGTCTATATGTTAGACTTAAACGAAGATAGTTAACAAGTGACAAATGCCTTGTAACAATGAGTGAAGATTCATGGTTATGGCATAGGCGTTTAACACATGTTAACTTTGACTTACTAAATAAAGTAGTCTCAAAAGATCTAGTCTTACGTCTCCCCAAAATAAAGTTCACCAAGGATCACCTTTGTGATGCTTGTCAAAAAGGGAAGCAAACGAGGATCTCATTTAAATCCAAAAATATCGTTTCAACAACGAGACCTCTCGAACTTCTTCATATGGACTTATTTGGGCCGTCTAGGATTAAAAGTCTAGGAGGAAATTATTACGGTTTCGTAATAGTGGACGATTTTTCTAGATTTTGTTGGACTATCTTTTTTGTAAGCAAGAGCGATACGTTCGCCGCCTTTGAAAGGTTTGCTAAGCTTTCCCAAAATAAATTAAATACAAACATTGTTCAATTAGAAGCGACCATGGGGGTGAGTTCGAAAACCATTTATTTGAAGAATATTGGAAGCGTAAAAATCGAATTTTGGAAGAATTGGGAAGAACAATGATTAATGAAAGTGGTTTACCGAAATATTTTTGAGTCGACGCCATTAGTACGGCGTGTTATGTCTTGAATAGGGTGCTCATTCGCCCCATTCTAAATAAAACACCGTATGAGCTTTTAAAAGGGCGAAAGCCAAATGTTTCTCACTTACATGTTTTCGGTTGCAAATGTTTTGTATTAAATAATGGAAAGGAAAACTTGGGCAAATTTGATTCCAAGGCCGACGAAGGTATCTTCCTCAGATACTCTCAATCGAGTAAAGCATATAGAATATATAATAAACGATTACTTGCTGTGGAAGAGTCTGTACATGTCACTTTTGACGAATCCTATCCGAGAAACGTCGGAAAGGGTAGTGTTGTTCATGGTGCAGGTACATCTACGGAAGACATACTCAAGGGTGGCGAGCCGGGGATTGATCAACCCGACAAAGTCAAAGTTGACAAGGATAAGGATGTACACCATGAGGAAACCGAGGTAGCTCATCCGTCTTCAAACGATGATCTCCCTCAAGCTTGGAAGTCTCCCAAAGACCATCCAATTGACAACATTCTCGGAGATATCTCAAAGGGTGTTACAACTCGATCTAAGCTAAGTAATTTCTGTTATCACTTCGCTTTCGTTTCACAAATGGAACCTAAAAACCCTAAAGAAGCCCTACTCGATGAACACTGGTTTTTGTCAATGCAGGAGGAACTAAATCAGTTCACTAGAAATGAGGTTTGGGACCTTGTCCCTCCTCCGCGAGGTCATCGAGTAATCGGCACCCGATGGGTGTTTAGGAACAAGCTGGATGAAAACGGGGTAATAACCCGTAACAAGGCGCGTTTAGTCGCGCAAGGGTATAACCAAGAGGAAGGCATCGACTATGAGGAAACTTATGCGCCGGTTACCCGACTCGAGGCTATACGCCTTCTCCTTGCCTTCGCTTGTGCGAAAGACTTTAAACTATTCCTAATGGATGTTAAGAGTGCGTTCCTTAACGGTTACATAAATGAAGAGGTCTACTTCGCACAACCTCCGGGTTTTGAATCTCATGAGTATCCCGATCATGTGTGCAAACTAAAAAGGGCTTTATATGGTCTCAAACAAGCTCCTAGAGCTTGGTATGAGCGACTAAGTAAATTTTTACTTGATCAAGTTTACTCAAGAGGAAAGGTTGACACAACTTTCTTTATTAAACGCCAAGGAAAGCACTTGATATTAGTACAAATTTATGTTGACGATATTATATTTGGGTCTACTAACATGAATCTCGTGAGAGAGTTTTCGGATCTTATGCAGGGTGAATTCGAGATGAGTATGATGGGGGAGCTCACATACTTTCTCGGTTTTCAAATTAAACAACTCAAAGAAGGAACATTCGTGAGTCAAACAAAGTATTGTTTGGACCTTATCAAGAGTTTTGACATGGCAAAAGCCAAGCCCATTGACACCCCCATGCCAACATGTATAAACTTGAATAAAGATGAAAACGGTAAGGACGTAGAGGTAAAAAGGTATAGAGGTATGATTGGATCACTTCTCTATCTTACTGATTCTCGTCCCGACATTATGTTTAGCGTGTGTATGTGCGCAAGATACCAATCATGTCCCAAGGAATCCCATCTAAAAGCTGTCAAACGAATACTTCGATACCTATCCGGTACTCCGAAGTATGGACTATGGTATTCCAAAGGTAATGATTGCTCATTGGTAGGTTTCTCCGATTCCGATTTTGCCGGTTGCAAATCGGATAGGAAAAGCACGAGTGGTACTTGTCATCTATTTTCAAATTCCTTGGTCAGTTGGCATAGCAAGAAACAAGTTTCAGTTGCTTTGTCAACCGCCGAAGCGGAATACGTTGCCGCCGGTAGTTGTTGTGCTTAAATCCTATGGATTAAGCAACAATTATTGGATTTTAATCTCAAACTCGAATGTATTCCCATTTTCTGTGACAATACAAGTGCCATTAATCTTACCAAAAATCCTGTGTTGCATTCTCGCACCAAACATATCGAAATTCGACACCATTTTCTTCGGGATCATGTAGAGAAAGGTGATGTTGTATTTGAACATGTTAACACTAAAAATCAACTAGCAGACATTTTCACAAAGCCGCTAGCTACTGAGCCTTTCTTTCATATTCGTCGAGAACTTGGTATTCTCGACATTTCGGAACGGGCGTCATAAATTGCTTGCTTTATCTTATTTCATTTAAAACTATAGTCTTGTACTTCTAACAAGTTAATGTTGTTTCAAGGACAAGTATATTGTTCGTCAAGTTATTCCGGCATCGAGGTGATATTGTTCCTTTACTCTTCTCTCTCTCTCAACCTTCATGGCTAAATAGTTTTATTACATGATAATATTGTATATATATGACCTGTTTCTTATACCATATCTGTTTGGATGTTTAATGTTGTGGGGCACTCTATTTATGCATCAAACATGTGAGCGTATGTGCATAACAGTGAAAATCTGCAAAATTTGCCTGTATGAGTCGACCAGAACAGGGAAATGGTCGACGCACACCTTAAAAACTGTCTTTTTTCAAAAAATTCAAAGAGTATGCGTCGGCGCATGCAGAGGGTATGGTCGACGCATCGTGCAAAAAATCAGTTTTTTTTTTCTGCATAAAACATTCAAACTTCCTATGCATTTGCATTTCAAATTCTCATTAAGTGTGCATTTAACCCACTATATTGTGAGTTGCACCTATCTAGGGCCTATTGTCTCTTGGCCTCTCCTCTTCCCAAAACCCTAAATCTCATTAAGTGTGCATTTAACCCACTACATTGTGAGTTGCACCTATTTAGTGCCTATTGTCTCTTGGCCTCTCCTCTTCCCAAAACCCTAAATCTTCATCTATAAAAAGGGAAAACCTCCTTCTTGCAAATCACTCTCAAACTCTTACACCAAACATCACTCTCTACCTTTACAAAAAGCTTCAGAATCATTACCCATGGCTTCCTCATCCTGCAAACCTACCGGTAAGAGATCAAGGGGATCATCCTCTGCCTCCTTACCCATTACCATTGTCTCATTAGTTCCACCGGCTCTTGTTGACACCTTCAATAAGGACATTGGTCAAAGAGGAGTTATGAGGCAACATGCATTCTACAAACTCACAGCAGAACGCATGCATCTCGTAGACATCATGAATCTGCTACAGTATCACGATATTGTTAAATTCCTGGAATGCAATGCCAAATATAGCGAAGACCTGGTCCGTGTGTTCTACACTTGCCTTCATGACAAATTTCGTGGTCAAAAGTTTCACTCCAGGATCGGCACAAGAAAGGTATCTTTTAAGTCTAACGCTTGGAATAAATATTTTGATCTGTCTTTGGCTGCTGATGAAAATCCTCCTCATGAGGTAATTGATGCTCACACAATAGAAGGATATGAGTTTAAGAGCGCTTTAAACGCTATGCTGAAACGACCCTACCCAGACCACATTGTGAACAGTGATGCGTTCCCACGAACTGTCATTGTCGGTAAGCTGAAAATAGGCGAGCGCATTCTCCAGTGGATTGTGGCGCGCATCCTGCAGCCTAAGAAGGGTGGCCTTTCCCGAGTTGAACAGGCTGAGGTTCATCTCATATATATCCTGAAAAATCAGCGCAAAATAAACTGGCCCTACTACATTGCTAGTAGGATGTACAGTTTACGAGACTCAGGACGAGGCACTGCTCTTGCCTATGGATCTTTTATTCAAGAGGTTCTTACTGCAGCCAACGTTGATTATCCATCCTTTCCTTATACCTCCATTTCCTCAGATAAAGAATTCAACCAAAAAACATTCTCTATGATGGGATACTTTTGGTGTGATGAGCGGAAAGCATACAAATTTGTTCGCAGGGGGTATATTCCTAGAATTGTTGAAGAGTCTGATGAAAGTGATGAAAGTGAAGAAGAAGACCAAGAGGAAAACGAAGCAGAAGGAGCAGGACAAGCATTTGAGCAGCATGATAATCTTCCACAAGCAGACACACACGACTACACAAACACCGCTTGGGTTCAGAATACCTATTCGACTGAAGAAGACGCCCCAACCGTGGTGGCTGGGGTGAATGGCAACATATGGGCTGGTCAACACAACGCCAATTCTATCAGCCGTATCAATAAGGTGCTGAAGAATCTCCACTGTCTTCTCCGAAGCAAGAAAAATATTCTGAACTTTTAGCAATGATGCGAGATATGCAGCTGGCTCAACAATCTTTCATACAAACTCAAGATGAGCGTTATGCTCATATAAGCAGCCAACTTCAAGCACAAAATGAGAGGCTCGAGTATCTAAGTAATGTTGCTGACCAAATGACTTACGGTCGAGGACGAGGCTATTAGAGCATAAAACTGCATGTGCATCTGTACTTTTGTTGTTTGACTGAACTTATTATCTGTTATGCTTGTTTGTTAATCTAGTTTAATGTTATCTCTTTTTCAATTTGTTCAGTAATAATATTTGGTGTGGTATTGTTATATGATTCGTTATCTCCTGTTGAATATCATGTTATGTTGAATAATAGTTCTCTTTCTCTTTTTGATGTTGTCAAAGGGGGAGAAGAGCATGTACCAAACCAAAACCAAGCCAAGATATTCACAACAATTAACAGTTTGTTTCGCAGCCAGCCTTAGATTACAAAAGAAAGGGGGAGTGTGTGTAAATATTGCATGTTGTTTTTTCTTTGGTTTCACACAGGTTGTCATCATCAAAAAGAGGGAATATGTAAGGGCAAACTGTCATACAACATACATTCATAGGTTTCGATGATGACAAATTACCACCATGGATGAATCGACATTGTCGATTCCACCTCTACAAAACAAATGCAACATATCACCTATCATATCCTTTTCTATGCTCATCTAAACTGTTATATTTCATACAACATATGTGGACAAAATGTGGTCATGACAAAATGCATGAAAACCACAAAAATCTGAATTTTTGCAGATTTGCAGGGTTTGAGTCGACTGCATGGTCGGCGCATAACATAGTGCATTTCCTCACGGGTCAGCGCACGAAGGCTTGAGTCGACCGCAGGGTCGGCGCATGAACCACGGGTCAGCGCACGCCGACCTATGGTCGACGCATACTGATGTGTTTTTTTCAGACTGTCCAAAACTGCAGGCTATGCGTCGATGCATAGACTTGCTATGGTCGATCGTTCGTGCGCAAACACAGTTTTTAAGTGATTCCCACTTTGCTTGAAAAGCTGTTAAGTGGGTTGGTTGGTTTGGCACTATAAATAGAAGTTTTAGTGACTTGTATCAAAAAATACATTTGACAAATTGATTCAAGTGTACAAAGAACAAGAAAAAGTTAAATAGGTGTCCAAGATTCTTCATCTTCATCTTCAACATCTCACAACACATCAATTACACACAACCATTTTTGAAGTGCTTCGTGATTGGTTAAAGGTGATAAAGTTCGAAGCCGAGATTGGGGAATCTGGTTCGGGTTGAAGTTTGCGACAGGTTTTTTCTTGAATAAAACCTTAAGGGTTTTGTCCTCCAAGATTGGTTTGATTTTGTGGGTTTTTGGACGATTTCTTCATTAATTTTCAGCTGAGCGAAGGTGATTGAGAAGAGGAAGTCTTCATCAATCTAGTAGCGGATTCAGTGATATTGAAGGGAAGATTTCGGGTTCGATTTGTTATAGTTGAGATCAGCCGGGCCGAGGGATTGAAGAACTAAGGGTTATTCAACAAAGGGGCTGGAATCGGAGGTCTATCAACAACAATCGAAGGACTTGATTCACCTTGAATCAAGGAACAAGGAGTGGAAGCAACATTCAACGTCTTGAGAATTCTGTTGTATATTTGCTCTTCAATCCTTGTATAAACTGTTATACTCAACATGTGATATCTATTAAAGCTATCTCAATTCTAGTTTTAGAATTGAGGGCAGACGTACCCCGAAGCGAGGACGACGGGGGAACTGCCTCATCAAATCTTTGTCTTCTCTATTTTTCAACATATTTGTTTTTGGCTTAAAAATAAGTGATTTTTGTATAAGCACTTTTGTCAAACGTTGATATTAATTGAGTAAGAAGTTAAAACTCTGTTTTTGAAACCAAAGTACAAGAAGATATTGTACTAGACTAATTGGAATCACTTACTCAACATAAATATCACTTGGAGTGTTTTTGCACACCAAGTGTTTGATAATTTGCCTAAACCAAAATTATCTTAGTTGTGTATCTAGTTTGGTTTGCTCTTTGAATCATTGGAACTAGGAATCCTAGCAAGTGAAATAAATCATTGATAGTGTGACTAGTGTAGTGATTCTTATTCTACATTATCACTAATCCATAGGCTACAAGCATATCCGGTTTTCCAATAACCGTTCGTTTTAGACTATATTTTCCTCGGCCGCTTCCGCACTTAAAACAAATTTTCAAAACCAATTTTTAATTGGTAGCGCCGACTCAATTTTTAATTGGGATCTATTCAACCCCCCCTTCTAGATCCAAGCCATAGTCTAACACACACAAGCACAATATATTACAAAATATGGCCCAAGTGGGCAAAGTGAGAATAACATTAAAGTAAACAACTTGAATGATATGAGTAATGGCAAATGAATTTAAAGCTTAAAAATTAAAGTGCATAAAAGTAACTGACTTGAAATCAAATGTTAGTTGTTAGTTTATTAGAAGTTAGAATTGCTTTTGCTTTTGTTTTGTTTAATTCATTCTTTGGAGAACACTCAACCCACGTATCACAAGCATGAATCCTTGAACCAAGACATCTTCTAAAAGAAGGAAAAAAGGCCAGTTTCCACACAATACCATAAAAGAGGGGATACTTACAATCTCACTAACTAGAATTCTATGTCTTTTTGTGTCAAAATTTAGCGGTATGTTAAGCAATCATAATTGGACTTATGTAGAAGTCACAACTATTTGAGGTCAGGCAATAGAATTTTGGTGTTAATGCATGTTAGAGACATAGTATGATGGACTATGCTCATGAAACATACAACACACAAAAAGAATATACAAAGTGGGGGACCTAATCTCATCCATACTTATGTTGATTTTGTAATCAACTAGCCTTAGGATATAGAGATATCATAGGTCCATGACATGAATGAGTAAAGAAGGGGAATGAGATGAAGAGGGATGGGGAATGGATTTAACACAAATTGGTCAAAGGAAGACTTTTACCAAATTAAGATCATTCATTCATTTTGGGAGATGAAATGTACATTCCATCAATCCCCTAAGTCCAATGATCTTAACCTAGCAAAGTCAAATCAACCTTGACCAAGGCCCAACAACACAAGTCAAACTCACAAACTCAATTAAAATGGCTCTACACAATTTATTAGGCATTTAAACAATTAAAAATAATAAAAATATGCATTAAACCTCATCAAAACACCAAAGAAATGGCCATGAGATTTATCATAGGTCAAACAAGGTCAAAAGACCTTGGGGAATTTTTTTTAGAATTTTTGGAAACTTAAAAGTATGTTTAAACAATTAAAAATATTCACAAAATTCATTAAATCATGAAAAATATTAATAATGATCCAAAAAATATTTTTAATTCAGAAAATGAAAGAGGATTTTATTTAATTTTTTTGGGTGAAACTCTCATATTTTTTGGATCAATATTAAATTTAATATGAGTTAATGAAAATAAAACAAATAAAATGAAAATGAATTAATCATAAAAACTGTGGACCACTTGATCTCCCTCATTAATTGAGGTGGTAGAACAAGTGGTCTAAAACGCGCGTTCCACCAAACACACGAGTCAACGCACCACACCGATGATATTCAAAGCAATACTCAAGATTAAAACGCAAAGGCTTGATCATGTGGCTCAGAACCTGTTCAGCACCCCACCGGAGCAAACCACCGGTCATCTTCTCTGATAACCTTGGTCGGACTGGTTCTCTCATCACCATCACAAAAATGAAAAAGAAGGACATGATTTTAAAGAAAAAATGGCACTGATCACGAATTTGACCTCAATTCAAACTAACTCCAAGTATATTGAGAGATACATGGAGTTGAAATTTGAGGTACGTGAACTTAGTTACTTCGATTTGACTTCAAAGCAACTCAATCTTCTTGCCTACATTGGTAGGACTTCAAACAACCAAGGATCCAAGAGAATTGATGAGAACTGAGAGGGAATCAAAGAGAAGAAAAAATCTAGAAGATACCTTCAATGCTGTGCAAAACATGATCTCTCTTGCTTCAATTCGTGTTTGATCTTTCTTAGGAAGTTTACATAAGTGGCTTAGGATTGGTACAAAGCTTTGGATCCTGGAGTTTTTGAATCTCCAAACAGTGAGATTCAAACTCAACTTTCAAGTGAAAATTCTCAGTTTTTCCTTTTAAATGTGAGGGTTTCAAGTGTGGGAGGCAAAGTTGGATCCTCATGAAACTACTCAATTAAGTCCATATACAAGTGAAATTGAGTCTGAAAGTGGATTGCGATGCAAGGCAAACGTGTGTAGATGTTTGAAGATTGATCCTTGCCAAATGATGCAGCCCTGTTCAGACCATGCACAGACGCCTCAAACCTTATCCAAAATGAATGAATTTGGACTCTTTTGAAAGGTTAGATCAAGGGGAACAATTCTTATGTTGAAAATTTTTCCATTTGAAGTTTGTATCATAATGAATTTTGAGGTGTAAGTTTGGAAACTTGAACATGTCAAAACTTTTTCTAAGTGTCAAGCCATATGTTCAATTATTCCACCTTCGTTAACTTTTTATGTGAGCTTCAAATGGGAAAAGTGTATTCATCAAAGTTTTAGCTCATTCAAAAGCCTTCAAAATGGTTATAAGTTTGACCTCATTTGGATTTGGTATGAATGAGTTATGCATTTTTGAAGTTGAGGAAAATCACTTGTTCAATGGTATTGGTCCAAAATGACCTATAATCTATCCTCATATCACATGCTCATAAAAGTTGAATTAGCTCTTCCTACAAACATAAAAGTTAAAGTAGACACCTTGAATTTGATTGTGCAACTTTGAAATCTTTCATCTTATAAAAATTGAGCAAGTTATGGCCTTGGGAAGTTGACCTCCAAATTAGGGTTTAGACAAAATGACCTATAATCTTTCAACATAAAAAATGACTTTCCAAGCAAAACTAGATCTAGACCTGAACATGAAAGTTATTTGGAATGTCATTTAGATGAAAATTGTTGGAGATATGGTCTAGGGGACCCAGTTTTGTCAAATGAATTCCTCTGGTCAGCCACCGTCAATCAACTTGCTAGCTTGCAATCCTCTTGACTTTGGGACTAATGGAGGATCATATATGCATACGATGATGAAATTTAAAGTCTACCTTGAAATATTTGATCAATTGCTGAAGAAGCTTACTGAAGAAGTTACATAAGATACCCAGATGAACTAGGGTTTCCAAGGCAAACCAATTCCAAACTCTTGAAGAATTCTTGATCAAAATAACCTGTAGAGATCATGGGGACTCATATATGATGGCTATAGCCATTGTGGATCATTCCTTGGTTGAGCTCTTAGCAGTGAGGATCTAAAACCCTAGATGTGAACTTGATATATCAAAGGTGATCAAGTGTCATACCTACAAAGAGTTAGACAAATGCAAAGACATATTTTTGGTATTTTGGTTAGTAAAATAATAAAATACAAAGTATGATACAATCACATGTTGCTTGGTGATCTCTCATAATACAAACCCAACGAATGAGGGGTAAGGAGGATGCCAAGGTGTGATCCCAATGCCAATGCATATGATGAGATAGCATGAGGGATTTTATGGTCAAAATTGGGGTCTTACAATTATTTTCTTACCCAGTAACCAGTAATCGATAATGTATCTCATTTTACTCCCGTGTTGAAGTTTTTCTTCCCTAATTGAGTTTGGTTTCATATTTCTTCGTGAAATCGAATTACGTTTTTTCGGCGAGTATGTCAGCTTTATTCTGACTCACGCATTTCCCCTGCAGTTGTTTCTTGTTGTATTGGAGTTATCCCAATATATGCAGATTTCCTTCCCCCCCCCCACCGAGTCTCTCCATTGATTTATTGTCATGGAAATCCCCTAGTGTCTCCCATCAATTTTTCAAGTCGTAGACTGACCTATGCATAACTTTTATTCCCTAGAGTCCCTGTCTCCTCAGTGAGTTTTCCTTAGGAAATGCATTGTGCTCCTGTGGACTCTTAGTCTCTCCGTACTCTTTTTCCTTTATGGCAATATATTCCCCACAAAGATTTTTTTTAACATTCATACCATATGCATCATGAGGTCTCTAAGGGACCAATCTTTTTTTGATGTTGTTATTTAAGTCCATTCTACTGAGTTGATACAAATATTTTAACAGTCACATCCTCAGCTAGAATGTCCTTAAATAGGGGTAGATGTAAGACCTCAATTTGGACCCTAAGATCCCTCATGGTATGTCATCATTTCAATTGGCTTTGGGATCACACCTTGGCATCCTCCTTACCTCTTATTCATTGGGATTATATTGGAAGAGATCACCAAGCACATTTTATTTCATACTCTATTTTATTTTGTTTACTAACAAAAACACCAAAAATATGTCCACGTATAGCTTTGTTTCTTTTGTAGGTAGTGTGTGCATCCACCTATGCCCTATCAAGCTCACAACTAGGGTTTGAAACCCTCATTACAAAATATCAATCAAGGAATGGTTCTAAACATCATATATGAATCCCCATGTTCTTAATTTATCATTTTAATCAAGAATTCATCAAGATTTTGAAGTTTGTTTGCCTTGGAAGCCCTAATTCATCTAGGTATCTTGCGTGACTTCCTGAGCAAGTTTCTTCCATAATAGGTCAAAGATATTATGGAATACTTCATTGGACATAATCTTATGCATATATGATCTTCCATGATCCCCAAAGATCAAGAGAACTTCAAGTTTGCAAGTTGGTTCAAAGAGGCTGACCAGAGAAAGTCAAATTGTCAAAACTGGGGTTCCTTAGACCCTATCTCCTACACTTTTTGTCATATGGAAATGATTTTAAGAGAAAAGTTACTCTTAATGAGATTCCAAACAACTTTCCTGGTTGCATCAGGAGCTAATATTTCCTGGAAAGTAATTTTTTATGGTTAAAGATTATAGGTAATTTTGTTTGTGCCTTAGTTAGGAGGTCAACTTCCAAGGACCATAACTGGCTCAATTTTTATGATATAAAGGACATCCAAGTTTAATGATTAATTTCAATATGTCTTATCCAACTTTTATACTTTAAGAAATTTCAAATTCAACTTGCAAGTGCATGTGCTAGGAGGAAACATTATAGGTCATTTTGGACCATCACCATTGAACAAGCATTTCTTCTCAACATCTAAAATGCATAATCCCCTCATGCCAAATACAAATGATGTCAAATTTGTGACCAAATTTAAGAGGGATGAAAGAGTTACAACTTTGGTGAAGAAAGCATTTTCATTTGGAGCTCATAGCAAAAGTTATTCAAGGTGGTAGAAGTGGTAATTTGACTTTGTACTTAGATGGGCGTGTACAGGCCCATGAAACTACTCAATTAAGTCCATATACAAGTGAAATTGAGTCTGAAAGTGGATTGTAATGCAAGGAAAAAATGTATAGATGTTTGAAGATTGATCCTTGCCAAATGATGCAGCCCTGTTCAGACCATGCACAGACCCCTCAAACCTTGTCCAAAATGAATGAATTTGGACTCTTTTGAAATTTTATATCAAGGGGAACAACTCTTATGTTGAACACTTTTCCATTTGAAGCTTGTATAATGATGAATTTTGAGGTGTAAGTCTGGAAATTTCAACAAGTCAAAAAAATTTCTAAGTGTCAAGCCATATGTTCAATTATTCCACCTTGGCTAACTTTTTATGTGAGCTTCAAATGAGAAAAGTGTCTTCATCAAAGTTGTATCTCTTTCAAAAACATTCAAAATTGCCAAACATTTATCCTCATTTGCATTTGGTATGAATGAGTTATGCATTTTTGAAATTGGGGAAAATCACTTGTTCAATGGTATTGGTCCAAAATGACCTATAATGTATCCTTACATCACATGCTCATAAAGGTTTAATTAACTCTTCCTACAAATAGAAACGTTGAAGTATACATCTTGAATTTGATTGTGAAACTTGGAAACCTTTCATCTCATAAAAATTGAGCAAGTTATGGCCTTGGGAAGTTGACCTCCAAATTAGGGTTTAGACAAAATGACCTATAATCGTTCAACATAAAAAATGACTTTCCAAGAAAAACTAGCTCTAGACCTCAATATGAAATTTGTTTTGAATGTCATTTAGAGTAACGTTTCTCTTGGAATCATTTTAATATGATGAAAATTGTAGGAGATAGGGTCTAGGGGAACCCAATTTTAATCAGATGTATTCCTCTGGTCAACCACCATCAATCAACTTACTAGCTTGCAATCCTCTTGACTTTTGGGACTCATGGAGGATCATATATGAATAAGATGATGAAATTTGAAGTTTCCCTTGAAATATTTGGTCAATTGGTGAAGAAGCTTGTTGAAGAAGTTACACAAAATACCCAGATGAACTAGGGTTTCCAAGGCAAACCAATTCCAAACTCTTGAAGAATTTTTGATCAAAATAACAAGTAGATATCATGGGGACCCCTATATGATGTCTATAGCCATTGTGGATAATTTATTGGTTGAACTCTTAGCAATGAGGGTCTTACACCCTAGATGTGAACTTGATAGATCAAAGGTGATCAAATACAAAGTATGATACAATCACATGGTGCTTGGTGATCTCTCCCAATTCAAACCTAATGAACGAGGGGTAAGGAGGATACCAAGGTGTGATCCCATGCCAATGCATATGATGAGATAGCATGAGGGATTTTAGGGTCAAAATTGGGGTCTTATAGCTGCCCCTATTTAAGGGCATTCTAACTGAGGAGGAGAAGGTTAAAATCTTCGTATCGACTCAGTAGAATGGGCTTAAATAACAACATATAGAAACAAATTTTGGTCCCTAAGAGACCTCATGAGGCATATGATATGAATGCTAAAATAAACCCTCTGTGGAGAAATATCAACACAAAGGAAAAGAAATCAGAGAGATCGAAAGTTCACAAGAGTGTAATGCATTCAGTAAAGAAAACTCACTGGGGGAGACAAAGGCTCTGGGGAGAAAAGATTACGCGTAGGCCAGGCTATGACTTAAAACTACTGGGGGACTAGAGGAATTCCATGAAAATGGAAAGACGCATCCGGGGAAACAAAAGGAACATCTGCAGGGGAAACAGGTAGATCAGAATAAAACTAGAATACTCGAACCATGCAGGAAAACTGATTTCACTAAGGAAATACGCATTTAACTCAATTGGGGGAGGAAATAATCTTCAACACAGGAGGAGCAGCGATTTATTATCCACTACATGTTACTGGGTAAGGAGATAATAAAATCTGATAGAGAGGACATCCGTTACCGATTAGGGTAAACATATCAAGCATGACTCACTGAGGGCCGCCAGTAGGTAAATTCATTACTGGTTACTGGGTAAGAATAGACTTGTTGGGGAAAAACTGAAAATAGGATTTACGACTACCGGTTACTAGGCAGAAGACCAAAAGGAGAGAATATTCGTAACTGGTTAAAGTGAATATATCAAGGATAGACTCAAAGGAAAGAAAATCTGTCACCGATTAAGATGAACATATCAAGGATAGACTTGCCTGAGGATTTTAAGGAGGATATCCGTCATCGGTTAGGATGAACATATCAAGGATAAACCACCTGAACAAAAAGTAATAGGAATTACATCTATCGAATGCTGGATATAATAACAGAAAGAGAATATATGTCACCGGTTAGGATGAACATATCAAGGATAGACTCCGAAGGGAACAATAGGGATTACATCTATCAGTTACTGGATAGAAGACCACAAAAGAGAGAATATCCTTCACTGGTTAAAGTGAGAATTTCAAGGATAAACTCTGCAAGGGGACAAAAAGAAGGATTTACAACCACCGGTTACTGGGCAGAAGACCGCAAAGAGGAGAAAACCCATCATCAGTTAGGATGAACATATCAAGGATTAACTCTCTAGGAAACAAATAGAGATTACGACTAACTTTTTACTGGGTTGAATACTAGAAAAAAGAGAATATTCGTCACCGGTTAGGATGAATATATCAAGGATATACTCAAAGCAGGGGAAGAAAATATTTGTCATCGGTTAGGGTGAACATATCAAGGATATACTTCCTGGGGAGACGTGAAATGAATCCGCTGGGGAGAAAAAGAGGGTTACTTTTGCCTGTTATTGGGCAAGAAGTAACGAATTGCTAACTCAGAATAATACTACTAGTTACTGAGTAATACACTCTTAGGGGACCCAAAGTATCTATCTAGGTAAGATCTAAAAAGAAACGGTCAATCAAGACTCAACCCAATGAGGACATAACTCAAGGGGAGTGGTTCCATCCAGATAATCAACTGGGGAGGAAGCTGAAATAATAATCATCCACGAGGAAATAACTCAGTGGGGAAAGGAGAAAGGTTAAAGTCTTTCTACTTAAGGGGCTGACACTCTACAACTGAAGGAGGACATACACCAAACTTGCATGGGGATAAGGTACCACCATAACAGAGAATAAGAATCACAATTAATGTATGTCAAAGTGAAATAATGAAGTTATATGAATATATATGTATACGTATATGTATATATGGTGATCATGCTGACAAAACAATCGCAAAGGATACAAAGATGTCGTAGACTTGAATCATCGATACAATTCTCGGCCAATCCACCAAAGAGGGAAACAACTGCTGGATAAAAAAGGTATCAACAACCCAAAGGCTCAAACTAGCTGGGAAAGAAAGGATGAGATCTGCTGAGGAAACTGCTACCAATCCTGCAGGGAATTTTAGGTCAACACTATATCAAATGGGAGACAACCCTACAGAGGAACAGACACAAATAACTGCTCAAAAACCAGGAGGAAACTCTGACTGGGAGCGAATCTCATGGAGACTAGTGGCGAAACCAAGGTTATGCCGAAATCACGCAAACTGCCGTAACAAAATGTCCGTACTCAGCTGGGAACAATCATAAACTCGGCTGGGGAATAATCACCAACTTAGCTAGAGAAATCAACAAATACCGGGTGTTGAACACACTGCCGGGGATGAAAGAGGAAAATGCACCTACTACTTTGGGGAGAACCAATAATGCTCCACATTTAGGGCTTACTGCTTTCAAACCGCTGTTGATATTCCTTTTTAAATGAAATCGATTGCTTAAAATTAATGCTTTTCTATGTTTAAGAAATAATTATTTTGATTAAAATTTTAATTTTCAACATGATCATAATAAAATTTAAAACTATTTGGCTGAATTAAATAAGAGTAGAAACAATTGGATAAAAGTTCAACTTTATTTAATAGAATGATAGTCTGTAAATGACAAGACTCCATAGATCTTTACAAAGTTGAAAATGGTAATTTACATGGAAAAGGGTTACATTGAATACAATGATCATTAATCCTTCTACCAACTCTTGATATCCACTGTGCTCTTGGCAACTCTACTGGGGGATGACGAATTAAAACCGGCTGTTGTGCTAAAAAATGTCTTCAAATTTGAAGATCAGCTGGATGGAGTTACTTGCCATAATCCCTAATTTTGCATAAATTGGCCCAAGGTCGGGTACTCAATTTATCAGGATAATTTTTTCTGTTTTATGTCTCTAACTTTTGCCTAGATCTCCCTTTCTAGGTTTCAATCGACCGAGACGCTCATTTTTACCTAAGCCTCCCTTTCAGGTTTTCAACTTAGCGAGTTGTTCTTTTCTTTTTAGGAGAATTATTTCTTGACTACATCTGCGTTCACAGGGCGAGTGAACTCTTCACCATCCATAGTTCTAAGAATCAAAGCACCGCCAAAAAAGGTTCTCTTAACAACATATGGGCCTTCATAGTTAGGGGTCCATTTTCCCCTAGAATGTGGTTTGAAAGATAAAATTTTCTTGAGCACAAGGTCACCTTCTCTGAATGCACGAGGCTTGACCTTCTTGTCAAAATCCTTCTTCATTCTCTGCTGGTATAACTGACCATGACACATGGTAGTCAACCTCTTCTCTTCAATCAAATTCAACTGGTCAAACTTGGTCTGACACCATTCATTTTTTGTCAACTTGGCTTCCATCAAGACATGCAATGATGGGATCTCAATCTCTACCGGGAGCACAACTTCCATACCATAAAGAAGTGAGAAAGGGGTTGCCCCTATTGAAGTGCGGATGGATGTACGATACCCGTGCAAAGAAAATGGGATCATCTCATGCCAATCCTTATACATTACAAACATTTTCTGAATAATTTTCTTCATGTTTTGTTTGCAGCTTCAACAACCCCATTCATCTTAGGTCTTTAGGGAGAAGAATTATGGTGTGCAATCTTGAAGTCTTTGCAAAGAGCTTCCACCATATTGTTATTCAAGTTCGATCCATTATCAGTAATGATCTTGATTGTCACACTATAATGGCATATGATTTGATTCTTGATAAACCTCACAACAAGTTGCTTGGTTACATTTGCATACGATGCCGCTTCAACCCACTTTGTGAAGTAGTCGATAGCCACCAAAATGAAACAATGTTCGTTCGAAGCTTTAGGCTCAATCATGCCAATCATGTCAATTCCCCACATGGAGAAAGGTCACGGGGAGGAAATGACGTTCAACAGTGTCGGAGGAACATTAATCTTATCTGCATATATTTGACACTTGTGGCATTTCTTCACAAACTTTCAACAGTCAGATTTCATTGTCATCCAATAGTAAACTGCTCGCAACATCTTCTTTGCCATTGCATGTCCATTGGAATGAGTACCAAAGGAACCTTCATGGACTTCAGTCATCAATAGGTCTGCTTCGTGTCTATCCACGCATCTGAGCAAAATCATATTGAAGTTTCTCTTGTAAAGTACATCACCATTCAGGTAAAAATTGTCGTCTAATCTTCTTAAAGTCTTCTTATCTTTCAAAGATGCCCCAGACGGGTAAATATGATTTTGGAGGAAACATTTCATATCATAATACCATGACTTTTCATCTTTGATATCTTCATTAGCAAACACATGAGCTGGCCTATCAAGACCCATCATAGCCAAATTGGGAACCTCATTCCAATATTTCACTACGATCATTGAAACCAACATTGCAAGAGCATCTGCCATCCGGTTTTCATATCGAGGAATATGATGAAACTCAACCTTTGTAAAGAAATTTGAAATCCTCTTCGCATAGTCTCTATATGGTATCAAACCGGGTTGATTCCTCTCCCATTCACCTTTGATTTGATTTACAACCAAAGATGAATCTCCATAGATGTCTAAATACTTGATTCAGAGATCAATGGCCTCTTCAAGCCCCATAACGCAAGCTTCATATTCTGCCATATTATTTGCACACTTGAAAGTTAATCTAGTTGTAAACGGAAAATGCATGCGTTGAGGAGTAATAATCATTTCCCCAATGCTATTACCATACTGATTAACAACTTTATCAATTACCATGCCCCAACGGGAACCAGGTTCTAGCCCTTCTTCAAGCAATGGTTCATCACAATCTTTCATTTTCAAGTACAAGATCTCTTCATCAATAAAATCAGAATGCACTGACTGATAATCTTCAATTGGTTCGTGAGACAAATGGTCAGCCAAGACACTACCTTTGATCGCTTTCTGAGATAGGTATTCAATATCATACTCTTATAACAACATCTCCAAATGCGCAATCCTCCTAGTTAAAGTCGGCTTCTGAAAAATGTACTTGATTGGATCCATTTTGGATATAAACCAAGTGGTATGATTCAACATATATTGACGCGGACGTTTAGCATCCCAAGCCAATGCGCAATAAGTCTTCTCAAGCATAGAATACCGAGTCTCACAATCGGCGAATTTCTTATCGAGGTAGTAAATTTCAAATTCTTTCTTTCCAGACTCATCTTGCTGACCAAGAACACAACCCGTACTCTCTTCAAGCACAGTTAGATACATGATCAACGGTCTTCCTTTAACAGGCGAAGACAAAATCAGAGGGTCAAGCAAATATTCTTTGATACTATCAAAAGCTTTCTGGGAATCTTCGGTCCAATCATAAGACTGATCTTTCCAAAGAAGCTTGAATATAGGCACACATGTGGCAGACATGTGTGAAATGAATCTTGAGATGTAATTCAAGCGACCGAGAAAACCTCTGACTTGCTTCTCAGTTTTAAGCGTAGGCATATCTTGTATTGCTTTGACCTTGGCAGGATCAACTTCAATATCCTTCTTGCTGACAATAAAGGCCAACAACTTACCAGAACGAACACTAAAGGTACACTTATTTGGATTCAAGCGGAGTTTATACTTCCTCAAACGCTGGAATAGCTTCAACAAATGCTTAACATGTTCTTCTTCATCAATGGATTTAGCAATCATGTCATCAACATAGACTTCATTCTCTTTATGTATCATATCATGAAAAAGGGTAGTCATTGCTCTTTGGTAAGTTGCACCAACATTATTTAAACCGAAAGGCATCACTCTATAACAGAATTTTCCCTAAGGTGTAATGAATATGGTCTTCTCCATGTCTTCGGGTGCCATCTTGATCTGATTATACCCGGAAAATCTGTCCATAAATGAAAAGACTTTGAATTTAGCTGTATTGTCCACCAACATATCAATGTGTGGCTGAGGGAAATCATCTTTCGGACTGGCTTTATTCAAATCTTTGTAATTGACGCACATAAAGACTTTTCCATCCTTCTTAGAAATAGGCACAATATTGGCCACCCATTGTGGATACTCACCAGTAACAAGGAAATCGACATCAATCTTCTTTTGCACTTCTTCTTTGATCTTTACTGCCATATCAGGATGAGTTCTTCTCAACATCTGCTTGACTAGTGGACATTCTGGCTTCAACGACAATCTATGCTCCACTATCTCAGAATCCAAACCAGGCATGTCTTGATAGGACCAAGCAAACACATCTGAATATTCTCGAAGAAAATCAATCAACCCCTTCTTAACTTTAGGACACGGTCGAGACCCAATCTTGACTTCCTTCACATCATCTTCGGAACCCAAGTTGACTAACTCAATCTGTTCTTTGAATGGCTGAATGGCTTTTCCTTCATGCTCAAGAAGACGAGACAATTCATCACTTACTTCTTCATCACTTTCCTTCTCAGCCTCAAACACAGGGAATTCAAAATTTGGAGAAGGATAAGGATCATTGTATTCAATGGGGTTAGAAACCAACCTGCATAATGATTTGATATTTTGGTTTTAGAGAAGTGAATTATGACCAAATATTATGCAGATGGACAATTTTATTTATTTATGTTTTTTGTGATTACCATTTTCAGAATAAAGCAAAAAGCAAAAATAAAACATCATAGATGTGGATGAATAGAATTATATTTTATTAATGATCAAATTGAAATGCCCAAACAATGTTCACTTCTCCCTTAGACATAGGAGAAGGATTTTCAAAAACAAATAAAAGAAATTACTTAGATCGATGCACAATAATAGGAATATCAACATAAGTCCAATTGTTGCAAGCTTTTCCATGCGTAACAAAATTGGTGCAGTCTTCATCTTCATCATCCTCTAGCATAACAGCTAAGTGTTGTTCATTGCCATAAATGAACCATCCACTACGGAAACTGAGTTACACATCTTCAGATGTAACCACTGGTGACCCTTGTTGGAATCCCAATCCGGCTCCTCTCTTGTTACCGGAGACCTCTACCATCTGCCCCCACTGATCAGACTGACCATCTTCAACAATCTTCAATGCATCTTTGAATGAGGACATGGGTTCCCTAACTCTCTTTTCATCAGCAATAGATAAGGCTTGGAATGGACTTCCAACCTCATCCTCAGCTTCTACATAAGAGAAAGATGACAGGTGGCTGACCAACAACGCCTTCTCCCTGCCAACAATAACAAGCTTCCCATTCTTGACAAACTTCAGCTTCTGATGCAACGTCGAAGTGACAGATCCTGCCTCATGAATCCATGGCCTTCCTAATAGACAACTGTAGGCCGAGTGGATATCCATTACTTGAAAAGTAATATGGAAGTCACTCGGACCTATCTTCACCGGGAGGTCCACTTTGCCAATCACAATCTTGTGCGAACCGTCAAAAGCTTTTACGATCATGCCACTATATCTCATAGGAGCTCCTTGGTATGACAACCTTGACAAAGTCGACTTTGGAATTACATTCAATGAAGACCCGATGTCTACCAACACATTCGAGATAACGTCATCTTTACAATTCATTTAGATATGCAGAGCCAAGTTATGATTTCTACCCTCCTCGGGGAGTTCTTCATCACAAAAATTGAGGTTGTTTCAGGAAGTGATATTAGCCACAATATGATCGAATTGATCCACTGTAACAACATGTTCCACGTATGCTTTCTCAAGAACTTTTTTCAGTGCTTCTCTATGTGCTTCTGAATTCATTAACAAAGACAGTACTGAGATCTTAGAGGGAGTTTGGAGCAGCTGCTCCACCATGTTGAATTCACTCTTCTGTATTAGTCTGAGTACCTCATCATCATTATTAGGCTTCAAGCCGCTGGATTAACTAGAATGACACCTTGGAGCACTAATAGACTCTACCACATGTGTATCAACCTTCTTATTGACAGAAAAATCTTCCACATTCTTTGGGAACACCGGCCCAAACACACGACCACTGCGGGTCACCTTGGTAACATCAACTATGCTTACAACAAAACTGGTCGTAGGAAAAGGAACCTATTGACCATTCCTCAACATGGTAGCATGATACTGATATGGAACAGCCTTATCAGATGCATACGGGACTGGACCCACTAACCGTATAACCAACGACGATACTGATCTATTGCTGACACTGTTACTACTGCTGATGTCGTACTAAATCACTACTTTCTCAGGAGTTTTGAAAATCGGGACTATAACATTGATATCATTATCTACACGACGGGATTGAACAATCTGAATCAAACCTTTATCCATTAACCTCTGGATGTCTCTCTTCACAACTAAACAACCTCTAGAATTGACACTACAAATAGCACAACCATCATGATCATGATCACGATCTCTAACCAAGCAAATATCCTTGTGCATAGTCACCAAGGACCTTCTAATGAAGCTTACATCAAATACCTTGAACTCCCATGGACAATCGTCCACCATATTAATAGATGAATTTCCATGGGCAGGCAGTGGGTTAGCCTTGACATTTGGCGCATGGTCCTCAAAGGACACCATTCCACTCTTGACCAGTTTCTGGACTTCATATTTGAGGGGATAACAATTCTCAATATCATGACCGGGATCTCCTTGATGAAAGGCACAACGGAGTTCCGGTTTGTACCACCATGGAAGTTGTTTATGGATTTGCGGATGATTTCTTGGTTGCAACAAGTTCTTGAGAACCAAAGAGGGATATAGTTCTGCATATGTCATTAGAGTTGGGTCAAAATAGACCTTCTTCCTTTCAAAATTTGATTGATGATGATTGTTGGTATTGTTGTTGCTGTAGGTGTTTGTTCGTTGTTGTGGTTGTTGTTGTTGACGTTGTTGTTGTTGAATTGGTGCTGATTGATTGGCTGAAAATACTGGGATCACTAATGATACTTGATGATGATGTTGACGGGGTGGTGGATTTCTTCTTACATGAGGCCTCCTCTGCCTCCCAATGGACACTACATTAGTCTCTGCTTCTTTCTTCTTTCTGAAATTATTGTCATACCTCTTGCTGGACGACGCTTCCTCCTTAGATAACCGTCCCTCTCGGACACCTTCTTCGAGCCTCATCCCCATGTTTACCATCTCGATAAAATCACTGGGGGCACTGGCAATCATACGCTCATAGTACAATGAGCTCATGGTCTTGAGGAAAATTTTGGTCATCTCCTTTTCTTTCAAAGGAGGGGTAATCTGAGCAGCAAGCTCTCTCCATCTTTGCGCATACTCATTGAACGTATCCTTATCCTTTTGACACAATGATCTTAATTGGTCTCTATCTGGAGCCATATCAACATTATATTTGTACTGCTTTACGAATGCTTCACCCAAATCATTGAACATGCGGATTCTCGCACTATCCAATCCCATGTACCACCTCAGAACGGCGCCGGCCAAGCTGTCTTGAAAATAATGGATCAACAGCTGATCATTATCGGTTTGAGTAGACATCTTTCTGGCGTACATCACAAGATGACTGAGTGGACATGTATTCCCTTTGTAATTTTAAAAGTCAGGCACTTTGAACTTCACCGGGATCTTCACATTTGGAACCAAGTAGAGTTCCACAGCACGCTTTCCAAAAAGATCCTTACCCCTCAGAGTTTTCAACTCCTTACGCAGCTCAAATAATTGGTCCTTCATCTCGTCCATCTTCTCATACATATCAGGGGCCTCAGATGGTTGAGAATGATATATTGTGTCTTCTACACGAAGCAAAGTATGCACAATAGGTGGTGGCACAGACATGACCAGGCTAGACGCCGACATAGAAGCAAAGGTAGGCACGAAGCCTTCAGGCACAAAATTCGGAGGCATTCCCCACGGGAATCGGGTAGGCATATTGGGTGCAAATTGAGCAGCAGTTGCAGGAATGGTAGAGGTAGCTACCTCTGAAATGACAGTCCTTTGAAGAGGAGGAGTTGCAGGCATTAGAGAAGACTGGCTCTGAGTAGCTAGGACTGACTCCATCATGGCAGTCAGACGGGCAATCTCGTCCTTCAAGTGTCTGTTCTCTTGCTCTAGATGTTCCATGATCTTTGAGTGATTGGCACGGGTATTGTATCGATGAGTCAGCTTGGCTGAAGCACAGAAGAAACACCAATGAGACATCTGGCAAAAGAGAAACCTGCTTATGCAAATGATGCATGAAATATATATATATATATATATATATATATATATATATATATATATATATATATATATATATATATATATATATATATATATATATATATATATATATATATATATATATATATATATATATATATATATATATATATATATATATATATATATATATATATATATATATATATATATATATATATATATATATATTGCAACAATTTTATATTACCATAAAAATCTCTTTTATTTATATAATTGGAAGGATTACACTTAGTACAATTTCAGAAACCAAATGAAAATACAAGAGAAAAGGAGACTAGTCATCCTAAGGATCCCTAAAACAATGTCAAAAGATCTGGATGTAGGTGCGTACGTCCTTCGAATGCGTCGGATCTCGGTCTCAAAAGAAACCTTCATCTGAGTCTTCTCGAGGATAAGTTGATCAACAATCTTCTTCCAAGCAACGGAAGTCTGAGGCATACTAGAGGAAGATGAAACCTCTGGCTCTCTCTATCTCTTTGTCACTCGGTCTTCAAGTAGCTCAATAAGCGCATCTTTGTCCTTGGACTCAACCTGCAACTCCTCATGCTTTTGGCTCATAGCATGGAAACGCTCTTCCAACATATCCTTCTCTTGCTTCATCTTGGCGAGTGAATCTTCCAACTCCTCTACATCTTGGTTAGGGAGAGTTAATGTCTCAACCACAACCACAAACATAGGGCTTTCATAAGCATAAGGCATCTTCAACTCCAACGCTCTTTTCTTCACCTAAAGAGTGTAAGCTTCCAAAGCTACACAATTGCATTGACCAAGCTCGAGTCTTCCTTTCCTATGCACATTATGCCAAGCATGCACAATCTTCTGCTTCAAATGTAGGGGATCTTTACCCTCTTGATAGAAAAGACCTTCTAACAAAGTTTATTAGGTTTGTCTCTCAAGGGGAACCCAGGTTGACGACGAGCCAAAGCTGGGTTGTAGTTAATTCCTCCTTGTGTGCCAATGAGAGGCACATTAAAGAATTCACCACAACAATCAATAATCTCTAAACTGCTCAATGAAGGATCATACCAAACTATATCATCATTAGTGAGAGACATAAGTCTCTAAGACCATCGTAGACATTGTTCGTTCTCCACAAAAGCAGGTGTCTGAGGCGAGTGCGAAATAAACCACATGTACATAAGAGGAACACAACATACAATCATTCCACCACCTTTAGAATTCCTTAGATGCAAAGATAAGTACATATCTTCTAGGAAAGTAGGCACGAGATTCCCAATCAAGAAAATTCTAATGGCGTTAACAACAACAAAATTGTCAATGTTAGGGAACAAAGCTAATCCATAGATGAGCAACACAGAGATAGCTTCAAAAGCATCCACACTACCGGATTGAGCAAAGGCAGGAGCTTCCTTGATGAGGAACTCATTAGTCAACCCAAACAAACCTCCTTTCTTCACCCAATGAGCCTCAATCTCAGATTTCTTCAAGTGAAGAGCTTCAGCAATAATATGAGATATGTGAATCTCCTCCAATCCACTAAAAGGCACTTTGCTAGAAATAGGTATTCCCAAGAGATAGGCATACTCCTCAACCGTATGCACAAGCTGATAATCAGGAAAGGTGAAGCAACGGTAGAGAGGGTTATAGAACTGAACCAACACACTCAAGATTCCCTCAACCACATCAGCAGAAAAGATAGGCAGAAGCTTTCTATGACGTTGCTTGAATTCCAAGGGATCTAATACAAAAAATGCTAACTTCCTTAACTCTTTCAAGCCTGGACATCTGAAACTGTACTTCTTAGTGTTCCTTCGTCCATAATCCATGGTCTAAAAATATTTGGAAATAATACCTCAGTTCCTTGAAACTTTTGTGTAAATAACACATCCATTTTGATGGATTATGGTTTACACCTTATCAACATCCAAGTTCCATTGATATTCACAAGACTTGATTGGTTCAACCAAGAATCAAGGGCTTGTTGTGAGTCACGAGCATGAAGTCTGGGTAAGAACCATCCCAAAGGAGTGAACTAACAATAAAAACCTATAGATCATGTTCTAAAGAGTTACCAGAGTATTAATTCCATCTATATGGTATTATAGGTTAGGATGACTGACTCATCAACCCATAATATTCTAAAGAGAAACCCGTATGAGTGTAGTATCGCGTAACAACTATTATCAAGTCTACACTTGAACAGTCTCTGCACTACGTGCTAAATAGGCCAAGAGGGGTTAAATGTTCTATGGTCCTCAGCTTCTCGGACCCAAAATCAGAGATAGTAATGCTTAACCACAAATAAATCGTGTGACATTCCCAACTCCAAAAGGGTCTCCACTTAGTAGATGGGTCTCAAGCCAACTTGTTAAGGACTACTCCACACAAGTCGAACATGACTATACCATCCTCCTATCTTAATTGCACTCAAGTCCAGGTTAGAACTTATCTCACCACTCAGAGGTCACCAAGCACAATAAGAAGATTATATCACAAAAAAAAATATACATACATCAAATATATAATTATATACACCCAAAAAGGTAGGATAAACCCACTGGAGACTACTCCCCAGTAGCAAGCTATGGATAAGCTAGACATCAATAAAACCAGAGTCGCCACCGCGCTTTTATTGTTTCTAAGGGAAAAGGGAAAAGTACGAACAAAACCCAAAGATAAGAAGTTTTCAAATCAAAACTAATAAAATGTCATAGATTACAGGTAAGGGGTTGGTTACACAGAGGGAAGGTGTTAGCACACAAAGTGTCATAGGTACTCCTATGGAGCCATTTCTTGTGTGCATATGTGTTTTTATACAAATGATATTTGCAAATAAAACAGTGTGTGGGGATGAGAAAAGAATTCATTAATTATATTTTTGTGTTTGATAAGACCTTCAGACTTGTTCCTACATACCAAGATAAAAATGAGGGATCAAAACCTCGTAGTTTGTGGTATCAATTTCAAAGTGAGTACATTGCTTTTAACAAAAATTTAAGTTTGAAAGAGGCATAAAGGGCCCAAAATAGGTTTGAATGAGTGTTAGTTCTCTTTGGCTTTTTTTAAAAATTTTAAGTAAAGTACAGTTAAGTTCATTTACAAATTTGATTAAGAAAAAGTTTGAAAATGCAATGGAATAAGGCCAAAGTTTCTAATTTGCAATATGGTCAAAGTTTTTATAAAAAATAGATACAATCTAAGAAGATTTTTAAAAGGAGGGAGAGATTTTGAAATTAAAGAAGTGGGTAGGAGATGAAGAGACTAATCCTAAACACAAAATTAAAAGTTGAGAGTTGAAAAGATTTGACCAATGGGCTGCAATCCAATAGACAAGAATGTCATATAGAAACCCAAATTTTCCTTGGACTTTAGAATCAAGCAATAATTAGTACACAAATAGCAAGTTGAAGAGCAAGGCATCAAATAAAGATATCCACATCCAAGCTTAGAAACTCCATGATATTCTTAAACATTTCCCATGTATTAGATGACTTCCAAGATGGCATAAGTCACGGGCTCAAAATAATAGCTTCACAATGATCATGTTACAGATGATCTCAAATGGATCTTCAATTTTGTATCAGATGAAAGTTCACTTCACAAGCACCTGGTTTCATGAAAGTTGGCATTGGCCAAGTCCTTTACATAGGGAGTGTTGCATAAATTCTAAATCCAATAGTCTCAGATCAAACCAACAGTCCACAGAAGATGTTTTTTAGGGGTTTTGTTCTTATTATGTACATTAAGGTCAAAAGACGACACAAACAAACAAGTATATACAAACACAAGATATCATAAAATATTGTCCAAGTGGGCAAAGTGAAAATGGAATTAAAGTAAACAACTTGAATGGTATGAATAATGGAAAATGAATAAAGCTTAAAAATAAAGTGCATTAAAAGTAAATGACTTGAAATTAAGTGTTAGTTGTCAATTGATTAGAAGTTAGTATTGCTTTTGCTTTTGTTTTATTTAAGTCATTCTTTGGAGAATAGTCAACCCACTTATCACAAGGATGGATCCTTGAACCAAGACATCTTCCAAAGGAAGGAAAAAAGTCCAAGTTTCCTCACAATACCATGGAAGAGGGGAGACTTACAATCTCACTAACTAGAATGATATTCCTTTTGTGTCAAAATTTAGCGCTATGTTAAGCAATCGTAATTGGACTTATGTAGAAGTCACAACTATTTGAGGTCGGGCAAAAGAATTTTGGTGTTAATGCATGTTAGAGACATAATATAATGGACTATACTCATGAAACATACCACACATAAAAATAATATGCAAAGTGGATGACCTAATCTCATTCATACATACGTTGATTTTGCAATCAACTAGCCTTAGGATATAGAGATATCATAGGTCCAATAATATGAATGAATAAAGAAGGGAAATGAGATAAAGAGGGAGGGGGAATGGATTTAACACAAATTGGTCAAAGGAAGACTTTTATCAAATTAAGATCATTCATTCATTTTGGGAGATGGAATGTACATTCCATCAATCCCCTAAATCCAATGATCTTAACCTAGCAAAGTCAAATCAACCTTTACCCAGGCCCAACAACACAAGTCAAACTCACAAAGTCAATTAAAATGGCTCTACACAACTTATTAGGCATTTAAACAATTAAAAATAATAAAAATATGCATTAAATTAAATTATGGTTGGTGAATTTCCTAAAACCTCATCAAAACACCAAAGAAATGGCCATGAGATTTATCATAGGTTAAACAAGGTCAAAGGACCTTGGAGAAAAATTTGCAGAATTTTTGGAAACTTAAAAGTATGTTTAAACAATTAAAAATATTCAAAAAATTAATTAAAATATTAAAAAAATTAATAATGCTCCAAAAAATATTTTTAATTCAGAAAATGAAAGAGGATTTTATTTATTTTTTTTGGGTGAAACTCTCATATTTTTTGGATCAATATTAAATTTAATATGAGTTAATGAAAATAAAACAAATAAAATTAAAATAAATTAATCATAAAAAACGTGGACCACTTGATCTCCCTCATTAATTGAGGTGGCAAACCAAGTGGTCTAAAACGCGCGTTCCACCAAACACACGAGTCAGCGCACCACACCGATGATATTCAAAGCAACACTCAAGAATATACAATTTGAATGGTATGAGTAATGGCAAATGAATTTAAAGCTTAAAAATTAAAGTGCATAAAAGTAACTGACTTAAAATCAAATGTTAGTTGTTAGTTGATTAGAAGTTAGTATTGCTTTTGCTTTTGTTTTGTTTAATTCATTCTTTAGAGAATACTCAACCCACGTATCACAAGCAAGAATCCTTGAACCAAGACATCTTCTAAAAGAATGAAAAAATGCCAAATTTCCACACAATACCATGAAAGAGGGGATACTTACAAGCTCACTAACTAGAATTCTATGTCTTTTTGTGTCAAAATTTAGCGGTATGTTAAGCAATCGTAATTGGCCTTATGTAGAAGTCACAACATTTTGAGGTTAGGCAATAGAATTTTGGTGTAAATGCATGTTAGAGACATAGTATGATGGCTTATGCTCATGAAACATACCACACACAAAAAGAATATATAAAGTGCGGGACCTAATCTCATCCATACTTATGTTGATTTTGTAATCAACTAGCCTTAGGATATAGAGATATCATAGGTTCATGACATGAATGAATAAAGAAGGGGAATGAGATGAAGAGGGATGGGGAATGGATTTTACACAAATTCGTTAAAGGAAGACTTTTACCAAATTAAGATCATTCATTCATTTTGGGAGATGAAATGTACATTCCATCAATCCCCTAAATCCAATGATCTTAACCTAGCAAAGTCAAATCAACCTTGACCAAGGCCCAACAACATAAGTCAAACTCACAAAGTCAATTAAAATGGCTCTACACATATAATTTGGATTTTAAACAATTAAAAATAATAAAAATATGCATTAAATTAAATTATGGTTGGTCAATTTCCTAAAACCTCATTAAAACACCAAAGAAATGGCCCTGAGATTTATCATAGGTCAAACAAGGTTAAAGGACCTTGGAGAAAAAATTTCAAAACTTTTGGAAACTTAAAAGTATTTTTAAATAATTAAAAATATTCACAAAATCAATTAAATCATGAAAAATATTAATAATGATCCAAAAAATATTTTTAATTCAGAAAATGAAAGAGGATTTTATTTAAATTTTTTTGGTGAAACTCTCATATTTTTTGGATCCATATTAAATTTAATATGAATTAATGAAAAAAAAAATGAAAATCAATTAATCATAAAAAACGTGGACCACTTGATCTCCCTCATTAATTGAGGCGCTAGATCAAGTGGTCTAAAATGCGCGTTCCACCAAACACATGAGTCAGCGTGCCACACCGATGGTATTCAAAAGCAACACTCAAGATTAAAACGCAAAGGCTTGATCATGTGGCTCAAAACCTGTCCAGCACATCGTCAGAGCAAACCACCAGTCATTTTCTCCGATGTCCTTTGCCGGACTGGTTCTCACCATCACAAAAATGAAAAAGAAGGACATGATCTTAAAGAAAAAGTGGCACTGATCATGAATCTGACCTCAATTCAAACTAAAGCTTAGTATATTGAGAGATACATGCAGTTGTAATTTGATGTACATGAACTGAGTTGTTTCGATTTGACCTCAAAGCAACTCAATCTTCTTGCCTACATTGGTAGGACTTCAGACAACCAAGGATCCAAGAGAATTGATGAGAATTATGAGAGAATCCAAGAGAAGAAAAAATCTAGAAAATACCTTCAATGCTGTGTAGAACATGATCTCTCTTGCTTCAATTCGTGTTTGATCTTGCTTAGGAAGCTTGAAAAAGTGTCTTAGGATTGGTACAAAGCTTTGGATCCTGCAGTTTTTTAATCTCCAAATAGTGATATTCAAACTAAATTTTCAAGTGAAAATTCTTAGGTTTTCATTTCAAATGTGAGGGTTTCAAGTGTGGGAGGTGTAACACCCTTCTAAAATACCCCAAATATTTAATTAAAACAACAATGTAAATCAGAGTAAATATGCAATTAAGGGTGTCACACAATCTCTTCACACCATTCACCAAAATTAACTGTCATGCTCTTTTATTATATCAAAACATAAAGCATTGCACAATACGCAGCGGATAGAGAACAACTCAATCATGCAAAACATGTAACACATTACATGTAAAATTATTCAACAAGGTAAAACATCCCGTCCCGATGTTACATCTATCAGAGCATGACCCACTAAGGAGACCACACTAGACTCCAAGCACTAGCTTCTACTCAATCACTGTTCGTTACCTGAAAAATAGTTGTAAGGGTGAGTTCCTCAATCGATGTAATAAGCATTATAAAATATCATGTAATGCTAAGTAATTTAACACATTCATTCACCCTAATCATATCACACATTCAGTAACGGCCACATCAACTCATACTCATAATCATACTCAACATAAACATCAAAACACACGTATAATATTGGAACACATCCATTCATATTATACACAATACATACATTATGCAATGAGACTCCATGCATGCGGTACCGACTATTCGTGAACATATAGTTCAACCTCACCGATCAAATCCAGATACGGCTACCAAGCCCACTAGTCCCACTCATTTGAGACCTAGTGACTCACTCACTAATTCCTCACCATGGGAATTAGCTACCACCCCAAGGGCCATGCTATGCACGCTAATTCACCTAGCATGCAAACATCAACAACAGTCCATAATGACTAACTCACTAATTCCTCACCATGGGAATTAGCTACCACCATAAAGGCCACAATATGCATGCTAAATCACCTAGCACTGCAAAATCATCAACAATAATCCACAATGGACATGCTCACACTCTAAGCCATAAACAGTCCATTCACAATTGCATACATAACATATACATTCACAGCATTATGCATACCATCATACATCATCAACACATGTATCAAAACATCATATCATGTCAAATAATTAATCACAGTATTAGCACACTCTACTAATACCTATACTGCTCAAAACAGCGGGAAACGATCCCTACTATATCATACATCAGCTAAATTACATTACTCAGCTTGAACAACCAAAACTGCACAACAACAGCACAGAAAAATCCCAATTCTGCCCATACGCGTATTGCCTAGTCCCATACGCGTATGGCCCATTTCTCAGCCAATCCCATACGCGTATTGCCTGCCTCATACGCATATGCTACGCGTACCACATCCTCATACGCGTACCAACAGAGACAAAACTACGTTAAAATCATCATCTTCCTCATCCATACGCGTATTGCCTAGTGCCATACGCGTACCAGACCATCTCATACGCGTATCACCTAGTGCCATATGCGTATGACCAGAAACCAATTTCCAGATCTGCTATGGTTTTCTCTGCTACGAGATTCCTCAGATCCAACCTTCCACAGTCCAATTCTTACACAACATTTGTTCGTATTATTTAACACCGATCATACACTTTCAATTTCACAATTTCTAACCTTATTACACCTAATTCCTACGAATTTCCTTCAATTATAATCCAAATTTCGTTCATCCAATATTTCACAAATTTCAGCATACATCATTCTAATCAGAGTCAAATCAATGGTTTATCACTACCCATTACATGTTAACCCATAATACCCATTAAACGACGATAAACCCCCCTTACCTGAGTTAATCCGGTGATCTTTAAGCCTCAAGCTCTTCTCTTCTCCAACCTTCTTCCTCTTGCTCTGCCTCTTTGCCCTTTTCCTCTTTCTGTCGCTTCTCTGGTTTTCACGTAAAAAAACCCTTTTTACCAAATGGAACTCTTTTTCTTATTTCCAACTTATATATATTTTCCAATAATTATTATTCCAATAATAATAATAATTATCCAATACTTCCAATTATTTAATTAAATTAATAAATATAATATTAACTTAAATTAAATAATTATCTTATTTTAATCGGGGTGTTACAACTCTCCCCCACTAAAAGAGTTTTCGTCCTCGAAAACATACCTCAAGCGAATAACTCTGGATAAGACTCCTTCATCTGACTCTCAAGTTCCCAAGTCACATTGCCACCTGCTGGTCCTCCCCAAGCTACCTTTACCAAAGCAATCTCTTTACCCCGCAACTGCTTCAACTCTCGATCCTCGATCCTCATAGGTGATGTTTCAACAGTCAGGTTAACTCTCACCTGTACATCATCTATTTGGACTACATGCGACGGATCAGGGATGTACCTCCTCAACTGGGACACATGAAAAACCTCATGCAAATTCGCAAGTGACGGCGGTAAAGCGATACGATAGGCTACCTCCCCTATCCTCTCCAAAATCTGATAAGGACCAATAAATCGAGGTGTCAACTTCTTCGACTTCAAAGCTCGACCAACCCCAGTTATCGGAGTAACACGAAGAAACACATGATCTCCCTCTTGAAACTCAAGTGACTTCCTCCTCTTGTCGTGATAACTCTTCTGACGACTCTGAGCAATTCTCATCTTCTCCTGAATCATCTTAATCTTTTCCGTAGTTTGTTGAACAATCTCCGGTCCAACCACAGCACTCTCACCGGACTCATACCAACATAAAGGTGTCCGACATCTCCTACCATACAAAGCTTCAAACGGTGCCATACCAATGCTCGAATGAAAACTATTGTTGTAGGTAAACTCAATCAAAGGTAAGTAACAATCCCAAGCACCTCCCTTTTCCAAAACACAAGCCCTCAAAAGATCCTCCAGTGATTGAATCGTCCTCTCAGTCTGACCATCAGTCTGTGGATGATATGCAGAACTCAATCTCAGCTTAGTTCCCAAAGCCTCTGCAAACCTTCCCAGAACTTCGATGTAAATCTAGGATCTCTGTCCGAAACAATACTCGACGGAATACCATGCAAACTTACAATTCTCTCAATATACAACTCGGCTAATCTCTCTAACGGATAATCCATTCTGATCGGAATGAAATGAGCCGATTTCGTCAATCTATCAACAATCACCCAAATAGCTTCAAAATTCTTACTTGTCCTCGGTAAACCAGAAACAAAATCCATACTGATACTATCCCACTTCCACTCTGGAATAGCCAACGGTTGCATTAGCCCAGACGACTTCTGATGCTCAATCTTTGACTTCTGACAAGTCAAACAAGAATAAACAAAACTCGCAATTTCTCTTTTCATTCCCGGCCACCAAAATAACTTTTTCAAATCATGATACATCTTCGTAGCTCCAGGATGAATACTCAAGCCACTACGATGTCCTTCCTCAAGAATACTCTTCTTAAGTTCGGTAACATCCGGAATACACACCCGATTACCAAATTTCAAAACACCATTCTCATCAACTCTGAATTCACCACCTTGACCTTGATTCACTAGAGTCAACTTATCAACCAAAAGCACATCGGATTTCTGACCCTCTCTAATCTCATCCAGAATATTACTCGTTAACTTAAACATTCCCAATTTAACACTATTGTGAGTACTCTCACACACCAAACTCAAGTCTCTAAACTGCTCAATTAAATCCAATTCCTTAACCATTAACATAGACATATGCAATGATTTCCGACTCAATGCATCAGCCACTACGTTTGCTTTACCCGGATGGTAATTCAAACCAAAGTCATAATCTTTCATAAACTCTAACCATCTCCTCTGTCTCATATTCAGCTCTTTCTGGTCAAACAAATACTTTAAACTTTTATGGTCACTGAAAACCTCAAATCTTGACCCGTACAAGTAATGCCTCCATAACTTCAGAACAAATACCACAGCTGCCAACTCTAAATCGTGTGTCGGATAGTTCCTCTCATGAACCTTCAGTTGTCTCGAAGCATAAGCTACAACCTGCTTATTCTGCATCAAAACACCACCCAAACCCAACAATGAAGCATCACAGTAAACCTCAAACGGTTCCGATGGACTTGGTAATATCAGAATAGGAGCAGTAGTTAACCTTCTCTTTAACTCTTGGAACCCTTCTTCACATTTTGAGTCCCAAACAAACGCTTGCCCCTTTCTAGTCAACATCGTCAACGGTAACGCCAACTTAGAAAATCCCTCAATGAATTTCCTATAATAACCTGCAAGTCCAAGAAAACTCCTTATCTCAGAAACTGACTTCGGAGCTTCCCACTTAGATACCGCTTCTATCTTAGAAGGATCAACAGCAACACCATCTCTTGAAATCACATGGCCAAGAAAACTAACCTCTTCTAACCAAAATTCACACTTGGATAGTTTAGCAAATAACTTCTTTTCTCGTAGAACTCCTAAAACCACTCTCAAATGTTCAGCATGCTCTTCTTCAGATTTCGAATACACCAAAATATCGTCAATAAACACCACAACAAACTTGTCTAGGTACGGATGGAAAATCCTATTCATATACTCCATAAATACTCCAGGCGCATTAGTCACACCAAAAGGCATTACAGAATACTCATAATGTCCATACCTTGTTCTGAAAGCAGTCTTCTGAATATCCTCAGTTTTCACACGTATCTGATGATAACCCGATCTCAAATCTATTTTGCTGAACACACTCGCACCAACCAACTGATCCATCAAATCATCAATCCTCGGCAAAGGATACCGATTCTTGATCGTCACTTTATTCAGTTGCCTGTAGTCCACACACAACCTCATAGTACCTTCTTTCTTCTTAACCAATAACACTGGTGCACCCCACGGTGACACACTCGGACGAATAAATTTCTTATCCAACAGATCTTCCAACTGACTCTTCAATTCAGTTAACTCAACAGCAGACATACGGTACGGAGCCATCGATATCGGCCTAGTACCAGGTACCAAATCAATCGAGAACTCAACTTCACGCTCTGGCGGTAATTCATTCACTTCTTCAGGAAACACATCAGGAAAATCACACACCACGGCTAGATCGCAAATCACCAGTTTATCTTTAGCCTCCAAAGTCGCTAACAGCATAAACAACTCTGCCCCATCTGCTACTGCCTCATTCACCTGCCTTGCTGATAGAAACAAATCCTTTCCTTCCTCAATCTCAGGAAAGATCACAGTCTTATTAAAACAGTTGATATAAACTCGGTTAGACACCAACCAGTTCATACCCAGAATAACATCAATCTGCACTAGTGGAAGACACACTAGGTCCATCCCAAAGTCTCTACCAAAAATACTCAAAGGACAATTTAAACAAACTGAAGTAGTAGTCACTGAACCCTTCGCAGGAGTATCAATCACCATACTTCCATGCATCTCAGATATCTCTAATTTAAGTTTCACAGCACAATCCAAAGATATAAAGGAATGAGTCGCACCTGTGTCAATAATAGCTACAAGAGGAAAGCCATTAATATAACACGTACCTCAGATCAAACGATCATCTGCAGAAGTCTCAGAACCCGATAAAGCAAAGACCTTGCCTCCCGACTGGTTCTCTCTCTTCGGCTTAAGACACTGTGGACTGATATGACCCACTTCTCCACAGTTGAAACAAGTCACAGTCTTCAACCGGCACTCTGCAGCCAAGTGACCACCTTTTCCACACTTAAAACACTTCTTCTCATTACTGGTACACTCATGGATACGATGTCCAGCCTGACCACATCTGTAACACTTAGCAGGGGCACTGGAGTCTCCCCCACTAGGCCTCTTCATCCCACTCTGTCTCTGGAAACCTTTGCCAGCTGCATACGGTTTCCCACGATCATTCTGATTCTTGCATTTCCTATCAACCCTTTGCTGATAGCTCTCCGCTCTGGCCTTGGTATCCTGTTCAATAATCCTGCAACAGTCCACCAGGTCAGAAAACACTCTAATCCGCTGATACCCAATAGCCTGCTTGATCTCGGGATGTAACCCGTTCTCAAACTTCACACATTTTGAAAATTCCCCAGTAGCCTCATTATAGGGAGTGTAATACTTTAACAGCTCTGTGAACTTAGCAGCATACTCAGTAACAGACCGGTTGCCCTGCTTCAATTCTAAGAACTCTATCTCTTTCTTTCCTCTGACATCCTCTGGAAAGTACTTCCTCAGGAATCGCTCTCTGAACACCGCCCAAGTGATCTCAGCATTCCCAGCAGCTTCCAACACAGTGCGGGTAGCAACCCACCAATCATCTGCTTCTTCTGACAGCATATGCGTACCGAACCTGACCTTCTGGTTATCGGCACACTCAGTCACTCGGAAGATCCTCTCGATCTCCTTCAACCACTTCTGAGCACCATCTGGATCGTATGCTCCCTTGAACATTGGAGGATTGTTCTTCTGGAACTCACTCAGTTGACGAGCAGCTCCCATTCCCACAACATTCGGATTTCCTCCAAGTACTCCAGCTAGCATACCCAGAGCCTCAGCAATCGTAGCATCGTCTCTACCTCTTCTAGCCATCTCTATTCTGAAAACTCAACAAGCTAAAACAATAAGCACTGATAGGGTTACACAACACCTATCCTGTACAGGGGAAACAGAATAATTATGACTCGACTCGACCGACTATGCTCTGATACCACTAATGTAACACCCTTCTAAAATACCCCAAATATTTAATTAAAACAACAATGTAAATCAGAGTAAATATGCAATTAAGGGTGTCACACAATCTCTTCACACCATTCACCAAAATTAACTGTCATGCTTGTTTATTATATCAAAACATAAAGCATTGCACAATACGCAGCGGATAGAGAACAACTCAATCATGCAAAACATGTAACACATTACATGTAAAATTATTCAACAAGGTAAAACATCCCGTCCCGATGTTACATCTATCAGAGCATGACCCATTAAGGAGACCACACTAGACTCCAAGCACTAGCTTCTACTCAATCACTGTTCGTTACCTGAAAAATAGTTGTAAGGGTGAGTTCCTCAATCGATGTAATAAGCATTATAAAATATCATGTAATGCTAAGTAATTTAACACATTCATTCACCCTAATCATATCACACATTCAGTAACGGCCACATCAACTCATACTCATAATCATACTCAACATAAACATCAAAACACACGTATAATATTGGAACACATCCATTCATATTATACATAATACATACATTATGCAATGAGACTCCATGCATGCGGTACCGACTATTCGTGAACATATAGTTCAACCTCACCGATCAAATCCAGATACGGCTACCAAGCCCACTAGTCCCACTCATTTGAGACCTAGTGACTCACTCACTAATTCCTCACCATGGGAATTAGCTACCACCCCAAGGGCCATGCTATGCACGCTAATTCACCTAGCATGCAAACATCAACAACAGTCCATAATGACTAACTCACTAATTCCTCACCATGGGAATTAGCTACCACCATAAAGGCCACAATATGCATGCTAAATCACCTAGCACTGCAAAATCATCAACAATAATCCACAATGGACATATGCTCACACTCTAAGCCATGAACAGTCCATTCACAATTGCATACATAACATATACATTCACAGCATTATGCATACCATCATACATCATCAACACATGTATCAAAACATCATATCATGTCAAATAATTAATCACAGTATTAGCACACTCTACTAATACCTATACTGCTCAAAACAGCGGGAAACGATCCCTACTATATCATACATCAGCTAAATTACATTACTCAGCTTGAACAACCAAAACTGCACAACAACAGCACAGAAAAATCCCAATTCTGCCCATACGCGTATTGCCTAGTCCCATACGCGTATGGCCCATTTCTCAGCCAATCCCATACGCGTATTGCCTGCCTCATACGCATATGCTACGCGTACCACATCCTCATACGCGTACCAACAGAGACAAAACTACGTTAAAATCATCATCTTCCTCATCCATACGCGTATTGCCTAGTGCCATACGCGTACCAGACCATCTCATACGCGTATCACCTAGTGCCATATGCGTATGACCAGAAACCAATTTCCAGATCTTCTATGGTTTTCTCTGCTACGAGATTCCTCAGATCCAACCTTCCACAGTCCAATTCTTACACAACATTTGTTCATATTATTTAACACCGATCATACACTTTCAATTTCACAATTTCTAACCTTATTACACCTAATTCCTACGAATTTCCTTCAATTATAATCCAAATTTCGTTCATCCAATATTTCACAAATTTCAGCATACATCATTCTAATCAGAGTCAAATCAATGGTTTATCACTACCCATTACATGTTAACCCATAATACCCATTAAACGACGATAAACCCCCCTTACCTGAGTTAATCCGGTGATCTTTAAGCCTCAAGCTCTTCTCTTCTCCAACCTTCTTCCTCTTGCTCTGCCTCTTTGCCCTTTTCCTCTTTCTGTCGCTTCTCTGGTTTTCACGTAAAAAAACCCTTTTTACCAAATGGAACTCTTTTTCTTATTTCCAACTTATATATATTTTCCAATAATTATTATTCCAATAATAATAATAATTATCCAATACTTCCAATTATTTAATTAAATTAATAAATATAATATTAACTTAAATTAAATAATTATCTTATTTTAATCGGGGTGTTACAGGAGGCAAAGCTGGCGCGCAAGGGTCCTTCAATCTGATGCACGGGCCTGTTATTTATAGCAATTCCAAGTGTAATTTGCACCTTTCAAAGTTGTTTCTAAATTTTGAAAATGAGTGATGCATGCTTGCATGGGCGTGTACAGGCCCATGAAGCTACTCAATTAATTCCATATGTAAGTAAAATTGAGTCTGAAAGTGGATTGTGATGCAAGGCAAAAGTGTGTAGATGTTTGAAGATTGATCCTTGCCAAATGATGCAGCCCTGTTCAGACCATGCGCAGACCCCTCAAACCTTGTCCAAAATGAATGAATTTGGACTCTTTGGAAAGGTTAGATCAAGGGGAATAACTCTTATGTCGAAAATGTTTCCATTTGAAGCTTGTATCATGATGAATTTTGAGGTGTAAGTTTGGAAACTTCAACATGTCAAAAAAACTTCTAAGTGTCAAGCCATATGTTCAATTATTCCACCTTGGCTAACTTTTTATGTGAGCTTCAAATGAGAAAAGTGTCTTTATAAAAGTGGTAGCTATTTCAAAAGCCTTCAAAATGGTCATAAATTAGACCTCATTTGGATTTGTTATGAATGAGTTATGCATTTTTGAAGTTGAGGAAAATCACTTGTTCAATGGTATTGGTCCAAAATGCCCTACTACGATCCTCATATCACATGCTCATAAAAGTTGAATTAGATATTCATACAAATAGAAAAGTTGAAGTAGAAACCTTGAATTTGATTTTTCAATTTTGAAATCTTTCATCTCATAAAAATTGAGCAAGTTATGGCCTTGGGAAGTTGACCTCCAAATTAGGGTTTAGACAAAATGACCTATAAGCTTTCAACATAAAATGACTTTCCAAGCAAAAATAGCTCTAGAACTCAACATGAAAGTTGTTTGGAATGTCATTTAGATGAAAATTGTAGGAGATGTGGTCTAGGGGAACCCAATTTTGATCAAATGAATTCCTCTGGTCAACCACCATTAATCAACTTGCTAGCTTGCAATCCTCTTGACTTTTGAGACTAGTGGAGGGTCATATATGCATAAGATGATGAAATTTGAAGTGTACCTTGAAATATTTGATCAATTGGCGAAGAAGCTTACTGAAGAAGTTACACAAGATACCCAGATGAACTAGGGTTTCCAAGGCAAACCAATTCCAAACTCTTGAAGAATTCTTGATCAAACTAACATGTAGAGATCAGGGGGACTCATATATGATGTCTATAGCCATTGTGGATCATTCCTTGGTTGATCTCTTAACAATGAGGATATTAAACCATAGATGTGAACTTGATAGATCAAAGGTGATCAAGTGTCGTACCTACAAAGAGTTAGACAAATGCAAAGACATATTTTTGGTATTTTGGTTAGTAAAATGATAAAATACAAAGTATGATACAATCACATGGTGCTTGGTGATCTCTCCCAATACAACCCCAATGAATGATGGGTAAGGAAGATGCCAAGGTGTGATCTCAATGCCAATGCATATGATGAGATAACATGAGGGATTTTAGGGTCAAAATTGGGGTCTTACAATTATTTTCTTACCCAGTAACCAGTAATCGATAATGTATCTCCTTTTACTCATGTGTTGAAGTTTTTCTTACCCAATTGAGTTTGGTTTCATATTTCTTCGTGAAATCGAATTACCCTTTTTCGACGAGTATGTCAACTTTGTTCTGATTCACGCATTTCCCCTGCTGTTGTTTCTTGCTGGATTGGAGTTATCCCAATATATGCAGATTTCCTTTTCCTCCCCAACGAGTCTTTCCATTGATTAATTGTCATGGAAATCCCCTAGTGTCTCCCAGCAATTTTTCAAGTCGTAGCCTGACCTATGCACATCTTTTATTTCCTAGAGTCTCTGTCTCCTCAGTGAGTTTTCCTTACGAAATGCATTATGCTCCTGTGGAATTTCAGTCTCTCCGTATTCTTTTTCCTTTGTGGAAATATATTCCCCACAAAGCTTTTTTTTTAACATTCATACCATATGCATCATGAAGTCTCTTAGGGACCAAAATTTGTTTTTTGATATTGTTATTTAAGTCCATTCTACTGAGTTGATACAAATATTTTAACCGTCACATCCTTAGTTAGAATGTCCTTAAATAGGGGCAGATGTAAGGCCCCAATTTTGACACTAAGATCCCTCATTCTATCTTATCAATTGAATCGGGTTTGGGATCATACCTTGGCATCCTCTGTTGGTTCTTGTGTTGGCAGCAATTTTGGTAAAACCTAGAGTGTTCACAAGATGTCACATGTGTTGTCTTAACATAAGATATCATGTACCTGCTGGATGTTTAAAATGTAATTATGCAGGATTTTTTCAGGATGTTAGACCCGATGTCATGACATTTGTATACAGAACATTAAGTCTGAATGTTATGTATTATGTGATTGCGTTTTTAATGCAAATCTATGTTTGATTGATGAGATGATTGAACATGCTATCAATCAGTAATTACAACGAAATTGACTTTTTTTCCAAAGAGATCTAATCAACTGTCATGAAAAGATTTAAATGGAAAATAGTTTTAGGGTTTTATGATGTCCAAGCCCAGCCAAATGCTTCTATAAAAAGGACCTGGAAAACGTGATTTGATACACAAGAAATAACGAACGAAATATTGAGAGAGAATAAGGGTTTTAGTCTTGTGTGGTTGTGTGAATTGTAAGCCATTCAATTCATCCATAGATGATTGAATTGGTATGATTTTTGAGTTGTAATTTTTCACTCTAAGCTTTTAAGCATGAGTGTGTGTCTACTTGATTGAAGCTGCTAAGTAAGATCAAGTGTGTGTCTTTAAAGAGTATCTTTTTTTCATTGTAATTCTTGTTTATATCACTGGTGTGATTGAGGGGGAGTGAGTGGGATCTCATATCTAAGAGTTCTTAGGTAGAAGTCACATAGGAAGAGATTAGGTGAAAAAGACTGTAACTTGTGTTGTTTACTGAGAGTCTTTGAACTGATTCTATTTTAGTGGATTTCCTTCCTGGCTTGGTAGCCCCCAGACGTAGGTGAGTTTGCACCGAACTGGATTAAGAATTGCTTGTGTCTCTTGTATTATTGTTCTTTATCTTTTATCCTGTTTGTATTGTTCAGATATTAGTGTCATGACATTACCTTCGACATCTCATATCTTATACCAGAATTTCAATTGGTATCAGAGCAGGCATCCTACTCTGGTTCTGGGTGAGATCTAGGGAGGATACTTTCTGTTTCTATGGAGAGAGATGGAGGATCTGTTCACAGGCCACCTATTTTGGATGGGTCCAACTATGACTACTAGAAATCTCGAATGGTAGCCTTCCTAAAATATCTGGATAATAAGGCTTGGAAGGTTGTGTTAACAGGCTGGGATTATCCAGTAGTTATTAAGGAAGGAGAAGCTACAACTAATAAGAAGCCTGAAGAACAATGGACCAAGGAGGAGTATGATCTAGACCTTGGAAATTCTAAAGCATTGAATGCTATATTCAATGGAGTAGACAAGAATATCTTCAGATTGGTAAACAATTGTGAGGTGGCTAAAGATGCTTGGGACATTCTCAAAACCACTCATGAAGGCACCTCTAGAGTGAAGATGTCTAGACTGCAGCTGCTCACTACAAAGTTTGAAAATTTAAGGATGAAAGAAGATGAAAATATTCATGAATTTCATATGAATATACTTGAAATTGCTAATGCCTCAGGAGCCCTGGGAGAGAAGATGTCAGATGAAAAACTAGTAAGGAAAATACTCAGGTCACTCCCTAAGAGATTTGCTATGAAGGTGACAACCATAGAAGAGTCTCAAGACATCTCCAATATGAGAGTTGATGAGCTAATTGGATCCCTCCAAACATTTGAGATGGGAATGTGTGATGGATCTGAAAAGAAAGCCAAAAGCATAGCCTTCATGTCAAACATTGAGGAGGAAGAGGACGAAGGTGGTCAAGATATTGATGAAGATCTGGCAAATGATGTAGCAATGCTGGGAAGACAGTTCAACAGACTTCTGAAAAAGATGGATGTAAGATCTAAGGCTAATGTCAAGAATATCTCATTTGACATCAGTAAACCCAACAATGCTGGAAGGAGAACAAGGTTAGATGAAAAGCCCAAAGAGGGAAAAGGAGTTCAGTGCCATGAATGTGATGGGTTTGGACACATTAGAATTTAATGTGGAACCTACCTCAAGAAACAGAAGAGGAGTCTTGCTGCCACTTGGTCTAATGAAAGTGAAACAAAAGAGTCTGCCAATCTTGTGACTGCCTTGACTAGAAGATGGGGTTCTGATGAAGACTCAAGTGATGATGAAGTAACCTTTGAAGAGTTGGTCACTACCTACAGAAAGTTGTGTCACAGAAGTGCAGAAGTGTGTTAACAAGTTGAAAGCCAGAAGAAAGTGATAACACAGTTGGAGAATGAGAAGGAAGAACATGTGGAAACCATCTCCAACTTAAAGACTGAAGTTGTATTCTTGATTTCTAAATTGGATGAGATGACCAAGTATGTAAGAATGCTAAACAATGGATCTGACACCTTAGAGAAAATTCTTCAGACTGGAAAAATAACAGGAGACAAGTCTGGCATTGGGTTCAATGAATCTAAACCTGAGTGCAGCCACTCTGGTAGAAAACCAAAGTCCAAACCTAAGTGTAGTCACACTGGGAGAAAACCATAGATGTCACATCATATGTCACAACATCATAAAGGAAGATAACAGAAAGGGAAACCTCAAAGATGGAGATGCCATTACTTTGGAAAATTTGGCCACATAAAACCATTTTGCTATAAGTTGTATGGCTATCCTAGTCCTGCCCATTATCAACCTAGACCCAAACATCACATACCTGTCAACAAAAAGGAATGGGTTCCTAGGACTGATGTTACAAGTCTGATAGCTCATACTTCCTGTAGAGTTTCAGCCAAAGAAGATTGGTATTTTGACAGTGGGTGCTCCACACACATGATTGGAAACAAAAACCTGCTAACTGGCCTTCATCCTCATGCCACCAACTATGTAACCTTTGGTGATAGAGCAAAGGGTGAAATCAAGGGGATTGGTAAGCTTGACTGCCCTGGAGTTCCTGACCTTGACAATGTCCTACTTGTTAAGGGATTGACTACAAATTTAATAACCATCAGTCAACTGTGTGACCAAGGTCTAAATGTTAACTTCACTAAAACTGAATGTCTGATTACTAACAAAGAAAGTGAAGTGATCATGAAAGGAGTCAGGTCTAAAGAAAACTGTTACATGTGGAGTTCTCAAGAAACTAGTTATTCTTCAATGTGTACTTTAGCCAAAGAAGAATAAGTGAAGATATGGCATCAAAGATTGGGCCATCTGCATCTCAAAGGTATGAAGAGGATTATATCTATTGAAATTGTTAGAGGAATTCCCAACTTGAAGATTGATGAAGGAAAAGTCTGTGGGGAATGTCAAATTGGAAAACAGACAAGGATGTCACACCAGAAGCTCAGACATGACACCACCTCCAAAGTGTTGGAACTTCTCCATATGTATTTGATGGGACCCATGCAGGTGGAAAGCCTTGGTGGGAAGAAGAATGCGTATGTAGTGGTGGATGACTTCTCCAGATACACCTGAATCAATTTTATAAGAGAAAAATCTGAGGTGTTTGAAGTCTTCAAATATCTTTGTCTCAAACTTCAAAGAGAAAAGGAAAGTCAAGTTATCAAAATTAGAAGTGATCATGGGAAGGAATTTAAGAACAACAAATTTGCTGAATTCTGTTCTTCAGAAGGAATTCATCATGAGTTCTCATCTCCCATTACTCCTCAGCAAAATGGTGTCGTGGAAAGGAAAAATATAACCCTTCAAGAATCATTCGAAGCTATGATTCATGCTAAGAAATTTCCCTACTACTTCTGGGCTGAAGCTATGAACACAGCCTGCTATGCACACAACAGAGTAACCTTGAAGAAAGGGACTCCTACTATCTTATATGAAGTTTGGAAAGGGAGAAGACCTACAGTCAAATACTTCCATGTGTTTGGGAGTAAATGCTATATCTTGACTGATCGTGAGCAAAGAAAGAAGATGGATCCCGAAAGTGATGAAGGAATATTTCTGGGCTACTCAACAAACAGCAGAGCATATAGAGTCTTTAATTCTAGAACAAAAGTAATGATGGAATCTATCAATGTTGTGGTTGATGATCAACAGACGGATGTCACAGACGATGTTGAGACATCTCTGAATGATCCCCCAGCTGATTTCTCAGACAAAAATAATGAGAGTAAACCCCCTCAAGCTAAACCTGAAGATGACAAAATCAACAAGGGACCCTCCATCAGAATTCAGAAGGATCATCCCAAAGATCTCATTATAGGAGATCCAAATAAAGGGGTCACAACTAGATCAAGGGAAGTGATCTCACATGGCTGCTTTGTGTCCAAGATTGAGCCTAGGAATGTCAAGAAGTCCTTGATTGATGAGTTATGGATCAATGCCATGCAGGAGGAGTTAGGTCAATTCAAGAGGAATGAAGTATGGTAATTGGTTCCTAGACCTGAAGGAATAAATGTCATAGATACGAAGTGGCTATATAAGAATAAATTTGATGAACAAGGGGTGGTTACTAAAAATAAAGCAAGATTAGTAGCACTAGGATATACTAAAGTTGAAGGAGTGGATTTTGATGAAACATTTGCTCTTGTAGCTCTCCTTGAGTCCACTAGACTATTGCTTGGAGTGACATGTATTTTGAAATTCAAACTGTTCCAAATGGATGTAAAAAGTTCCTTCTCGAATGGCTACTTAAATAAGGAAGTATATGTTGAACAACCTAAAGGATTCACAGATCCAAATCTTCCAAAGCATGTGTACAGATTGAAGAAAGCCCTTTATGGTTTGAAGCAAGCTCCTAGGGCTTGGTATGAGAGACTCATAGTGTTCCTCACTAACAATGGCTACAGGAAAGGAGGTATTGACAAGACCCTATTTGTGAAAAATGAAGGAGGAAAGCTCATGGTGGCTCAAATATATGTGGATGATATTGTGTTTGTTGGAATGTCAGATCAGATGGTAGAACATTTTGTTAGACAAATGCAGTATGAGTTTGAGATGAGCCTTGTTGGACAGCTGACCTATTTTCTTGGGCTACAAGTCAAGCAGATGGAAGATTCTATCTTTTTATCTCAAAGCAAATATGCCAAGAACATTGTTAAGAAGTTTCACATGGAGAATGCAAGTCATAAAAGAACACTTTCTCCTACATATTTGAAAGTCTGCAAAGATGAAAATGGTGTTAGTGTAGATCAAAGTCTATACAGAAGCATGATAGGAAGTCTGCTATATGTCACAACAAGTAGACCTGACATTGCATTTGCTGTAGGAGTTTGTGCTAGATATCAAGCTGAACCAAAAGTCAGTCATATAAACCAAGTAAAGAGAATACTGAAATATGTCAATGGCACCAGTGACTATGGGATGTTATATACTCATGGATCTGGATCTATGCTGACTGGTTATTGTGATGTTGACTGGGCTGGAAGGGCTCATGATAGGAAAAGCACATCAGGTGGATGTTTCTTCTTGGGGAACTGTGACGGTGTATTCGTCGCTATATGATTTATCGATTAAACCATAAGCTAAGCATACAAATGAAATTTCGAGTCGCCACCGCACTTTTATTTATCCAAAGGACTGGCTAAAAAGCGAACAAAAGCCTAAGAAGTTTTACACGTAGAAAACTAATAAAAAGATCAGAGATTCTGGGTAAGGGGTAAATTAAGCAATGGGAAGGTGTTAGGCACCCACTACGTCCTAGGTACTCCTAGGGAGCCCTTTTTCACACTTGTTGTAAAAGATTGTTATTTGTTATGACATAAATATTGTGCAAACATGATTGGGATGGTGAGAAAAGAATATACAATTTTTATTGGGTTTGAACGGATGAACCCGCTGCCTACGTACCTTCCATCAAAGGTAAGGATCAAAACGCCGTAGTTCGGCTAAAAGATTTCCAAAAGTTGGTGGATTCAATTTTAAACACAAGCACTGAGGCTTTTCATTATCAATGGGAGAAAACTCGACCAAGAACAACATCCACCATGTGAGGATAGCTTCGACGCACTAGAGGGGTTAACCCTGTTTTCAGTACGGAAGTCTTACTGTCGACTCACTAAGGATAGGCAAGATTTACATCAACCACAATGATAATTGAAACCTATGGCTAATGCATGAAAATATTAATGGACAAAGCCAAAACAAGTGAGTGAGTGAAGTTAATTGATTGTGATTATGAAAATGAAGTCAAAGTATGATTAAGATTGATTCAGAGAAGTATTATGAAATGAAGTTTTTTTAAAAAAAGTCAAGGACTTGAGTCCAGGTTTTTAGTTTGAAAACATGAAGATGTTTGCACAACACTTATGTCAAGTTTGAAAGGTAATGTGTGAAAAGGTTTAGGACATAATGAATGATGAATGGATGAGGATGGATTGTAAAACTTCTTAGAAGGTTCACTTCTTAAAATCATATAGCAGATGATTCAAGTGTGTCCTTTGGAATAGCAATGAATAATAACAAACAAACAAAGCAAAAGAAAAGCGGATATCGGATGCCAATCACTGGTCTTATACCAATCTCCTAAAACAAAATGGATGTCAGAAGCCACTCAATGGTCTTACACTAATCTCCTCAAACAAAGAAATAAAAGGAGGATACCGGATACCAATAGATGGATTTACACCAGTCTCCTAAAACAGAACAGGATATCAGAAGCCACTCAATGGTCTTACACTAATCTCCACGGAAGAAACAGATAAAACAGATAAAACATACAAACAGATAAAACAAACTATGATCACAGGAAAGCAGATGCCAACTTACAGGGACTTATAACTGCAACCTCACATACAAATCAAACAGAACAAATTATGATCACAGGACAACAGATGCCAACTTACAGGGACTTATAACTGTATCCTCACATACAAACAGATGAAACAAAAGATATGAGTGACCAATGAGGTCTTACACTCTATCCTTCCATATCATAGGAGCAAATGCCAAAGCAATGGACTTACAATTGTCCTCAATGGGTAAGCAACAATGATAGCATCACAAAAGCAAATGAGATGATCATGCATTAATGGCAATTGATGATGATGATAAATGCATAACATACAGGCAAACAAGTGCACATGAAGCAATCAATCAATCAATGAATCAAACAGCACACTCTATAGCCAAACAAGGGGGCTCACACAAGAGGGTTAAGGCACTGAGGCCAACTGGAATAGGGTAAAAAGTTGCTCTTAACCTTGCCATTGAGAGGCTAAGGTGAAGCAGATGAAAGGAGATGAGGGGTGCGCCTCATTACTTCTATCCCTGATCAGGGAGAGCATATCAGAAAGTGTGGGAGCTCAGAAAGATGGAGCTCTTTCCACATTATTGACTCGATTAGATCTTGGGTTTTTATCTCAATGCTACAACCATGTGATGGGAGCAAGGAGAGGACTCACTGAATAGTGGGGGATAGATTGCTTATCCCTACCTTCCACCAATTGCCTTACTTGAAGGACTTTTCCTGCTTGGGACAATTTTAAACACACACAGGCATTGCCTCTTAAGGAGGACTTCAGACAGTTTGCCCGGTCAAATAACAGACCGGGTCTCCAGACTACATGAAGAAGAAGTAATTATACCTCAAAAGCAAATGCTAAATAGCAAAGCAAGCAACTAAAGCAACTAAAGTGTACCTGAAAAAGTCAAACTTATTAGTAAACAAGTCAACAGTTCAAAACAAAAGGAATGGATAAACAACAGTCAACCACAGAGGGACCAATGTGCCAAGCACAAGACTCAACTATATGAGTCACACCTATAAAACAAGGGTTAGCACATGATATATATAATCCAACTCAATCAAATTTGAATGATCTTTGAGGCATTGGTGCTTAACCTGAAACATTAACTCAATTGTAAGCTCAGAAGACCACTAGGACTAGCCTAGGGTCAAAGATGAAAGAAAAGGACAAAACAGCAAAGAGAAGTCAACCCAATTCATGTTCAAACATTTAAGAAGCTATCTCAATTGGATTCACAATCAAATCATGCATCATTGTCATTTTATAGACCAAAGAAGTCAAAACATGGCAAAAGGAAGCATACAAAAGGTCAACAGCAAGACCAAGCTCAAAAGCAAGCATAAACAGCTCCAAAAATCATGAAATAATTCATACTCAATCACAATCCATATAATAGCATGCATATTAAATTTCAGCTCAATTGGATCATGGGAAGATAGTCAAATAAAATCAGGAAGTCAAACCATTTTCAAGTATGTACAATGAAGGTCAACAAACATGGGTCAACTTCAAAAAATCATATCAAATTGAAAACAGATGAGAAATGGATGGGTTCAACACCAATGCAAAGCTCAAGATGTCTAGTATTTATATATGAAATTTCATGATCATACAATATGGTATGAGAATTTCCCAAAGGATTTGGCATCATGTATCACATAAAGTCCACAATTGACTAGGCAGGGAAGAAAATTCTCAAATAAATTGGAAACAGCATGGTTAATTCCAAGAAAATTCATACACCAACTAGACATGTAAGGGAGGGATCATGAAAAATTTGGGGTCAATTGGATGCAAGGAAACATGTCAAACAAAATTGGGAAAATGCACATTCATGGTGGGACACCAAATGTAACCTCTAACTTCCAAAAATCAAAGCTCTCAATCCACATATGATAAATGCACAAACTTTATATGGAAACAAAGGTGAATGAGTCTAGTTTATCCACAAAAAATTTCAAGATCATTGGATACAACATGATCATTTCATAAAAGGATTGGCAAAAGGTACCAAATAATGACACATGAACAAAACCCTAAAGCCAATAAAAATCCAGCCAATCAAAAATTCAGCAAAAATCATGATTAAATAATAGACATTCATGTGAAGATAATGGAAAAAACCTCATGATTTTTGGAGTTGAAATGAATTAAAAATGGATTTTGGAAGATTGATGAATATTTGAAGCAAACATGAACAAATAAGATGAAGGAATGGTCAAACAAGGGTCAACGGTGGCATTTTTGTAATTCAGCGCTTCATTAATCAAAACACTGCGTTTTGAGCGCGCAGAGGAAATGTTCTCATTGGCTGTTGCCAATGGAACAGTAAACTGGCCAATGGAGCTTCGAATTTCTGGGTTCAAAAACCCTAGGGTTTTAGCAACAACCATTCATCAAGTTCATGTTCATGGTTCATCAACATCAAATAAATTTCGAGCAGAAACACACAATGGCATGGCATTAGTACTTATGTAGCATCATAACACCAACAAACAGGACACGATTCATGTGGATTTCTGGACAGGACAAGGGGTTAAAACAGCAGAGTATCATCATCATCATGCAAAATCATCAAGAACAAACATGCCTAGAAAATGAAACTACACCCACCAACATGACAAACAAACATCACTCATGCATATTCTAACAGCCATAATCATCAAATCGAGCTAAAGCAAAAGAATCATACAAAAACAACTTTGCACATGACACTTTAACATCAGATTTCTTCCACATAACTCAACCATTTAACATGATTCTAGGTTCATAACACTCAGCAATGTAAGGACTACACATGGCATAGCAAAAATTTGAGAAAAGAGTTGGTCGAAATCTTACTTGTTTTTGAAGAAAAATGAGATGCAGTGGTTGTTTGATGCTATTGTGCTGAAACAGATGCAGGTTGTGGTTTGTATTGATGAGTACTCGAAGAAACCTAGCTCAATGATGCTTGAAAATGCTCAGATCGAGTTTTGCCATTGTTGTGTCCACGAAGAAAACAGTTGATATGCTGCAATACAGTTGAGTTTTGGTGCTCAAAAACACTTCCAAATGATGTCCAAGTGAAGGAACAATGAAGGTTGTTCGAGGGTTTTTGAATGTTTGAGCAGAAAATTCACTTTTGGTAAAATGCAAATTGAGAGAGAAAAGAGAATTTGGTCGTGTATGGCTGCAGCTAGGGTTCTGAATGAGCAGAAAAATGAACTTATGTAGTCTGTTTAACATTGGTTTAAGGCATGCTAATCTTGGTTAGTTCAAATGGAGCTAAATGCAAAACTTGCTAATTTACACATATGGAAATGGAGGGTGTATGCTTGCACGGTTTGGGCTTGGTACAGGCTGCACATGACCAAGTTATTTGCTGTTTGAAGTCTGCACATGAAATGCTACACCTTGTTTTACTTATTTCAAACCATTTGCAAGAATTGCCAAGTTTGCAACTTTGGACAAAATGGTAGCATGGTAGTGGTATGTGCATGAGTTAGGGCTTGGAACAAGTTTCAAATGTCATTCTAAACATTTCCCAATTGGCCAAAGTGAGAAAAAATCAATGAATCAAAAAGTCAACTTTGAGTCAAACTTGAAATGAATAAAGTCAAGGCCAAAAATGCCATTTTGATTGGCAAGGTTTTGGAGGATGAAATTTATATTTTTGGAAAGAGGAGGAAAAATGTGGTTTGTAGGAAAAAACCCCACCAAATTTGGCCTTATGGTTCAAGAGATATGGCTTGTTGAAGTTCACAAATATTTGAAATTGAATTGATCATATCTTGACAACCACACATGGGATTTGAGAGTTCTTGGACTTTTTGAAAATGGGAGAACAAGATCTTCAACTTTCATGTTGGGCAAAAATTCATTTGAAGCTTGTATCATGATGTAAGTTGAGGATCAAGAAGTTTCCATTTTTGGCAGTTGAAATTACAGGTCCACTTTCTATTTTGGGAAATTTTCTGTTTGACTTGATTTTCTTCCATGATGAGGTTTGGCATGATATATGAGGCTTATATGAGCATGAATGAGCTCCTTCAAATCAATTCCATCCATCAAATCACTGATTAAATCCACTGTTGACCAAGTTTGACTTTTCTAGGGTTTTGGATGACTGGATCACTTCTGATGAATTCCAAACCCTAATTCTTTGAGAACTTGACTTCAAATGATGTCCCAAGATAAATGAACTCTTGATTATTGATCATGGTGCCCAAATTCCACAAGAATGGCCACCATCCATTGCTTTGATTGACTTCTGACTGACTTTGACCTAATTGCTGATAATTGCTTCAACTGCAAGCAACAAGGTTAGACTGACAATATTTTTGTACTTTGGAATGATAAACATATGAAAAGCAAAGATATACAAATGCAAGGTATGCTTGGTGATCAAGAAACAACTCACAAGGCAACCCACCCACTAGGAGGGAAGCTAGGGCATGCAGTGATCCTTGAGGCCATGATATGATATGATATGGGCCATGAGGGATCTTAGGGCCAAAATTGGGGTCTTACAGGAACAACTTGATATCATGGTTTAGCAAGAAACAAAATTGTGTGTCCCTATCCACTGCTGAAGCTCAATACATAGAAGCTGGGAGTAGTTGTTCACAACTGGTTTGGATGAAACAAATGTTGACTGAATACAATGTCACACAAGATGTCATGACATTGTACTGTGATAACCTGAGTGCTATAAATATTTCTAAGAATCCTATTCAGCACAGCAGGACAAAGCACATTGATATTCACCATCACTTTATTAGAGAATTAGTGGAAGAGAAAATCATGGCCCTGGAGCATGTTACTATTGAAATGCAATTAGCTGACGTATTTACAAAGGCTTTGGATGCTAATCAATTTGAATGTTTAAAAGGGAAATTGGGGATTTGTATCCATGAGAATTTGTAGCAATTAATGTGGAGTGGAAAAGGTAATAAAAATATTGTCTGCCCACTAAAAAGAAAGTGCCCCATTTATGGAAAATCATTACCAAATATTGGAACTACCATTTATACCATTTTCACACTCAACCTCAGCACAACCATGTCCATATTCATCAAACTATATCGACCATGTCTACTAGGACAACAAACATATTTTCACAAGTTCAACAAAATGTCACAACATCCGTCATCTTTTGGTTCAAAACCCACTCAGAAAGCAAGAACTCCCTCCATGGATTTTCTTGATGAAGAAGTTTTGGAAGTTATTCCTCTTTCAGTAATCCCAGGAGACGCCCCTGGTCCTTCTTCCACTGCAGGAAATAATCAAGGTAACAGTTCTGATAACCCTCCTCCTAAGGATGACATGCACTATACAGGTCGTGTCATTAGGAATCTGGTCACAAGGATCCTAAATGAAGGACATTCAGTCAAGGGAGTTTCGACTCCTCTGTCTAGAAGGGACACCTCACCTGAGGTGGAACCTTAAAATGAGAAAGATGATGATTCATCTAGGTCAGAGAAAGATATTGCTGTTGAGGGACTGTGTTCTCTAGGAAAAACCTTGCCTAGTAAGAAACCTGTAGATGCTTCTCAATCTAAGAAGCATGACTCTGCTGAAAAGGTTATTTATTTGGAGGAAGAGAGCTCAGATGGTGATGATGACACATTGCTTCATCACTTGGATCCAAGGGTTGTAAAGAGAATGAAGACCAGGAAAGGGAGGTCTGTGGCTGAGATGATGACAACCAGAACTAGTAAGAAGGATGCTGTTGTAGGTCCTTCAAAATCATGGAGTAAAGTGGAATTCAAGAAGAGAAAGGTTAGAGAAAGTTTTGACTCTGAAGATGATGTGGAAGACAATGTCCCAGACATCTCTCCTGTTAAAAAGCAAACTGCTAGAAAATCTCTAGCTAAGGTTGCTGCTGTGCATTTGGATAAAATTTCCTTTCATTTGGAAGATGGTGCAGACAAGTGGAAATTTGTGATACAGAGGAGAGTTTCTGTGGAAAGGGAGCTAGGGAAGGAGGTTGTGGAAGTGAAGGAGTTTATGGAGTTGATCAAGTTTGTTCGTTTAATGAAAACAGTTAGTGCTTTGCCCCAATGTTTTGAAGGTTTTGTAAAGGAGTTTGTGGTGAACATTCCGGAGGATATTGCTGACAAGAATAACAAAGAGTTTTGCAAAGTGTTTGTTTGAGGAAGGTGTGTAAGATTCTCCCCAACTGTAATCAATAAGTTCCTAGGAAGAGGAACAGAAGGAGCTGTTGAATTAGAGGCCACAGACAATGAAGTCTGTAGGACAATCACTGCTAGTCAAGTCAAGGAAGGGTCAAGCAAAAAGCATCTATCTGCTGGCAAATTAACTGTAAAATATGCTATCTTGCATAAGATAGGTTCAGCCAACTGGGTGCCAACAAACCACATCTCAACAATATCTAATGCTCTTGGAAGATTAATATATGCTATTGGAAACAAGCTCAACTTTGATTATCGAAGGTTCATGTTTGAACAAATTATTAGACATGCTTCCACTAATGCAGTGAAGCTGCCAATTGCCTTTCCCTCAATCATTTGTGGAACTATTTTAAGCCAGCAACCTGGTATTTTAAACACAAGTGATATCCCTAGTAGAAGAAAGCCTCCATTGTCAATTCATTACAAGTTATTTGAAGGCAGTCATGTCAATGACATTGTCATGACATCTGCAAGGAAGAAGCCAGCCTCTCAAGGTGGCCTGATTACTGAATTGAAAGAAACATACAAGGAGTTGGAAACTGGGATTAGGGTGGCTAAGGCTAGGAAAGAGGCTTTAGAGGTTCTAATTAGTAGCTTGGAGCAAGAAGAGATGAAGAATGTTGGTGAGGCCAAGGAGACAGATGCCCATACCTCAAGTGAGAGGTCTGATTCTCAAGATCAATCTAGTGGCGGTTCTGGATCTGAAGGTGATGAAGATGCTACCTCCTCAGACTAAGTTGGGGTGATAGTCCCCCTGTGTTAATATTGTGTGTTATGGATGCTTGGATGCTTGGATGCTTTGATGTTTTCGGTTTGATGTTTGTAGTTTTTTTTGGCAGTCCTTCTTGATGCCATGATGTAATTTTAGGGCTCTTTATGAGTTCTCTGGATTTCTGATTATCTCAGCTAATGTAGTTGTGTATAGTTATGGTTATGTGTACCACCTGACATTTATGTTTAACATTTTATATGTTATAACATCCTTTGTGACATTCTCTGCTAGACTGGTTGACATTTATTTTGTCTAATTGGTCACTTTGGTCTATTTTGACTAAAAAGGGGGAGAAGTTAATATGTGGAGAGTTGCAGCTAATGTGTGGAGATGTGGAGAGCTGTAGTTAATATGTGTTGAAGTAGCTAGCTAGGCTAAACAGGTGACAACTGATGTTGAACAGAATAATATTTTGTACAAGTGATGTTGAAGGAGATGTCAGAAGGAGGTTTTGAATGTTACAGGTCCAGTTGTTGTTGAAGGAGATGTCTGTGTTAAACAGACTTAGGGGGAGAAGAAGCACCAATGTGTTTAATGTGTGTTTATTACTAGTTGCAATTATAACTAGTAATTGTGTATTTATTGCTTCTGCTGCTGCTTAACTGCTGATAGGCGTTTACTCTTGTGAATAAATGGACTGATATATGTTTTAGCCAAAATTTTCCAAAGGGGGAGTTTGTTGGTTCTTGTGTTGGCAGCAATTTTGGTAAAACTTAGAGTGTTCACAAGATGTCACATGTGTTGTCTTAACATAAGATATCATGTACCTGCTGGATGTTTAAAATGTAATTATGCAGGATTTTTCTAGGATGTCAGACCCGATGTCATGACATCTGTATACAGAACATTAAGTCTGAATGTTATGTATTATGTGATTGCGTTTTTAATGCAAATCTATGTTTGATTGATGAGATGATTGAACACACTATAAATCAGTAATTACAACGAGATTAACTTATTTTCCAAAGAGATCTAATCAACTATCATGAGAAGATTTAAATGGAAAATAGTTTTAGGGTTTTATTATGTCCAAGCCCAGCCAAATGCTTCTATAAAAAGGACATGGAAAACCTTATTTGATACACAAGATATAACGAACGAAATATTGAGAGAGAATAAGGGTTTTATTCTTGTGTGGTCGTGTGAATTGTAAGCCATTCAATTCATCCATATATGATTGAATTGGTCTGATTTTTGAGTTGTAATTTGTCACTCTAAGCTTTTAAGCATGAGTGTGTGTCTACTTGATTGAAGCTGCTAAGTAAGAACAAGTGTGTGTCTTTGATGAGTGTCTTCTTTTCATTGTAATTCTTGTTTATATCACTGGTGTGATTGAGGGGGAGTGAGTGAGATCTCATATCTAAGAGTTCATAGGTAGAAGTCACACAAGTAGAGATTAGGTAAAAAAGACTGTAACTTGTGTTGTTTACTGAGAGTCTTTGAACTAATTCTATTTTAGTGGATTTCCTTCCTGACTTGGTAGCCCCCAAACGTAGGTGAGTTTGCACCGAATTGGGTTAACAATTGCTCGTGTCTCTTGCATTACTGTTCTTTATCTTTTATCCTATTTGTATTGTTCAGATATTAGTGTCGTGACATTACCTTCGACATCTCATATCTGATACCAGAAGTTCATCCTCCTTACCCTTTATTCATTGGGATTACATTGGGAGAGATCACCAAGCACATTTGATTGTATCATACTCTATTTTATTTTTTTTACTAAGCAAAACACCAAAAATATGTCCATGTATAGCTTTGTTTCTTTTGTAGGTAGTGTGTGCATCCACCTATGCCCTATCAAGCTCATAACTAGGGTTTGAAACCCTCATTACAAGATATCAATCAAGGAATGGTTCTAAACATCATATATGAATCCCCATGTTCTTAATTTATCATTTTAATCAAGAATTCATCAAGAATTTGAAGCTTGTTTGCCTTGGAAGCCCTAATTAATCTAGGTATCTTGTGTGACTTCCTGAGCAAGTTTCTTCCACAATAGGTCAAAGATATTAAGGAAAAGTTCATTGAACATCATCTTATGCATATATGATCTTCCATGATCCCCAAATATCAAGAGAACTTCAAGTTTGCAAGTTGGTTCAAAGAGGTTGACCAGAGAAAGTCAAATGGTCAAAACTGGGGTTCCATAAACCCTATCTCCTACACTTTTTGTCATATGAAAATGATTTAAAGAGAAAACTTACTCTTTATGAGATTCCAAACAGCTTTCTGGTTGGCATCAGGAGCTTATATTTCTTGGAAAGTCATTTTTTATGGTTAAAGATTATAGGTCATTTTAATGATCAATTTCAAGATGTCTTATCCAACTTTTATTCTTTAAGAAATTTCAAATTTAACTTGCAAGTGCATGTGTCAGGAGGAAACATTATAGGTCATTTTGGGCCATCACCATTGAATAAGCAATTTTACTCAACATCTAAAATGCATAATGCCCTCATACCAAATACAAATGATGTCAAACTTATGACCAAGTTTAAGAGGGATGAAATAACTATAACTTTGGTGAAGAAACCATTTTCATTTGGAGCTCATAGCAAATGTTATTCAAGGTGGTAGAAGTGGTCATTTGACTTTGTACTTAGAAAATTTTCAATTATGTTTGATTTCTCCAACTTCCACCTCAAACTTCCTCATGATCCAAACTCCAAATGGAAAAGTGTTCAACATCAAAGTTGTTCCCCTAGATGTCACCTTTCAAAAAAGTACATGATCATGGCATTTGGAGTATTTTATAAGGACTTGTGCATGGTTACTTTTCATGGTCCCATTTGGATGAATCACATAATCATTTCTCAAGTACAATTGCATGGTATCATGTTAAAATTTTAGCATCATTCATGCATAATTGTGCACCTTTTCCAATCATTTCATGGGCCTATCACACGCCCATGCAAGCATGGACTAACATTTCTATTTTTGAGAAATTTAGGAAAGTGTGTGAAAAGAAATGCAAAACCCTATATATACAGGTCCTCTTGCTCAGAATCAAGGACCCTAGGCCCTTGCTTTGAACTGAAATCACCCTCACCTCCAATAAAGGATAATCTTGAAGGTTTTGAATTGAAAATCGAGGTTCAAATTCACTTTTTTTTTTAAGTTGAAACTCCAAGAGTCCAAGCCAATTGAGATTCCCTTTCACTTCCTGCAAGAAAACAGAAGCAAGCCAAGCCAATTGAGATTCAGATCAGGCTTCATCAATACCAAACAGAAAGTGGATTTTCTCAATTTTCTTTTCTTCGATTCTTCTTTAATTCTCAACTATTTTGATTAATTTTTGGTTGGTTGAAGTCCTACCAATATAGGCAACACGTTTGAGTTGCTTTGAGGTCAAATCGAAGCAACTCATATCATGCACCTCAAAATTCAATTCCTCATATCTCTTAATATATTTGGAATTGGACAAAATGAAGGCCAAACTCGAGCTCTTGAGCATTTTTCCTATAAAATGATGTCCTTACTTTTTATTTTCGGATTGTTAAGGGTGGACTAGTTCGGTGAGGTCCACCGGAGAAGATGACCGGAGCCCTAGCTCCGGTGGTGTGGTGGCAAGGTCATATCCATCAAATTATCTCTCCACATTCTAACCTCATCTGTTGCTTTTAAATACCACCCCTATGTGTGCGTTGACTGAGGCCTTTGGTTGATAGCGCATGTTGGCCATCAATATGCCACCTCAATTAATGAGGGAGATATGATGGCCCTTGTTTTTTTGAATTTATTTTAATTTTTGATTATATATTTTTATTATGTTATTTTGTTTAATTCATAATAATTTCATTTTTAATCCAAAAATTATGGGACTCTCACCAAAAATCTTTAAATATTTTCCTCTTCCATCTTTTGAATTAAAATATTTTTTTGAATTAATTTTGATATTTTTCATGAATTAAATGATTTGGACATATTTTTAGTTACTTTAAAATACTTATGACTTTCATAAAATCATAATTTTTTTTGTCTATGGTCCTTTGACCTTGTTTTTAACGGATTTGAGGTTTTGTCCATATTAAATGCATTTTAATTCCCTTTTAATTGATTAAATGGTTAAAAATTATGTTGAGCCATTTTTATGGTCTTGTGATGTTTGACTTTCTCTTTCGGCCTTGGTCATGGTTGATTTGACTTTTGTTTGATCAATAACATTGGATTTAGGTGATTGATAAAATGTACGTTTCATCTCCCAAAATGAATGGATGGTATTGATCAGATGAAATTCCTCTCATGATCAATTTGTGTTTCTATTTCCCCTTCCCTCTTCATCTTCATACCTATTCTTTCCTAATCCCTTATTAATCAATGATATCCCTTCATGGCTAATGCTAGTTAATTCATCAACGACCTTGTGTCAGATGAATCAACATGAGCCAGACTCAGATAGGTCATCCCCCCATTTCTTTTAGTGTGTGGTACGTTTTAGAAGTTTGGTTCCTTGTACCAAATCTCTAACATGAATTAACATCTGTATTTTTATAGCCCGACCTCAAATATTTATGACTTCAACATAAGTCCAATTACGATTGCTTAACATAGAGCTAAATTTGACCCTCAAGGCATAGAATTCTAGTAAGTGAGATTGTAACCCTCCCATTCTTCATGGCATTGTGTGGGAACTTGACCTTTTTTCCGTTCATGAGAGCTAGTGGCAAACTTGTTGATTTATCCATGTTGGAGGACTTCTCATGGATGATGTCCTAGTTCAAGGATTCATACTTATGAATGAATGGTTAAGTGTTCTCCAAAAAATGAATTAATCAATTAAAACTCATCACTAACATTTTACTAATCATTGAATAAATTCTTAATTAACTTTGCTTTACTTTCAAGTCATTTACTTTATGCAACTTAAATTTCAGTGTCTTTATCATTCATTTCCATTTACATTTCATGCAACTTATTTATGTTTCAAGTCCTTTTCACTTTGCTCATTTGAGCCATATCTTGTGATGTATATATTATTTGTTTGTCTTTTGTTTTTTATGGTGTTAGCACCTTAAAACACCTAATAACAACAAAAAAAAATAAAAAAAATTGGTTGGACTGTTGGAATTTGATCTAAACTTATGGACTTAGAACTAGGCAACATTCCCTTTTCTAAAGGACTTGGCCAATGCCAACATTTGACTGAGCTATATCTTCTTTTGCCTTCATCTGATGCAAGATCTTGGATCCCTTTGATTCATCTACCACTTTGCCTATGCGTTTAATTGTTATTTTGTTATTATTATTTATGTCTGATGTTTATTCTGAGTTGATCAAGGAATATCTCATCTGACACATTGTAAGATACTGAGGGCGAATAGCTATTAGAACGCTTGCTTGGACATTATGGATATCTTTATTTGATGCCTTGATCTTCACATGATGCTTGGATATTTCTCATTGCTTATTGCTTATTTCTTGTCAAAGTCCAAAGAACAATGGGTTTCTATACGACATTCTTTTCTATTGGATTGCATCCCATTGGTTAGATCTTTTCAACTCTTAAACTTTTAATTTTTGCTTAGGGTAGTCTCTTCATATCCTCTCACTTCTTAAATTTCAAAATCTCTCCCTGTTTTCAAAACCTTTCTTTGATTTTGATTTCAAACTTAGACATGTTTTAATGATTAAAAACTTTGGCCTTATGCTATTGAATTTTCAAACTTTTTCTGAAATAAAACTTTTAAATAAACTTAATCATATTAACTTAAATTTCAAAAGACAAAAAGAAATAACAACCCCATACAAATCTTTGGCCTTTTGTACCTTTTCTTGTTAAACTTTTGATAAAATCAATTCACCAACTTCTTTGAAATTTTGACCATGAACTACAGAGTTTTGATCCCTATTTTTATGTTGGTACATAGGTATAAGAACGAAGGTCTAGTAAAAAAAAATATAATCAATGAATTATTTTCTCATCTCCCTACTCTATATTTTATCAAACATCATTTATACCAATAACATATGCACACAAAAAAGGGCTCTCTAGGAGTACCTAGGACAGTTTGTGTGCTAACACCTTCCCTCTATGTAACCAACCCCCTTACCTGTAATCTCTGGAATTTTATTAGTTTTGTTTTGAAAACTTCTTATCTTTGGGTTTTGTTCGTACTTTTCCATTTTTCTTTGGAAACAATAAAAGCGCGGTGGCAACTCTGGTTTTACTGATGTCAAGCTTTTCCATAGTTTGATGGTCATGAAATTACCGCTACAGAATTTAAGTGGCGACTTTGCTGGGTGTAGTCCTCAGTGGGTTTAGGCTACTTTTTGTATGCATATATCTTTATATTTGATTGTTTGATTGTATATCGTTTCGTGATATTCTATCTGTTGTGCTTGGTGATCTCTATGTGGTGAGATAAGTTCCAACCCGAACTTGAGTGCAGTTAAGATATGAGGATGGTATAGTCATGTTCAACTCGTATGTAGTAGTACATAACGAGTTGGATTGAGACCCATCTACTCAGTGGATACCTCTTTAGAGTTATTAATGTCACACAAGTAATTTGTGGATAGTCATTACTTTCTCTAATTTGAGGGTCCGAGAAGCTAAGGACCGTGGAACATTTAACCCAACTTGCCCTATTTAGAATGTAGTGCGGAGACTGTTCAAGTGTAGGAACTACACTCAGACGAGTTTCTATTGAGAATATTATGGGTTGACGAGGCAGTCATCCTAACCTATAATATCTGATAGATGGGTTCAAGACTATAGGAACTTCGTAGAACATGATCTACAGGTTTTTTATCCTTAGTACACTCCTTTTGGATGGTTCTTAACCTGAATCCATGCTCGTGACTCGCAACAAACCCTTTGATTCTTGGTTGATATGATCATGTCTTGTCAATATAATGGAACTTGGATGTTGATAAGGTTAAAACCATAATCTACCAAAATGGATGATTGATTTTGATGATGACTTGATCCATCCCTTGACCTTTGTTTATGTTTTCCTTGTGTGATATCCTGTGTGTGATTGTTGTATTCATGCATACATGCGCATCATAACATTCATCAAAGATTTTTTTTTAAGGAAACTACGGTCTTGTTTGCAAATATTTTCAGACCATGGATTGTGGACGAAGGAACACTGAGAAGTACAGTTTCAGATGTCCTGATTTGAAATAGCTAAGGAAGTCGTCATCCTTTCTATTAGACCCCTTGGATTTCAAGCAACGTCATAGGAAGCTTTTGTCCATGTTATCTACTGATGTGGTTGAAGGACTTCTGAGTGTGTTGGTTTAGTTATTTGACCCTCTTTATCGGTGCTTCACTTTTCCTGACTATTAGCTTGTACCCATGTTGGAGGAATATGGTCATCTCTTAGGTATGATTGTATCTAACAAGGTACCTTTCAATGGATTGGAGGAGATTCCCAGATCTAATGTCATGGATTCTTTTGTTGTCTTCTGATTTTTTCATTGGTAGAGCTACTATTTTTTCTCAAGCCGGTAGCATGGATTCTTTTGAATCTATCTTTGTATTTCTCATCTATGGTTTAGCTTTGTTCCCTAATATTGACGATTTTGTTGATATTAATGCCATTAGAATCTTCTTGATTGGAAATCTTGTTCCTACTCTGTTGGGTGATATGTATTTGTCTTTTCATTTAAAGAATTCTAAAGGTGGTGGGATTATTGTCTGTTGTGTTCCTATTCTGTACAAGTGGTTTATTTCGCACTTGCCTCAGAAGCCTGTTTTCGTAGCGAACCGACAATATCTATGGTCGTCTCAGAGACTTATGCCTCTCACTAATGATGATATTGTTTGGTATGATTCTACATTGAGTAGTTTGGACATTATTCACAGTTGTAGTGTGTTCTCTAATGTGCCTCTGATTAATACACAAGGAGGAATCAACTACAACCCAGTATTGGCCCGTCATCAACTTGGGTTCCCCTTGAGAGATAAGCCCACTAATGTTCAGTTGGAGGGTTATTCTATCAGGAGGTTAAAGATTCGCCACTTTTGAATAAAAGGATAATGCATGCTTGGCATAATGTGCATAGGATTTGAAGATCCGAGCTCGGTCCACGCAATTGTGTAGCTTTGGAAGCTTAAACTTTTTGGGTGAAGAAGAGAGCTTTGGAGATAAAGATGCCATACGCTTATGAGAGACCTATGTCTTTGGTTGTGGCTGAGCTATTAACTCTCCCTAACCAAGATGTAGAGGAGTTGGAAGACGCCCTCGCCAAGATGAAGTAAGAGAGAGACTCATGGGAGGAATGGTCCCATGCTTGTAGCTGAAAGCATGAGGAGTCACAACTTAAGTCGAAATATAAAGATGCACTTATTGAGATTCTAGAAGAGCATGCAGTAAAGAGACAGAGAGAGCCAGAGGATTTATTTTAATCTAGCATGCCTCCATCTTCTGGTTCTTGGAAGAAGATTGTTGATCAACTGGTCCTCGAGAAGGCTCAGATGAAGACATCCTTTGAGTCCGAGATTCGACGCATCTGCAGGAAGTATGCTCCCATAGCCATATTCTGATGCAGTTGCTTGGGGTCCTTAGGATGATAGTTTCCTTTTTTCTTGTATCCATATTTTGGTTTCTTAAATTGTACTCGGTGTAATCCTTCCAAATTTTATGAATAAAAAGAGATTTTATGATCAATTGAATTGTTATTATTATTATTATTATTCTTAGTAATTAAAAATATTTTCAAATAAGACTTCATATGTTCCTTGAAATAAAAAACAATAAAAAAGATTGCATTTCATGCATCATTTGCATAATAGGTTTCTTCTGTCATGTCTCTTATCAGTTCTTCTTCTGTGTATCAGCCAAGTTGACTCACCACTACAACACTCGAGGTAATCGATTGAGAAGTATGAAGCATTTAGAGCAAGAAAACAGAGAGTTGAAGGATGCGATCGCCAGACTAACGGTGCTGATGGAACCTATGATAGCTACTCATAATCAATCGTCTCCGCCTCCTGCAACTCCTCCTTCTCAAAGGACTGTTATTTCAGAGATTGCTTCTCCATCCGTACCTGTTGTTGTTGCCAGCTAGTCTGTTCCTGCTATGCCAGCTGGATTCCTATGGGGAATGCCACCAAACTTTATACTTGAAGGGTATGCACCTACTTTTGCTTCTGTGTCGGCATCTAGCTCGGTCCTGTCAGTGCCTCCTCCTATTGTTCATACTCTTCCTCGTGTCGAGGAGATTATTTACCACTCTGAGCCGTCTGAAGGTTCAGATGTGTATGAGAAGATGGACGAGATGAATGATCAATTTCTTGAGCTACGCAAGGAACAGAAGACTCTGAGAGGGAAATATTTATTTGGAAAGAGTGTTGTTGAACTGTGTTTGGTTCAATGTCAAAATTCCGGTGAAATTCAAGGTCCCAAACTTTGAAAAATACAAAGGGAATACTTTTTCATTGAGCCATCTTGTTATGTATGCCAGGAAGATGTCTACTTAAACTGATAATGATCAGCTGCTTTTTCATTACTTCCAGGATAGTCTGACGGCAACTGCCCTCAGATGGTACATGGGCATGGACAGTGCTAGCATTCGTACTTACAATGACTTGGGTGAGGCCTTTGTCATGCAGTAGAAGTACAATGTTGATATGGCACCAGATAGATATCAGTTCAGGTTTATGTCTCAGAAGGACAAGGAGACATTTAAAGAATATGCTAAGAGATTGAGGGAGTAAGCTCCCCAAATCAGTCTGCCTTTAGAAGAAAAAGAGATAACTAAGATATTCCTGAAGACGCTGAGTTCATTTTATTATGAACGTATGATTGCAGTTCCCCTAATGATTTTATTGAGTTGGTAAACATGGGTGTGAGATTAGAGGAAGGAGTCTGGGAAGGGCATTTGTCCAAAGATGAAGCGACAACAAGCAAGAAGTGTGGTGGAAGTTTATCCAAGAAAAAGGAAGGAGAAACTAATGTAATATAAGTTTGGAGGCAGAGGAGGCCTCATACCAGGAAGAGTTCTCAGTGCTGTCAGCATCAAGTATCATCTGTGATTCTAATTTTTCCAACAGTTCAATCAATCAATCAATTCCAATTCAACAACAACATCAGCAACAATCGCAACAAACAACCACCACCACCACCAACAACAACAATAATCATCAGCAAAATTTCGAGAGGAAGAATGTCTCTTTTAACCCTATATCTATGAAATACGCAGGGTTATAACCGTCTTTGGTTGTTATGAATCTTATCCAGCCAAGGAACCCTCCTCAAATTCATGGGCCACTGCCATGGTGGTTCAAACCTGATCTTCATTGTGCTTTTCACCAAGGAGCCCCTCGTCATGATATTGAGAATTCTTATCCACTGAAATATGAAGTTCAAAAGCTTGTCAAGAGTGGTATGGTGTCTTTTAAGGATAAAGCGCCAAATTTTAACGCCAACCCGTTGTTTTCTCATGGTAATGCTTCTGTAAACATGGTGGATGGCTGTCCAGGGAATTTCAGGGTATTTGATGTATGTTGTATTAGAAGATCTTTGATGGCAATGCATAAGGATATTTGATTGGTCAGTGATCGTGAATATGTTCATGACTGTTATGTCATTTGTAGTGTGAATCCTCGTGGTTGTGTAACTGTCAAGAGGGATATTCAGAGGGTGATCGATAAAGGTCGTATCCAAATATTCCAGTCCCTCCATTGGGGTAATGATGTGAATGTGATAACCCCAGTATTCAAGACCCATTAGCGTGTAGTTATTCAATATGACAACAACAACAACAACAATAATGTCAACATATCGATGTTGCCATTGGTTATACGGTTAGCGGGCCTCGACCCCTACTCATCTGATAAGGTTGTGCCATACCAGTATAATGCCACTATGATAGAAAATTGTTAACGTTTTCCTTTTCTAGGTGCATACTCAGAGGTGAATATTGCAGATATAACAAATGTGACCCGTAGTGGTCATGTGTTCAGTCATGTGTTTCCTAAAGTTGTGGAAAATGCGTCAGTGGGTAAGAAGGCAGAGATTTCTCTAGTTAATCCAGTTAGTGCTCCAATGTGTCAGTCTGGTGAATCCAGCAAATTGGAGACTAACAATGATGATGAAGTGTTGCGCCTGATAAATAGGAGTGAATTTAACATTGTGGAGCAGCTGCTTCAAACGCCGTCAACAATTTATGTGCTATCACTACTGATGAATTCTGAGGCATAAAGAGAGGCATTGCAGAAAGTGTTGGAACAAGCTTATGTGGAGCACGATATTATTGTGATCAGTTTGACCATATTATTTCCAACATCAGTTCTTGTAACAATTTGAGCTTCTAGAACGAAGAAATTCCTGAGGAAGTCAGAAATCACAATTTGGCGCTACATATTTCGATGAATTGCAAGGAGGACGCTCTGTCTAATGATTTGGTTGATATAGGTTCATCACAGAATGTGTTGCCAAAATCAAATCTATCAAGACTCTCCTATCAAAATGTCCCAATGAGGTTTAGTGGTGTGGTTGTTAAAGCATTTGACGGTTCTCGTAAAACTATCATTTGAGAAGTGGACCTTCCAATTAAAATAGGTCAGAGTGATTTCCAAATTAATTTTCAAGTGATGGATATCCACCCAGTCTATAGCTGCTTCTTGGGAAGGCCATGGATTCATGAAGCTGGAGTTGTGATGTCTACTCTACACCAAAAGCTTAAATTTGTGAAGAACGACAAGCTTGTCGTTGTTGGTGGAGAGAAGGCGTTGTTGGTAAGTCATCTTTCATCTTTTACTTATGTTGATGTTGGGGAGGAAGTTGGAACATTGTTCCAAGCTTTGTCCATTGCTGATGAATTGAAGAAAACTGGGGCACCCATGTCTTCTTTAAAAGATGCACAATTTAGACTGGCAGTATTGATAAGTAGGGCCGTGTTGTGGAAGTCGCTGAGAATAAGAACAGAGCAGGGTTGGGATTTCAACAAGGGTCATTCAACGCCAATGTCAAGGTTATGCAACCGGTTTTCCGCAGTTGACAGTTCATTCATGAGGATGATCAGCACTCAGTTATAATTATTGAAGACAGTGATGAAGACGAGGCTTATGACAACTTTGTGACACATAGCCAGACTTGCAACAACTGGATTGTTGTTGATGTTCCTATTGTTATGCACAGTTCTATGTAATTTGTTTTCAATATTTTAAAGAAAAATCCTTCTCCTATGCCTAAGGGAGAAGTGAACATTGTTGGGATTTTTCGTTATTATCATCAATGAAATACAATTTTATTCATCCACATCTATGATGTTTTATTTTTACTTTTTGCTTTTTGTGAAAATGGTAATCACAAAAAAAGATAAATAAATAATAACCTTTCCATCTGTATAATATTTTGTTTGCACTCCACTTCTCTTTAATCAAAATATCAAATCATTATTTAGGTTTGTTATCAAACCCATTAAATATAATGATCCTACTCCCTCTCCAAACTTTGATTTCCCTTTGTTTGAATATGAGGAAGAGATTGATGATCAAAAACTATCTGATGAGTTATCCTGTTTGCTTGAGCATGAGGAAAAGCCATTAATCCGTTTGAAGAGAAAATTGAATTAGTCAACCTGGGTTTCGATGATGATGTAAAGGAAGTCAAGATTGGGTCTCAACTGTGTCCAGAAGCCCAGAAGGGGTTGCGTGATATTCCCCGTGAATATTCTGATGTGTTTGCTTGGTCCTATCAAGATATTCCTGGTTTGGATTCTGAGATTGTGGAATATAGATTGCCTTTGAAACCAGAATGCCCGCCAGTCAAGCAGAAATTGAGAATAACTCATCCTTATATGACAATAAAGATCAAAAGGTAGTGCAGAAGCAGATTGATGATGGATTTCTTGTTACCTCCGAGTATCCGCAGTGGGTGGCCAATGTTGTGCTAGTTCCTAAGAAAGATGGAAAAGTACGCATGTGTGTTGATTATAGAGATTTGAACAAATCCAGTATGAAAGATGATTTTCCTCTGCCACACATTGACATGTTGGTATACAATACTGCTAAATTCAAAGCCTTTTTGTTTATGGATGGATTTTCCGGTTATAATCAAATCAAGATGGAACCAAAAGATATGGAGAATACCACATTCATTACACCCTGGGGAACATTTTGTTACAGATTGACGACTTTAGGTTTAAAGAATGCTGGTGCAACATACCAGAGAGCTATGACCACTCTTTTTCATGATATGATTCATAAAGAGATTGAAGTCTATGTTGATGACATGATTTCTAAGTCGAGTGATGAAAAAGAACATGTTGAGCATTTGTTGAAGTTATTCCACCATTTGAGGAAATATAAACTCCGCTTAAATTTGAATAAGTGTACTTTTGGTGTTTGTTCTGGTACGTTGTTGGGCTTCATTCTCAGTGAGAAGGGTATTTAAGTTGATCCCGCCAAGCTCAAAGCAATACAAGAGATTCCAGCACCCAAAATTGTGAAGCAAGTTAGAGGTTTTCTCGGTTGCTTGAACTATTAATCAAGATTTATATCGCAAATAACTGCCACATGTGCACCCATATTCAAGCTTTCTCGGAAAGATCAGACTTGTGATTGGACCAAAGATTTCCATAAAGCTTTTGATAGTATCAAGGAGTATCTGCTTGAGCCTCTGATTCTATCTTTGTTTGTTGAAGGAAGACCTTTGGACATGTATTTGACTGTGCTTGAAGGGAGTATGGGATGTGTTCTTGGTCAACAAGATGAATCTGGGAAGAAAGAATATGCAATTTACTACCTCACTAAAAAGTTCATTGACTGTGAGACTCAGTATTATATGCTTGAGAAGACAAGTTACGCATTGGCTTGGCTTCTAAGCGTATGTGCCAGTATATGTTGAATCATACTACCTAGTTGATATCCAAAACGGATCCAATCAAGTTCATTTTTGAGAAGCTTGCTTTAACTAGGAGTATCGCCCGTTGGCATATGTTATTATCATAGTATGATATTGAATATCGATCTCAAAAAGATATTAAAGGTAGTGTCTTGGTTGACCATTTGGCTCACCAACCTATTGAAGATTATCAGTTAGTACAGTATGATTTTCCTGACGAAGAAATTTTGTACTTGAAGACGAAGGATTCTGATGAACCATTGCTCGAAGAAGGGCCAGGACCTAGTTCTTGTTGGGGCATGGTATTTTATAGAGTTGTTAATTCGTATGGTAATAGCATTGGGGTAGTGATTATTACTCCTCATAACACTCAGTTTTCGTTTACAGCTAGATTAACCTTCAAGTGTACAAAAAATATGGCTGAGTATGAATCTTGCATTATAGGGCTTGAAGAAGCCATTGATCTCAGAATTAAATACCTAGACGTCTATGGAGATTTAGCTTTGGTCGTGATTCAGATTAAAGGTGAATAGGAGACGAATCAACCGGATTTGATACCATACATATATTATGCAAGGAGGATTTCAATTTTATTTACAAAGGTTGAGTTTCATCAAATCCCTCGAGATGAACACCGGATGGTAGACACTCTTGCAACATTGGCTTCCATGAATATGGGGAATTTTTGGGATGAAGTTCCTAATTTCACTATTATGCATCTTAATATGCCGGCTCATGTATTTGCTGTTGAAGAAGTCAAAGATGAAGAGACATGGTATTACGATATCAAATGTTTCCTCCAAAGTCAGATTTACCCGTCTAGGACATCTTTGAAAGGTAAGAAGACTCTGAGATGATTAGTTGGCAACTTCTACCTAAATAGTGATATGCTTTATATGAGAAACTTCGATATGGTTTCGCTCAGATGCATGGAGAGATACGAAGCAGACCTGTTGATGACAAAAGTCCACGAAGGTTCCTTCGGTGCTCATTCCAATGGACATGCTATGGCAAATAAGATGTTGAGAGCAGGTTACTATTGGCTGACAATGGAATCTGACTGTTGCAGATTTGTGAAGAAATATCACAAGTGTTAAAGTTATGCAGATAAGATTCAAGTTCCTCCGACAGTGTTGAACAACATTTCCACCCCATGGCCCTTCTCCATGTGGGAAATTGATATGATTTGCCTGATTAAGCCCAAAGCTTCAACTGAACATCATTTCATTCTAGTGGCTATTGATTACTTCACAAAGTGGGTTGAATTGGAATCTTATGCAAATGTGACCAAGCAAGTTGTTGTAAGGTTTATCAAGAATCAGATTATATGTTGTTACGATGTGCCGAGTAAGATCATTACTGATAATGGATCAAACATGAACAATAATAAGGTGGAAGCTCTTTGTAAAGACTTCAATATTGCACATTATAATTCTATTCCCTACAGACCCAAGATGAATGGGGCTATTGAAGATGCAAACAAGAACACAAAGAAGATCATTTAGAAGATGGTTGTGACATATAAAGATTGGCATGAAATGCTCCCATTTTCTTTACATGGGGACCGTACAACTATCCACACTTCAACAAGGGTAACCAATTTCTCTCTTGTTTATGGTATGGAAGTTGTGCTTCCCGTCGAGGTTGAGATCCCATCATTGTGTGTCTTGATGGAAGACAAGTTGACATAGGCTGAATGGTGCCAGACCAGATATGCGAATTTGATTGAAGAGAAGAGATTGACTGCCATGTGTCATGACTAATTATATCAGGAGAGAATGACAAAAGCTTTTGTTAAGAAGTTCAAGCCTCGTGTGTTCAGAGAAGGTGACCTTGTGTTCAAGAAGATTCTATATTTCAAACTTGATGCTAGGGTGTAATACCCCAATTATGACCCTAAGATCCCTCATGCTATCTCATCATATGCATTGGCTTTGGGATCACATCTTGGAATCCTCATTACCCCTTATTCATTGGGTTTGCATTGGGAGAGATCACCAAGAACATTTAATTGTATCATACTTTGTTTTTCATTATTTATTAACCAAAATATCAAAAATATGTCAATGTATAGTTTGTTTCTTTTATAGGTAGTGTGTGTCCACCAATGCCTCATCAAGCTCATATCTAGGGTTTAAGACCCTCAATGGAAGGAGGCTAATCAAGATATGGTTCACATTGATTCTATACATCATATATGGATGCCTGTGGTCTTCACATATCATTTTGATCAAGAATTCATACAGAGTTTAAGGCTTGTTGGCCTTGGAAGCCCTAATTCATCTGGGTATCTTATGTGACTTCCTCGATAAGTTTCTTCATCAATTGATCAAATGTTTAAAGGGATACTTCATAAGAAATGATTTTAAACATATATGATCCTCCATGAGTCCCAAAAATCAAGAGAATTTCAAGCTAGCAAGATGGTTCATGGTGGTTGACCAGAGAAAGCCAACTGGTCAAAACTTGGGTTCCCTAGACCCTATCTCCTACAATTTTTGATATATGAAAATGATTACAAGATCAAAGTTACTCATAATGACATTCCAAACAACTTTCATATTGAAGTCTAGATCTATGTTTTCTTGGAAAGTCATTTTTTATGGTGAAAGATTATATAGGTCATTTTGTTAGAACACTAGTTAGGAAGTCAAATTCCCAAGACCATAAGTTGCTCAAACTGTATGAGATGAGATCCATTTAAATTCCATGATAAAACTAAAGATTTCCTCTTCAACTTTGATGTTTGGAGTAAGTTCAAATTCAATTTTAAAATGTATGTGCCAAGAGGAAACATTATAGGTCATTTTGGGCCACTACCATTGAACAAGTGATTTTCCTCAACTTCTAAAATATATAACGCATTCATGCCAAATCCAAATGAGGTCAAATTTATGACCAAATTGAATAGGTTTGAAAGATATACAACTTTGATGAAGGAAAGTTTTCCACTTTAAGCCCATAGCAAAAGTTATTTAAGGTGGAAGAAGTGAACATTTGACTTGGTACTTAGAAAAATTTCATTTATGTTTGATTTTCCAAGCTTCCATCTCAAAACTCATCATGATCCAAGCTTCCATCTCAAAATTCATCATGATCCAAGCTTCAAATGGAAAAGTGTTCAACATTAAAGTTGTTCCCCTTTATCTTATCTTTCCAAAAAGTCATAGATCATCTCATATGGATAAATATGGACGGACTTGCGCATGGTACCATTTGGAAGATTCTCATGTTCAATTTCCATTCCATATTTCATAGCTTAGTGAATTCCTTTCAGCATCACATGTGCATGATTTTGGACCTTTTCCAATCATTCTTTGGGCTTTGTACACGCCTATGAATGCTTGCATGATGCAATTGCTATTTTTGGATTTCAAATGAAAGTGTGTGGAAAGCATTTGAATTGGCTATAAATACAAGTTCTATGAGCTCAGAACTTCATCAATACCTTGCCCAAGCTTTGCCAAGGCAACTCAAAGCCTTCACTTCATATAATTGCTTGAAGATTTCTTCAAAATTGAGTTTGAATTTCACCTTCTATTTTGAAATTCAAACTCCAAGAAGTCATTGTTCTTTCCATCTCAATTGGTCACTACAAGCAAGAGGAAGAGGAATCAAGAAAATCCAGATTAAGATCAAGCAAATTTGAAGCAACTCGAAGGTGAAAATTCATAAACTTTATCTCTTTGATTCTCTCTCAATTCTTCACTATTCATTGTGATTTTTGGTTTGCTGAAGTCCTACAAATCTAGGCAATAAGATTAAGTTGCTTTAAGGTTAAATCGAAGCAACTTGGATCATGAACCTCAAATTTCAAATCGATGTATCTTTCAATATACTTGGATTTGGAAAAAAATGGAGGTCAGATTCATGCTCATGAGCTTTTTCTCTTCAAATTAGTGTACTCATTTTTCATTTTTCATAAGGTTTTGGTTGGACCAGTCAAATGGCCCTCACTAGAGAAGATGATCGAAGCTAGGGCTCCGGTGGTGTGTTGGCATGACCTGAACCATCTGATCTTGGTCCAACATTTGAATCTTGGCCTTTGTTTTGTTTGACTCATGTTACCACGCGTTTTGTAGGTTCTAAGTGTTGGCAGCAATTTTAGTAAAACATAGATTGTTCACAAGATGTTGCATGTGATGTCTTAACATAAGATATCTTGTACCTGCTAGAGTTTAAAAATATAATTATGCAGGATTGTTTCAGGATGTCATACACGATGTCATGACATCTGATATAATGTACCTGCTGGATAGTTAAAATGCAATTATGCAGGATTGTTCCAGGATGTCAGACCCGATGTCATGACATTTGTACACAGAACATTCAGTGTGAATGTTATGTGTTATGTGATTGTGCTTTTAATGGCAATCTATGTATGATTGAAGATATGATTTACAAACGAATTCAATCATTAATTACAACCATATTTACTTATTTTCCAAAGAGATCTAACCAGCTGTCATTGGAAGATTTAATTGCAAAATAGTTTAAGGGTTTTTGTGATGTCCAGGCCAAGCCAAACGATTCTATAAATAGGGCATGGAACATCTGGTTTAATACACAAGAAATACAGAGCGAAATATTGAGAGAAAATAAGGGTTTGTGTCTTGTGTGGTTGTGTGACTTGTAAGCCATTCAATTCATCCATAGATGATTGAATTGGTCTGATTTGTGAGTTGTAATTTGTCACTCAAAGCTTTAAAGTATGAGTGTGTATCTACTTGATTGAAGTTGTTAAGTAAGATCAAGTGTGTGTCTACTTGATTGAAGCCTCTAAGTAAGATCAACTGTGTGTCTTTGAAGAGTGTCTTCTTTCCATAAGTAATTATTGTTTAAAATCACTGGTGTGATTGAGGGGGAGTGAGTGGGTTCTCATATCTAAGAGTTCTTAGGTAGAAGTCACACGGGTAGAGATTAGGTGAAAAAGACTGTAACTTGTGGAGTGTACTGAGAGTCTTTGAACTAATTCTATTTAGTGGATTTCCTTCCTGGCTTGGTAGCCCCCAAACGTAGGTGAGTTGCACCAAACTGGGTTAACAATTGCTTGTGTCTCTTGCATTACTATTCTTTATCTTTATCCTGTTTGTTTTACTCAGATATTAGTGTTGTGACATTACCTTCGACATCTCATATCTGATACGAGAATTTCAATTGGTATCAGAGCAGGCATCCTGCTCTGGTTCTGGGTGAGATCTAGGGACGATTCTTTCTAGTACCATGGAGAGAGATGGAGGTTCTGTTCACAGGCCACCAATTTTGGATGGATCTAACTATGACTATTAGAAACCTCGAATGGTAGCCTTCCTAAAATCTCTTGATAATAAGGATTGGAAGGCTGCGATAACAGGCTGGGAACATCTAGTAGTTACTAAGGAAGGAGAAGCCACAACTGATAAGAAACCTGAAGAACAATGGTCCAAGGATGATGATGATCTAGCCCTTGGAAATTCTAAAGCATTGAATGCAATATTCAATGGAGTAGACAAGAATATCTTCAAATTGGTAAACAATTGTGAGGTGGCTAAAGATGCTTGGGGCATTCTCAAGACCACTCATGAAGGCACCTCTAGGGTGAAGATGTCTAGATTGTAGCTGCTCACTACCAAGTTTGAAAATTTAAGGATGAAAGAAGATGAAAATATTCATGAATTTCACATGAATATCCTTGAAATTGCCAATGCCTCTGAAGCTCTGGGAGAGAAGATGTCAGATGTAAAGTTAGTAAGGAAAATACTCATGTCACTCCCTAAGAGATTTGCTATGATGGTGACAGCCATAGAAGAATCTCAAGACATCTCAAATATGAGAGTTGATGAGCTAATTGGATCCCTCCAAACATTTGAGATGGGAATATGTGATGGATATGAAAAGAAAGCCAAAAGCATAACCTTCATGTCAAACACTAAAGGGGAAGATGAGGAAGGTGGTCAAGAGATTGATGAAGATCTAGCAAATGAGGTAGCAATGCTGGGGAGACAGTTCAGCAAACTTATGTAAAAGATGAATGTAATATATAAGGCCAATGTCAAAAACATCGCATTTGACATCAATAAATCCAACAATATTGGAAGAAGAACAAGGTCAGAAGAAATGCCCAAAGAAGGAAAAGGAGTTCAGTGCTATGAATGTGATGGGTATGGTCACATTAGAACTGAATGTGGGACCTACCTCAAGAAACAAAAGAGGAGTCTTGTTGCCTCTTGGTCTGATGAAAGTGAAATAGAAGAAGCTGCAAATCTTGTGACTGCATTGACAGGAAGATGGGGTTTTTATGAAGAAGTAACCTTTGAAGAGCTGGCCACTACCTACAGAGAGTTGTGTCACAAAAGTGTAGAAGTGTGCAGACAATTTGAAAGCCAGAAGAAAGTGATAGCTCAGCTGGAGAATGAAAAGGTAGAACATGTGGAAACCATCTCCAAGTTGAAGACTGAAGTTGTACTCTTAAATTCCAAACTAGATGAGATGACCAAGTATGTAAGAATGCTTAACAATGGATCTGACATCTTAGACAAGATTCTCCAGACTGGTCAAATAACAGGAGATAAATCTGGCATCGGGTTCAATGAATCTAAGGCTAATTGCAGTTACACAAATGGCAAACCTAAATCCAAACCTAAGTGCAGCCATATTGATAACAAGCCTGCAATGTCACATCACATGTCACAACATCATAAAGGAAGATAGCAGAAAGGGAAAAACCAAAAATGGAGATGTCATTACTGTGGGATGTTTGGCCATATAAAACCCTTTTGCTATAAGCTGTATGGTTACCCTCAACCTGCTCATTATCTACCTAAACCTAAACATTACAGACCTATCAATAAAAAGAAATGGGTTCCTAGGACTAATGTTACAAGTTTGATAGCTCACACTTCCTTTAGAGTTCCAGCCATAGAAGATTGGTATTATGACAGTGGTTGCTCCAGACACAAGATTGGAAACAAAAACCTGCTAACTGGCCTTCATCCTCATGCCACCAGATATGTAACCTTTGGTGATGGAGCAAAGGGTGAAATCAAGGGGATTGGTAAGGTTGATTGCCCTGGAGTTCCTGACCTTGACAATGTCCTACTTGTTAAGGGATTAACTGTTAATCTAATAAGCATCAGTCAACTGTGTGACCAAGGTCTAAATGTAATTTTCACTAGAACTGAATGTCTGATTACTAACAAGGAAAATGAAGTGATCATGAAAGGAGTTAGGTCTAAAGACAACTGCTACATGTGGAGTTCTCAAGAAATTGGTTACTCTTCAATGTGTACCTTGGCTAAAGAGGAAGAAGTGAAGATATGGCATCAAAGATTGGGCCATCTGCATCTTAAAGGTATGAAGAGGATCATATTTGTTAAAGCTGTTAGAGGACTTCCCAACTTGAAGATTGATGAAGGAAAAATCTGTGGAGAATGTCAAATTGGAAAACTGACAAGGATGTCACACCAGAAGCTCAGACATGACACCACTACCAAAGTTTGGAACTCCTCCATATGGATTTGATGGGACCCATGCAAGTGGAAAGCCTTGGTGGGAAGAAGTATGCATATGTAGTGGTGGATGACTTCTCCATATACACCTGGATCAATTTTATAAGAGAAAAATCTGATGTTTTTGAAGTCTTCAAAGATCTTTGTCTAAAACTTCAAAGAGAAAAGGAAGGTCTTGTTATCAAAATTAGAAGTGATCATGGGAAGGAATTTGAGAACATCAAATTAGTTGAATTTTGTTCTTCAGAAGGAATTCATCATGAGTTCTCATCTCCCATTACTCCCCAGCAAAATGGTGTGGTGGAAAGAAAAAGTAGAACTCTTCAAGAATAAGCCGGAGCTATGATTCATGCTAAGAAATTACCCTACCATTTTTGGGTTGAAGCCATGAACACAGCCTGCTATGTTCATAACAGAGTGGCATTTAAGAAAGGGACTCCTACAACCCTATATGAAGTCTGGAAAGGAAGAAGACCTACAGTCAAATACTTCCATGTATTTGGTAGTAAATGCTATATCTTGACAGATCATGAACAAATAAGGAAGATGGATCCCAAAAGTGATGAGGGAATATTTCTGGGCTACTCAACAAACAGCAGTGCTTACAGAGCCTTTAATTCCAGAACTAATGTAATGATGGAATCTATTAAAGTTGTGGTTGATGACCAACAGACTGATGTCACAGACGATGTCGAGAAATCTCTAAATGATTCCCCAGCTGACTTTGCAGACAAAAATGAGGAAAGTGAACCTCCTCAAGATGAACCTGAAGATGACAAAATCAACAAGGGACCCTCCATCAGAGTTCAGAAGGATCATCCCAAAGATCTCATTATAGGAGATCCAAATAAAGGGGTCACTACTAGATCAAGGGAAGTGATCTCACATGGTTGATTTTTGTCAGAGATTGAACCTAGGAATGTCAAGGAAGCCTTGACTTATGAGTTCTGGATCAATGCCATGCAGGAGGAGTTAGGTCAATTCAAGAGGAATGAAGTATGGGAACTGGTTCCTAGACCTTAAGGAGTAAATGTCCTAGGTACAAAGTGGTTGTATAAGAATAAATCTGATGAACAAGGGGTTGTTACTAAAAACAAAGCAAGATTATTAGCACAAGGATATACTCAAGTTAAAGGAGTGTACTTTGATGAAACTTTTGCTCCTGTAGCTCGCCTTAAGTCCATTAGATTATTGCTTGGAGTGGCATGTATTCTGAAATTCAAACTGTTCCAAATGGATGTAAAAACTGCCTTCTTGAATGGTTACTTAAATGGGGAAGTATATGTTGAACAACCTAAAGGATTCACATATCCAAATCTTCCAAAGCATGTGTACAGATTGAAGAAAGCCCTCTATGGGTTGAAGCAAGCTCGTAAGGCTTGGTATGAGAGACTCAAAGTGTTCCTCACTAACAATGGATAAAGGAAATGAGGTATTGACAAAACCCTATTTGTGAAGAATGAAGGAGGGAAGCTCATGGTGGCACAAATATATGTAGATGACATTGTGTTTGGTGGGATGTCGGATCGGATGGTTGAACATTTTGTTAGGCAAATGCAGTCTGAGTTTGAGATGAACCTTGTTGGAGAACTGACCTACTTTCTTGGGCTACAAGTCAAGCAGATGGGAGATTCTATCTTTTTATCTCAAAGCAAGTATGCCAAGAACATTGTTAAGAAGTTTGGCATGGAGAATGCAAGTCATAAAAGGACACCTGCTCCAACACATGTGAAAATCTCCAGAGATGAAATGGTGTCAGTGTAGATCAAAGTCTATACAGAAGCATGATAGGTAGTCTGCTATATCTCACAACAAGCATACCTGACATTGCATTTGCTGTAGGTGTTTGTGCTAGATATCAAGCTGAACCAAAAGCCAGTCACATAAACCAAGTGAAGAGAATACTGAAATTATTCAATGGCACCAGTGACTATGGGATGTTGTTCTCAACTGCTATGGATGAAACAAATGTTGACTACATACAATGTCACACAAGAAGTCATGACATTGTACTGTGACAACCTAAGTGCTATAAATATTTCCAAAAATCCTATTCAGCACAGCAGGACAAAGCACATTGATATTCGTCATCACTTCATTAGAGAACTTGTGGAAGAGAAGATTATAGCACTTGAGCATGTTACTACTGAAATGCAATTAGCTGACATATTCATAAAAGCTTTGGATGCTAATCAATTTGAATGTTTAAGAGGGAACTTGGGGATTTGTATTCATGAGAATTTATAGTAATCAAAGGAGTTTGTGGTTAATATCCCAGAGGATATTTGTGACAAAATTAGCAAGGATTTTTGCAAGGTGTTTGTAAGAAGATGTTACTTCCTCAGAGTGAGTGGTGATGGTTCCCCCTGTTATGAAGACTGTGTGTTTTGGATGTTGTTCTGGATGATGTTTTGGCTGTTTTGGATACTGGAAATTTTTTTGTTTTTCTGTTGAAATGTGTGTAATTTTTTGCAGTCCTTATTGATGCCTTGATGTAATATTTCAACTCTTTATGAGTTCCATGGATTTCTAATTATCTCAGCTATTGCAGCTATGTATAATTATGGTTTGTACCAACTGACATTTATGTTTTAACATTTTATATGTTATAACATCTCTTGTGACATTCTCTACTAGGATGATTGACATTTATTTTGTCTAATCGGCAACCTTTGGTCTATTTTGACTAAAAAGGGGGAGAAATGATTATGTGGAGAGTTGCAGTTAAATATGTGGAGCTCTATGGAGATGTATGTGGAGAACTGCAGTTGTGTGGAGATGTGGAGATCTGCAGTGCTGATGTAGCTAGCTGGCGAAACAAATGAACAACTGATGTTGAAAAAGATGTGTGATGTTGAACAGATTGATGTTCTGTTCTCTGATGTTGGGGGAGATGTCTGATGTTCTGTGCATGCTCTGTGTTGCCCATGTGATGTTGAAGGAGATGTCAGAGGGTAACTCTGAAGGTTACAGGTGTTGTTATTACAGGTGTTGTTATTGTTAAAGGAGATGTCTGTATCGAACAGACATTGGGGGAGAAAGTACCCTTATGTGCATTTGTGTGTATTACTAGTTGCTATTATAGCTAGTAATTTTGTTTGCTTCTGCTGCTGCTTAAACTGTTGTTATGTTGTTTAACTACTGATGTGTTTCTCTTTGAACAAAATGGACATATGTATGTTTTAGCCAAAATTTGCCAAAGGGGGAGTTTGTTGGTTCTAAGTGTTGGCAGCAATTTTGGTAAAACAAAGAGTGTTCACAAGATGTTGCATGTGATGTCTTAACATAAGATATCTTGTACCTGCTGGAGTTTAAAATATAATTATGCAGGATTGTTTCAGGATGTCATACATGATGTCATGACATCTGATATAATGTACCTGCTGGATATTTAAAATGGAATTATGCAGGATTGTTCCAGGATGTCAGACCCGATGTCATGACATCTGTACACAGAACATTCAGTGTGAATGTTATGTGTTATGTGATTGTGCTTTTAATGGCAATCTATGTATGATTGAAGATCTGATTTACAAACGCATTCAATCATTAATTACAACCATATTTACTTATTTTCCAAAGAGATCTAACAAGCTGTCATGAGAAGATTTAATTGGAAAATAGTGTTAGGGTTTTTGTGATGTCCATGCCCAACCAAACGATTCTATAAATAGGGCATGGAACATTTGGTTTTATACACAAGAAATACAGAGCAAAATATTGAGAGAAAATAAGGGTTTGTGTCTTGTGTGGTCGTGTGACTTGTAAGCCATTCAATTCATCCATAGATGATTGAATTGGTCTGAGTTGTGAGTTGTAATTTGTCACTCAGAGCTTTTAAGCATGAGTGTGTGTCTACTTGATTGATGCTGTTAAGTAAGATAAAGTGTGTGTCTACTTGATTGAAGCTGCTAAGTAAGATCAAGTGTGTGTCTTTGAAGAGTGTCTTTTTTTCATAAGTAATTGTTGTTTAAAATCACTGGTGTGATTGAGGGGGAGTGAGTGGGTTCTCATATCTAAGAGTTCTTAGGTAGAAGTCACACGGGTAGAGATTAGGTGAAAAAACTGTAACTTGTGGAGTGTACTGAGAGTCTTTGAACTGATTCTATTTAGTGGATTTCCTTCCTGGCTTGGTAGCCCCTAGACGTATCATATCTGATACCAGAATTTCACGTTTGACTGAAGTGTTTGGTGGAAATGCGCGCTTGACCATCAGATCTGACACCTTAATTAATGAGGGAGATCTAATGGCCCTTGTTTTTTTGAATTTCTTTTTATTTTCTGATTTTCCATTTAATCCATTTATTTTGTTTAGTTCATATTAATTTCATTTTTAATCCAAAAAATATGGGACTTTCACCAAAAATCTTTAAATATTTTTCTCTTCCATTTTCTGAATTAAAATTTATTTTGGATTAATTTTGATATTTTTCATGAATTAAATATTATTGTGCATATTTTTAATTGTTTAAAAATACTTTTGACCTTTTAAAAATAATGAAATTTTTTGTTAAGGTCCTTTGACCTTGTTTGACCATGTTTGACGTTTTAGGTTTTGACCAAACTAATTTCTATTTTAATGAATTTTTTATTTGATTTTTAATTGATTAATTGTGTAAGAATTATGTTGAGCCACTTTTATGGTCTTGGGATGTTTGACTATTTGTTTGGGCCTTGGTCAAGGTTGAAATCGTTGGATTTAAGGGATTGATGAAATGTATATTTCATCTTCCAAAATGAATGAATGATTTTAATTTGATGAAATTCCTCCCATGACCAATTTGTGTTTCACTCATCTCTCCCCCTCTTCATTTTCATTCCCATTCTTTCTCATCCCTTTCATTGACCAATGAAATCTCAATATTTTAAGGCTAATTGGTTCATCAATGGCCTTGTGTCAAATGAACCAATATAAGTATGGATGAGATAAGTCCATCCCTTTTGATATTTTTCTTTTAGTGTGTGGTATGTTTTAGGAGTTTGGTTCATTATACCAAATCTATAACATACATTAACACCTAAATTTTTATTACCTAGCCTCAGATAGTTGTGACTTCTACATAAGTCCAATTATGATTGCTTAACATAGAGCTAAATTTGACCCTAAAGACATAGCATTCTAGTAAGTGAGATTGTAAGTCTCCCATCTTTCATGGTATTGTGTGGAAATTTGGCATTTTTTTCTTCCTTTGGAAGATGTCTTGGTTCAAGGATCCATGCTTGTGAATAGATGGCTGAGTGTTCTCCAAAGAATGACTTAATCAATTGAAAAGCAAAACACCACTAACATATAATTATCCTTGACTAACATTTGACTTACTCTTATTAATATTTCTTTACTTTCAAGTCATTTAATTTATGCAATTTAATTTCTAAGTGATTTACCATTCATTTGTCATTTACATATCATTATACTTGTTTATGTTTATGCCATTTTCACTTTGCTCAGTTAAGCCATATATTGTGATTGTATATATTTGTTTGTGTATTTTGTTTATGCTTGTGGTCTTAGGACCTTAAAATACTTAATAAACAACAAAAACCCTAAAAATGTTTGAGTGGACTATTGAGCTTGATCTGAACTTTGTGAATTAGGATTAGGCAACATTCCATAGGCAAAAGGACTTGGCCAATGCCAACATTTCTGATACCAAGTTATTGTGATTTGAGCATTCATCTGATGCAAGTATTGGGATCCACTTGAACTTATCTGCTACATGGTCTTGGTGCAAATGTTATTTTGATCTCATGTCTAATGCTCTATTTAGAGTGGATCAAGGAATATTTCATTTGATACATGATAAGACAAAGAAGACTGCTAGCTATGGGATTTGCTTGCTTGGATGTAGCCATCTTTATTTGATGCCTTGATCTTTATAATGTCTGATATTGCTAATTGCTTGATTGATTATTGCTTGATTTAAAGTTCCAAAGGGAAAATGGGTTTTCTATAAGACATTCTTTTCTATTGGATTGCATCCCATTTGTCAGATCTTTTGAACTCTTAACTTATAATTTTGTGTTTAGGATAACCTCTTCATCTCCTCCGACTTCTTAAATTTCAAAATCTCTCCCCCCTTTAAAAAAACTTCTTTGCTTGTGATTTCAAACTTAGACCTTAGTTTCAAATTAGAAACTTTGGCCTTATGCCATTGAATTTTCAAACTCTTTTCTTAAATCAAACTTGTAAATGAACTTAACCATATTTGACTTAAAATTTCAAAAGACAAAAAGAACTAATGCTCATTCAAACTTTTGGGCTCTTTGTGCCCCCTTTTAACTTAAATTTTGATTAAAAGTAATCCACTCATTTTGAAATTGATATCACGAACTACGAGGTTTTTATCCCTCATTTTTATGTTGGTACATAGGCACAAGTCCGAAGGTCTTGTCAAACACAAAAATATAATCAATGATCTCTTTTCTCATCCTCACACTATATTTTTCTCAAACATCTTTTATACCAAAACACATACACACATAAAAAAAGTAGCTCCCTAGGAGTACCTATGACACTTTGGGTGATAACACCTTCCCTCAGTGTAACCAATCCCCTTAGCTGTAATCTCTGACATTTTAGTAGTTTTGATTGGAAAACTTCTTATCTTTGGGATTTGTTCGTACTTCCCCTTTTCCTTTGGAAACAATAAAAGCGCAGTGGCGACTGTAGTTTTATTGACGTTAAGTTTATCCATAACTTAATGGTCATGAATTTACCGCTACAGAAATTAAGTGGGAACTCTACTGGGGAATAGTCCTCAGTGGGTTTAGCCTACTTTTTCATGTGTATATATTTGTATATTCGGTATTTGTATACTTGTTTTTATGGTATAATCTGCTTGTTGTTTTTGGTGATCTCTAAGTGGTGAGATAAGTTTTAACCTGAGCTTGAGTGCAATTAAGATAGGAGGATGGTATAGTCATGTTCAATTGATGCGAAGTAGTCCTTCATAAGTTGGCTTGAGATCCATCTATTCAGTGGAGACCCTTTTGGAGTTATTAATGTCACACAAGTTATTTGTGGTTAGGCATTAATTTCTTGGATTTGGGGTCCAAGAAGCTGAGAATCGTAGAACATTTAACCCAACTTGACATATTTAGGATGTAGTGCAGAGACTGCTGAGGTGTGGACCTGATAACAGTTGTTACGCGATACTACACTCAGACGAGTTTCTTTCAAGAATATTATGTGTTAATGAGTCAGTCATCCTAACCTATAATATCTGAAAGATGGGATTAAGACTCTGGGAACTTTTTATAACATGATCTACATGTTTTTATCCTTAGTACACTTCTTTGGGGATAGTTCTTAACCTGACTCCATGCTCGTGACTCACAACAAACCCATTGATTCTTGGTTGATCCGAACATGTCCTATCAATATCAATGGAACTTGGGTGTTGATAAAGTGAAAACCATAATCCACAAAAATGGATGATTGATCTTGATGATGACTTGATCCATCCCTTGACCTTTGTTTTTGTTTGCCTTGTGTGTGATCCCTTGTTTTTTATTGGTGCGTTCATGCATACATGCACATAATAACATTCATCACAAAAATAAATTTCAAGGAACTGAGGTCATATTTGCAAAAAATTTCAGACCATGGATTATGGACGAAGGAACACTAAGAAATACAGTTTCAAATGTCCTGATTTGAAATACCTAAGGAAGTTATCATCTTTTGTATTAGATCCCTTGGGCTTCAAGCAATGTCATGGGAAGCTTTTGTCTGTACTATCTATTGATGTAGTTCAAGGGCTCTTGAGTGTTTTGGTTCAGTTTTATGACCCTCTCTACGGTTGCTTCACTTTTACTGATTATCAGCTTGTGTCTATGTTAGAAGAGTATGCCAACCTCTTGGGAATACCCGTTTATAACAAAGTGTCTTTTAGTGGATTTGAGGAGATTCCTAGATCTCATATCATAGCTGAAGCTCTTCATCTGAAGAAGTATGAGATTGAGACTCATTCGGTGAATAAAGGAGGAATTTTTGGGTTGATTTCGGAGTTTCTCTTTGGTAAAGATAATATCTTTGATCAAGCCGCTAGTTTGGATTCTTTTGTGTTGCTCATCTATGGGCTGGCTTTGTTCCTTAACATTGATGATTTTGTTGATGTTAACGCCATTAGAATCTTCTTGATTAGGAATCTTGTTCCTACTCTGTTGGGTGACATGTACTTCTCTTTGCATTTGAGGATGTCTAAAGGTGGTGGGACTATTGTGTGTTGTGTTCCTCTTATGTATAAGTGGTTTATTTCACACTTGCCTCAGACGCCTGCTTTTATGGAGAACAGACAATGTCTATGGTGGTCCTAGAGACTTAGGTCTCTAACTATTAGTGATATTTTTTGGTATGATTCTACATTGGGTAGCTTGGACATTATTGACAGTTGTGGTGAATTATCTAATGTGCCTCTAATTGGTATACAAGGAGGAATAAACTACAACCCTGCTTTGGCTTGTCGTCAACTTGGGATCCCCTTGAGAGATAAACCTAATAACACTCAGTTAGAAGGTCTTTTCTATCAAGAGGGTAAAGATCCCCAACATTTGAAGCAGAAGATGATACATGCTTAGCATAATATGCATAGGAAAGGAAGATCTGAGCTTGGTTCGCGCAACTGTAAAGCTTTGGAAGCTTACATTACTTGGGTGAAGAAGAGAGCTTTGGAGTTAAAGATGACGTATGCTTGTGAAAGACCTATGTCTTTGGTTGTGACTGAGCCATCAATTCTCTGTAACCAAGATATAGAGGAGTTGGCAGACACATTCACCAAGATGAAGCAAGAGAAAGATATGTGGGAAGAGCGATTCCATGGTTTGAGCCAAAAACATGAATAGTTGCATCTTGAGTCAAAGGACAAAGACGCGCTTATTGAAATTCTTGAAGACTGAGCAGTGAAGGGACATAGAGAGCCAGAGGGTTCATCTTCTTCTAGTATGCCTCAGCTTTCCGGTGCTTGGAAGAATATTGTTGATCATCTTGTCCTTGAGAAGGCTCAAATGAAGACATCTTTTGAGTCTGAGATTTGACGCATCTGAAGGAAGTACGCGTCTGCAACCAGATCATTTGACATTGTTGCTAGGGGATCCTTAGGATGATTAGTTTCCTTTTCTCTTGTATTTGTACTTTGGTTTTTGAAATTATACTAAGTGTAATCCTTCTAAATTTTATGAATAATAAGAGATTTTTATGGTCAATCAAATTGTTACTACTATTATTATTTAATATATTCGCAAATAGGACTTCATGTGTTCCTTGAAATTAAAAACAAATAAAAATATTGCATTTCATGCATCATTTGCATAGTAGGTTTTCTTCTACCAAATGTCTTATCGATTATTCTTCTCTATTTCAGCAAAGCTGACTCACCGATACAACACTCGGCCAATCAACCCAAGATCATGGAAAATTTGGAACAAGAGAATAACGAGCTGGAGGATGAGATTGCACGGTTGACTGATATGATGTAGTTTGTTCTTGCTGCGCATAATCAGTCTTCACTAACTCTCGCAACTCCCCCCTAGAGGACTGTTATTTCTGAGGTTGCTATCTCAATTGTTCCCGTTGCGGCTGATGCTTACTTTTCGCAAGTATACGAACGCGTCAGAGTAATATAAAAGATTGTCGAATCCACAGAGACCAAGTGTCAATCTATCGTTATCTATTGTTATGGTGTTTATCAAAGGCAATTGAAATAGGTGTTTTGAAATAGAATTGAAATAGAATATAATTAATAAAGATATGGTCGAATGTAATTCACGTAATCAATTGATAATCCAAGTACTTGTTAATAGAATTACTTATGGGCAATGTTTCCTACTTTGAAAAGAACTAATTTAACGGGAACTGTCGCTTTCGCGTATTCAGAACCGAGTTGTACTCCCTAATCAAACCCTGTTATTGTCACTTATAAAAGGCGCGCATTGCGTTAGAGTAGTAAACCTATTTTTAAGAAATATAGTATCTTGACTAAGTCGAAAAGTATTATAACTTGAATTTCTTAACCAAAAGAGGTTCTTACGAACCAGACTCTAAACTTATAAACGCGTCCGAAAATAGTTTTAAAATCTCTTTTCTTCTTAATGTTAAAAACTCCTAATGAACTAAACAAAGCGCTTTTGATGTTTTTGAAATAGTTAAAAACAATTAAGTTTATAAAGACGTTGGACGACTTTCGAGCTTACCCAATGGAATTGAAGTGCGGGAAAACTTAAGTTGAAAGTTAAAATAGCCCTTAAGCGTTTCTACGAACAATTGTACAGATTATTGATTCAATTACGATCCTCACATTCTAACCTTATAAATTTAGTTAGACATGGTAAAGTAAAAGTGCATTAAAGTAAATAAAAGTAGTGCGAGTGCGGAAAGTAAATAAAAGTAGTGCGAGTGCGGAAAGTAAACAAAAGTAGTGCGAGTGCGAGGAAATAAATAATTTAAAGCGAGTGCGACGAAATAAATAATTTAAAGCGAGTGCGAGGAAATAAGTGAAAGTAAAGCGAGTGCGAGAAATAAATAATTTAAAGCGAGTGCGAGGAAATAAACAAAGTAAAGCGAGTGCGAGGAAATAAACAAAGTAAAGCGAGTGCAAGGAAATAAATAATTTAAAGCGAGTGCCGGAAAATAAATAAGATAAAGACAAGTAATAAAAACCTGCTCCAATCGGAGGGTTGAGTAAATTGCAATGCGGAAATGAAAATGGCGACAGGATTAACTTCCTTCCAAAGTGCTCCAAACTCGATTACAGACTCTATCACAGACTTGATTACACAATTGTGGTAACACTCCAATGCGAAGCGATTACCACTATAAGAAGGACTCTTGGAGTTTGAATCTCAAAATAGTTGGAGATTTCAAACTTTATTTTCAATGAAAATCACCAAGCTTATCCTTTGAATATGGAGGTTTAGGGTTACTAAATCAAAGCATGCGCTCCAGGGTCCTTCAGTTCTGAGTGAGAGGGCTTCTATTTATAGCCAAGGTCATTGATAGTTGAACACATCTTCAAAAATTCAAAAATATCAAATCACCTTTACATGGATACATGGGTGTGTGATATGCCCATGTAATGATGCATTCAAGTCCGAAAATGAGTGTAAGCAATGCTGAAGTCATGTGGAAAGGCCATCAGTTAGTGTATGAGAAATGAAACTTCAAATCTTCCAAATGGTCCTTCAACTTTAAGTCATGCGCAAGTTATTCATTATTTGTCCAATTGAGATGAAATTAGACTTTTTGGAAAGGTTAGATCAAGGGGAGGAACTTTTATGTTTAACACGTTTTCATTTGAAGCTTGGATCATGGTAAATTTTAAGGTGGAAGTTTGGAAAATCAAACATATTAAAAACAATTCTAAGTATCAATCCATATGTTTACTTCTTCCACCTTGAGTAACTTTTTCTATGGGCTTCAAATGAGAAATGTTCCTTCAAATTGGTCACAAATTTGACCTCATTTGGATTTAGCATGAAGGAGTTATACATTTTAGAAGTTGAGGAAAATCAGTTATTCAATGGTATTGACCCAAAATGACCTATAATGTTTCCTCATATCACATGGATTTAAAAGATGAATTTGTACTTCCTCTAAACATAAAAGTTGAATTAGACATCTTGAATTAGATTATGCAACTTTAATGGATTTCATATCATAAATATTGAGCAAGTTATGGTCTTGGGAAGTTGACCTCCAAATTAGGGTTTAGACAAAATGACATATAACCTTTCACCATAAAAAAAGACTTTCCAAGAAAAATTAGCTCTAGACTTCAACATGAACATTGTTTGGAGTGTCATTTAGAGTAAAGTTCCTCTTGGAATCATTTTCATATGACAAACATTGGGGGAGATAGGGTCTAGAGAACCCCAGTTTTTATCAGTTGAATTCCTCTGGTCAACCACAATGAACCAACTTGCTAGCTTGATATTCTCTTGAATTTTGGGACACATGGAGAATCATATATGCATAAGATTAGGTATTGTGAAGTATCCATTTAAATATTTGATCAATTGTTGAAGAAACGTGTTGAAGAAGTCATATAAGATACCTAGATGAATTAGGGTTTCCAAGGCAAACCAATTCCAAACTCTTGATGATATCTTGATAAAAATAACATTTGAAGATCATGGGGATCCATATATGATACTATGAGCCATAGTAAACCATTTATTGATTGAGCTCCTTGCAATGAGGGTCTCAAACCCTAGATATCACCTTGATAGAGCATAGGTGAGCATGTGCACTACCTACAAAAGAGTTAAACTTTACAATGACATATTTTTGGTATTTTGGTTAGTAAAAAAAATGAAGTATGATACAATCAAATGGTGCTTGTGGATCTCTCCCAATACGAACCAAATGAAAGAGGGGTAAGGAGGATGCCAAGGTGCGATCCCAATGTTAATGCATATGATGAGAATACCATTACGGATCTTAGGGTCAAAATTGGGGTCTTACAGAGCCCTTGGACATGACATTGAGAACTGCTATCCATTGAAGTATGAAGTTCAAAAGCTTGTGAAAAGTGGGATGATGTCCTTTGAGGACCGAGCGCCGAATGTGAAAGCTAATTCATTGCCCGCTCATGGTAATACTTCAGTCAACATGGTTGATGGTTGTCCCGGTGAGTTCATGATTTAAGATGTCCTCTATATCATACGATCCTTAGTGACAATGCATAAGGATATTTGTATGGTTAGTGAATGTGAGCATGACCATGATCGTTGTGCAATCTATAGTATGAACCCTCGAAGATGTGTTATTCTCAAGAGGGATATTCAGAGGTTGATGGATAAAGGTCTTATCCAAATTTTCCAGTCCTATAACTTTGGAGATGATGTTAATATGCTTGTTTTTGTGTTCAAAACCCGTGAGCGGGTAGTTATCCAATTCAATAGTAGTAGCAACAACATCGTTAATAGATCGATATTGTCGTTGGTAATACGGTTAGCAGACCCCGTCCCGTATGCATCCGATAAAGTTGTGCCTTATTAGTGTAATGCCACAATGGTGGAAAATAGCCCAAAAATTCCTTTACCTGTAGCAGATTATATGGTGAATATAGCTGATATTGCAAAGGTGACCCTTAGTGGTCGTGTCTTCAGTCGGGTCTTTCTGAAGGATGCAGAGAATGTTCCAATCAGTAAGAATGAAGAGGTAGCAATAGTAAATCAAGTTAGTGCTCCAGTGTGTCAGTCTGGTAAATCCAGCAAACTGAAGACTAATGATGATGATGATGAGGTACTGTGTGTGATTAAAATGAGTGAATTTAATGTGGTGGAGCAGCTGCTTCAAACCCCGTCAAATATTATGGTGTTGTCTCTATTGATGAATTATGAGGCACATAGAGAGGCATTGCAGAAAGTGCTTGAGCAAGCCTATGTTGAGTATGATGTAATTGTGGATCAGTTTGACCATATTCTTGATAATATTAATTCTTGCAATAATTTGAGTTTTATGATGAAGAGCTTCCCGGGGAAGGTCGAAATCACAATCTGACACTCCATATTTCAATTAACTACAAAGGGACGCTCTGTCCAATGTATTGGTCGACACTGGCTCGTCATTGAATGTGCTTCCGAAGTCAACTCTTTCCAGACTTTCTTATCAAGGCACCCCAATGAGGTACATTGGCGTGATTGTCAAAGCGTTAGTTGGTTCTCTTAAAACCATCATTGGTGAAGTGGACCTTCCAATTAAGATAGGTCCGAGTCATTTTCAGATTACTTTCCAAGTAATGGATATTTAATCGACCTATAGATATTTATTGGGAAGGCCATGGATTCATGAAGCAGGAGCTGTGACATCTACTCTACACCAAAATCTGAAATTTGTGAAGAATGGCAAGCTTGTCGTTATTGGTGGAGAGAAGGCCCTTTTAGTGAGTTATTTGTCATCCTTTTCTTATGTTGAAGCTGAGGAGGAGGTTGGAACTCCGTTCCAATCCTTGTCTATTGCTAAAGTAAAGAAAACTAGGGCACCCATGTCTTCTGAGATTCTAGTTATAAGACTTTCGATGTCACACGGGTTGTTATGACATCCATTTCTGCACAGACAAGAATTATGCAGAACTTAAAAGTAAGTGCAGTAAATAACACAACTAATTGTTTACCCAGTTCAGTCCAACATGACCTACATCATGGGGCTACCAAGCCAGGGAGGAAATCCACTATCAGTAGTATTAATTCAAAGCTAAACTCACCCGTTTACAACTCTTCACTTAATCCCTACCCAATGCAATTTCAATCTTACTCTAAGATCAGAGTTCCTACTCACTCCCCCTCAATCACCTCAGTGATTACTACCTTTAATCAATATTAAAGACAACTTTGAATTCACACTTCAAACAACTCTTGATTGTGCTTAACAACTTTAATCAAGATACACAGCACTCACGCTTAAAAGCTTTGAGCGACACAACACTTACAACTCAATGAACACCCTATGCCAATGCGATCATCTACGTGATAATGGCTTGGCTTACAAGATATGTCTAATACAAGACTCACAAAAATACAGCAGTGAAGTATGATGGACACACTAAATCTTCACGCCTCAAAATCCCCAGTTGTGAATGAAGGAACGACTTCCTTTTATATTGCAGTACTTGGGCCGTTGCACTTGTATTCTCCTGAATTTAAGGTCAAGCAAGTTCCCCTAAATTCCACATCCAGGTTACTAACAAATAGGCTATTTTTTAGGTTCATTAAATGTAGCTTGGTTGTTAATTTCCTGGATTTTCTCTCAGCTGTTGAATCCCTGAAGAAGAGCCTAAGAAAAAGCTGAAACATAAAATTAAACAACCTACAATATAGCATATGCTGTCGGGAATGAATGTCACAACATTCACCTTGACATCAAGGACCATATGCTAAGTCTGTTTTTTCTGAAAACAGACTGTACAAAATTTGCTGAACTATACAGGTCAAAACTGTCCATTCTACAGTAACAGCTTACATTAATAAATGTCAAAGTATCTAATTTGACATTTACACATTTAGACTTAAGTCAGTTCTGTTATCCTCTTGAATAGCAGACTACGAAACATACTGAAGTGTAGCAGAACACCACTCTGTCTATTGTTCAGTATATGCTGTCAATGATGAATGTCATAACATCCAATTTGACATTCAACACATCCTGTATTAGCTAATCCTGCATTAAACTACTCAAGTGTGTTATGACATCAGTCAAGACATCAGAGTACAGTTAGCTATTCTAACCTACAATGCAGTCACACAAACACCTTCACACCATGTCATGACATCAGTCAAGACATTAGAATCCAGCTAGTGTTTTACCATACAATGCAGCCAATTAAACACCTACAAACTCCCCCTTTGGCAAATTTTTGGCTAAAACACTTTGATCCCCATAACAGAGTTCATAGCAGCGGAAATTACACATCTAGCAGGAAATAGACCTAGCTAATACACTCAGAGTGGCAGCACACTCACACACATGGAAGTTAAGTAAAAACTTCACATAACAGCACACATACAGAAGTTAAATAAAAACTTCTAATTGCAGCACACATACAGAAGTTAAATAAAAACTTCATCACACATCAGCTGCAGGGGAGGGAATGTTGAATCTGTCATGAATATCTGTTTTAACACAATAACCTGTTGTCCTGGGGTATCACCTGTTACTCCCCCTTTTTGTCAAAAATGTTGCCAAAGCAACACTTTAAATTACAGACCACAGAAAGAAACAGAATTACACACAAATGACAGAATTACAGACTTGGTTTTGCCTCACAGTTTCAACCAAGTTAGCACCCACTTGATCTTGCTTCACAGCTTTGATCAGGTAATCACCCACTTTTGCTTTACAGTAGGTACAGCCATATCAGATGCCATGACTTTGTTTCTGACATCCAGAACCACTCCTGCATGAATAGCGTCCTTGAACACCTGCAGGTGCATAGGTCGCCTCACGTTCGGGTATCTCCTTACCCTCTTGTTGCCACACTTGTTGCAAGTGGCATAGCTATGATCTGTTGACCAATCAGAGCATAGTTCCAATTGTTTAATAGGCAGGTATATTAAACAATACATCCCAAACATCATTGGTTGCTATAAGTTCTCAGAGAGACATATTCCCAGTTTGCCCCTTAAGTTTTCAAACTGAGTAGCATCCAGAGCCTTTGTAAATATGTCAGCCAGTTGAAGTTCAGTGGCTACATGTTCCAGGGTAATCACTTTGTCTTCCACCAGATCTTTGATGAAGTGATGTCTAATGTCAATATGTTTGGTCATGCTGTGTTGGATGGGATTCTTGGAAATATTGATGGCACTGAGATTATCACAGAACAATGTCATGACATTTTGAGTGACATTGTACTCAGTGAGCATCTGTTTCATCCAAACCAGTTGGGAACAACTGCTTCCAGCAGCTATGTATTCAGCCTCTGCAGTGGACAGAGACACACAATTCTGCTTCTTGCTAAACCAAGATATGAGATTGTCTCCCAAGAAGAAACATCCTCTTGATGTGCTTTTTCTGTCATCAGCACTTCCAGCCCAGTCAGCATCATAGTACCCAGATAGGACAGGCTCAGACCCATGTGAGTACAGCATCCCATAGTTACAAGTCCCATTGATGTACTTGAGAATCCTTTTGACTTGATTCAAGTGGCTCACTTTAGGCTCTGCTTGGTATCTAGCACACACTCCAACAACATAAGAAATGTCAGGTCTACTTGCAGTTAGGTATAGTAGACTGCCTATCATGCTTCTATACAAGCATTGATCAACACTAGGCCCTCCATCATCTTTGGTTAACTTTAGATGAGTAGGTGCAGGAGTCCTCTTGTGCCTAGCATTATCCATACCAAACTTCTTAACTATGTTTTTGGCATACTTGCTTTGGGAGAGAAACATAGAGTCCTCCATTTGGTTGACTTGCATTCCAAGAAAATAAGTCAGTTCCCCAACCAGACTCATTTCAAACTCAGATTGCATTTGTTGAACAAAATGTGTTACCATTTGTTCTGACATCCCACCAAAGACTATATCATCCACATAGATTTGAGCAATCATGAGTTTTCCGTCTTCATCCTTCACAAACATGGTTTTATCTATCCCACCTTTTCTGTATCCATTTGAGGTCAGAAATTCAGTCAACCTTTCATACCATGCTCTAGGTGCTTGCTTCAACCCATACAAGGCTTTCCTCAACTTGTATACATGCTTAGGTTGGTTAGGATCACAGAAGCCTTTAGGTTGTTCCACATAGACTTCTTCATTCAAATAGCCATTCAAGAATGCACTCTTCACATCCATTTGGATCAGTTTAAACTTCAGAATGCATGCTACACCTAACAGCAATCTGATGGACTCAAGCCTAGCCATAGGAGCAAACGTCTCATCAAAATCAACCCCTTCAACTTGAGTGTATCCTTGAGCTACTAGTCTTGCTTTATTCCTAGTAATGACTCCTTTCTCATCAGACTTGTTTTTGTAGATCCATTTGGTACCAATGATGTTGGTTCCTTCAGGTCTTGGAACTAGCTCCCATACTTCATTCCTTTTAAACTGCTCAAGTTCCTCTTGCATGGCATTGATCCAGTATTCATCAGTCAGGGCTTCTTTCACATTCTTTGGTTCAACCTTGGATACAAAGCAGGAATTTGAACTTATTCCCCTTGACCTGGTAGTCACACCGCTATTGGGATCCCCTATGATAAGATCCTTAGGGTGGTCTTTCTGAATTCTGATAGATGATATTTTGGTGGTTGCATCTACTTCACATTCAGGAGGAGGTTCCTGTACTTCTTCAGACTTACCTGGAATGTCTGTTGAAATGTCAAGGAATGTTTCAACATCCTCTATGACATCGATTCCTTCCTCTTTATCATCCACAATAACATTTATGGATTCCATCAGGACATTGGTCCTGTAGTTGAACACTCTGTATGCTCTGCTGTTAGTGGAGTATCCTAGGAATATACCCTCATCACTTTTGGGATCTAGTTTCCTTCTCTGTTCACGATTTGTGAGAATGTAGCATTTACTACCAAAGATATGAAAGTACTTCACAGTGGGTTTTATGCCTTTCCATATTTCATATAGCGTGGAAGAGGTTCCTTTTCTCAAGGTGACTCTGTTGTGGACATAACACGCGGTATTCATTGCTTCAGCCCAAAAGTGCATAGGGAGCTTCTTTGCATGAATCATAGCTTTGGCAGATTCTTGAATAGTTCTATTTTTCCTTTCAACTATCCCATTCTGCTGAGGAGTTATAGGGGAGGAGAACTCATGACTTATTCCTTCAGACGAGCAAAACTCATCAAACTTGGAATTCTTGAACTCCGTACCATGATCACTCCTAATCCGGACAACACAACTGTCCTTTTCCCTTTGAAGTCTGATGCACATGTCTTTGAAGACATCAAATGTATCTGACTTCTCTCTGATAAAGCTTATCCACGTGTATCTGGAATGGTCATCAACCACCACGTAAGCATATCTCTTCCCACCCAGACTTTCAACCTGCATAGGTCCCATTAAGTCCATGTGCAACAGTTCCAGAACTCTGGAAGTTGTAGGATGTCCCAGCTTCGGATGTGACATCTTGGTTTGCTTGCCCACCTGGCATTCTCCACAGACTCTTCCTTCATCAATAAGCAGCTTTGGAATTCCTCTGACTGCTTCCTTGGATATAATCTTCTTCATTCCCCGTAAGTGGAGATGTCCAAGACGTCTATGCCACAACTTCACCTCATGTTCTTCCTTGGATGAGGAGCATATTGTGGAGAAGTTAGAGACTTTAGGTTCCCACAGATAGCAGTTATCTTTGGACCTGGATCCTCTCATAACTTCCTGATTGTCACCATTTGTCACAATACATAGCTCCTTAGTAAACTGAACATAGAACCCTTGATCACACAGTTGGCTTATGCTGATGAGGTTGGCAGTTAGTCCTCTTACTAACAGCACATTATTCAGTTTTGGAACTCCAAAGCAGTCCAACTTACCCACACCTTTTATTTTTCTATTGGCACCATCACCAAAGGTCACATAGCTGGTAGTGTGAGGTTGAATATCCACCAATAGATTTCCCATACCAGTCATATGTCTTGAGCACCCACTGTCAAAGTACCAGTCTTCTCTGGTAGAAGCCCTTAGAGCTGTGTGAGCTAACCTAGTATACCATTGTCGCTTCTTGATGGGGACATGGTGCTTATATGTCTTATGCTTAGGCCTGACATGAGGGACTTGGTTCGGGTAACCATGAAGCCTGTAGCAGAAGGCTTTTATATGCCCAAGTCTACCATAGTGGTGACATCTCCATTTCTGGAATTTCCTCTTCTGATGATTATTCATCATGGTTCCCCGATGTTGAGACATTGGATGTGACTTCCGATTGAATTTCTGAACTTTAGCCCTTGGGCGTTTGCGTTCAGCTGAGGATCTTTACCCAAAGCCTAGGCCAGATGTGGTTCCAGAATTCTGTCCCACCTTTAGAATCTCTTCCAAGGTGTCAGTTCCTTTATTCATCATTCTGATGGATTTAGTCATCTGATTCAGCTTGGAGGTCAGCAGGGTTATCTCACCATTTATACCCTTTATTGTCGTCAGATGCTTCTGTCTCTCATCTTCCAGCTCCTTGATGAGTTTCTTCTGCTTTTCTCCTTGTACACGCACTTCTGCACTGGTGACACACAACTTCTTATAAGCTGCAGCAAGTTCATCAAAGGTCAGTTCATCTGAACTTGAGTCATCATCAGTGGCACAAACACTGGTTAGTGCAGTGACATGTTTAGCAGATTCTCCTTCAGATTCACTTTCAAAATCTCCTTCACACCATGTGATAGCTAGCCCCTTCTTTTGCATCTTGAGGTAAGTAGGGCATTCAGCTCTGACGTGTCCATACCCTTCACAACCATGACACTGGATTCCCTTGACTTGGTTGAACTTTTCTTCAGAAGTTGATCTTTTCTTGATGTCAGACGAGATGTTCTTGACATTAGGTCTACCTCTTTGATCAATCTTCTTCACGAACTTGTTGAACTGTCTCCCAAGCATGGCTAAGGCTTCTGATATTCTTTCATCACCTCCAGTATATCCTACTTCTGACTCCTCTTCAGCATTAGATACAAAAGCTACGCTTTTGTTCTTCTTTTCAGCATTCTCACACAAGCCCATTTCAAAGGTTTAGAGAGAACCAATGAGCTCATCCACCTTCATATTGCAGATGTCCTGAGCCTCCTCTATGGCTGTGACCTTCATAGCAAATCTCTTAGGCAAGGACCTGAGAATCTTTCTTACAAGTTTCTCTTCATCCATTTTCTCACCTAATCCACCAGAGGTGTTTGCAATTTCAAGAATATTCATGTTAAAGTCTTGAATGGTCTCATCCTCTTTCATCCTCAGATTTTCAAACTTGGTGGTCAGCATCTGAAGTTTGGACATCTTCACCTTGGAAGTACCTTCATGAGTTACCTTGAGGGTATCCCAAACTTCCTTAGCTAGCTCACAGTGGTGTACCAGCCTAAAGATGTTCTTACTGATTCCATTGAACAATGCATTCAAGGCCTTAGAATTTTCAAGGGCTAATGCCTCTTGTTCCTTGTCCCACTCTTCTTCAGGAATTTGCACACTGACTCCATCTTCACCTGTCTTCGTTGGATGTTCCCATCCTTTGTTGACAGCTCTCCAGACTTTGCTATCTAGAGACCTTAAGAAGGCTATCATACGAGGCTTCCAGTCATCATAGTTAGAGCCATCCAACATGGGTGGTCTATTTGAGTGTCCTATATCCTTGTCCATGGTACTAGAAAGTAACTTCCCTAGATCTCACCCAGAAATTAACAGGCAGGGTGCCTGCTCTGATGCCAATTGAATTTCTAGTTATCAGACTTTCGATGTCACACGGGTTGTTATGACATCCAATTCTGCACAGACAAGAATTATGCAGAACTTAAAAGTAAGTGCAGTAAATAAGACAAGTAATTGTTTACCCAGTTCAGTCCAACATGACCTACATCTGGGGGCTACCAAGCCAGGGAGGAAATCCACTATCAGTAGTATTAATTCAAAGCTAAACTCACCCGTTTACAACTCTTCACTTAATCCCTACCCAATACAATTTCAATCTTACTCTAAGATCAGAGTTCCTACTCACTCCCCGTCAATCACCTCGGTGATTACTACCTTTAATCAATATTAAAGACAATTTTGAAGTCACACTTCAAACAACTCTTGATTGTGCTTAACAGCTTTAATCAAGATACACATCACTCACGCTTAAAAGCTTTGAGCGACACAACACTTACAACTCAATGAACACCCTATGCCAATGCGATCATCTACGTGATAATGGCCTGGCTTACAAGATATGTCTAATACAAGACTCACAAAAATACACCAGTGAAGTATGATGGACACACTAAATCTTCACGCCTCAAAATCCCCAGTTCTGAATGAAGGAACGACTTCCTTTTATATTGCAGTACTTAGGCCTTTGCACTTGTATTCTCCTGAATTTAAGGTCACGCAAGTTCCCCTAAATTCCACATCTAGGTTACTAACAAATAGGCTATTTGTTAGGTTCATTAAATGTAGCTTGGTTGTTGATTTCGTGGATTTCTCTCAGCTGTTGAATCCCTGAAGAATAGCCTGAGAAAAAGCTGAAACAGAAAACTAAACAACCTACAATATAGCATATGCTATCAGGAATGAATGTCACAGCATTCACCTTGACATCAAGGACCATATGCTAAGTCTGTTTTTCCTGAAAACAGACTGTACAAATTTGTTGAACTGTACAGGTCAAAACTGTCCATTCTACAGTAACAGCTTACATTAATAAATGTCAAAGTATCCAATTTTACATTTACACATTTAGCCTTAAGTCAGTTCTGTTATCCTCTTTAATAGCAGACTACGAAACATACTGAAGTGTAGCAGAACACCATTCTGTCTATTGTTCAGTATATGTTGTCAATGATGAATGTCATAACATCTAGTTTGACATTCAGACAGGAGGCCTTATGCCAGGTCTGGTATTTCCTTGATAACCAGACTGGAGATAAACACTGAGTTCTAACAGAACACCAACTGTTCTATTCCTCAGTATTTGCTGACAGGGATGATTGTCACCACATCCAATTTGACATTCAACATATCCTGTATTAGCTAATCCTGCATTAAACTACTCAAGTGTGTCATGACATCAGTCAAGACATCAGAGTACAGTTAGCTATTCTAACCTACAATGCAGTCACACAAACACCTTCACACCATGTCATGACATCAGTCAAGACATTAGAATCCAGCTAGTGTTTTTCCATACAATGCAGCCAATTAAACACCTACATTTTCTTTGAAGGATGCTGAGAAAGCTATTGAGACAGGCAACACTGATCAGTGGGGTTATGTGATATAGATTGCTGAAAACAAGAATATGGTCAGATTGGGATTTCAATTAGGGTCGTTCAACGTCAAAGCTGAGGATGTGCAACCATGTTTCCGCAGTGGAGGATTCATTCATAGTAATCATCAACACTCAGGTGTTGTGATCGAGGTTGAGGATGATGAAGATAAAGCTTGCGCCAACTTTGTGATGGATGGCCAGACTTGTAACAATTGGGTTGTTGTGGATGTTCCTATTGCTGTTCACTGATCTAAGTATTTTGTTGTTCATTTTTAAAGAAAAATCCTTCTTTTATGCCTAAGGGAGAAGTGAACATTGTTGGGAATTTCAATTATCATCAATGAAATACAATTTTATTCATCCACATCAATGATGTTTTATTTTTACTTTTTGCTTTTCTGAAAATGGTAATCATAAAAAACATAAATAAATAATAATCTTCCATCTGCATAATATTTGTTCACAATTCACTTCTTTAAAATCAAAATATCAAATCATTATGCAGCTTAGTTCCCAAATCCATTGAATACAATAATCCTGTTCCCTCTCCAAACTTTGATTTCCCTGTGTTTGAAGCTGAGGAAGAAATATCTGATGAATTATCTCGTTTACTTGAGTAAGAGGAAAAAGCCATTCAGTTGTTCGAAGAGCAGATCGAGCTAGTCAACTTGGGTTCCGAAGACGATATGAAGGAGGTCAAGATTGGGTCTCAACTATGTCCAGAAGCTAAGAAGGAGTTGATTAATCATCTACAAGAGTATCCATATGTGTTTTTGTTGGTCATATCAAGACATGCCTGGGTTGGATTCTGAGATTGTGGAACATAGATTGCCGTTGAAGCCAAAAAAATTGTCGGTCAATTAGAAATTAAGAAGAACTCATCTTGATATGGCAGTAAAAATTAAAGAGGAAGTGTAGAAGCAAATTGATGTTGGTTTTCTTGTAACCTCTGAATATCTGTAGTGGGTGCCAATTATTATGCCTGTTCCTAAGAAGGATGGAAAAGTCCGTATGTGTGTTGATTATAGAGACTTGAAAAAAGCTAACCCGAAGGACGATTTTCCTCTTCTACACATTGATATGTTGGTAGATAATAATCGGAAAAGTATTTTCGTTTATGGACGTATTTTCCGATTATAATCATGAGGTGCCATCACGGTTTGATTATAACCGGAAAAGTCTTTTCGTTTATGGACGGATTTTCCGGTTATAATCAAATCATGATGGCACCGGAAGATAGGAGAAGACCATATTTATTACACCTTGGGGAACATTCTGTTATAGAGTGATGCCTTTCGGTTTAAAGACTACTGGTGCGACGTACCAGAGAGATATGATCACTCTTTTTCATGATATGATGCAAAAAGAGATTGAAGTCTATATCGATGATATGATTGCCAAATCAAGTGATGAAGAAGAACATGTTGAGCATTTGTTGAAGTTATTCGAGTGTTTGATGAGGTACAAACTCCGCTTGAAACCCAATAAGTGTACTTTTGGTGTTCGTTCTGGTAAGTTTTTGGGCATTATTATCACTGAGAGGGATATTGAAGTTGATCCCACCAAGGTCAAAGCAATACAAGAGATTCCTGCGCCTAAAACTGAGAATCAAGTTAGAGGTTTTCTCGGTCGTTGGAATTATATTTCAAGATTCATATCACATATGACTGCACATGTACGCCTATATTCAAGCTTCTTCAGAAAGATTAATCTTGTGATTGGACCGAGGATTGCCATAAAGGTTTTGACAGTATCAAAGAGTATCTGCTTTAACCTCTGATTCTATCTCCGTCTATTGAAGGAAGACCTTTGATCATGTATTTGATTATCCTTAAAGAGAGTATGGGTTGTGGTATTGGTCAGCAAGATGAATATAGGAAGAAAGAATATGCAATTTACTACCTCAGTAAGAAATTCACCGACTGTGAGACTTGGTATTCTATGCTTGAAAAGACTTGTTATGCATTGGCTTGGGCTGCTAACCATCTGCGGCAATATATGTTAAATCATACTAATTGGATGATATCCAAAATGGATTCAATCAAATATATTTTTGAGAAGCCTGCTTTAACTGGGAGGATTGCTTGTTGGCAGATGTTGTTATTAGAGTATGATATCAAATATCGATCTCAAAAACCTATTAAGGGTATTGTCTTGGCTGACCATTTGGCTCACCAACCGATTGAAGATTACTAGTTAGTGCAATATGAATTTGCTGAAGAAGAGATCTTGTACTTGAAATTGAAAGATTATGATGAACCATTTCTTTAAGAAGAGCTAAAACTTGGTTCCCGTTGGGGCATGGTATTTGATGGAGCTGTTAATCATTATGGTAATGGCATTGGGGCAGTGATTATTACTCCTCAAGGCACTCATTTTCCATTTATAGCTAGATTAACTTTTAAGTGTACGGACAATATGGTTGAGTATGAAGCTTGCATTATGGGACTTGAAGAAGCCATTGATCTCAGAATCAAGTATCTCGACGTCTATGGGGATTCAACTTTGGTTGTGAATCAGATCAAAGGTGAATGGGAGACGAATCAACCCGGTTTGATTCCATATAGAGATTATGCGAGGATGATTTCAACTTTATTTACAAAGGTTGAGTTTCATCATATCTCTCGAGATGAAAACCGGATGGCAAATGCTCTTGCAATGTTGGCTTCGATGATTATGGTGAAATTCTGGAGTGAATTTCCTAATCTGACTGTGATGCATCTTGATAGGCCAGCTCATGTGTTTGTTGTTGAAGAAATCATGGATGAAAATTTGTGGTATTTTGATATCAAGTGTTTCCTCCTGTAGCAGTAAATTCATTACCATTAAGTTATGGATAAACTTAACGTCAATAAAACCAGAGTCTCCACCGCGCTTTTATTGTTTCCAAAGGAAAAGGGAAAAGTACGAACAAAACCCAAAGATAAGAAATTTTCAAATCAAAACTAATAAAATGTCAGAGATTATAGGTAAGTGGGTTGGTTACACATAGGGAAGGTGTTAGCACCCAAAGTGTCCTAGGTACTCCTAGGGAGCCCTTTTTTATGTGTGTATGTGTTTTGGAATAAAAGGTGTTTGAAATAAATAGAATGGAGGGATAAGAAAATAATTAATTAATAATATTTTTGTGTTTGACAACACCTTTAGACTTGTGCCTACGTACCAACATAAAATGAGGGATCAAAACCTCGTAGTTCGTGGTAACAATTTCAAAGTGAGTGGATTGCTTTTAACAAAAGTTTAAGTTTAAAAGAGGCACAAAAGGCCTAAAATAGTTTGAATGAGTGTTAGTTATTTTTTTGTGTTTTGAAAATTTAAGCCAAGTATGGTTAAGTTCATTTAAAAGTTTGATTAAGAAAAAGAAGTTTAAAAATGCAATGGCATAAGGCCAAAGTTTCGAATTTGCAATAAAGTCGAAATTTAAAAAATCACAAGCATAGAAGATTTTGAAAGAGGGGAGAGATTTGAAATTTAAGAAGTGGGAGGAGATGAAGAGACTAATCCTAAGAAAAAATTTAAAAGTTAAGAGTTGAAAAGATCTGACCAATGGGATGAAATCCAATAAACAAGAATGTCATATAGAAACCCACTTTTCCTTTGGAATTTGAAATCAAGCAATATCAATACACAAATAACAAGATGAAGAGAAAGTCATCAAATAAAGATAGCCACATCCAAGCTATCAACTCAATAGTCTTCTTCATAATCTCTCATGTACTAGATGACATACTCCTTGGATGGCTCAGAATAAGGCATTAGATACAGGTTCAAAGTAACATTTGCATCAAGACCATGCAGCAGATGAACTTAAAAGGGATCTCAAATACTTACATCAGATGAAAGTTCAACTCACAATGACTTGGCTTAAGAAAAGTTGGCATTGGCAAAGTTCTTTTGCATAGGGAGTGTTGCCTAATTCTAAGTCCAAGTCTCGGGTCAAATCCAACAGTCCATACAAACATTTTTTAAGGAATTTTGTTTTTATTATGTACGTTAAGGTCCGAAGACCACAAACACAAACAAGTATATACAATCACAATGTATGGCTCAAGTGAGCAAAAATGGAAATGGCATTCGAGTAAACAAGTTAAATGGTATGTATAATGGCAAATGATAAAAGACTTATATTTAAAGTTCATAAAGTAAATGACTTAAATTTAAATATTAGTCAAATGTTAGTTGATTAGATGTTAGTATTGTTTTTGCTTTTCAATTGTTTAAGTCATTCTTTGGAGAATACTCAACCTTCTATACATAGGTGTGGATCCTTGAACCAAGACATCTTCTAAAGGAAGGAAAAAAGGCCAAGTTTCCACACAATACCATGAAAGGGGGGGAACTTACAATAACTAGAATGCTATGCTTTTGGGTCAAAACTTAGCGCTATGTTAAGCAATTGTAATTGGACTTATGTAGAAGTCACAATTATCTGAGGCCGTGCAATAGAAATTTTAGTGTTAATACATGTTAGAGATATGGTATAATGAACCATACTCCTAAAACATACCACAGTTAAAAAGAAAATGGAAAAAAGGGTGAACCTAATCTCATCCATACTTGTATCTATTTATGAACCAATTAGCCTTAGGATATAGAGATATCATTGGTTAATGGAATGGATGGGATAAAATGGGATTGAAGATGAAAAGGGATGGGAAATGAGACAAATATAAATTGGTCATGGAGGAATTTTATAAAATTAAAATCATTAATTCATTTTGGGAGATGAAATGTATATTTCATAAATCCCCTAAATCCTATGATTTTAATCCAAAAAAGTCAAATCAACCTTGACCAAGGCCCAAACGCAATAGTCAAACTCCACAAGTCAACAAAAATGGCTCAACACAATTTATTCACAATTAAACAATTAAAAATCAATTAAAAATCCATTAAATTAAATTATGTTTGATCAAAAACCTAAAATCTCTTCAAAACACCAAATAAATGGCCAAGAGATTTATCATATGTCAAACAAGGTCAAAGGACCTTGGATAAATATTTTCAATATTTTTGGAAAGTTAAAAGTATTTTTAAGCAATTAAAATATGCCCAAAAACAATTAAATCATGAAAAGTATTAATATTGATCCAAAAAATAGTTTTAATTCAGAAAATGAAAGAGAAAAATATTTGAAAGTTTTTGGTGAAAGTCCCATATTTTTTGGATTAATATTAAAATTAATATGAATTAATGGAAATAAAGCAATTAAAATAGAAATTCAGAAAATAAAAAAATCAAAAATACGTGGACCATCTGATCTCCCTCATTAATTGAGGTGCCAGATCAGTTGGTCCCAAGCGCACATTCCATGTGGTCTTGAGTCAACAGTGCGACATGCATGGTAATTACAATGGATGCGTGAGATTAAAATAATTTGAATGGACCATATGGTTAAAAGACTTACCAACGCATCGCCGGAGCCAGAGCTCCGATCTTCTTCTCCGGTGGACCTCACCAGATTGGTCCACCTTCAACCATCACCAAAATGAAAAAGCAAGACATGGATTTAAAGAAAAAATGCTCAGGAGCTCGAATCTGACCTCAATTTTGTCTAAGTCCAATTATATAGGGAGATACAGGGAGTTGAATTTTGAGGATCGTGATCTGAGTTGCTTCGATTTGACCTTTAAGCAACTCAATATTTTTGTCTACATTGGTAGGACTTCAGACAACCAAAAATCAACAAAAATAATGGAGAAATAAGAGAGAATTTAAGAGTGGAAAAATCTGGAAAATTACCTTCAATGGAGCTTCAGATTCGCATGATCTTGCTCTCAATTATGCTTGGCCTTACTTCAGATGCTTGATGGAGTTGAAATGGATCAAGGAAATGGATGGACTCTTGGAGTTTCAATCTCATAAACAATGGGAGATTCAAACATGATTTTCAAAGAAAATCTTCAAGCTTATCCTGTAATGGTGAGGGTTTAGGATTGCGAATCAAAGCTTGCGCATGAGGTCTTTATTTCTGAGAAAGAGAGCTTCTATTTATAGGCCAATGTCACTAATATTTGCACACTTCCATTTTTAGAAAAACATGAAAATCTCTCTTGCATGCTTGCATGGGCATGTGATAGGCCCATCAAGTGATGCACTTAGGTCAAAAAATGAGTGTAAGCCATGCTGAAATCATGTTGTGAAGCCATGCATTCGTGTATGAAAAGTGGAACTCGAAATCTTCCAAATCGTCCTTCAACTTTAGGCCATGCGTAATTCATTCATACTTTGTACAAATGAGATGATTTTGGATTTTTTGGAAAATTTATATCAAGAGGAACAACTTTCATGTTGAACACTGTTTCATTTGAAACTTGGATCATGATGAATTTTGAGGTGGAAGTTTATAAAATTAAACATATCAAAAAAGATTCTAAGTACCAAGCCATATGTTCACTTCTTCCACCTTAAATAACTTTTTCTAAGGACTTCAAATGAGAAAAGTGCCTTCATGAAAGTTGTAGATATTTCAAACACCTTAAATTTAATCACAAAATTGACCTCATTTGGATTTGGAATGAAGGAGTTATGCATTTTATAAGTTGAGGAAAATCACTTGTTCAATGGTATTGGCCCAAAGTGACCTATAATGTTTCCTCTTGGCACATGTATTTGGAAGTTGAATTTGAACTTCCTACAAACATCAAAGTTTAATTAGACATCTTAAATTTGATCATGGAATTTTAATGGCTTTCATCTCATGACAATTGACAAAGTTGTGGTCTTGGGAAGTTGAATCCCGAATTAGGGTTTAGACTAAGTGACCTATAATCTATCACCATAAAACATTAATTTCCAAGCAAAACTAGCTCTTGACCTCAACATGGAAGGTGTTTGGAGTGTCAGTTAAAGTAACAATTCTCTTGGAATCATTTTCATATGATAAAAATTGTAGGAGATAAGGTCTAGGGAATCCCAGTTTTTACAAGTTAAATTCCTCTGGTCAACCACCATGAACCAACTTGCTAGCTTGATATTCTCTTGACTTTTGGGACTAATGGAGGATTATATATGCATAAGCTTATGTAATGTGAAGTATACCTTGAAATATTTGATCAATTGGTGAAGAAACTTGTTGGAGAAGTCACACAAGATACCCAGATGAATTAGGGTTTCCAAGGCAAACAAGCTTCAAACTCTTGATGATTTATTGATCAAAATAACATGTGAAGATCATGAGGATACATATATGTTACTTAAAGCCAGTGTAAGCTCACTTCTTGATTGAGCTCCTTGCATTGAGGGTCTTAAACCCTAGATATTAGCTTGATAGAGCATAGGTGAGCATACAATTACCTACGAAAGAGTTAAACTATACAATGATATATTTTTGGTATTTTGGTTAGTAAATAAAGAAAAATGAAGTATGATACCATGAAATGTGCTTGGTGATCTCTCCCAAGGAAAACCCAATGAATTAGGGGTAAGGAGGATGCCAAGGTGTGATCCTAATGCTAATGTATATGAGAAGCATAACATGAGGGATCTTAGGGTCAAAATTGGGGTCTTACAACTTCCCCTATTTAAGGACGTTCTAGCTGAGGAGATGAAGGTTAAAATCTTCGTATCGACTCAGTAGAATGGACTTAAATAACAACATATAGAAAACAAATTTGGTCCCTAAGAGACTTCATGATGCATATGATTGCATATTAAAATAATATTTATGGGGGAAATGTTGCCATAAAGGAAAAGAATTCGGAGAGACCGAAAGTCCGCAGGAGTATAATGCATTCTATAAGGAAAAATCACTGGGGAGACAGAGACTCTGGGGGGAATAAAAAAGGTTGTGCGTAGGCCAGGCTACAACTTCAAAACTTCTAGGGGGGACTCGAGGGATTCCATGAAAATAAATCAATGGAAAGACCCAGTCGGGGAATAAAAGGAATATCTGCAGGAGAAACGGGTAGATCAGACAAAAGCTGAAATACTCGAACCAAACAGGAAATGGCAATCTCATTGAGGAAATACGCACTCAGACTCAACTGGGGAAGAAATGATCTTCAACACAGGTGTAACAAAAGTATCTTATCCACTACCAGTTACTGGGTAAGGAGATAACATAATCTATCAAAGAGGGCATTTGTTACCGGTTAGGGTAAACATGTCAAGGATGAGTCGCTGAGGAAAGAAACAAATCAAATAGGATCCACATCTACCGACTACTGGACAGAAGACCACAAAGAAAGAGAATATCCATCACTGGTTAAAGTGAACATATCAAGGATAGACTCAAAGGAAAGAATATCCGTCATCGGCTAAGATGAACATATTAAGGATAGACTTACTTGGGGACGTTAGGAAGAATATACGTTACCGGTTTAGAGTAAACATCTCAAGGATAAACTTCCTGAAAAAGTAGGAATTATATCTATCGGCTATTGGATAGAATATCGAAAAGAGAATATCCGTCATCGGTGAAGATGAACATATAAAGGATAAAATCTGAGGGGAGGAATAGGAATTACATCTATCAGTTGTTGGATAGAATACCGAAAAGAGAATATCCATCACCGGCTAGGATTAACATATCAAGGATAGATTCCGCCAAAGGGGAAGTAGGACTTACAACTACCGGTTACTAGGTAGAAGACCGCAAAGAAGGGGAAATTCATCACCGGTTAGGATGAACATATCAAGGATTAACCTTCTAGGGAACAAAATAGGGATTACAACTACCTTTTTACTGGGTAGAATACCAAAAACGAGAATATTCGTCATCGGTCTAGATGAACATATCAAGGATAGACTCAAAAGGGAAAGAGTATTTGTCATCGGTTAAGATGAATATATCAAGGATAAACTTCCTAGGAGACGTTAAAATGAATCCGATGGGGAGAAAAAGGTTACTTTTACCGGATACTGGGGCAAAAGCGAAATACTCACAAATCGAGAAGAATATTACCAGTTATTGGGTAATAGACTCTTAGGGGACCAAAAGCATCTATCTAGGTAAGATCTAGAAAGAAGCGGTCAATCAAGGACTCAACCCAATTAGGATATAGCTCAGGGGGAGTGATTCCATCCAGATAATCAACTGGGGAGGAAGCCAAAATAATGATCATCCGCGAGGAAATAAACTCAGTGGGGAATGAGAAAGGTTAATTTCTTTCTTCTTAAGGGGCTGACACTCTACAATTGCAAGAGGACAAACATACCAAATCTGCGTGGGGGGAAAAGGATACCATCATAGTAGAGGATCAGATAAATAGTGAATCACACAATGCATTAATGATGAAATCTATGAATGTATATGTATATATGATGATTATGCTGACAAAATGATCACGAAGGATACAAATGTCACTAGACTACATCACCAATACAACATTAAACCAATCCACACAAGAGAGAAGTATCTACTGGAGAGAAAAAGTTGCAAAGGAAAGAACAGGAATCATCCACTTCAAAGGTTCAACCCTGGCTGGGGAAAAGGAAAAGATTTACCAAAAATCTGCACCATCCACTCTACGGCAAAATTTAGGTCAACACCATATCAAATGGAAGACAACCTTATAGAGAATCGAAAATACTGCTCAAGAATCAGGGCTAACAGGGGTCAAGGACAACTCCGCTGGCATCTTGAGGGGATACAAAATTTGTTGAATATATGCAACCTGCTATAATGAAGTGCCTGTAATTCGAGGGCGGCAAATACGAACTCAGCTGGGGAAACCAAAACTTGGCTGGAGATGCTGAAATGTTGTTGGGGAAGGGGCAGAAATCACACCAACTGCTTGGAGATAAAACCAACAATGCTTCGCATTTTCAGGGCTTATCGTTTTTCGAACCGCTATTTAGATTCCTCTTAAATGAAACTGATTGCTCTTTTAAAAAGTAATTAATTTTATTACTTAAGAAAACATGATTTTTATTTTAAAATTTTAATTTCAAAATGATCACAATAAAATGCAATTCCGTTTAGGTGATAAAATAAGAGTAGAAACAATTGGATAAAAAACTCAACTTTATTTAATAGAATGGTAGTCCGTAAATGACAAGACTCCATAGATCTTTACAAAAGTTGAAAAATGGTAATTTACATGGAAAAGGGCTACATTGAATACAATGATCATTAATCCTTCTACCGCCTTCCATATCCATTGTGCTCTTGGCTTTGGCTGAAGATGAATCAGAACCAAACATTATGCTCAAGAAAGTCTTCAAGACTGAAGATCAAACGGATGTAGTTACTTTCCATAATCCCTAATTTTTGCATAAATTGACCCAAGGTGGGGTACTCAATTTATCGGGATAATTTTCTATTTTATGTCTCTAACTTTTTCCTAGAACGCCCTTTCGGGTTTTCAATCCACCGAGACGCTCATTTTTGCCTAAGCCGCCCTTTCGGGTTTTCAACTTAGCGAGTTGTTCTTTTCTTTTTAGGCGGAGTATTTCTTGTCTGTGTTGGCGTTCACATGACGTGTGAACTCTTCACCGTCCATAGTTGTAAGAATCAAAGCACCGCCTTAAAAGGATCTCTTAACAACATATGGGCCTTCATAATTAGGTGTCCATTTTCCCCTAGCATCTGGTTTGAAAGATAGAATCTTCTTGAGCACAAGGTCACCTTCTACGGACACACGAGGGCTGACCTTCTTATCAAAATATTTCTTCATTCTCTTCTGATATAACTGGCCATGACACATGGCAGTTAGCCTCTTCTCTTCAATCAAATTCAGCTAGTCATACCTGGTCTGACACCATTCAGCTTCAGTTAACTTGGCTTCCATTCGCACACACAACGATGGGATCTCAACATCTTTTTAGCCATAGCATGTCCATTGGAATGAGTACCAAAGGAACCTTCATGGACTTCAGTAATCAATAAGTTTGATTCGTGTCTATCCACGCATCTGAGCAGAATAATATCGAAGTTTCTCTTGTAAAGCACATCGCCATTCAGGTAGAAGTTGCCAACTAATCTCCTCAAAGTCTTCTTATCTTTCAAATATGCCCTAGGCGGGTAAATCTGACTTTGGAGAAAACACTTGATATCAAAATACTACGACTTCTCATCTTTGATTTCTTCAACAATAAACACATGAGCTGGCCTATCAAGACACATCACAGTCAAATTGAGAACTTCATTCCAATATTTCACCACAATCATCGAAGCCAACTTTGCAAGAGCATCTACCATCCGATTTTCACTCGAGGGATACGATGAAATTAAACCTTTGTCAAGAAAGTTGAAATCCTCCTCGCATAGTCTCTATATGGTAAAAAATCGGGTTGATTCGTCTCCCATTCACCTTTGATCTGATTCATGACCAAAGTTGAATCTCCATCGACGTCCAAATACTTGATTCTGAGATCAATGGCCTCTTCAAGCCCCATAATGCAAGCTTCATACTCAGCCATATTGTTTGTACACATGAAAGTCAATCTAGTTGTAAACGGAAAATGAGTACCGTGAGGAGTATTAATCATTGCCCCAATGCCATTCCCATACTGTAGAGGTAAATTCATGGTCATCAAGCCATGGATAAGCTAGACATCAATAAAACAAGAGTCACCACCGTGCTTTTATTGTTTCCAAGGGAAAAGGGAAAAGTACGAACAAAACCCAAAAATAAGAAGTTTTGAAATCAAAACTAATAAAATACCAGAGATTACAGTTAAGGGGGTAGGTTACACAGGGGGAAGGTTTTAGCACCCAAAGTGTCCTAGGTACTCCTAGGGAGCCATTTCTTATGTGCATATGTGTTTTTGTACAAATGATGTTTGCAAAAAAAGAATGGGGGGATGAGAAAAGAATTCACTAATTATATTTTTTGTGTTTGACAAGATCTTCGGACTTGTGCCTACGTACAAACATAAAAATGAGGGATCAAAACCTTGTAGTTCGTGGTATCCATTTCAAAGTGGATGCATTGCTTTTAACAAAAATTTAAGTTTGAAAGGCACAAAGGCCTAAATATGTTTTGAGTGAGTGTTAGTTCTTTTTGGATTTTGAAATTTTAAGTCAAGTATAGTTAAGTTTATTTACAAGATTGATTAAGAAAAGAAGTTTGAAAATGAAATGGCATATGGCCAAAGTTTCTAATTTGCAATATGGTCAAAGTTTAGAAAAAAACAGACACAAGCAAAGAAGATTATTAAAAGGATGAAGAGATTTTGAAATTAAAGAAGTGGGGAGGAGATGAAGAGACTAATCCTAAGCATAAATTTAAAAGTTGAGAGTTGAAATATCTGACCAATGATCCTGTTGCATATGAACTCAAATCGATCTTCAATGATGTTTCAGATGAAGTTTCAAATCACAAGCACTTGGTTACATGAAAGTTGGCATTGGCTCAATCCTTTGCATAGGGAGTGTTGCCTAAATTCTAAGTCCAATTGTATCAGATCAAACCAACAGTCCACACAAGATATTTTTTATGGTTTTTGTTCTTATTATGTACATTAATGGTCAAAGACCACACAAACAATCACAATATACACAAACAAAATATATCACAAAATATGGTCCAAGTGGACAAAGTGAAAATGACATAAACATAAACAATTTGAGTGGTATGAATAATGACAAATGAATAAAGCTTGAAAAATAAAGTGCATTAAAGATAAATGGCTTGAAATTAAATGTTAGTGGTTAATGAGTTAGAAGTTAGTATTGCTTTTGCTTTGCTTTTTTGTTTAAGTCATTCTTTGGAGAAAACTCAACCCACTTATCAGAAGCATGGATCCTTGAATTATGACATCTTCCAAAGGAAGGAAAAAAGGTCAAGTTTCCACACAATACCATTAAAAAGAGGAGACTTACAATCTCACTAACTAGAATGATATGCCTTTTGTGTCAAAATTTAGCGCTATATTAAGCAATCATAATTGAACTTATGTAGAAGTCACAACTATTTGAGGTCTGGCAATAGAATTTTGGTGTTAATGCATGTTAGAGACATCGTATGATGAACTTTGCTCATGAAACATACCACACACAAAAAGAATATGCAAAGTTGGGGACCTAATCTCATCTATACTTATGTTGATTTTGCAATCAACTAGCCTTAGAGTATAGAGATATCATAGGTCCATGACATGAATGCATAAAGAAGGGGAATGAGACGAAAAGGGAGGGGGAATTGATCAAACACAAATTGGTCAAGGAGGACTTTTACCAAATTAAGATCATTCATTCATTTTGGGAGATGGAATGTACATTCCATCAATCCCATAAATCCGATGATCTTAACCTAGTAAAGTCAAATCAACCTTGACCAAGGCCCAACAACACAAGTCAAACTCACAGAGGCAATTTGAATGACTCTACACAATTAATTTGGCATTTAATCAATTAAAAATATTAAAAATAATGCGTTAAATTAAATATGGTTGGTCAATTTCCTAAAACCTCATCAAAACACCAAAGAAATGGCCATGAGATTTATCATAGGTCAAACAAGGTCAAAGGACCTTGGAGAAAAATTTTCAATAATTTTGGAAACATAAAAGTATTTTTAAACAATTAAAAATATTCAGAAAATCAATTAAATCATGAAAATTTTTAATAATGATCCAAAAAATATTTTTAATTTAGAAAATGAAAGTGGATTTTATTTAATTTTTTTTGGTGAAACTCTCATATTTTTTGGATCAATATTAAAATTAATATGAATTAATGAAAATGAGAGGAATAAAAATAAAAATCAGATAATCAAAAAAACGCGGACCACTTGATCATCGTCATTAATTGAGGTGGAGGATCAAGTGGTGTAGAGCGTGCGTTCCATGATGCGCGCTAGTCAATTGTCCACACGCTTGGTAATCATAATGAGCGCTCCAGATTAAAATGTTTTAAAATAAATCAATGGCTTTGAACACTTTCAGGTCATCGCCAGAGCCAAAGGTCAGTCATCTTCTCCGATGACCCTGGCCGGACTGGTTCATTCATCACCACATCATAAATGAAAAAGGAGGACATGATCTTCAAGATAAAATGGCGTAGATCACGAATATCACCTCAATTTAACCTAACTCCAAATATATAGAGAGATACGTGGAGTTGAATTTTGAGGTGTGTCAATTGAGTTGCTTCGATTTGACCACAAAGCAACTCAATCTTCTTGCCTATATTGGTAGGACTTCAGACAACCAAGGATCCAAGAGAATTGATGAGAATTGAGAGAGAATCGAAGAGAAGAAAAATCTGGAAAAACACCTTCAATGTTGTGCATAAATGGATCTCTCTTGCTTCAATTCGTGCTTGATCTTGCTTATGGAGCTTGTGGAAGTAGGTTAAGAGTAATGCAAAGCTTTGAATCCTGGTGTTTTTGAATCTCCAGACAGTGAGATTCAAACTCAAACTTTAGCTTAAATTTCTCAAGTTTTCCTTTGAATTGAGAGGGTTTGAATGGTTGGAGGCAAAGCTGGCGCGCAAGGTCCTTTGAATTGAAGCATTGAACCTCTATTTATAGCAATGAGAAGTGTTATTTTTCCACTTGAAAAATCTTCCAAAATTGGAAATGAAATGTACATGCTTGCATGGGCGTGTGGAGGCCCATGACGCAATGCAATTAGGTCCACAATCAACTGAAATGAGGTTTGCATGAAGCTTGAATTGCAAGGAAACGTTATTTGAATGTTTGAAGCATGAATCTTGCCAATTGATACATCCATGTTTAAGCCATACCCAGACCCTTCAAACTTTGTCAAAAATGAATGAATTATGATTCTTTGGAAAGCTTATATAAAGAGGAACAACTCTTATGTTGAACACGTTTCCATTTGGAACTTGTATCATGGTGAATTTTGAGGTGGAAGTTTGGAAACTTCAAAATGTTAAAATATTTTCTAAGTGTCAAGCCACATGTTTAATTATTCCACCTTGGCTAACTTTTTATGTGAACTCCAGATGAGAAAAGTGTCTTCATCAAAGTTGTATATCTTCCAAAAACCATAAAAATGGTCACTAATTTGATATCATTTGGATTTAGGATGAGTGATTTATTCTTTTTTGAACTTGAGGAAAATCACTTGTTCAGTGGTATTGGCCCAAAATGACCTATAATGTATCCTTATATCACATGCTCATAAAAGTTGATTTATATCTCACTACAAACATAAAAGTTGAAGTATACTCCTTGAATTTTATTGTGAAACTTGTAAATATTTCATATCATAAAAATTAAGCAAGTTATGTCCTTGGGAAGTTGACTTTCAAATTAGGGTTTAGACAAAATGACCTATAATGTTTCAACCTAAAAAATGATTTTGCAAGTAAACTTAGCTTTATACCTCAACATAAAAGTTGTTTGGAATGTCATTTAGAGTAATGTTTCTCTTGGGATCGTTTTCATATGATGCAAATTGTATGAGATAGGGTCTAGGGAGACCCATCTTTGATCAAATGAATTCATCTGGCCAACCACCATCAACCAACTTGCTAACTTGCAATACTATTGACTTTTTAGGCTCATGGTAGGTCATATATGCATAAGATGATGAATTTTGAAGTTTCCCTAGAGAAATTTGATCAATTGGTGAAGAAGCTTATTGAAGAAGTTACTCAAGATACCCAGATGAACTAGGGTTTCCAAGACAAACATACTCCAAACTCTTGAAGAATGCTTGATTAAAATAACATGTGGGGATAATTGGGACTCATATATGATGCTTAGAGCCATTGTGGATCATTCCTTGGTTGAGCTCTTAACAATGAGGGTCTTAAACCCTAGATGTGAACTTGATAGATCAATGGTGATCATGTCATACCTACAAAAGAGTTAGGCAAATGCAAAGACATATTTTTGGTATTTTAGTTAGTAAAAGGATAATATACAAGTATGATACAATCACATGGTGCTTGGTGATCTCTCCCAAAAAAACTGAATGAAAGAGGGGTTAGGAGGATGCCAATATGTGATCCCAATGCTAATGCATATGATGAGATGGCATGAGGGATCTTAGGGTCAAAATTGGGGTCTTACGCATACTGATTAACAACTCCATCAAATACCATGCCCCCACCGGGAACCAGACTCTGACCCTTCTTCAAGCAATAGTTCATCACAATCTTTAATCTTCAAGTATAAGATATCTTCATCAGGAAAATCATATTGCACCGAATGGTAATCTTCAATGGATTGCTGAGCCAAATGGTCAGCCAAGACACTACCTTTGATCGCTTTCTAAGATTGGTATTCAATATCATACTCGGATAACAAAATCTGCCAACGGGAAATCCTCTCGGTTAAAGCAGGTTTCTCAAAAATATACTTGATTGGATCCATTTTGGATATCAACCAAGTGGTATGATTCAACATATACTAACGCAGACGCTTAGCAGCCCAAGCCAATGTGCAACAAGTCTTCTCAAGCATAGAATACCGAGTCTCATAGTCGGTGAATATCTTATTGAGGTAGTAAATAGCATATTCTTTCTTTCCAGTTTCGTCTTGCTGACCTAGAACACAACCCATACTTTCTTCAAGCACAGTCAAATACATGATCAACGGTCTTCCTTCAATAGGCGGAGACAGAATTGGAGGCGTGAGCAAATACTCTTTGATACTGTCGAAAGCTTTCTGGCAGTCTTCAGTCCAATCACAAGACTGATCTTTCCTAAGAAGCTTGAATATAGGCACACATGTGACAGTCTTATGCAAAATGAATTTTGAGATATAATTTAAGCGGTAGAGAAAACTCTGACTTGCTTCTCAGTTTTGGGCGCGGGCATCTCCTGTATTGCTTTGACCTTGGCAGGATGAACCTTAATACTTTTCTCGCTGACAATAAAGCCCAACAATTTAACAGAACGAACACCAAACGTACACTTATTGGGATTCAAGCGGAGTTTGTACTTCCTCAAACTCTAGAATAATTTTAACAAATGCTCAACATGCTCTTCTTCATTACTGGATTTGGCAATCATGTCATCGACATAGACTTCGATCTCTTTATGGATCATATCATGAAAAAGAGTGGTCATCATTCTCTAGTAAGTCGCACCAGCATTCTTTAGACTGAAAGGCATCACTCTTCAACAAAATGTTCCCAAAGGTGTAATGAATATGGTCTTCTCGATATCTTAGGGTGCTATCTTGATCTGATTATAACCGGAAAATCCATGCATAAATGAAAAGACTTTGAATTTAGTTGTATTGTCTACAAACATATCAATGTGTGGCAGAGGGAATCATCTTTCGTACTAGCTTTGTTCAAATCTCTATAATCAACACATTTACAGACTTTTCCATCTTTCTTTGGAACAAGCACAATATTGGCCACCTATTGCGGATACTCAGCAATAAAAAGGAAACCAACAAAAATCTTCTTCTTCACTTCTTCTTTGATTTTCACTGCCATATCAAGATGAGTCCTCCTCAACTTCTGCTTGACAGGCAGGCATTCTGGCTTCAACTATAATCTATGCTCCACAATCTCAAAATCAAAACTAGGCATGTCTTGATAGGACCAGGCGAACACATCTGAATACTCTTGAAGAAGATTAATCAACCCCTTCTTAACCTCTGAACACAGTTGAGACCCAATCTTGGCTTCCTTCACATCATCTTCGGAACCCAAGTTGACTAACTCAATCTTCTCTTCGAACGACTGAATTGCTTTTTCCTCATGCTCAAGTAGACGAGACAATTCATCAGATATTTCTTCATCACTTTCTTCCTCAGCCTCAAATACAGGGAATTCAAAGTTTGGATAAGGAGTGGGATCATTGTATTCAATGGGTTTAGAAACCAACCTGCATAATGATTTGATATTTTTATTTTAGAGAAGTGAATTGTGACCAAATATTATGCAGATGGACAATTATTTATTTATTTATTTATTTATTTATGTTTTATGTTATTACCATATTCACAAAAGTAAAAAATAAAAACATCATAGATGTGGATGAATAGAATTGTATTTTATTAATGATCAAATTCAAAGATGCCTAACAATGTTCACTTCTCCCTTAGGCATAGGAGAAGGATTTTCAAAAACAATAAAGAAATTACTTAAAGCGATGAACAATATCAGGAATATCGACAACGATCCAATTGTTGCAAGATTTTCCATGCGTCACAAAATTGGTGCAGTCTTCATCTACATCATCTTCAATCACTGCAGCTGACTGTTGTTCATTACCATGGATGAACCCTCCACTACAAAAATTCGGTTGCATATCTTCAACTTTGATCACAAATGACCCTTGCTGAAATCCTAAACCAGCACAATTCTTGTTCCCGGCGACCTCTTCCATCTGGCCCCACTGATCAGAGCTACCATCTTCAACAATCTTCTGAGCGTCTTTAAAAGAGGACATAGGTGCCCCAACTCTCTTTTCCCCAACAATAAATATAGCTTAGAACGGAGTTCCAATCTCATCCTCAGCTTTAACATACGAGAAAGACGACAGATGACTTACTAACAGTGCTTTCTCCCCGCCCACAATGAAGAGCTTACCATTCTTCACAAATTTCAACTTCTGATGCAGAGTGGATGTAACAGCTCCTGCCTCGTGTATCCATGGCCTTACTAACAAGCAACTATAGGCCAGGTGGATATCCATTACCTAAAAAGTAATTTGGAAATTACTCGGACCTATCTTCACTAGAAGGTCCACCTCACCAATAACAGTCTTGCGAAAACCATCAAAAGCTTTAATGATCACGCCATTGTATCTCATCGGAGCTCATTGGTAAGATAATCTTGACAGAATTAATTTGGGGGAGTACATTAAGATAAGAAACGGTATCAACCAACACATTGGACAGTGCATCCTCCTTGTAGTTCATTGATATATGCAACGCTAGGTTGTGATTCTTATCCTCCTGGGGGAGTTCTTCATCATAGAAGCTCAGATTATTGTAGGAAGTAATGTTATCCACAATGTGGTTAAATTGATCCACGGTCACATCATGCTCTACATAGGCTTGTTCCAACACCATTTTACAATGCTTCTCTGTGCGCTTCAGAATTCATAAGCAGAGACAACACTGAAATCTTTCAAGGAGTTTGGAGAAACTTCTCCACCATATTAAATTCACTCTTCTTAATCAAATGAAGAACCCCATCATCATCACTAGGCTTCAAATTGTTGTATTCACCACTTGACACTTTGGAGCACTAACCGTATTTTCTACATGCACTTCAACCTTCTTAGCAATATCCTCTACATCTTTTGAGAAAATAGGACCAAATACACAACCACTACAGGTCACCTTCGTTATCTCGGCAATGTTCACAACAGAATTAGTCGTAGGATATGGAACCTCTTAAACATTCTCCATCATTGTCGCATTATACTGATATGGCAAAGCTCTATCGTATGCATACGGGACTGAGCCCACTAACCGTATCACTAACGGAGATACGGATCTGTTGACGTTGTCACTACTACTACTATCGAACTAGATTACCACCCGCTCAAGGGTCTTAAACACTGGCACTATCATGTTGACATTAACTATATCCCTTGATTGTTGAATCTGGATTAAGTTCTCATCCATCAATTTCTGGATATCTCTCTTGACAACCGAACACCCACGGGGGTTCACTCTGCAGATTGTACAACTATCGTGGTCGTGTTCACAATCACTAATACGTTGCATATCAAACACTCAGAAACTTCCTGGACAACCATCTACCATATTAACAAAGGAATTACCATGAGAAGGCAATGGGTTAGCTTTCAAATTCGGCGCACGGTCCTTAAAGGACACCATTACACTCTTCACAAGCTTCTGGACCTCGTATTTCAAAGGGTACAAATTGTAAGAACAAATTTAGTTCTACAATATATCTCTAAGATTTTGATGATGAAAAAGGATGAAACAAAAATGGTACCCTAACAAGATTTTTCTACGTACGCAGGACTCTAATTAAAACAGTTAGATAGACACTCATCAAATAGAAAATCAAGTTCTAAGATACCACTTAGAAGATACGCAAGCAGAAGCCCTGACTCTGATCAACGCAAGCGCAAGCTAAACAAAAGATATCAGACACTCTGAAGTTGAAGAATGACTCTAGAATCTGTAGACTTACGCTCTGATGAAATAAAGTGAAGTGAAACTCTGAAAAGTAGTCAAACAAACATCTTCTGAAGTTGCAATCGCTTAATGAATGTTATGACATTAAGACCCTTGGATTCAGAAAGCTTAACCTTGAAGAAATTCACTTATGGAAAGAAGCTAATTTATGAAGGATTTTATGGCACCCCAAATATTACATTGGAAAGAACACAGAGATTAATGACTTTGATCATCCATCAATGCCCAAGATTCTGACTTTAACAGCATTCAACGATCTTCTCATTACTCCTATATAAAGGATGGAATGCCACTCAAAGAAGACACCTGAAACACAAGAGAATACAATACTTCCACTATATTCATTATTCATTCTCTCATACGAGGTGTTGCTCTTACGTGTGAATATTTCCTGCTCTTACCTTGTATAATTTATGCTTATTTTAGAAGCACTATTCATTATTGTAATCATATTATATTCCTAAGAAATTTCCTCAAGTGACTTATGAAGTCTGTAAACTTGAGAGCGCTAAGGGATCTTTATTCTCTTAGACGATTGTTTGTGTAATCTTTCACGATTAGTGGATTAAGTCCTTTTTGAAGGCGAAATCACCTTGGTCGGGTGGACTGGAGTAGCTTTGAATTTCAAGCGAACTAGTATAAAATTTTGTGTTGAATTCTATTGTATCTGCATGTGTCTAATTCCTAAAAAGTTTATATTCTCTCAAAAACAAATCAAACCCCCCTTTCTTGTTTTTATCTACCTTCAATTCGTATCAGAGCTACGACTCTGTTATTTATTTTCTAATCAAACACTTAACAGTATAAAGAGATCCAGCGTGAGAAAAACACTATGGCCAACACCAATCAAAGAGATAGTTACAATGCTAAACGTCCAATCTTGGATGGAGGAAAATTTGATTACTAGAAAGAAAGAATCGAAAGTTTCTTTCTGGGTTATGATGCTGATCTGTGGGACATATTTACTATTGGCTACATACCTCCTGTATCTGATACTGGCGTTGCCATTTCCAGGAGCAAAATGACAGATGAACATAAGCGCGACTTCAAAAACCATCACAAAGCCAAAACAATACTGCTGAATTCCATTTCCTACAATGAATATGAAAAGATCACCAATAGGGAAACCGCTAAAGAAATACTTGATTCCCTGAGAATGACTGTCGAAGGAAATTCACAAGTGAAAGAGACAAATAATCTGGCTCTAATTCAGAAGTACAAAGCTTGCAAGATGGAGGACGATGAAGCTATAGAGGTAATGTTTTCTATATTTCAAACTTTAATTGCAGGTCTCAAGGTTTTGGACAAAGGCTACACAACTGCAGATCGTGTCAAAAAGATCGTCAGAAGATTGCCAAAGAAGTGGAGACCCATGGTCACCACATTAAAATTGTTAAAGGATCTGAAAAATGTCACCCTTGAAGAACTCGTTAGTTCCCTCAGAAGTTACGAGATAGAACTTGAGGAAGATGAGCCTCAAAAGAAGATCAAGTCTGTAGCACTAAAGTCCAGATCTGAGAGACGCAAACTAGAAAGGAACAAAGCCTTCCAAGCTGAAGAGGAAGACAATGACGACTCTGAAAAAGAAGACTCTGACGATGTAGAAGACTTATCCCTTTTGACCAGAAGAGTAAAACAACTATGGACAAAAAGGAATAATAACTTCAGAAGACCAAAACCCAAAGGGGATCGCTCAGAGGTAACATGCTATGAATGTAAGGAAACAGGTCATTCCAGATATGAATGCCCAAATCTGAAGAAAGAAAGCTCTAGAAGAGAAAGTTTCAAGAAAAGCTCCTTTAAAACCAAGAAGGGACTAATGGCCACCTGGGACGACAGTGGATTTGATTCCTCTGAATCAGACTCTGAAAAACAGGCAAATGTTGCATTCATGGCTACCACCTCTGGAAACACATTAGATGGAGAATCTGATCCTGAAGAGGTATTTTCTGATATTTCTCGCTCTGAACTTGAATCATATATACCTTTCTGAACCTTTGAACTCATATCAGAAACTTAAACAAAAATTTAAGAATTTTTTTTTTAAATATCCAGAAATTTAAATTTTTTTTCAAAATTAACCATTTTTTCAAAAATATTACACAAATGGGCAAATTTTGCCCTAAATGTGTACATAGGCGCCACCCTAGTTGGCGCCTACCCTTAATGGGTAGGGCAAGTCGCCACAAGGAGTGGCGCCTATGCCCATTCCCTTTTTTTTATTTTATTTTATTTTTAAATGTTTTATTATTTTTAATATGTTTTATTTTGTTTTTTAATATGTTTTATTTGATAAATATATTTTTTTTATAAATTATATTAATTTATATTAACACTTATATATAAATAAAATTATTACAAGATATATATATATTAATTTATATATATATTAATTTATATATATATTAATTTATATATATATTAATTTATATATATATATATATTAATTTAATTTATAAACAATTAATATTATACACATGTAAATTAATATATATAAATATTTATTTACAAGATATATATATATATATATATATATATATATATATATATATATATATATATATATATATATATATATAATATATATATATATATATATATATATATATATATTAATTTATATATATATTAATTTAATTTATAAGTAAATAATATTATTTTTAAATTTTTGGGAGAATTAGGGTTAATCATGTTAAGGTTAATCTATCAATTATAATTAGGGTTTATTGATCGGTTATAATCAGAGTTCGGTAGTTATGACCTAATTGAAACCCTAATTAATCAAGTGCGACACTAATTAGGGTTAAGTAGATTGGTGTACAACCCAGATCTTTTCCTATAAATAAAGTGTTATTTCCTTGCATTTGCTTCACCACTATTTCTTATCACTTTCTCTATCAAGTTGAGTTCATGGCATCTCCAAGACCGTCGTCATGGCAGCGAACATCATCAAGGCGCCCGGATCCTGAACAAGTAATCTTAAAAAGGGATGGGCATGTTATTTTTTTGCCTTTGAAACCCCCAATGGAGATGAAGTTTTGGAACATCCGTTCGTTGGACCAACTAAAAAGGTCCTTGATGTCTTGGTTAGAGGGAGATTACCAACCTGGTGAAGTCATTAGAAGGATTCAGAGGCTTAGAACAAGGTTCTCATTTGAAACTAGAGAAACAATACGTTGGTGGGTTGAAGTTGAAAGCGACATTGATTGCATCCAAATGATGCATGGATCAGACGATATAGTGTTAACTGTTGTAATTTCTTAGATATTAATGGTTGTCTGTCATGTTGTTGTTGTATTTGTTATTGTTCTAGTACTTGTTCTTGTTTTAGTACTTGTTTTTGTTCCAGTGTTTGTTTTTGTTTCTCAGGTAATTGGTGTTGTAATGTTAGATGTTTGTGTTTGTTGTTCAAGTGTCATCTTCTATTTGGAATAAAAAGTAAACTTTAATGATAAACAGCATTGGTACACAGATTTATGAAAATGAAAACTAAGTTGTGGAACTAGATCCACGATATGGACATTTGTTCTTATTATGCCCTAGTTGTCTACATATGCTACACTTCCTCTGCATTTTCTCTGCGACGTCCATTTCAGTTCTAATGCGCCTGCTATTTGGGCGACCACTTTTATTCCGCCGCATCGATTCGTTGTGCCAAACAATTTCCCCGTCATACTCTGGCCAATACGCCTCCAATGCTACCACCGGAAAGGGATTGTCGTATACATTGAGCAATGTTGCAACTTTGTAGATGGGAGACACTAGCGATAATGCATCGAAGTGGCTGTGTGAACACGCTGCAATGACATGGGAACAAGGCATGCGATATGCCTGAAATTGACCACATACTCTTGTCTGGGCAGCCCTTGGTTGTGGTCAATTGTTTCCTTGACACTAAAAGTGTGGCCATGGCGGTCGAATTCCCTAACCCGATGGCTGCTGGCTTTGGCAGATTCCTGCCTCATAAACTTCATGCAGGCATCACTATATACTTGACTTGTCTGCAACACTTCATTCCAGCGCCTGCCTCTTGTTACGAACAACGTTGCCATCCGAAAATAGGTCGCACTCACCAATGCGGTTACCGGGAGGTTACGTATGCCCTTAAAGACGCCGTTCATTGATTCCACAAGATTTGTTGTCATGTGGCCCCACCTCACCCCATCGTCGTATGATCTAGTCCACTTCGCTCTGTCGATATTATCGATCCACCTCCCTGCCTCATAATTTGCCAACACTATTTCCCGGCGGTAGTATTGGAATCCAAGTTGGTTTAATGCATACCCCGCGTTTATCAAATGTTGCTTCAAGAAGTTATCCTTGAACTCCCGCATAAAATTTTGAGCAATATGCCTGATGCAGTAAACATGGGTAGACGGGGGGTCATGCCAACCATTTGCTGGATTATTGTATGCACTGTCTATTGAAGCGTGCCTGTCAGAAATCACACAGATGCCAGCTTGTGGAGTCACGTGCGTTCGGAGATTCTTAAGGAAGAAACTCCAAGTAGCAGCCGTTTCTCCTTCTAACAATGCAAAGGCTATTGGGAAAATATTAGAATTGCCATCTTGTGCGACCGCCATCAGTAACGATCCTTTGTATTTCCCATACAGCCAAGTTCCATCGACTTGAACAAGTGGTTTGCAGAATGTGAACCCGATGATGCAGGGACGGAATGCCCAGAAAAGTCTATGGAAAATTCCATTACCTTCTAGACGAGTTCCGTCAGGGGATTGTGCAGGCAAGGTCTCCATTATAGTAACCGTCCCAGGTGAATACAATCGTAGTGCAGCCAGGTAGCGTGGTAGTTGTTTGCATGATTCCTCCCAGTTACCGTATACCAGTTCAATTGCCTTGGTTTTCGCTAACCAAGCCTTTCTGTATGACGGTGTATATTTGAAAACAGCCACACAATGGGAGATAATTGTTTTGACCTTCAGTGACGGGTCAACCGCAACTAGAGGTAATATGGAATGGCAGATCATATCATGGCTAAGTTTGCGATGATCCTGTGCCATGTTGGTGTTGACGCAAATGTGAACTTGAGATATGGACCCTATCACCCACGCATTATGTTTCTTCTTATACGATGCCATCAACCTATACCCACACTCCGGATTTTTGCATACAATAACGTATCTTTCCGGATTTGATTTGATAACATCGTAGTCAACACAGTTTTTCAAGTGCTAGTTCTTTATTGCTAACAGACACTCTTCCTTGGTCCGAAATTGGTCACCCTTCTTTAAGTCCTCATCAGACCTCATATATGGGTTGTAGAACATATCTGATGAGGGCTCATCCTCGCCCAAGTTAAGTGTTGTGAAGTGCGCAGGCGGTGAGTAGCGTTGCGCTATAGGTATTTGAGCTTGGTCTTCGTCTTCAGAATGACGGTTCACCAAGTCATCAACCACGTCTTCAGCATCATCAACCACATCGTCTTCAACGTGGTGCTCAACATCTTGTTCGTCATCAATCACAAGATCAATAACCTGTGATTGAATATTCTGAGTTGGTAGAGGTTGTTCCAACACAATGTACAACACTATGTATTCGTAACCAGAGTACTCATGGTTACGAAGCATGTATTGTGTCTCCATGTCATTTTGTATCAATGACTTATAAAACTTGACAGAGTTATTTTCTGAAAAAAAAGGTTGTTGATAAAAAATTTGGGACACGGGTTGTCTTAGTTTGGACTCAATCTTCCTTTTCAGATAAGAGAAGTCAGCTCCTCTATTTAGACAAAAACGAGTGCATTCTGTGTTTCTAAATAGGAAGCCAGACATATCACATTCATAAGTCTCACAATTGACGTGAGCTTTGATTTTGTATTATGATGAAGATGCCATGTTTTGTGAAGGTTTTGTGAAGATATTGTGATGGTTTTGTGAAGATTTTGTGAAGGTTTTGTGAAGGTTTTGTGAAGGTTTTGTGAAGATATTGTCAAGGTTTTGTGAAGATTGCTGTGAAGATATTGTGAATACCTTGGTGAAAATGTGTGTGAATATTTATACTGCAAGAATCTTACTGCCTATCCATCAAATGTATTCTCCACCTAGCCTGAACTTAGTCTCAGAGATTCCCACGCATGCCTGTTCCTCAAAGGTATTCACCACCAAGTCTGCAAGATTCCCACGCATGCCTTACACGTGTCACACCCTTGAATGCAACACTCCCACCTAGTCTGTACTAATGCATGCCAACCTATCCACCTAGCCTGAACTTAGTCTCAGAGATTCCCACGCCTGCCTGTTCCTCAAAAGTATTCACCACCAAGTCTGCAAGATTCCCACGCATGCCTTACACGTGTCACACCCTTGAATGCAACACTCCCACCTAGTCTGTACTAATGCATGCCAACCTATCCACCTAGCCTGAACTTAGTCTCAGAGATTCCCACGCCTGCCTGTTCCTCAAAAGTATTCACCACCAAGTCTGCAAGATTCCCACGCATGCCTTACACGTGTCACACCCTTGAATGCAACACTCCCACCTAGTCTGTACTAATGCATGCCAACCTATCCACCTAGCCTGAACTTAGTCTCAGAGATTCCCACGCCTACCTGTTCCTCAAAAGTATTCACCACCAAGTCTGCAAGATTCCCACGCATGCCTTACACGTGTCACACCCTTGAATGCAACACTCCCACCTAGTCTGTACTAATGCATGCCAACCTATCCACCTATCACACTTCCAATACTAAACTACCTCTTTTTTCCATTATGTGTTTAAAATAATATTCAATCTTATTTAAGCTTAATTATTTATTTTAAATAATATTCCCACGCATGCCTTCCACGTGTCACATTTTTGCATCATCAGAAATAAAATTATATTTTATCGTCAACTCTTGGATCGTCTCCGAGCACAAGATGTATTACCACTAAATCACTCAGCTTCTAACTGATTTATTAATATCATGCATTCTCGATAAATAACATATTTACTTTTTTCTTTGCAGTTTATTTGGAGGCCATATTTGGGATTGGAACATCAACCCAACCCCGAAGATGCAGCTGTTTGGACAGCAAAAACGGCCATAATGCGGTTCACCACTGTGGAGATGCACCAAAGTGACCGTGTCAAGCTTTAATTCGGAATGCATCAAGAAATCCCAGGCCCCCCAATGTCTATGGAACCTTGGCATCTAAAAAAAGTCAGCCACCAGTGGTATGCCCAAAATTGGAAGGAATTTGCTAAGGAGTTTCGTAAAATGTGGAAAGACCGTGCCCACTATGTTCTACAGATTCCGGTGGCGCCCAACGAAATGAAGCCGACAAGGGAATATGTGGATTGGTATAGAGCAAATACAAATCCAGAAATGATTGTGTCTGACCCGTTCTATTTGGACGATCCCCGGATGCAACAGCCATATTTCCAACAACAACAACCACCACAGTATTCCCAACAACAACAACCACCACAGTATTCCCAACAACAACAACCACCACCTTATTACCAACAACAACCACCACCACCATTTTACCAACAACAACCACCACCACCTTATTACCAACAACAACCACCACCACCATATTACCAACAACAACCACCACAACACATGTCCACCCCCCAACCAAATCAACAATACATACCACAAACTCAACCCCAATACCATGAAGACTACCAACAACAAACTCAACATTCCCACCACCATCAACAGTCCCAACACCTACCACAATATCAATCCACCCACTTCCACCAATCCTAACACTTCCATCACGACAATGTCCCGAGCTCTTCCAGTCCTCCACCTAGCCCCGACACGGGTATACAAGAGGACTACCAACACGACTACTACACACCACAACAAACATTGCACTTTGGCCAACCCGATTCAACCCTAAACTACCAAAGACCACAATTCGAGGGCGCACCCAGCAGTAGTCAGTTTGTCCCACCGAGACAAAGCTTTGAGGGCGCAGAGGGGACCCGTCTTTCCTACAACACTGAAGGGACTTCGACCCAACCACAACGGCAAACGGCAAGGGGACGCGTTAGGGCAAGGGGTGGTAATAGGGAAGCACCACCACCACGTGAACCGCCTAGGCGAGTAACTAGACCTCCCCCGTGCGGATCGTACCAGGGACCGCATCATATGTGATTAATCATATCTTTGTAATATTTGTCTTGTCTATTATTTAAATAAAAATATTTTCTGTTTATTATCTTTATATCTTTATCTTTATCTTTAAAAATATTGTCTATCATATCTTTTTTATATATATATATATATATATATATATATATATATATATATATATATATATATATATATATATATATATATATATATATATATATATATATATATATATATATATATTAATTTACATGTGTATAAATATTTATTTACACGTATATAAATTATTTTTTCCAAAAATTTACAAATAATATTAATTACTTATAAATTAAATTAATATATATATATATATATATATATATATATATATATATATATATATATATATATATATATATATATATATATATAAATAATATATATATAAATTAATATATATATATATATATATATATATATATATATATATATATATCTTGTAAAAAAATTTATTTATATATATGTGTTAATATAAATTAATATAATTAATAAAAAATATAAATTTATAAATTAAAAAAAATTAAAAAAAAAATATAACATATAAAAAAAAAAAAAAAAAAAAAGGGAATGGCATAGGCGCCACTCCTAGTGGCGACTTGCCCTACCCATTAAGGGTAGGCGCCAATTAGGGTGGCGCCTAGGTGTAAATTTTGGCCAAAAATGGCCATTTGTGTAATTATTTTGAAAAATGGTATATTTTTGAAATTTTTTTGAAATTTTTGGATATTTAAAAAAAATTCAAAATTTAAAGCACTGAAAACGGTTATTGAAGGAACCATCGAAGAATATGATAAGCTTGAGATGACAGATTCAAAACTAAAAGATGAAAATCTAACTCTGACAAAAGAAAGAGACTCCACAAATAAACAATTTTTAAAACTTGAAGAAGCTTTATCTCAAGCCCCACAAACTTCTAACATAATGATATATGAATATGAAAAATCTTTTCAAAAGTTTCTGAAAAATCGATAGAAAGAAGCAGAATGGCATCCATGATTTATGGAGTCAGTCAGAATAATAAAAGAGGAATAAGATATGATCCTAGTGAAGATAAATATTCTACAGATGACAAACCTAAATCTCCTTTTTCTTATCACTACACACTTGTGTAAGAACAAAAATTGTTCTACAACAGATTCCATGATTTTGATGATAACAAAGGATGAAACCAAAAATGGCACCCTAACAAAAAGTTTCTAAGTGTGCAGGATTTTAGAAAAAGAAGGAAGAAGATCTGATGACGTCATCAGATACAGAGTCATATCAGATACAAATTGTCAGAAGATCAGAAGCATCTGAAGTATAAACTCGCTCAAGAAGTTCTAACCTTGAACAAAACAGCAGAATATCCGAAGCATCTGAGTAAGAAGTACACTCTAGAAGTTCTGACTCTGAACAACGACATATCATTCCAGAAGCTCTCAGCGTCATCTGAAGACATCATCAAAACATCTATAAGATCAACATCAGAAGCTCCGAATCTCCATAGCAAGATTCCAAGATTCTCAAAGTCACGTAGATTCTGACAATGGATTTCCTAATGCAGAAAGAGTAACGTAAAACTTCAAATTCAAATGGAAAGGAACTATTTTTGGAAAGAAGTTATTCAGGGAGACAAAGTTGTTTTGGCAAGAAACAATAGGAGTTATGGCATTAATCCTCATTCAAGACAAATTATCTGCCATCCTTCTCAACGGTCTTCTCACTCCTATATAAAGGACAACAATCAACATTGAGAGGTGCACAAGAATACTGAAATATTCTCTCTCTCTCTCATCTTTCACGAAGCTTTTGCTTAGAACGTGAAACATCTTCTTGTTCTTACTATTGTAATATTTTGCTTATCCTAGAAGCACTTTAGATTACATAGCTTTTTGTCTATTGTTTTATTTCCTCAAGTGACCCTGCGCAGTATGTATACTTGAGAGGACTAAGAGATCTATCTCTTAGACGTTGGTTGTAAACAATCTTTCAAGATTAGTGGATTAAGTCCTTGTTGAAGGCGAAATCACCTTTGCCGGGTGGACTGGAGTAACTTTGTGTTATAAGCGAACCAGTATAAATTCCTTGTGTGGTTTTTATTTTTAAAAGCGCTTATTTTCCAAAACAATTCAAACCCCCCTTTCTTGTTTTTCTCACCTTCAATTGGTATCAGAGCTTCGGCTCTGTTATTGATTTTCTAATCAAACACTTAACAGTGTAGAGAGATCCAGAACGAGAAAAACTATGGCCCACACAAATGAAAGAGACAGTTACAATGCTAAGCCTCCTGTCTTTGATGGAGAAAAATTCGACCACTAGAAAGATAGGATTGAGAGTTTCTTTCTAGGCTATGACGCTGATCTCTGGGACATTGTCACAGATGGATACAAACCTTTCTATCACTGATCATGCCCATTCGTAAGGATCATTAAAGGAGAATTTTTTTATATTCTGCTGCGCCTTGGATGGCAATTCTCCTTCAGTGGTATCAGAGCCACTTACGAAACCATGAATCTGATATCTGTTTTTGTTCTGTAATAATATGATTAAAGACAGAATGAATCAAAGGTTAAATTGAGATCGATCAAGTTACATATATGTGATATATGTAATCCTGATGCAAAATACATTATATATGATATAGTGTTCTTGTTTCATTCATTCAAACCCTCGATGATTGTTTTCCTTTGAGCGATCAATGGTCATTTGCTTCTTTATCCGACATTAGTATGGTGAAGCAATGACGTGTTGATCAATCATACTGAATTAACAATCGAGATGTGTTTGACGGTCTGAAATTGGTGCATCAGGGTTAGTGAGGGCACAAGGGTTGTGTTGTCAGAGAGTTATGCGATTGGGGTTTGACTGCACAAGAGTTGTGCGTTCTAAACACTTTTCCGAACAGTGTTAACCGGTTAACGAGAAACTGAATACAACCTTCTAAAACCTTTTGGAACAGTGTTAACCGGTTAACGCATATGGTTAACCGGTTAACGGAATGCGAAATAAATTTCTTTGGATTTTCAAACAGTGTTAACCGGTTAACGCATTTGGTTAACCGGTTAACGCAAGGCAGAAAAGAGTTTTCTAAAAGTTTTCAAACAGTGTTAACCGGTTAACGCATATGGTTAACCGGTTAACGCAAGAAAGAATTCACCCATTCGGCTAACTCAGTGCTTTAAAAGTATCAAGTGTTGATACGAAAAGCGACATCGATTTTAAATGAATTGTTCATTAAAATGTGGTGATCGGTCGTCGAAATTTAATTTGATTTTAATTAATTAAAGGAATTAATAAAGTGTTTTTTATTGTCTTGTGGTGATCGGTTATGGCCTTAGTTTTCCTTTGTTCTGTTTTGGGTTTTTTAAAATACGACCTGCGTGTCGTGCCTCTCTCTTAATCTCCCAAACGTAACTTCTTTTCTCATCTCACTCCCTCGTATGTAAAACGAGTTTCTTTCATGTAATGTATTGATATGAAGAAAGCAAAGAAGTCAGTGCCAAAGGAGGACAACCTTGAAGATCCTGCTTGGAGAAGCTTAGATCGTTGTAGGTTAGCTTAGGTTCTCTCATTGGCTTGGGAGAACAATTGCGCTAGGAGCCATAACTGTTTCATTTTGTATGTATGTATGTTGATGCATGTGAATGTATGTTGATGCATGTGAGAGACGGTTTATATGATAAACAAGCCGGTGAGATCAGAAAAATTGCAATTCCCTCAAAATTAAATATTAAGTTTATGCTTTCCAAGTTTTAACACTCATCAAGACTAGTATCGAATAATGTAGGTTTCGCCTACGCGAGGTGCATGTTCTATATTAGTAAGGTGCGATGGGATAATTGTAATATCTAACTGTTAAAACAATGGGTCAAACTTAACTAAACAAATTATAATAAGATTATATATGTTTAGAAGCAAGAGTTGGGAATGATCCATATGATGGATCGGAATAAGGAGTTATTCACCCAACTGAAATTTTCGAGAGTTGTATGAGATACAATTGGAAGGAGTTCCTACCTAAATAACCTAGTTTTGTGTAATCCACCTACGCGGACTTAGAACGAAGTGAAATATGGATCTCGACCCAATAGAAAATCTTCCAACGGGATTTTCCGAATCAAATGATGAGGGTCATTTGTTTTGAGTAAAATAGTGGGAGCATGTTTAATTAAAGGCCTAATTAAATATGTCAATGATACTTATATTTTCATTAATCCTTATGTAGATTACCATGACAACAAACACCTCTAACAACATATTGCGATCAAACCATGAGAAAGAAAAATTGTCTCGGACAAATTTTCTGGATTGGTACCGAGACATGAGGACTGTCCTCAAACATGAAAAAGGGAAAAGCAAGGAAGTTGCCAAACCCAAACCCACTAGTGCTGCTTTGAAGCCTAGTGGAAGCATAGAAAAGGAAGGCACCTGCTTCCATTGCGGTAAGACCGCACACTGGAAGAGGAACTGCCCAAAGTACCTGGAAGATAGGAAGAATGGAGTAGAGACTCCATCTTCAGGTATTTTTGTTATTGAAATTAATTTATCTACTTCTGCATCATGGGTATTAGATACTGGATGCGGTTCTCACATTTGTACAAATGTGCATGGACTGAAAAGGAGTAGAGATTTGGCAAAAGGTGAAGTCGACCTACGAGTTGGCAATGGAGCAAAGGTTGCTGCCTTAGCCGTAGGAACTTATGAATTGACTTTACCTAGTGGTTTAATAATTCAGTTAGAGACCTGTTATTATGTACCAGCAATTAGCAGGAATATTATTTCCGTCTCTTGTTTGGACAAGTTCGGTTTTTCATTCATAATAAAGAACAATTGTTGTTCAATTTATTTGAATGATATATTCTATGCTACTGCTCAAATGAACAATGGATTATATGTCCTTGATCTTGAAGTGCCAATTTATAACATTAATACTAAAAGGATGAAACCTAATGAGTTAAATCCAACTTACCTTTGGCATTGTCGATTAGGCCACATAAATGAGAAACGCATTTCCAAACTCCATAAAGATGGACTGTTGGACTCTTTTGATTATGAATCATATGAGACATGCAGATCTTGTTTAATTGGAAAGATGACAAAGTCTCCATTCACAGGAAAAGGTGAAAGAGCTAATGATCTTTTGGCCCTCATACATACTGATGTATGTGGACCACTGAACATACCAGCTAGAGGAGGTTTTCAGTACTTCATCACATTCAATGATGATTTCAGTAGATATGGTTATGTGTATTTAATGAAACACAAATCAGAATCCTTTGAAAAGTTCAAGGAATTCAAGAATGAAGTACAAAACTAACTGGGTAAGAACATTAAAACTCTTCGATCAGATCGAGGTGGTGAGTATTTAAGCCTAGAGTTTGCTGACCATCTGAAAGAGTGTGGGATCCTATCCCAACTCACTCCTCCTAGAACACCCCAATGGAATGGTGTATCTGAGAGAAGAAATCGAACCCAGTTGGACATGGTCCGATCCATGATGAGTCACGCCGATCTTCCAAACTCCTTTTGGGGCCATGCGCTGTTGACAGCAGCTTACACACATAACCGTGTTCCATCCAAAAAGGTTGAGAAGACACCATATGAGATATGGAGTGGTGAGAAACCACATATATCTTACATGAAGATTTGGGGTTGCGAAGTTTATGTGAAACGACAAATTTCAACTAAGCTTGAGCCCAAATCTGACAAATCCTTATTTGTGGGGTATCCTAAAGAAACAAGAGGGTATTACTTCTACAATCCTTCTGAGGGCAAAGTGTTTGTCGCTCGAACTGGGGTTTTCCTAGAAAAGGATTTTATTTCCAAAGGAACCAGTGGGAGGAAAGTAGAGCTTGAAGAAATTCAAGAATCACAAAGCATCGGTACACCTATGGAGGAATTAGAGCAGGAAACACAAATGGTTGTGGAAGAGCAACCTGCTCAAGTAGAACAAGACCAGCGTAGGTCAGGCAGGATACATCACCTACCTGAGAGATATGGATATCTCATAACAGATCAAGGTGATGTATTACTCATGGACCAAGATGAGCCTGTGACCTACCAAGAGGCCATAACTGGTCCCGAGTCTGAGAAGTGGCTAGAGGCCATGAAATCCGAAATAGATTCCATGTACACGAATCAAGTTTGGAACTTGGTAGAGCCTCCTGTAGGAGTTAATCCTATAGGATGCAAGTGGGTCTTCAAAAAGAAGACTGACATGGAAGGTAAGGTACATACCTATAAGGCAAGACTGGTTGCAAAAGGATATAAACAAGTTCATGATGTTGACTATGATGAAACCTTTTCACCAGTTGCAATGCTTAAATCTGTTCGGATTTTACTTGCTATCGCTGCATATCATGATTATGAAATATGGCAGATGGATGTCAAAACTGCTTTCCTTAATGGGAATCTTCTTGAGGATGTGTACATGACACAGCCTGAAGGATTTGACATACCAGAAGAAGCCCATAAGATATGTAAGCTACAAAGATCAATCTATGGATTGAAGCAAGCTTCCAGAAGCTGGAATCTTCGTTTTGATGAAACGGTAAAACAATATGGATTCATCAAGAACGAAGATGAGCCTTGTGTCTACAAGAAGGTTAGTGGGAGCATGATCGTGTTCCTGGTGTTATATGTAGATGACATACTACTCATTGGAAACGATGTCCCTACCCTGCAACAAGTAAAGACTTGGTTGGGGAAATGCTTTTCTATGAAGGACCTAGGTGAAGCAGCCTATATATTAGGAATCAGGATCTATAGAGATAGATCACAAAAACTGCTTGGCCTAAGTCAGAGTACGTACATAGACAAAGTGTTGAGACGCTTTAATATGCATGATTCCAAGAAAGGATTCATACCTATGCAACATGGCCTGTGTCTATCAAAAACACAATCCCCTTCAACTAAGGAAGAAAGGGAATGCATGAATAAGATTCCATATGCATCTGCAATAGGATCTATCATGTATGCCATGTTATGTACTCGATCAGATGTCTCGTATGCTTTAAGTACAACGAGTAGGTACCAATCTGATCCTGGTGATGCCCATTGGGTAGCTGTTAAGAATATCCTTAAGTACTTGAGAAGGACTAAGGAATCATTCTTGATATATGGAGGTCAGGAAGAGTTGGCTGTAATTGGTTACACTGATGCTAGCTTCCAGACAGATAAGGATGACTTTAGATCGCAATCTGGTTATGTGTTTTGCTTGAACGGTGGCGCTGTGAGCTGGAAAAGTTCGAAGCCAGATACAGTTGCTGATTCTACAACCGAGGCCGAGTATATTGCTGCCTCAAGTGCAGCAAAGGAAGCTGTTTGGATCAGGAAGTTCATTAGTGAACTTGGCATAGTCCCTAGCGTTGTGGATCCCATTGGTCTCTATTGTGATAACAATGGTGCTATCGCACAAGCTAAGGAGCCTAGATCTCACCAACGATCCAAACACATACTTAGGCGTTATCATCTCATTCGAGAGATAATAGATAGAGGAGATGTGAAAATATGTAAAGTACCTACACTTGACAATATAGCTGACCCACTGACAAAGCCTCTTGCGCAGCAGAAGCATGATGACCATACTAGATCAATGGGCATACGGGGTATGCCTGATTTGCTCTAGTGCTAGTGGGAGATTGTTGGTGTAAGCCCTAGAGGCCAATACTTTTGGTACTTGTATCGAATTATTTATTAATAATAAAAGGCATTTTCTTTATTATGGTTGATTAATAAAGTCCCTGGAATAGATAGTTCGTTTAATTTTTTAAGTATGACTTAATCATGAGAACACATTAAACATAAGGACACTATTCTTAAAGTATCCGTAGTCGAGCTTTAATGTGAAGTGGGATAACATTAAAGCATTAAGACTATTATGTTTGTAGACTGATGATCACATCTCATGGATCATGGATAAAGAGTTATCAAGTCTTAAACATAGGTATGAATATTAGGAGTAATATTTATACCGGATTGACCCGCTATGAGAATAATATATAGAAAGTTATGCAAAGTGTCATAAGTTATTCTCATGGTGATAATAGTGTATACCACTCTTCGACCTGAAACCACTATGGATCCTAGATGTAGAGTCGAGTGCTTTGTTGCTGATCTAACGTTGTCCGTAACTGGATAACCGTAAAGACAGTTGATGGGTACTCCACGAAGCATGCTGAGGGACATGAGTGTCCTAGATGGAATTTTCCAATCCTGTGTAACAGGATAAATGTCTATGGGCCCAATATTGAACTGGACAAGGGTGACACGGTCTATACCTTGTGTTCAATATAGACATAAGGGCAAAGGGGTAATTATACACATAATTATTATCACAGGAGGTTTTGTCAGATCACATGACATTTTCGTGACTTGGGTAGCAGTGATGTGTTGCTAGATACCGCTCACTGTTTATTATGTTAAATGTGTGATTTAATATAATTGCCAACGTCGCGAAAACCTATAGGGTCACACACAAAGGACGGATTGATGAGAGATAGAATAATTAAGGAACATCGTAAGGTACGGTGTACTTAAGAAGAATACGAAATATGGTAAAGTACCAAATACTTAAGTGATTTTGGCATATTATGAGATATGAGCCAAAATACACTTAAGTGGGCTTTTTGGCTTGAAGCCTACACAAGTGGTTCTATAAATAGAGATCTTGTGCAGAAGCTTTGTATGGGAATACAACACAACTGAAGAGTTGGAATTTCGTATCTCTCTTTTTCTCACTCAAAGCCTTCATTCACAAACAGCTAGCACTACGATTGAAGGAATCCGTTCGTGTGGACTAAGTAGAGACGTTGTCATCGTTCAACGTTCGTGATCACCCCGTGGATCTGTATCAAAGGTTTTGATCATTATCAGAGATCTGCACCAAAGGTTTGAATCACCACAAGAGGTAACGATTTATCACTGATCATGCCCATTCGTAAGGATCATTAAAGGAGAATTTTTTTATATTCCGCTGCGCCTTGGATGGCAATTCTCCTTCAGAAATGTCACAAGTGTCAAATTTATGTAGATAAGATTCATGTTCCTTTGACACTGTTGAATGTCATTTCCTCTCCATGGCCCTTCTCCATGTGGGGAATTGATATGATTGCCATGATTGAGCCTAAAACTTTGAACACACATCGTTTCATTCTGGTGGTTATTGATTACTTCACAAAGTGGGTTGAAGCGGCATCGTATGCAAATGTAACCAAGCAATTTGTTGTAAGGTTTATCAAGAATCAGATTATATGTCGTTATGGTGTGCCAAGTAAGATCATTACTGAAAATGGATCAAACTTGAATAACAACATGGTGGAAGCTCATTTGAAAGACTTCAAGATTGCACATCATAATTCTTCTCCCTACAGACCTAAGATGAATGGGGTTATTGAAGCTATAAACAAGAACATCAAGAAGATCATTTAAAAGATGATTATGACATACAAAGATTGGCATAAGATGCTCCCATTTGCATTGCATGGATATCGTACATCCATCCGCACTTCAATAGGGGCAACCCCTTTCTCTCTTGTTTAAGGAATGGAAGTTATGCTCCCCGTGGAAATTGAGATCCCTGATCGCGACTTTATGAGTCGAATTTGGGGTACAAACTGTAAGTGCACAATTCTATCGCGTAGTTTTAAAAGATATCGATCCCACAGGACTTATGAATCGATATACCGTTTTCTAAGGTTACTTCGTAAAGCTAAGGCGGGTAATACTTTGATTGTTTGGGGAAAAGTTAAAACTAAAAAAATAAGATCTAAATTAAATATCAAATAAACGGATATCGGTATGTAGTTCGTCGTAATTAGGGGATCAATTCTTCGTTGGTTTCTTGGTTTTAAAATAAATCCTTTCAGTTGACACTATTGATTAAAAGTCTTATCTCAAACTCTCGCTCTGTTGAATAAACTATGATTTTATATTAACGTAGCTGTCACTTATTAGTTAAGTCAAAAACCACTTTTTGAAAACAATAGGATCCGTAGAAACTCTTTTTAAGAAAACACTAATCGTTTAAACACCCTTGTCTCAAACTCTCGCTCTGTTGACTTAGGTTATACAATTAAATTCAAATGCTTAACTCTCGTCCTCACATTCAACCTTTAAAAATACTTTTTGAAAAAGATTAGAATTTAATTAACTCTAAAAATTGCTTTCGCCCTGATCTAGAATTAATGTCCAATTTACACTGTCCAATTAAAAACTCAAACTCTCGTTCTATTGATTTTAACTTCTTTATCTCTTTTACTTTCGTACAAAAACCTTGTTATTAAACCTGTAAATTGAGACCGTAAAAAGAGTGATTTTAATTTTAAACTTAATTAAACCAACTTAGTTTTGATTCCTTCATTCCGCTTACTCTACATACCGACACCTAAATAAATTAGCCAGACATGCTAAACAGATCTAAATAATTATCATGCATAAACAAATTCATCTCAGGCAAATAATATAAATCAACAATAAAGCAGGGCATATATAAATGCAAACAATAATTAAAGAACCTGAGTAATTAACAGCAGTCTTGAACATCCACCACATACCGGTTGGATTTGTTCTTGAATTCTTCAATCAGACAGAAAAATAAAAGCGAAGGAATAAAAATCTAGGGTCTAACGTAAGGTTAGATCTAGTGAAAGGTACACAATAGTTTCCGGTGTAGAAACTACTGTGCGAAAAATTAATTAATTGCTGGAAAAGAAAATAGAAATTGCAAAAGAAACAATATAAAAGTTGTAAAAAAAATAATGCTGTAAAATATGCTTATGCTGCTGGAAGAGAAAAAGTGCGAAAAAGAGAAAACGACGAAGAAGCAAAACGTCAGTAGGGTTTGCCAAAAACTACTATTTATATTGGTCCCTTCTTGTAACTGCTTCCAAAGGTCTTCCGCGTAAAGGGTCTTCTCGTGGCAAATGGTCAGGCATAACAATAGGCCTCAACGTCTTTGTTGCGCCTCTGAAGCCAAAAATATAGGAGAATGGTGTGACGTCCGTCACACCATGTGTTACGCTCGTAACACAAGTGGGTAAAGCGTGACGCTCGTCACAGGGGCAGCGCCTGTGCTTTTGGGCTGGGCTTTGGCTTTTGATATTTGCTTCTTTTCATTCCTTTTTTCACCTCCTTTTCTTCCTTTTTTACTTGTGCTTCAAATAGACTACCTGAGATAAATAGAAAGAAAATACCGAGTAATATCGAATAAAATGAAATAAATTGAAGTAAATAATAATATAATTTAATTAAATTGAGTCCTAGAATGTTATATCATTTCATGTTATCAAACTCCCCCATACTTAGATCTTTGCTTATCCTCAAGCAAAATACAGTATAGAACTTGTTTTAAAAATTTAGCCAGATGAAATTTCAAAACACACATCAATTCGTACTAGGTTGCAAGTAGATTTCGTTTTGAAGTATCTTGAGTCTAAACTCGACAGCAAGGACTACCGTTACCACATCAAATAATCTCACCTCATGCAAGCCAGTTCGAGTCATGCTATTATAGCTAGCCTGGTTCTTTTACTCTTATTTCACCCGTTTTCGTTCTAGCGAAATCACATTAAGCCCTTTATCGTTTCGCGCACATAGTGGAGTGACCGGTTAGTGATTCTGATCCCCTTTTTAGCTTGAAGCTCTGGTACCTGAGTCGGATAACTTCGTTACTTAGTCCATTGCGAATTGCGGGGGATCGGACCGTAGTCTGCCCTACCAAGTTCAGTACCAGATACCTGCTGAACCAACTCATAATGGGTCTTTCGTATTATGTTTTTGTATGATTTGTAACCGTTGGATTAAATGATCTGGTAAGGATCACCTAACTTAGTTAGTGCATTTCCTGCTATATTTTTTTTTATTTTGGGAATCATTCACTTATATTCATCGGCCCTCCACGTAGTTTGCTATTAAGATGGTGCTGACTTCTTGTATAAACTACTCGGGGTTACTATAAAGTTAAAAATCCAGGGACTTGTATAACAGTTGCCTTTCTGATCTAACATGTTGAGGTTTGTTTAGAGTGTTGGGGAGGTAATAGTTTTTGTCTTAATTTGTCTCAAGTTTGATAAAATAAGCAACCTTTATACTTACCGAGTGTGTTAAATTTTTGTTATGGCTCATGAAACTTTTGAGGGAATATATAATAGAAAATTTTCACACTTGGGACTTAACTTAAAATAAATCTATATTATAATAAAATAATTTTTTTTTTAAATAATCTCAAGGGAAATAATGGAAAGAAAGGTACATACTTGAAAAAAGGGAAGATAGAAAGAACACGGTTTTCCCCCCCATACTTAAATGAAACATTGTCCCCAATGTTTCAAAGAAAACAAAAGATAAATAAAAGAAGAAATAGAAACTAAAGTTAATGGTGCCTGCCGCCTCTTGTTCTTGGACCTGGTGATCGTTGATGTACGTCTAAGTTGTCAAACCTGCTAAGCAAATCAGTGAACCGCTGGTCGGTTATGGCATTCCTCGCTTCCTGTTGTTGTTGCATTTGGCGCATCATTTGCATCATTTCGAGATTCTGTGCTTGCATACCATCAATAGCATCCATGATGTCGTCGTTGGTTGCAGGCCTTCTTCGTCGACGACGTCGTGAGGATGGACCAGCTGCATTATCGGAAGGGTTGAGCGGGACTGATTGTTGTGCAGGAGCATGATCACCTTGCTCCATTTCTTCGAACTCGTCTATAGACGGATTGGCGTGTGAAGGCTCGGTAGCTTCGGGAGCATTTAGATCATAGAGGTGGCAGTTGGGGTTGGTGACATTTGTTAGGGCAATGTTGGGTAGAACAACGCTTGGGACTTCCTGGTTGTTCGGTCTTCCAAAAACTGTGTTTTGCAAGATGCGGATAAAGTACCGGATAGTTGGGTTATGTATATGGGAAGCAAGGAGCACATCCCAGTTGTTGGTATCTACACCGGATATTTTCTTGAAGAGGTCGAAGGCGTGTATGTTCCACTGGCAATTCGGAGGCATCCTAGGGTGGACTTGACCTTCTACAGGGAATTGTAGCATGGTGCTCAATTGGTTTTGGGATAAGGAGTATTCGGTGTTGAACATACGGAAGGTTGCGGTACCGGTTAAATACTCGTCTTCACCGATGAGAGTGTTGTATGTGTATGAACTTAAGAATTCTAAGGTTAGGGTGGGGTAGGTAGGTTGATTATGCGTGCAAAGGAAGGTTAAATCAGCAAGACGGGGCATCCATTCTATACCTTGAAGTAATCCTAATTCTTGTAAACAAGTTAGATCAGGATACCTGGTAGAGGTGACACCTCGCTGTTGGAAACGCTCGAACTGCTCCGTTTGATAATTATCATCTTCGGATCGGAAGATGATATTTCCGAAATTTTGGTTTTCCGCCATACTTATGAAATGAGTTTGAATAAGTAGTTAGGAAAGAAAAGAAATTTATTTGATTTTATAGAATGGTTGTGATGTAGGAAGAAAGGTATGGTGGGTATTTATAGGAAAAAGTTTGGAAGTTGGAAAGGAAGTGGTTGAAAAATAAATAAATGTGGGCTAATGTGAATAAATGGGGAAGGTAAAAAGGTGAAATGGTGTAACGGTCGTGTCTCCAACGGCTTGTAACGTTCACCTAGTCTGAAGGCGTCACGCTCGTGACAGGGGCGTTACGGGCGTCACAAGTACTTGGTGTGACGATCGTGATGGCGTGTGTGACGGTCGTCACACAGTCACCTTGGCACGGTTACTGGTTGCGTTCTTCAGAATAATTATAGTGATTTGTTTTTATTATTTTGTTTTGCTTCAGATTATTTTATTCTGCTATTTAAATTTCCCTTGCATGCTATTCTACTTTGCATAATAGTGCATAAATATATTTTTCTTTAATAAGTTATGTAGGCAGCAACAGTAGAGAGCATTATTGATAGATATTGCATAATTCATAATAAAGTAGAATAAATCAATAGCTTCATAAAATAATCATAATGTAACATTGGAAGAAAAAACAAAAATGCGAAAGAGAAACAAATACGAACATAAATTGAAATGACATTAATGAATAATCTAACTTAAAACTAAATAACTAAGAAAAACAATTCCTATCCATCTGCACGATCTCTGGCCGGAGGAGCAAAGGAGTTAACACGGTTTAGCAACTCGTGAAACTGATTTGTCATACTGTTCATGCTTCCCAGAAATTCGTGTCTCATGTTAGCGAACTCTTCTCTGAGGGCGTCTTGTTCCGACATCAAAGCTTGAATGGCGGTGTTATAATCAGTTCCGGGCATATGATGTCTAAGATTGAGTATTGCTGATTCTTCGGCCGGGACAGACTGAGGAGAAGGATCAATATCATAATAACCAGATGGTGTCTGAGGGTCAGATTCGGCATAAGGAATCTGGTCATCATAAATCTCATAGTCCTGGATGGATTTAGTGGATCTAGCAGGAGAGGGTGTTGCGTTCAGATTGTAGAGCCAGTTATTGCGGTTATGGACACTAGTCCTAGGATTGGGCATGGTGAATAGGCAAAGCACTTGGTTATTAATTATAAGCTCAAACTCGTCAGACCCTAGGTTTGCTATAAACATAGTGTTGAAGAGGAAGGGTATACTCATAATAGTAATGCCACAAAATGGGCTTAAGTCAAGCATAGGCTGACGTAATCCGATGGCATTACCAATCATGGTTATCAAACCGCCTATTCGAATTGGTGCTCGTTCATCTTGGATAAGGTGGTCTAAATTTTCTAACATAAAAGTGGCACCGTTTACTGGACGGTTCTGGGAAGCACAAAATATGATGAAGAGTTCATCACGTGAAACTGTGGTACTGTTTGGCTTTTTCCCAAATAAGGTGTGGGTCAGGATCTTATGGAAATAGCGAAAGGTCGGGTTATGTATGTTTCCAGAGAGAAACTCATGTTCCTCGGGATCGTCATTTCCAGTCAAGCTTCCCCAAAAGTGTTCAAGTTCTCTGTATTCAAAAAGTTCTTCTTGGCTCACTGTGAATGTGTCAAAGGAGGTAGGGAAACCTAAAAGGTTGGTAAAGTCTTGAATATTAAATTGGTACTCCATGTTAAACATTCTGAACTGGATGAAACCTCTGCTTATTCCTTTTCCATGGCTGGGTAGATAGATCAGGGAACTAAGGAATTCTAGTGTTAGTCTCCGGTAAGTGACGAAATGTCTACGGATAGGAGAGGTTTCCCACCCAATCTGACTCAACAAATACAAGACACTTTGTCTTAGTCCAAGGGCAGTCATTGCCCAGTCATCAGCATACAGGCTTGGTAGCATCTCTCTCGTGGCTAGTTCCTCAAACTTTTGTTTCTGAGCTTTCCCTCTGAATTTGATACCCATACGATCAATTTGTCCCATCAGGTTAATGTTAACTAGAGAAAAGAAAAACAATAGTTTTAGTCAGGATTTGGCCAAATGCCGAAAGAAGAAGAAAAAAAAGTTTTTACTAAATTAAAATAAATTAAGAAAGAATACTAAATAAAATTTAAAAGAATAATTAAGGAAGAAATGAAAATATAAATATTGGTGGGTTGTCTCCCACTAAGCGCTTTGTTTAATGTCGCAAGCTCGACATAAAAACTATCAATTATAATCTATAAATTCTGGAGGCATTTCGTCTAAGTGCAAGACTTGCGAATCTTCATTGTTTTCTGCATAGCGGTAATGTTTTAGACGTTGCCCATTTACGGAAAATGGTTCCATAGATTTGCCTTTAATTTCTACTGCTCCACTGGGAAAAACGTTGGCGATTTGGAAAGGACCTGACCATCTAGATCGTAGTTTTCCCGGGAATAACTTTAGCCTAGAGTTAAATAAAAGGACTGTATCGCCTTGTTTGAAGATTTTCCTTGATATGCGCTTGTCATGCCATTGTTTTGTTCTTTCTTTGTAGATTCTTGCATTTTCGTAAGCGTCTCTTCCGAGTTCCTCTAATTCGCTTATATCAAGGATTCTCTTTTCACCGGTGGCCTTATAGTTTAAATTTATATTTTTAATAGCCCAATAGGCTTTATGTTCTAATTCTACCGGGAGGTGACAGGATTTTCCATAAATAAGCTTAAATGGGGTTGTCCCTATTGGAGTTTTGTAGGTAGTTCGATAAGCCCATAAAGCTTCTGGTAATTTCAATGACCAGTCTTTCCTTGAAGTGGCGACTGTTTTTTCTAGTATCTGTTTGATTTCTCTGTTAGACACTTCCACTTGCCCACTGGTTTGAGGGTGGTAAGGCGTCGCTACTCTATGCCTTACGCCATATTTAAACAGTAGTTTTTCGAGTACCTTGGATATGAAATGCGATCCACCATCACTGACTACTATTCTTGGGACATCAAATCTCGGAAATATTATATTCTTAAAGAGTCTAGTTACTACTCGGGTGTCGTTTGTTGGAGAAGCTATAGCTTCAATCCATTTTGAAACGTAGTCAACCGCCACGAGTATGTATTTGTTACCGAAAGAGGATGGAAACGGTCCCATGAAGTCTATTCCCCACACGTCGAAAATCTCTACTTCCAAAACGCCCTTCTGTGGCATCTCGTCACGTCTAGATATGTTTCCTATGCGTTGACATCTGTCACATTTCTTAATAGCTGCATGCACATCCTTCCATATATTTGGCCAATAAAAACCGGCTTGTAGGATTTTAGAGCAGGTCTTGGATGTACTTGCATGTCCACCATAAGGAGCGGAGTGACAATGTTGGATTATATTTTCTACCTCTTCTTCGGGTATACACCGACGGAAAATACCGTCGGGGCCTCTTTTAAAAAGTAAGGGGTCATCCCAGTAATAGTGTTTTATGTCATAGAAGAATCGTTTCTTCTGCTGGTAGGATAAAGTAGGTGGAACTATTCCGGCAGCTAAATAATTGACGAGATCAGCGTACCACGGTGTAACAGATATAGCTAAGGTGGTTTCTACCTGTTTATCAGCGTTATTTTCTTCCAAAGTAGCTATAAGTTTATCGTACAAGAAATCATCGTTAATTGATGTTCTTTTCGGTTCAAGGTTCTCAAGTCTAGAGAGGTGATCTGCTACTACGTTTTCAGTTCCTTTCTTGTCTTTGATTTCCAAATCGAACTCTTGTAGCAACAGGATCCAACTTAGGAGTCTAGGTTTAGCATCTTTTTTTGTTAAGAGGTATTTGATAGCAGTGTGGTCAGTGTAAATGATTATTTTGGCTCCGACTAAGTAAGAACGAAATTTATCTAGTGCAAATACTACTGCTAGAAGTTCTTTCTCGGTCGTGGCGTAATTCATTTGTGCTTCATCTAGAGTTCTACTTGCGTAATATATTACGTGAAGCTTTTTATCCTTTCGTTGTCTTAAAACAGCACCTACAGCGTAATCACTGGCATCGCACATTATTTCGAATGGTTCATTCCAATCTGGTGTCTGCATTATGGGTGCGGAGATCAATGCTTGCTTAAGCGTTTGAAATGCTTCTAAACAGTTATTGTCGAATATGAATTCAGCATCCTTCATCAATAGCCCGGTTAAAGGTTTAGTTATTTTAGAGAAGTCTTTAATGAATCGTCGGTAAAAACCGGCATGTCCTAAGAAGCTTCGTACTTCTCTCACGGTTTTCGGGGGTTGAAGGTTTTCGATTACCTCTATTTGGCTTTGTCTACTTCAATTCCTCTGTTCGAGATGATGTGTCCTAAAACAATTCCTTCTTGTACCATAAAGTGGCATTTTTCCCAATTAAGTACTAGGTTTACTTTTACACATCGCTCTAGAACTCTTTCTAGGTTTTCAAGGCATTCTTCAAAGCTTTGTCCGCATACGGAAAAGTCATCCATAAATACTTCCATGATGTTTTCGAGAAAATCGGCAAATATTGCCATCATGCATCTTTGGAAGGTTGCAGGAGCATTACACAAGCCAAACGGCATTCGTCTATAAGCGAAGGTACCAAAAGGACATGTGAATGTTGTCTTTTCTTGGTCATCAGGATGAATTGGTATTTGAAAGAAGCCTGAATAACCGTCTAGATAACAGAAATGAGAATGTTTTGCTAATCGTTCTAACATCTGGTCAATGAATGGTAAAGGGAAATGATCTTTTCGGGTTGCTTTGTTTAGTTTCCTATAGTCAATGCACATTCTCCATCCCGATTCGATTCGTTTGGTTATAGTTTCTCCTTTTTCATTTTCAATGACTGTTACACCTCCTTTCTTTGGTACTACGTGTACAGGACTAACCCATTTGCTATCAGATATAGGATATATGATACCTGCCTCTAATAACTTGGTTATTTCCTTCTTCACTACCTCACTCAGGATCGGGTTTAGTCTCCTCTGGTGTTCCCTAGAAGTTTTACAGTCTTTTTCTAGCATGATGCGGTGCATACAGATTGAAGGACTTATTCCTTTAAGATCGGTGATGTTGTATCCTCGTGTAGTTGGATATTTTCTTAAGATATGCAGGAGTTTTTCTGTTTCGAGTCTTCCTAGGTTTGCATTAACTATCACTGGTCGTTCAAGTTCTAATTCTAGGAATTCATATCTCAGATTTTTGGGAAGTGTTTTCAGGTCTAGGGTTGGTTTCTTAAGGCATTGCGTAGGGTCCGGTGTTATTGCCAAACATTGGTTAAGTTTGTCTTCTACAAGATAGTCAGATGATTTGTCTTTTTCTGTTTCTTTTATGCATTCATCGATGATATCCATGAAGTAACATGTATCTTCTATTGCAGGTGCTTTCAAAAATTTGGAAAGAATGAACTCAATTTTCTCTTCTCCTACTTCGAAAGTGAGTCGTCCTCGTTTTACGTCTATGATCGCACCGACAGTTGCTAAGAACGGTCTTCCCAGTATAATGGGTGTAACTTCATCTTCTCTAATGTCCATAATTATAAAATCAGTTGGAATGTAGAATTGACCTATGCGCACGGGAACGTTTTCAAGAATTCCTATAGGATATCTAACGGAACGATCTGCTAGTTGCACAGACATTTTAGTTGGTCTTAATTCTCCCATTTCCAGTCTCTTGCATATGGATAAAGGCATAACACTAATACCGGCTCCTAAATCGCATAAGGCTTTGTCGATGACAAATTTTCCTATGTGACAGGGTATAGAGAAACTACCCGGGTCTTTGAGTTTAGGAGGCATATTCTGGATTATAGCGCTACATTCAGCGGTGAGTGTAACGGTTTCACTATCTTCAAGTTTCCTTTTATTAGAAAGAATTTCTTTTAAGAACTTAGCATATGAGGGCATCTGCGTAATAGCTTCTGTAAACGGAATTGTGACGTTTAATTGTTTCAGTAGGTCAACAAATTTTTTAAATTGGCCCGCATCTTTGGTTTTAATAAGCCTTTGAGGGTAAGGGATAGGTGGTTTATAAGGTGATGGAGGTACATAAGGTTCCTTCTTTTCTACGGTTTCCTTATTACTCTCTTCCTTTTCCTTAGGTTTATTTTCTTCCTCAGTTGACTTTTTAGAGTTTTGGTTTTCTATCCTTGGGTCAGACGGTCCTTCCACTTCCGTTCCACTTCTTAGTATAATTGCATGAGCGTGGCTTCTCGGGTTAGGTTGGGGTTGGCCAGGAAATGTACCAGTTGGGGCAGCAGTAGGCGCTTGTTGTTGAGCTACTTGTGATATTTGCGTTTCCAGCATTTTGTTATGGGTAGCCAGGGCATCTACTTTACTTGCTAGTTGTTTAATTTGTTCGCCAGTGTGTACATTCTGGTTTAAGAAATCTTTATTGGTTTGCTGTTGAGAAGCTATAAAGTTTTCCATCATGATTTCCAAGTTGGATTTCCTAGGGGTGTTATTGTTAGGTGTAGATGGGATCGGCTTTTGATATCCCGGAGGTATAGCTGGGGCTTGATTTGGAGATTGTCCAGGTGCGTATAAAGCATTATTACTCTTATATGAAAAATTGGGATGATTCTTCCAGTTTGAGTTGTAGGTATGCGAGTAGGGGCTTCCTTGAGCATAGTTTACTTGCTCCGCTTGGATTCCTGTTAGGAATTGACAATCTGCTGGAGTGTGACCTTGGATTCCACAGACTTCGCAATTCTGAGTTATGGCAACCACGGTGGCTGGAGGTGATACATTTAAACTTTCAATTTTCTGGACCAGAGCATCCACTTTTGCATTAACATGATCAAGGTTACTTATCTCGTACATGCCAGTTTTCGTTTGGGGTTTTTCCACCATTGTTCGTTCGCTTCCCCACTGATAGTGGTTTTGGGCCATGCTTTCGATAAGTTGGTAAGCATCAGCATAAGGTTTGTTCATTAGTGCACCACCTGCGGCGGCATCTATTGTTAACCTCGTGTTGTACAAGAGACCATTATAGAAGGTATGAATTACTAACCAGTCCTCTAAACCATGGTGTGGACAAAGTCTCATCATGTCTTTGTATCTTTCCCATGCTTCGAAAAGAGACTCGTTATCTTTCTGTTTAAATCCATTTATCTGGGCTCTTAACATAGCTGTTTTGCTCGGCGGAAAATATCGGGCAAGAAAAACTTTCTTTAACTCGCTCCATGTGGTGACTGAGTTGGAAGGAAGAGACTGGAGCCATCTTCTAGCGCTATCTCTTAACGAGAAAGGAAAAAGACAAAGTCGAATTGCCTCTGAAGTGACACCGTTAGCTTTAACAGTATCAGCGTATTGGACAAATACGGATAAATGAAGGTTTGGATCCTCGGTAGGATTTCCAGAGAATTGGTTCTGTTGCACTGCCTGCAACAGTGAAGGTTTAAGTTCGAAGTTGTTTGCTTTGATTGCGGGTGGAGCAATACTCGAATGCGGCTCATCTTGCGATGGAGCGGCGTAATCTCGAAGAGCATGAGCTGGTTCTGCCATCTCGGGTATCGGCGAAGGAAGAAGATTTTTGAGATCAGGAAGTTCGACAGAAGGGAGATTGTTTGCAGCACGATATTCCCGAATTCGTCGTAAGACTCAGAGATATAGTTCGATATCGTTGATTCGTAAGTAGAACGGCTCGCCTTGTGAGCGAGTATGTGGCATCCAAATCAATGAATGAAAGAAAAGAAAAAGAAAAAGCCTTAGTCTCTACAGCGTAACAGAAGAGTTACGATATCGACTAAATAAAAGACCCTGGCAACGGCGCCGAAAACTTGATCGCGACTTTATGAGTCGAATTTGGGGTACAAACTGCAAGTGCACAATTTTATCGCGTAGTTTTAAAAGATATCGATCCCACAGGGACTTATGAATCGATATACCGTTTTCTAAGGTTACTTCGTAAAGCTAAGGCGGGTAATACTTTGATTGTTTGGGGAAAAGTTAAAACTAAAAAAATAAGATCTAAATTAAATATCAAATAAACGGATATCGGTATGTAGTTCGTCGTAATTAGGGGATCAATTCTTCGTTGGTTTCTTGGTTTTAAAATAAATCCTTTCAGTTGACACTATTGATTAAAAGTCTTATCTCAAACTCTCGCTCTGTTGAATAAACTATGATTTTATATTAACGTAGCTGTCACTTATTAGTTACGTCAAAAACCACTTTTTGAAAACAATAGGATCCGTAGAAACTCTTTTTAAGAAAACACTAATCGTTTAAACACCCTTGTCTCAAACTCTCGCTCTGTTGACTTAGGTTATACAATTAAATTCAAATGCTTAACTCTCGTCCTCACATTCAACCTTTAAAAATACTTTTTGAAAAAGATTAGAATTTAATTAACTCTAAAAATTGCTTTCGCCCTGATCTAGAATTAATGTCCAATTTACACTGTCCAGTTAAAAACTCAAAGTCTCGTTCTATTGATTTTAACTTCTTTATGCATTTTACTTTCGTACAAAAACCTTGTTATTAAACCTGTAAATTGAGACCGTAAAAAGAGTGATTTTAATTTTAAACTTAATTAAACCAACTTAGTTTTGATTCCTTCATTCCGCTTACTCTACATACCGACACCTAAATAAATTAGCCAGACATGCTAAACAGATCTAAATAATTATCATGCATTAACAAATTCATCTCAGGCAAATAATATAAATCAACAATAAAGCAGGGGATATATAAATGCAAACAATAATTAAAGAACCTGAGTAATTAACAGCAGTCTTGAACATCCACCACAGACCGGTTGGATTTGTTCTTGAATTCTTCAATCAGACAGAAAAATAAAAGCGAAGGAATAAAAATCTAGGGTCTAACGTAAGGTTAGATCTAGTGAAAGGTACACAATAGTTTCCGGTGTAGAAACTACTGTGCGAAAAATTAATTAATTGCTGGAAAAGAAAATAGAAATTGCAAAAGAAACAATATAAAAGTTGTAAAAAAAATAATGCTGTAAAATATGCTTATGCTGCTGGAAGAGAAAAAGTGCGAAAAAGAGAAAACGGCGAAGAAGCAAAACGTCCGTAGGGTTTGCCAAAAACTACTATTTATATTGGTCCCTTCTTGTAACTGCTTCCAAAGGTCTTCGCGTAAAGGGTCTTCTCGTGGCAAATGGTCAGGCGTAACAATAGGCCTCAACGTCTTTGTTGCGCCTCTGAAGCCAAAAATATAGGAGAATGGTGTGACGTCCGTCACACCATGTGTTACGCTCGTAACACAAGTGGGTAAAGCGTGACGCTCGTCACAACCTATGTGACGCTCGTCACAGGTGCAACGCCTGTGCTTTTGGGCTGGGCTTTGGCTTTTGATATTTGCTTCTTTTCATTCCTTTTTTCACCTCCTTTTCTTCCTTTTTTACTTGTGCTTCAAATAGACTACCTGAGATAAATAGAAAGAAAATACCGAGTAATATCGAATAAAATGAAATAAATTGAAGTAAGTAATAATATAATTTAATTAAATTGAGTCCTAGAATGTTATATCATTTCATGTTATCAATCCCATCATTGCGTGTCTTGATGGAAGCCAAGTTGACTGAAGCTGAATGGTGTCAAACCAGATATGACCAGCTACATTTAATTGAAGAGAAGAGGTTGACTTCCATGTGTTATGGTCAGTTATATCAGTAGCGAATGAAGAAGGCATTTGATAAGAAGGTCATGCCTCATGTATTTAGAGAAGGAGACCTTGTGATCAAGAAGATTCTTTTTTCAAACTTGATGCCAGGGCAAAATAGACTCCTAATTATGAAGACCCATATGTTGTTAAGAGAGCCTTTTCAGACGGTGCTTTGATTCTTACAACTATGGATGGTAACGAGTTCACTCGTCTTGTGAATGCTGATGCAGTCAAGAAATACTTCGCATATAAAAAGAAAAGAAAAACTCGCTAAGTTGAAAACCCGAAAGGGTGGATTAGGCAAAAATGAGCGTCTCAGTGGATTGAAAACCCGAAAGGGCGGTCCAGGCAAAAATTAGAGACATATAACATAAAATTCATCCCGATAGATTGAGTACCCCACCTTGGGGCAATCTATGCCAAAATTAGGGATTATGGAAAGTAACTGCATTCGGTTAATCCCTAGTCATGAGAGCATTTTTGAGCAAGTCAGCCAGTTTTGATTCATCATTCTCAACCGAAGCCAAGACTGCAGCAGATGCTGAAGTTGGTAGAAGGATTAGTGATCATTGTGTTCAATGTAGCCTTTTTCCATGTAAATTACCATTTTCAACTTTTGTAAAGATCTATGGAGTCTTGTCATTTATAGAGTACCATTATATTAAATAAAGTTGAGCTTTTCATCCAATTATTTTTTCTCTTAATTATTTATCAACTAAATTGAATTGAATTTTATGATGATAATTTTGAAATAAATTAATAAATAAAAATCATTTTTCTTAAATAATAGAAGCAATTACTTTGAAAAAGCAATCAATTTCAGTAAGGAATATCAACAACAATCTAAGAAGCATTGTTGGTGTTCCCTAAGAGGTTGGTTTGGTAACCTTTTCCTTCCCAACAGTAAGTCAGGTTTCCTCATCTGAGTTCGTGGGCAACCGCCGCAGTTGATTGGTAGGCTCACATCTTCAACAGTTTGACTTAGATCCCGTACAGAGTTTTTTCTCTTGTAGTCCCCGACGGAGTTCATTTCTGATTCTCGGCAGTGTTGATTTTGAGCAAGTATTTTATTTGGTTCCCTGCGAGGTTTTCTCCCATGGTGTTGACCTAAAATTCCCTGCAAAATTGACAATTTAGATCCTCGGCGGATCTTTTCTCTTTCCCCAGCCAGGTTTGAGATATTCAGAGCCATATGATTTGCATCCTTCCCGAACATGCTTCTCCAGTTGGTGTTGCCATTTTGTCGAGATCAACCGAGTGTTGTAACGATGATTCAAATCGATGACATTTGTATCCTTTGCGATAGTTTTGTCAGTACAATCATCAATTATATACATATATATTCATACATTAGATAATTCATTATGCATTTATTATTGCATTTGATTCCTTTATTTTGATCCTCTATTTTGGTGATATTAGTTCCCCATGCAGGTTTGGTGTGTCCTTCCTTCTTCAATTATAGAGTGTTGACACCCTTACGCAGAAAGAGTTTAACCTTTCTCATTCCCCACTAAGTTATTTCCTCGTGGATGATTATTATTCCAGTTTCCTCCCCAATTAATTATCTTGATGGAACCACTCCCCTTGAGTTATATACTCATTGGGTTGAGTCTTTGTTTGATCGTTTCTTCCTAGCTCTTACCTAGATAAATACTTTTGGTCCCCCCGAGAGTCTATAACCCAGTCACTGGTAATATTCTTTTTGATTTGTGAGTACTTTATTTTTTCCCAATACCCGGTAAAAGTAATTTACTTCCTATTTTTTCCCAGCATATTCATTTTCGCGTCTCCTCATGAAGTCTATCCTTGATATGTTCATCCTAACCGGTGATGGATATTATCCCTTTGTGGTTTTCTACCTAGTAAAAAGGTAGTTATAATCCCTACTTTTTAATTTCCCAGAGAGTTAATCCTTGATATGTTCATCCTAACCGATGACGAGTTTTCTCCTCTTTATGGTCTTCTACCCAGTAACCGGTAGTTGTAAATCCTGCTTCCCCTGCTGAGTCTATCCTTCATATGTTCATCCTAACCAGTGGCAAATATTCTCTCTCTAGTATTTTATCCAATATCTGATAGATGTAATTCCTACTCTTTCAGGTAGTCTATCCTTGATATGTTTACCCTAACTGGTAATGAATATTTTGCCCCTTTCCCCAAGTGGTCTATCCTTGATATGTTCATCCTAACCGATGATAAATATTCTTCCTCTGAGTCTATCCTTGACATGTTCAATTTAATCGGTGACATATATTCTTCTTCTTTGGTCTTCTGCCCAGTAATCGGTAGTTATAAATCCTATTTGATACTGTCCCCAATAGGCTATTCTTATCCAAGAACCGATAATGAATACACCTCCTTTTTCCTCAACTGGTCATCCTTGATATGTTTACCCTAATCGGTAACGGATACCTCTCTGTCAAAGTATATTAGCTTCCAACCGAGTAAATAGTAATAGATAATGTACTCCTGGTACTTCTGTGTTGAAGTTCATTCTTCCCCAATTGAGTTTGATTGTGTATTTCCTCAATGAAGTCACCATTCCCTGCTTGGTTCGAGTATTTCAGTTTGTTCTTATTTACCCGTTTCCCCTGCAGATTTTCCCTTATCCCTAGACTGAGTCCTTCAATTGATTTATTTTCATGGAACCCCCATCGTGTCTCCAGTAGTTTTCAAGTCGTAGCCTGACATATGAACAACTTTTATTCCCCAGAGTCTCTGTCTCCCCAGTGAGTTTTCCTTACGGAATGCATTATGCTCTTGTGGACTTTCAGTCTCTCCGAGTTCTTTCCCTTTGTGGAAATATTTTTCCATAAAGATTATTTTTAACATTCATATGCATCATGAGATCTCTTAGGGACCAAAATTTGTTTCTATATGTTGTTATTTAAGTCCATTTTACTGAGTCGATACGATGTTTTAACCTTCACATCCTCAGTTAGAATGTCCTTAAATAAGGGCAGCTGTAAGACCTTAATTTTGACCTTAATATCCCTCATGCTATCTCATCATATGCATTGGCTTTGGGATCACACCTTGGCATCCTCCTTACCCCTCATTCATTAGGTTTGCATTGGGAGAGATCACCAAGCACATTTTATTGTATCATACTTTGTTTTTCATTATTTACTAACCAAAATACCAAATATATGTCAATGTATAGTTTGTTGCTTTTATAGGTAGTGTGTGTGTCCACCAATGCCTCATCAAGCTCATATCTAGGGTTTAAGACCCACGATGCCAGAAGGCTAATCAAGATGTGGTTCACATTGTTTCTAGACATCATATGCAGATCCCCATGGTCTTCACATATCGTTTTGATCAAGAATTCATCAAGAGTTTGAAGCTTGTTTGCCTTGGAAGCCCTAATTCATCTGGGTATCTTGTATGACTTCCTCAGCAAGTTTCTTAATCAATTTATCAAATGTTTTAAAGTATACTTTATAACACATCATCTTACACATATATGATCCTCCATGAGTCCCAAGAATCAAGATAATGTCAAGCTAGCAAGATGGTTCATGGTGATTGACTAGAGAAAGTCAACTGGTAAAAACTGGGGTTCCCTAGACCCTATCTTCTACAATTTTTGTCATATGAAAATGATTCCAAGAGAAAAGTATAGAGCTTGTTTTGCTTGGAAAGTCATGTTTTATGGTGAAAGATTATAGGTCATTTTGTCTGAACCCTAGTTATGAGGTCAACTTACCAAGACCATAACTTGCTCAAATTTTATGAGATGAGAGCTATTCAAATTCCATGATCAAATTAAAGATGTCCTCTTCAACTTTGATGTCTGGAGGAAGTTAAAATTAAACTTGCAAATGCATGTGCCAAGAGGAAACATTATAGGTCATTTTCGGCCACTACCATTGAACAAGTGATTTTCCTCAACGTCTAAAATGCATAACTCCTTCATGCCAAGTCTAAATGAGGTCAACTTTTTGACTAAATTAAAGATTTTGAATGATCGACAACTTTGATAAAGGAATGTTTTCCATTTGAAGCCCATAGAAAAAGTTATTCAAGGTGGAAGAAGTGAACATTTGACTTGGTACTTAGAAAATTTTCATTTACGTTTGATTTTCCAAAATTCCACCTCAAAATTCATCATGATTCAAGCTTTAAATGGAAAAGTGTTCAACAGAAAAGTTGTTCCCCTTGATCTCAAATTTCCAAAAATTCCACGATCATCTCATTTGGATCAATATTTAAGGACTTGCGCATGGGTGCAATTTAATGGTACCATTTGGAAGATTCTCATGTTCAATTTCCATTCCACATTGCATGGATTAGTGAATTGCTTTCAGCATCACATGTGCATGATTTTGCACCTTTTCCAATCATTCTTTGGGCTTTGCACACGCCCATGAAAGCTTGCATGATACAATTGCTACTTTTGGATTTCAAATGAAAGTGTGTGGAAAGCATTTGAATTGGCTATAAATACATGTGCTATGAGCTCAGAACTTCATCAATACCTTGGCCCTGGTTTGCCAATACAACTCAAACCCTTCACTCCATAGAATTGCTTGAAAATTTCTTTGAAATCTAGTTTGAATTTTACCTTCTATTTTGAAATTCAAACTCCAAGATTTCATTGCCATTTCCATATCAATTGATCACTGCAAGCAAGAGGAAGAGGAATCAAGCAAATCCAGATCAAGATCAAGCAAAATTGAAGCGACTCGAAGGTGAAAATTTAGAAACTTCATCTCTTCGATTCTGTCTCAATTCTTCACTATTCTTTGTGATTTTTGGTTTGCTGAAGACCTACCAATGTAGGCAATAAGATTGAGTTGCATTGAGGTCAAATTGAAGCAACTCAGATCATGAACCTCAAAATTTAAATCCATGTATCTTTCAATATACTTGGAATTGGAAGAAATGGAGGTCAGATTCGTGCTCCTGAGCATTTTGTCTTCAAATTAATGTACTCATTTTTCATTTTTCATGAGGTTTAGGTTGGACCAGTCCGGTGGCCCTCACTAGAGAAGATGAAGGAAGCATGACCTGAACCATCTGATCTTGGTCCAACGTTTTATTCCTGGCCCTTGTTTTGTTTAACTCATGTTACCACGCGTTTCACTAGAGCCTTCGTTGTAAGCGCACGCTTGGCCATCAGATCTGCCACCTCAATTAATTACGGAGATCTGATGACCCTTGTTTTTTTGAATTTCTTTTTATTTTCTGATTTTCCATTTAATCCATTTATTTCGTTTAATTCATATTAATTTCATTTTTAATCCAAAAAATATGGGGCTTTCACCAAAAATCTTTAAATATCTTTCTCTTTCATTTTTTGAATTAAAATTATTTTTTAGATTAATTTTGATATATTTGATGAATTTAATGTTTTTGTGCATATTTTTAACTGTTTAAAAATACTTCTGACCTTTTAAAAATTATGATTTTTTTTGTCTAAGGTCCTTTGACCTTGGTTAACCAAGGATAAATCTATTGTCTATTTATTTGGTGTTTTAAAGAGGTTTTAGGTTTTGACTAAACTAATTTGTATTTTAATTAATTTTTAATTTTATTTTTAATTGATTAATTGTGTAAAAATTATGTTGAGGCATTTTTATGGTCTTGTGATGTTTGACTATTTGTTTGGGACTTGGTCAGGGTTGATTTAACTTTTGTAAAATTAAAATCATTGAATTTAGGGGATTGATGAAATGTACATTTCATCTCCCAAAATGAATGAATGATTTTAATTTGATGAAATTCCTCCCATGACCAATTTGTGTTTCACTCATCTCCCCCCCTCTTCATCTTCATTTCCATTCTTTCCCATCCCTTTCATTGACCAATCAAATCTCAATATCCTAAGGCTAATTGGTTCATCAATGACCTTGTGTCAGATGAACCAATACAAGTATGGATGAGATAAGTCCATCCCTTTTGATATTTTTCTTTTAGTGTGTGGTGTGTTTTAGGAGTTTGATTCACTATACCAAGAGTCTAACATGCATTAACACCTAAATTTTTATTGCCTGGCCTTAGATAGTTGTGACTTCTACATAAGTACAATTACAATTGCTTAACATAGAGCTAAATTTGACCCTAAAGGCATAACATTCTAGTAAGTAAGATTGTAAGTCTCCCATCTTTCATGGTATTGTGTGGAAACTTGGCCTTTTTTCCTTCCGTTGGAAGATGTCTTGGTTTAAGGATCAATGCTTATGAATAGATGGTTGAGTGTTATCCAAAGAATGACTTAATCAATTGAAAAGCAAAACACCACTAACATATAATTAACCTTGACTAACATTTGACTATCTCTTATTAATATTGGTTTACTTTCAAGTCATTTACTATATGAAATTTAATTTCTAAGTCATTTACCATTCATTTTTCATTGACATATCATTATACTTGTTTATGTTTATGCCATTTTCACTTTGCTCAGTTGAGGCATATATTGTGATTGTATATATTTGTTTGTGTCTTTTGTTTATGCTCGTGGTCTTAGGACCTTAAAATACCTAATAAACAACAAAAACCGTAAAAATGTTTGAGTGGACTGTTGAGCTTGATATGAATGTTTGGACTTAGGATTAGGTAACATTCCATATGCCAAAAGGACTTGGCCAATGCTAACATTTTTTAGACCAAGTTATTGTGATTTGAGCTTTTATCTGATGCAAGTATTAGGATCCACTTGAACTTATCTGCTACATAGTCTTGATGCAACTGTTATTTTGATCTCATGTCCAATGCTCTATTCTGAGTGGATCAAGGAATATTTCATCTGATACATGAGAAGACAAAGAAGACTGCTAGCTATGGGATTTGCTTGCTTGTATGTGGCCATCTGTATTTGATGCCTTGAGCTTCATAATGTCTAATATTGCTAATTGCTTGATTGATTATCCCTTGATTCAAAGTTCCAAAGGGAAAATGGGTTTTCTATAAGACATTCTTGTCTGTTGGATTGCATCTCATTGGTCTAATCTTTTAAACTCTTAACTTTTTATTTTATACTTAGGATAGCTTCTTCATCTCCTCCCACTTCTTAAATTTCAAAATCTCCCCCCTATTTAAAAAACTTATTTTCCTGTGATTTCAAACTTAGACTTATTTTCATATTAGAAACGTTGCCCTTATGCCATTGAATTTTCAAACTCTTTTCTTAAATCAAACTTATAAATGAACTTGACTATATTTCACTTAAAATTTCAAAACACAAAAAGAAATAACGCTCATTCAAACTTTTGGTCTCTTTATGCCTCCTTTTAACTTAAATTTTGATTAAAATAAATCCTCTCATTTTGAAACTGATACCATGAACTACAAGGTTTTGATCCCTCAATTTTATGATGGTACGTAGGCACAAATCCGAAGGTCTTGTCAAACACAAAAATATAATCAATGAATTCTTTTCTCATCCCCACACTCAATTTTTCTCAAACATCTTTTATACAAAAACACATACACACATGAAAAAACGGCTTCATAGGAGTACCTAGGACACTTTGGATGCTAACATCTTCCCTCTGTGTAACCAACCCCCTTACCTGTAATCTCTCACATTTTTTAGTTTTGATTTGAAAACTTCTTATCTATGGGATTTGTTCGTACTTCTCCCTTTTCCTTTGGAAGTAATAAAAGCGCGGCGACGACTCTGGTTTTATTGACGTTAAGTTTATCCATAGCTTAATAGTCATGAATTTACCGCTACATAGGGACAAATGGAGTCCTAATTATGAAGGCTCATATGTTGTTAAGAGAGCTTTCTCAGGTGGTGCTTTGATTCTTACAACTATGGATGGTGAAGAGTTCACGCGTTCTGTGAATGCTGATGCAGTCAGGAAATACTTCGCCTAAAAAAAGAACATCTCGCTAAGTTGAAAACCCGAAAGGGGGGCTTAGGCAAAAATGAGCGTATCGGTGGATTGAAAACCCTAAAGGGCGATCCAGGCAAAATTTAGAGACATAAAATAGAAAATTCATCTCGGTAGATTGAGTATCCCACCTTGGGGAAATCTAGGCAAAAATTAGGGATTATGGCAAGTAACTTCATGGGTTTGGTCCTAATCTTTGAAGCAGTAAGAATCGGTAAGTCTCGATGTGTGAGACATTGTTGGTCTTCCCCAAGAAGTTGGTTGGTAAATATTTCTTCCCCAACAATTCATCATTCATCACTAACATGGCTAATAAGTTGCCCCCAAGCAACCTATTATCCCCGATTGAGCTGATTGGTTGGTCCCATTTGCAGTTCATCTTTCTCCAGCTGAGGCATTCATGTGTTTCTACATCCCCTAGTTTATGACTCAATGATTGAACCCTGGATATCTTGAAAGCTTTATTTGGTCTCCAGATCCTCATTAGAATTTGTTTGTGTTGCATAGTCACGTCAATTTGTCCCCTGTCTGAGTCAGATTTGGTTATCTTTGCCTTGGAATTAGTTTATTTCGCAATTTCCAAGAAGAATCTGATGATTATTGAGAGTTTGGTGCTCTTTGTTTTGTCCCGGAAGGTCACGGTATCCCTAACAATTTTCACGACTCCCCATTTAGAGTTTTACCTCTTGAATCCCCGATAGAGTTTCATCTTCTAGTGGAAGTTCCCTCATTCCAAGCAGTATTGATTAAGTCCCTTGCAAGGTTGTCTCCCATTTCATATGATGTTGATTTAAAATTCCCCGCAATGTTTACTCATTTTAGGATCCTCAGCAGATCTATCTTTATCCTTCAGCAGTGCTCTCTACCCCCGTAAAGTTTGTCGTGAGTTGGTTGAAAGCATGGCTCTGGCTCCAGTGATGATGTGTCTAAGGTCCAGACTATGTGATCCAACTCATGCGTTCTAATCTTGGCCGTGCATTGTGATTACCATGTTTTCAGCGCACTTGACTAAGGTGTTGGTAGAACGCGCGTTGTGGATCATCAGATCTGCCACCTCAGTTAATGAGGGAGATCTGATGGTCCACGTATTTTTGTAATTTCTGATTTTCCATTTAATTCCATTATTTTCAATCATTCACAATAAATTTAATATTGATCCAAAAAATATGGGACTTTCACCGAAAATTCTCAAATATTTGTCTCTTTCATATTCTGAATTAAAATTATTTTTTGGATCATTATTAATATTTTTCATGAATTAATTGATTTTTCATTTGTTTTTAATTTTTAAAAATATTTTAAGATTCCAAAAATTATGAATTTTTTTATCCAAGGTCCTTTGACCTTGTTTGACCTATGATAAATCACATGGCCATTTACTTGGTGTTTTGATGTGATTTTAGGATTTGGACAAAACATATTTGAATTTAATGCATTATTTTAATATTTTTAATTGAATAAATGCCATTTTAATTGTGTTTCCCATTTGGATTGACTTATTTGAGTTTCTCATTTGTTGTTGGGCCTTGGTCAAGGTTGATTTGACTTTGTCAAGTTAATATTATTGGATTTAGGGGATTGATGGAATGTACATTCCATATCCCAAAATGAATGAATAATATTAATTTGGTAAAAGTCCTCCTTTGACCAATTTGTGATTCCATTCATCCATTTCCATCTTCATCTAATTCCCCTTCTTCATCCATTCATTTCAATTGGCCAATGATATCTCTAAGTCTTAATGCTAGTTGATTGAAAGATTAACATGAGTATGGATGAGATTAGGCCACACCTTTGCATATTTTTTTGTGTGTGGTATGTTTAATGAGCATAGTTCTTAATACTATGTCTCCAACATGCATTAACACCAAAAGTTTATTTCCCAGCCTCAAATAGTTGTGACTTCTACATAAGTCCAATTACGATTGCTTAACATAGCGTTAAATTTGTGACACAAAGGCATAAGAATTCTAGTTAGTGAGATTGAAAGTCTCCCCTCTTCCATGGTATTGTGTGAAAACTTGGCATTCTTTCCTTCCTTTGGAAGATGTTTGGGTTCAAGGATCCATGCTTGTGGCAGGTGGGTTGAGTGTTCTCCAAAGAATGTCTTGAATGAAAAAGCAAAACAAAACTAACTCTTGACTTACTAACCATTAACCTTTACTTTCAAGCTTTTATTCTTAATGCAATTTATTTTTATTATTATTTGTCATTGTACATATCATTCTAATTGTTTATATTTATGCAATTTTCACTTTGTCCACTTGGACCATATTGTGTGATATACTTTGTTGCCTTATTTGTTTGGTCTTTGACCATGAATGCACATAATAATAACAAGAACCCTAAAAGACTTTTTTGAGTGGTCTGTTGTTTTGATCTCCCCAATTGGACTTAGAATTTAGGCAACATTCCTTTGCTAATGGACTTGGCCAATGCCAATTTCTTGAAGAATCAAGTCTTGCAAGTTTGAATTCATTTGATACATCATTCAAGATCTCTCCAGTTCATCTGCAACATTGATCCTTGTTAAGCTGTTATGTTGAACCTGTGACTTATTGATTTCATCTGCTACATGGACTATATTTGAAGGAGATTATTGAAGTGGATAAGCTTGGATGAGACCATCTTTATTTGATGCCTTTGCTCTTCAAGATTGATATAATTGTGCATTTGTGTGTTGCTTGATTCTAAAAAGTCCAAGGGAATTCTAGGTTTCTATTGACATACTTGTCTATTGGATTGCTCCCATTTGGTCTGATATTTTCAACTTTAAACTTTTAAATTTCTTGTATCTAGGGTAGTCTCTTCATCTTCTCCCTATTTCTTTAATTTTAAAATCTCTCCCTCCATTTTAAAAATTTTCTTTGTGTCAACTACTTTTGTTCTTAAACTTTGACCACTTTCAAAAAGGTAGAAACTTTGGCCTTATGCCATTGCATTTTCAAACTTATTTTCTTAAATCAAACTTGTAAATGAATCTAACTATACTTGACCTAAAGTTTCAAAAAAGCCAAAAAGAACTAACTCATTCAAACCATTTTTAGGCCCTTGTTCCCTTCAAACTTAAATTTTGTTAAAAAACCAACATACTCGCTTTGAAAATTCTAGCACAAACTACGAGGTTTTGATCCCTCATGTATATGTTGGTACGTAGGCACAAGACCGAAGGTCTTGTCAAACATAAAAAAAATATAATTAATCAATTCTTTTCTCATCCCCTCATTCTATTTGTTTGTAAACATCACTTTTGTATACAAATACATATGCACACAAAAAGGGCACCCTAGGAGTACTTAGAACACTTTAGGTGCTAACACCTTCCCTCTGTGTAACCAACCCTCTTACCTGTAATCTCTGATTTTTATTAGTTTTTTATTTGAAAACTTCTTACTATTTGGGTTTTGTTCGCATTTTTCCCTTTTCCCTTGAAAACAATAAAATCACGGTGGCGACTCTTATTAATTGATCTTTAGCTTGTCAATAGCTGAATGATTATGAATTTCCCGCAACAGAAATTAAGTGGCGACTCTGCTGGGGAGTAGTCTCCAGTGGGTTTAGCCTAATTTTTATGTGAATATATTTGTATATATGTGATGTTTGTATATATGTATGTGTGATATAATCTGCTTGTTGTGCTTGGTGATCTCTGAGTGGTGAGATAAGTTCTAACCCGAACTTCAGTGCAATTAAGATAGGAGGATGGTATAGTCATGTTCGACTTGTATGGAGTAGTCCTTAACAAGTTGGCTTCAGATCCATCTGCTCAGTGGAGACTCGTTTGGATTTGCAAATGTCACACAAGTATTTATGGTTAGGCATGACTATTTCTAATTGGGTCTGAGAAGCTGAGGACTTTAGAACACCTAACCCATCTTGGCCTATTTCGGACGTAGTGCGGAAACTGTTCAAGTGTAGACTTGATAACAGTTGTTACGCGATACTACACTCAGACGAGTTTCTCTTGAGAATATTATGGGTCGATGAGTCAGTCATCTTAACCTGTAATATCGGATAGATGGAATTAAGACTCTGGGAACTTTTTAGAACATGATCTATAGGTTTTACCCTTAGTTCACTCCTTTGGGATGGTTCTTACCCAAACTCCATGCTCGTGACTTGCAACAAACCCTTGATTCTTGGTTGATCCAATCAGGTCTTGTCAATACCAATGGAACCTGGGTGTTGATAAGGTGTAAACCTTGATCCACCAAAATGATTGATTAATCTTGACAATGTCTGGATTCATCCCTTGACCTTTGTTTTCCTTGTGTGTGATCCCTTATTTGTGATTATTGCATTCATGCATTCATGTGCATCATGACATTCATCACACAAGATTTCAAGGACCTAAGGTATCATTTGCAAATATTTTCAGACCATGGATTATGGACGAAGGAACACTAAGAAGTACAGTTTCAGATGTCTCGACTTGAAAGAGTTAAGGAAGCTAGCATATTTTGTATTAGATCCCTTGGACTTCAAACAACGTCATGGGAAGCTTCTGTCCATTTTGTTTGCTGATGTAGTGGAAGGATTGCTGAGTGTTCTAGTGCAGTTCTATGATCCTCTCTACCGTTGTTTCACTTTCCAAGATTTTCAGCTTGTGCCTCTTGGAGGAGTATTCTCATCTTTTGGGGATACCTGTTTCTAGTAGAGTACCTTTTAGTGGATTGGAGGAGATTCCCCGGTCTAGTCTTATTGCTGAAGCTCTTCACTTGAAGAGGTCTAAGATAAAGGCTCATTGGGTGAAGAAAGGAGGGTTATTAGGTTTGCCATATGTTTTCCTCATAAAGGAAGCTACTGCTTTTGCTCAAGCTGGTAGTGTGGATGCTTTTGAAGTTATCTTTGCGTTGCTCATCTATGGATTAACTTTGTTCCCTAACATTGACAACTTTGTTGACGTTAACGCCATTAGACTTTTCTTGATTGGGAATCTTGTGCCTAATTTATTGGGTGATATGTATTTCTCTTTGCATCTAAGGAATTCTAAAGGTGGTGGAACTAGTGTCTGTTGCATTCCTCTTCTATTCAAGTGGTTTATTTTGCACTTGCCTCAGACGCCTGCTTTTGTGGAGAACAAACAATCTCTAAGGTGGTCTCAGAGACTTATGTCTCTCACTAATGATGATATAGTTTGGTATGATCCGTCCTTAAGCAGTTTGGAGATTATTGATAGTTGTGGTGAATTCTCTAATGTGCCTCTCATTGGTACACAAGGAGGAATTAACTAGAACCCTGCTTTGGCTCGTCGTCAACTTGGGTTCCCCTTGAGAGACAAACCTAATAACACTTTGTTAGAAGGTCTTTTCTATCAAGAGGGTAAAGATCCCTAACATTTGAAGCAGAAGATTGTCCACGCTTGGCATAATGTGCATAAGAAAGGAAGATTCGAGCTTGGTCCGCACAATTGTGTAGCTTTGGAAGCTTACACTCTTTGCGTTAAAAAGAGAGCTATGGAGTTGAAGATTCCTTATCCTTGTGAAAGATCTATGTCTATGGTTGTGGATGAGCCATTAACTCTCCCTAACCAAGATGTATACGAGTTGGAAGACGCGCTCATCAAGATGAAGCAAGAGAATTTCTATGTGTGGGAAGAGCGCTTCCATGCTTTGAACAAGAAGCATGAAGAATTGCAGTTGGAATCAAAGGACAAAGACGCACTGATTGAGCTACTTGAAGACCGAGTGACGAAGAGATAGAGAGAGCCAGAGGTTTCATCTTCTAGCATGCCTTAGCCTTCTGTTGCTTGGAAGAAGATTATTGACCAGCTTGTCCTCGAGAAGACTCGGATGGAGGCTTCTTTTGAGACCGAGATTCATCGCATTCGAAGGAAGTATGCACCTTTAGTCAGATCTGCTGACACTGTTGTTAGGGATACTTAGGATGTCTAGTCTCCTTTTTTCTTGTATCTTTTATTTTTGTTTCTGAAACTGTACTCAATGTAATCCTTCCAATTTATATAAATGAAAAGAGATTTTTTTTGGTCATATCAAATTTATTGCAATTGCCATTTCAATTTTATATATATATTTGCAAATGATATAGTAAGTTCCGGGGAAATGAAAATAATAATCAAGCATTGCATTACATGCATCATTTGCATAAGTAGGTTTTTGCCAGGTGTCTGATCAGTGTTCTTCTGTGCTTTAGTCAAGCTGACTCACCGATACAACACTCGAGCCAATCATTCAAAGATCATGGAACACCTTGAGCAAGAGAACCGAGACCTGAAAGAGGAGATTGCCCGACTGACTTCCATGATGGAGTCAGTTCTTGCTGCCCAAAGCTAAGCTTCTCCGACTCCTGCAACTCCTCCGACGAGGATTGTTATCTCAGAAGTGGTTACCTCTACAGTGCCTGCTGCCATCGCCCACTTCGCTCCGAATCTGCCCGCTGGATTCCCTTGGGGAATGCCACCTAATTTTGTGCCAGAGGGTTTCGCTCCCACTTTTGCTTCCATGCCGGCATCTAGCCCGGTCATGTCTGTGCCACCTCCCGTTGTGCACACTTTTCCGCGTGTAGAAGATACCATCTATCACTCCGAGCCATCTGAGGGCCCAAACGTCTATGAGAAGATGGATGAGATAAAGGATCAATTCCTTGATCTGCACAAGGAACTAAAGACACTGAGAGGCAAAGATCTGTTTGGGAAGAGTGCTGCTCAACTGTGCTTAGTGCCCGACGTGAAAATCCCAATCAAATTCAAAGTGCCTGACTTTGAGAAGTATAAAGGGAAATCATGTCCACTCAATCATCTTATAATGTATGCCCGCAAGATATCGACCCAGGCAGATAATGATCAACTATTGATTCACGATTTTCTAAAGAAGAGGCGTCAACTAGCAAGAAGTATGTGAGTAATTTTAGCAAGAGGAAGGAAAATGAAACAAATGCAGTAACTAGTGGGAGGCAGAGGAGGCCTCAAGCAAAAAGGAATTTACCACCCCGTCAACATTATCATCATCAAGTATCTTCTATTATTCCAGTATTTTCCAATCAGTCAACAATACCAATTCAACAACAACGACAACATCAATATCAGAATCAACGTCAACATCAACAACCACAACAAAGAACAAACACCTACAACAATAACAATTCCAACAACAATCATCTTCAGCAACAAAACTTCGAGAGGAAGAAGGTCTCTTTCGAACCTATTCCTATGTCATATGCCGAGCTGTATCCATCTTTAGTCCTCAAGAATTTGATTCAACCGAGGAATCTACCACAGATCCCATAACCACTTCCATGGTGGTACAAACCTGAACTTCATTGTGCTTTTCACCAGGGTGCACCTAGGCACGATATTGAGAACTGTTATCCGTTGAAGTATGAGGTGCAAAAGCTTACGAAGAGTGGCATGGTGTCTTTTGAAGACCGTGCGCCTAATGTGAAAGCTAATCTCTTGCCCGATCATGGGAATACCTCAGTGAATATGGTGGATGGCTGTCCAGGTGAATTCAAGGTTTTTGATGTTCGATTTATCCGAAGGTCTCTGGTGCAGATGCATAAAGATATTTGTTTGGTGAGTGAATGTGAACATGATCACGAAGGTTGTAATATTTGTAGCGTGAACCCAATGGGGTGTGTTATGGTGAAAAGGGACATCCAGCGTCTGATTGATGAAGGCATGATTTAGATTGTTCAATCCCGTCATATAGATGACGATGTCAATGTCATTGTTCCCGTTTTCAAGCAACCAGAGCGGTTGGTGATTCAGTATGATAGCAACAAGAAACGTCAACAGTAGATCAGTTTCTCCGTTGGTAATACGGTTGGCGGGCCCAATCTCATATACATCTGATAAAGCTGTACCGTATCAATACAATGCCACGATGATTGGGAAAGGTCAAGAGGTCTCGTTGCCTACGACCAGTTCAGTAGTGAGCATTGCAGATGTTATGAAGGTGACACGCAGTGGTCGAGTTTTTCGGCCAGTTGTCCCTGAAAGTAAGGAAGATTTTATTGTTGGTAAGAAAGCAGAGGTGCCTAGTGTAGATCCTGTGGGCTGTTCAAGAGATAAGTCTGGTGAATCCAACAATTTGAAAGCCAACAATGATGATGATGAGGTACTTCAGCTAATCAAAAGAAGTGCATTCAACGTGGTTGAGCTGTTACTTTAGACTCCCTACAAGATTTGTGTGTTGTCTCTGCTTTTAAATTCTGAAGCACACAGAGAAGCACTCCAGAAAGTTCTCAAACAGGCGTACGTGGAGCAAGATGTTACTGTGGCTCAATTTGACCATATTGTAGCGAACATCATTTCATGCAACAATTTGAGTTTTTATGATGAAGAGCTCCCTAAGGAGGGAAGAAATCACAATCTGGATTTGCATATTTCGATGAATTGCAAAGAAGATGCTTTGTCAAACGTACTGGTTGATACTGGGTCGTCACTCAATGTGCTTCCAAAGTCATCATTGTCAAAGTTATCTTATCAATGAGCTCCCATGAGGTATAGTGGGGTAATTATCTAAGACTTCGATGGCTCGCACAAAACTGTCATTGGAGAAGTAGACCTTCCAGTCAAGATAGGTCCGTGTGATTTTCAGATTACTTTCCAGGTAAAGGATATTCACCCGGCCTACAGTTGTTTGTTGGGAAGGCCATGGTTTCATGAAGCAGGGGTTGTTACGTCCACTCTGCACCAAAAGCTCAAATTTGTCAAGAATGGCAAGTTGGTGATTGTAGGAGGTGAGAAAGCATTGTTGGTAAGCCATCTGTCATCTTTTTCATATGTGGAAGCTGAGGATGAGGTTGGAACTCCGTTCCAAGCCTTATCTATTGCTGCTGAGAAGAGAGTTGGGGCATATATGTCCTCTCTAAAAGATGTGCAAAAATTGTTGAAGAAGGTCCTATTGATCAGTGGGGGCGCGTCGTAGAGGTCGCCGACAACAAAGGAAGAACTGGTTTAGGGTTCTAGAAGGGCTTGTCAACCATTTGATCAGGAGAGATGCAACTCAGTTTTCGTAGCGGAGGGTTCATTCATGGGAATGAACAACACTTAGCTGCTGTGCTAGAGGACAATGAAGAGGAAGACTGCACCAACTTTGTGACGCGTGGACAAACATGCAACAATTGGACTGCTATTGATATTCTTGTTATTTTGCATCGATATAAGTAATTTGCTTTTATATTTTAAAAATTATTCTCCTATGCCTAAGGGAGAAGTGAACATTGTTGGACATTTTAAATTGATCATCAATAAAATTAATTCTATTCATCCACATCTTTGATGTTTTGTTTTTACTTTTTGCTTATTTCTGAAAATGGTAATCACAAAAAAACATAAAAAAAACAATATAATTGTCCATCTGCATAATATTTGGTCACAATTTCACTTCTCTAAAATCAAAATATCAAATCATTATGCAGGTTGGTTCCTAACCCCATTGAATACAATGATCCTTCTCCTTCTCCAAATTTTGAATTCCCTGTGTTTGAAGTTGAGGAGGAAAGTGACGTAGAAGTGAGCGAAGAATTGTCTTGTCTTCTTGAGAAAGATGAGAAAATTATTCAGCCGTTTGAAGAGAAGATTAAGCTAGTCAACTAGGGTTCTGAAGATGATGTGAAGGAAGTCAAGATTGGGTCTTGATTGTGTCCAAATGCTAAGAAAGGGTTTATTGATCTTCTTTGAGAGTATTTAAATGTGTTTGCTTGGTCTTATCAAGACATGCCTGGGTTGGATTCTGATATTGTGGAGCATAGATTGTCGTTAAAGCCAGAATGCCCTCCAGTCAAGCAGAAGTTGAGAAAATGCCTTCTGATATGGCTATGAAGATCAAAGAGGAAGTGCTATAGCAGATTGATGCCAGTTTCCTTGTATCTGGTGAATATCCGCAATGGGTGGCCAACATTGTGCCTGTGCCGAAGAAAGATGGAAAAGTCCGCATGTGTGTTGACTCTAGAGATTTGAATAAAGCCAGTCCAAAAGATGATTTCCCTCTGCCACACATTGATATGTTGGTAGACAATACTACTAAATTCAAAGTCTTTTCGTTTATGGGTGGATTTTACAGATATAATCAGATCAAGATAGCACTTGAGGATATGGAGAAGACCACATTCATTACACCCTGGGGAACATTCTATTATAGAGTGATGCCTTTGGGTCTAAAGAATGCGGGTGCAACTTACCATAGAGCAATGACTACTCTTTTTCACAATATGATGCATAAAGAGATAGAAGTATATGTCGATGACATGATTTCTAAATCAATTGATGAAGAGGAACATGTTAAGCATTTGTTGAAGTTATTCTAGCGTTTGAGGAAGTATAAACTCTGCTTGAATCCCAATAAGTGTACTTTTGGTGTTCGTTCTGGTAAGTTGTTGGGCCTTATTGTCAGTGAGAGGGGTATTGAAGTTGATCCTGCCAAGGTCAAAGCAATATAAGAGATATTTGCGCCCAAAACAGAGAAGCAAGTCAGAGGTTTTCTCGGCCACTTAAATTATATTTCCAGATTCATTTCCCACCTGACTGCCACATGTGCGCATATATTCAAGCTTCTTCGAAAAGATCAGTCTTGTGATTGGACCAAAGACTGCCAGAAAGCTTTTGACAATGTCAAGGAATATTTGCTTGAACCTCCTATTTTGTCTCCACCTGTTGAAGGAAGACTGTTGATCATGTATTTAACTATGCTAGAAGATAGTATGGGTTGTGTTCTTGGTCAGCAAGATGAGACTGGGAAGAAAGAATTTGCAATTTATCACCTCAATAAGAAGTTCACCAATTGTGAGACTCGGTATTCAATGCTTGAGAAAACTTGTTGCGCATTGGCTTGGGATGCTAAGTGTTTGCGTTAGTATATGTTGAATCATACCACATGGTTGATATCAAAAATGTATCCAATTTGGTATATATTTGAGAAGCCTGCTTCAACTGAGAGAATTTCCCGTTGGCAGATGTTGTTATCAGAGTATGATATCGAATACCGATCTCAGAAAGCAATCAAAGGAAGTATCTTGGCTGACCATTTGGCTCACCAACCAATTGAAGATTATCAGTCAGTATAGTATGATTTTCCAGATGAAGAGATTTTGTACTTGAAAATGAAAGATTGTGATGAACCATTGCTTGAAGAACGGCCAGATCCTGGTTCCCGTTGGGGCATGGTATTCGATGGAGCTGTTAATCAATATGGAAATGGAAATGGGGCAGTGATTATTACTTCTCAAGGCACTCATTTTCCATTTACAGCTATATTGACTTTCAAGTGTACAAACAACATGGCAAAATATGAAGCTTGCATTATGGGGCTTGAAGAGGCCATGAATCTCAGAATCAAGTATTTGGATGTCTTCGGTGATTCAGCTTTGGTAGTCAATCAGATCAAAGGGGAATGGGAGACAAATCAACCCGGTTTAATACCATATAGAGACTATTCGAGGAGGATTTCAACTTTCTTTACAAAGGTTGAATTTCATCATATCCCTCGAGATGAGAACCGGATGGCAGACGCTCTTGCAACGTTGGCATCAATGATTATGGTGAAGTATTGGAATGAAGTTTCCAATCTATATGTGATGTGTCTTGATAGGCCAGCTCATGTGTTTGTTGTTCAAGAGATCAAAGATGAGAAGTTGTGGTATTACGACATCAAGTGTTTCCTCCAAAGTCAGATTTACCCGCCTGGGGCTTCCTTGAAAGATAAGAAGACTTTGAGAAGATTAGTCGGTAATTTCTACTTGAATGGTGATGTACTGTACAAGAGAAACTTCGACATCGTTTTGCTCAGATGCGTGGATAGACATGAAGCAGACTTATTGATGACCGAAGTGCATGAAGGATCCTTTGGTACTCATTCCAATGGACATGCAATGGCAAAGAAGATGTTGCGAGCAGGTTACTATTGGCTGACAATGGAATCTGACTGTTGCAAGTTTGTGAAGAAGTGCCATAAGTGTCAAATTTATGCTGATAAGATTCATGTTCCTCCGAAACTATTGAATGTTATCTCTTCCCCATAGCCTTTCTCCATGTGGGGAATTGATATGATTGGGATGATTGAGCCCAAAGCTTCTAATGGACATCGTTTCATTTTAGTGGCAATTGACTACTTCACAAAATGGGTTGAAGCGGCATCGTATGCGAATGTAACCAAGCAAGTTGTTGTAAGGTTTATCAAGAATCAGATTATATGTCATTATGGTGTGCCAAATAAGATCATTACTGATAATGGATCGAACTTGAATAACAATATGGTGGAAGCTCTTTGCAAAGACTTCAAGATTGCACATCATAATTCTTCTCCTTATAGACACAAGATGAATGGGGATGTTGAAGGTGCGAACAAGAATATTAAGAAGTTTATCCAACAGATGGTTGTCACGTATAAGGATTGGCATGAGATGCTCCCTTTTGCTTTGCATGGGTATCGTACATCTGTACGCACTTCAACAGGGGCAACCCCTTTCTCTCTTGTTTATGGTATGGAAGTAGTGCTCCCTGTAGAGGTTGAGATTCCTTCGTTGTGTGTGCTCATGGAAGCCAAGTTGACTGAAGCTGAATGGTGTCAGACCAGATTTGACCAGTTGAATTTAATTAAAGAGAAGAGATTGACTGTTATGTGTCATGGTCAGTTGTATCAGTAGAGAATGAAGAAAGATTTTGATAAGAAGGTCAAACCTCGAGTGATCAGAGAAGGTGACCTTGTGCTCAAGAAGATTTTGTCAATCAAGCCAGATTCCAGAGGAAAATGGACTCCCAATTATGAAGTCCCATATGTTGTCAAGAGAGCCTTTTCAGGTTGTGCATTGATTCTTGCAACTATGGATGGTGAAGAGATCACTCGTCCTGTGAACACAGATGCAGTCAAGAAATACTTCGCCTAAAAAGAAAAGAACAGCCCGCTAAGTTGAAAACCCGAAAGGGCGGCTTAGGCAAAAATGAGGGTCTCGGTGGATTGAAAACCCGAAAGGGGGATCCAGGAAAAAATTAGAGACATAAAAACAGAAGATAATTTCCCGATAAGTTGAGTACCTTGCCCTGGGGCAACTTATGCAAAAATTAGGGACTATGGCAAGTAACTGCATTTTGCCGATCTTCACTGATTTTTGAAGACTTGTTCGAGCGCAAGGGTTGACATCAGCAGCGGTCGAGAGCACAGTGGATATCAAGATTTGGTAAAAGGATTAAGGATCATTTGTATTCAATGTAACCCTTTTCCATGAAAATTACCATTTTCAACTTTGTAAAATCAATGGAGTCTTGTCATTTACAGACTACCATCCTATTAAATAAAGTTGAGCTTTTATCCAATTGTTTCTACTCTTATTTACTTCAGTCAGTAGTTTTAAATTTTATTATGATCATTTTGAAGTTAAATTTTTAAATCAAAATTCAGATTTTTCTTAAATATATAAATGCAAAAACTTTTCCAAAGCAAGTAACAGTAATATCAACAGTATTTCAGTAAGAAGTAAGTTCTTAAATGCGAAGCATCTGAGTATCCCCAAGCAGTAACTCTTCGGGTATCTCTAGGCATCAGTGTTAATTCATGTCCTCAATAGAATGTTGTTGTTCCGAGATAGCGGATTCAGTTCCTCAGTGGAGTGTCTTTCTGTTTCCCTAGCTGATTTGGTTGATTCGTATACTCCGTGGCATATTATTTTCCCCAGTAAAGTCACTAAGATACTGGTACATCCCCAGTGGCGTGTCCTGGTCCCTAATAGAGTTTTGGCCTTCCCAACGGAGTTCGTTGTTCTTCAGCAAGTAGATCGTCATTAGAAGATGTGTGATCTCTCCCTAGTGGATCGGCTTAGTATCTCTACCAATCATCGTATTTTTGCTCCTAATTAGAGTTTCCTCCTGGTTTCTGAGCGGCTGTTTGTTTTCTCCCCAGTAAGGTTTCCTCCCATTTTTTTATGGTGATGGTTTAAAATTCCCTACAGTTGGATGCGTATTTCCTCAGCATAAGTTCTCCATCTCCAGTTAGGGTTTGAGGTTTTGGGATGTTAATCTCTCTATTCTTTAGCAGTTTGTCTCCATGATTTTCGTGGATTGTACCGGTGGTTCAAATTCTTTGCAACATCTCTGTATCCTTTGTGATCGTTTTGTCAGCATAATCACCATATATACATGTACATATACATATAAATTCATATAATTTCATGATTTACATGTCCTGCATCTTCATTAATTTGAGATTTTTATTCTTTGTTATGGCGGTACTTTATCCCCATACTAAATCTAGTGTCTATCCTCGTTCAATTGTAGGATGTCAGCCCTTAATCAGAAAAGACTTTAACCTTCCTATGTTTCCCCACTGAATTTGTTTCCTCGTGGAATATTGTTATTTCAGTTTCCTCTCCGACAAATTTTCCGGATGAAATTACTCCCCTTGAGTTATGTCCTCATTGGGTCGAGTCTTGATTGATTGGTCTTTCTAGCTCTTACCTAGATAGATGTTTTGGTCCCCTAAGAGTCTATTAACCAGTATCTGGTAATATTCTTCTTAGTTTGTGGTTTGTTACTTTTTGCCCAATACCCGACAAAAGTACCTCCTTTCTCCCAGTGGAGTCCTCAGAAGTATATCCTTAATATGTTCATCCTAACCATTGACGGATATCTTTCATTTCCCCACGTGAGTTTATCCTTAAAATGTTCACTTTAACCAGTGACGGGTATTCTCATCGTTGGTCTTCTACCCAGTAACCGGTAGTTATAAATCCTATTGTTTTCCCAGAGAGTTAATCCTTGATATGTTCACTTTAACCAGTGATAGGTTCTCTCTTCTTTGGTCTTCTACCCAGTAACCGGTAGTTGTAAATCCTATTGTTCCCCTTTAGCGGAGTCAATCCTTGATATGTTCATCCTAACCAGTGACGGATTCTCTCTTCTTTGGTATTTTATCCAGTATCTAATAGATGTAATCCCTATTTTCTCCCCTTTCAGAGTCTATCCTTGATATGTTCATCTTAACCGGTGACAGATTTTCTCTTTGATTGGTCTTCTACCCAGTAACCCGTAGTTTTAAATCCTACTTTGTCCCCTCGCAGAGCTTAATCCTTGATATGTTTATCCTAACCAGTGACGGATTCTGTCTCTGATGGTTTTCTATCCAGTTTCCGATAGATGTAATTCCCCTTTGTTGTTCAGTTGGTATATCCTTGATATGTTCATCCTAACCGATGACGGGTGTCCTTCTTGACATCCCCAGGCAAGTCTATCCTTGATATGTTCATCTTAACCGGTGACGGGTTTTCTTCCTTGTTGAGTTTATCCTTGATATGTCCATCCTAACCGATGACAAATACTCTCACCCCTTTGGTCTTTTGCCTAGTAACTGGTAGTTATAAATCCTTTTTTCTACAGTTTTCCCCAGCAAGGCTATTTTTACCCAGTAACCAGTAATGAATATTTCCTCTGGGATTTTCCTCAGCGAGTCATCCTTGATATGTTCATCTTAACAGATGACGAATGTCCTCTCTGTCAGATCTTTATTATCTCCTTACCCAGTAACAGGTAGTAGATCATAGATTTCTGCTCCTTCTGTGTTGAAGTTTTTCTCCCCAGTCGAGTCAAGTGCGTATTTCCTTAGCGAAATCGCTTTCCTCTGCATGAGTCGAATACTTCAGTGTTATCCTGATTTATTCGTATCCCCTGCAGATGTTTGCTTCCCCGGCTGAGTCTTTCCATTTTATATGGATTCCCTCGAGTCCCGCAGTAGTTTTAAGTCGTAGCTTGGCCTACGCATAATCCCTTTTATCCCCTCAGAGTCTCTCTCTCCCTAGTGAGTTTACCTTATGGAATGCATTCTACTCCTGCGGATTTTCGGTCCCTCTGATTTCTTTTTCCTTTGTGGCAATATTTCCCCACAAAGCATTAACTGTTACATTCATATCATATGCATCATGAGGTCTCTTAGGGACCAAAATTCATTTCTCTATGTTGTTATTTAAGCCCATTCTACTGAGTCAAGCCGAAGATTTTAACCTTCACATCCTCAGTTAGAATGTCCTTAAATAGGGGCAGCTGTAAGACCCTAATTTTTACCCTAAGATCGCTCTTGAAATTCCATCATAAGCATTAGCATTGAGATCATACCTTGGCATCCTCCTTACCCCTCTTTCATTGGGTTTGTTTTAGGAGAGATCACCAAGAACTTTGTGATTATATCATGCTTATATTTTATCATTTTACTAACCAAAATACCAAAAATATGCCTTTGTAGTTGTCTAATTCTTTTGTAGGTGAGGGACATGATTTCTTTGATTCATTGATCACATATGGGGCTTGACACCCTCATGAACAAAGAGAACCATCAAGAGTTGATTCGAGAATGGTTGTAAGCATCATGTATGAGTCCCAATTGTTTCTAAATATTATATTGATCAAGTTTTCTTCAAGAGTTTGAGGGTGATTTACCTTGGAAATCCTAGTTTGACTAGGTATCTTAAGTAACTTCTCCCACAAGCTATCTCACCAATTGATCAAATTTCTCAAAAGACACTTCAAGTTTCATCATCTTATGCATATATTATCTACCATTAACCAAGAAAGTCAAGAGAATTGGAAATTAGCAAGTTGGTTGATGGTGGTTGGCCAGATGAATTCATCTGATCAAAACCGGGTCTCCCTAGACCCTATCTCCTACAATTTTCACCATCTGAAAATGATTCGAAAAGAAAAGTTACTCTAAATGATATTACAAACAACTTTAATGTTGAGACCTAGAGCTAGTTTTTCTTGGAAAATTATTTTCTATGTTGAAACATTATAGGTCATTTTGTCTAAACCCTAATTTGAAAGTCAACTCTCCAAAGCCATAACTTGCTCAATTTTTATGAGATGGAAGATTTCCAAGTTTCAAAATCAAATTTAATGTGTCTACTTCAACTTTTATGTTTGTAATGGGAGCTAATTCAACTTCTTTGCGCATGTGATATGAGGCTACATTATAGGTCACTTTTGACCTATACCATTGATCAAGTGATTTTACCAAACTTCAAAAATGCATAACTCTATCATTTCAAATCCAAATGACATGACATTGGTGACCATTTTGAAGGTCGTTGAGAGAGATACAACTTTTATGAAGACACTTTTCTAATTTGAAGCTCCCATAAAAAATTAAGCAAGGTGGAATATTGAGACATATGGCTTGACACTTAGAAAATTTTAAATATGTCAAATTTTTCCAAACTTCCACCTCAAATATCTCCAAGTTACATGCTCCAAATGAAAAAGTTTTCAACATAAAACTTGTTCCTCTTGATCTCACCTTTCCAAAGAGCTAAAATTCATGCATTTTGGATGAGAAATGCATAGGCTGCACATGGCTTAAACAGGCTGGTATCATGTGTCATGGATCAAACTTCAAATTCAAATCCTCAATTGCCTTGCATTCCAAGCTTGCTTCAACATATCTGAACCTCAAATTTGGACTTTTAACAATCATTTGATGGGCCTAGGAGCACCTATGCAGCTGCTTACCACACTTTGCAAATTTTAGAAACTTGAATGGAGTGTGCAATTAACACTTGAATGCTCTATAAATTGAAGCTCATTTGCTCACAATCAAGACACACATTGCGCCAGCTTTGATTCCCCACAAAAAACCATTCACATTGAGAGGATAAACCTGAGAAATTCAACTGAATTTGAGCTTGAATCTCCACTGTTTTGGAATTCAATTCTCCACGAGTCCATTGATTCTAAGCCATTCCATTCCTCTTCTGCAAGCTATTGGAGTGAAGCAAAGCACAATTCAGATCGAGATCTAGCAAGTTTAGACCTCCTTTGAAGGTAAGTTTCAGAAAATTTGATCTCTTCGATTCTCCTTGTTTCTTGCTTAATTCTCTTGATTATTGTGTTGGCTAAAGTCCTACCAATGTAGGCAAGGTGTTTGAGTTGTTTTGATGATGAATCGAAGCAAATCAGATCATGAACCTCATTTTTCAATTCCACAGATCTCTCAATATAGTTGGAATTGGAAGAAATGGAGGTGATATTCGTGCTCAGTGATGTTTTCTCTTTAAAATCATGTCCCTGTTTGAAATTTTGGTGATGGTTGATGATGACCAGTGCGGCGAGGCTCGTCGGAGAAGACAACCAGAGCTCTGGCTCCGGTGATGATGTGTCTAAGGTCCAGACTGTGTGATCCAACTCCTGCATTCTAATCTTGGTCGTGCACTGTGATTACCATGTTTACACCGCGTTTGACTAAGGTGTTGGTGGAACACGCGTTGTGGATCATCAGATCTGCCAACTTAATTAATGAGGGAGATCTGATAGGCCACGTATTTTTGTAATTTCTGATTTTCCATTTAATTCCATTATTTTCAATAATTCATAATAAATTTAATATTGATCCAAAAAATATGGACTTTCACCAAAAATTCTAAAATATTTTTCTCTTTCATATTCTGAATTAAAATTATTTTTTGGATCATTATTAATACTTTTCATGAATTAATTGATTTTTCATTTGTTTTTAATTGTTTAAAAATATTTGTAAGTGTCCAAAAATTATGAATTTTTTTATCCAAGGTCCTTTGACCTTGTTTGGCCTATGATAAATCACATGGTCATTTACTTGGCATTTTGATGTGATTTTAGGATTTGGACAAAACATATTTGAATTTAATGCATTATTTTAATATTTTTAATTGAATAAATGCCATTTTAATTGTGTTTCCCATGACTTATTTGAGTTTCTCATTTGTTGTTCGGCCTTGGTCAAGGTTTATTTAACTTTGTCAAGTTAATATTAATGGATTTAGGAGATTGATGGAAGGTACATTCCATCTCCCAAAATGAATGAAGAATATTAATTTGGTAAAAGTCCTCCTTTGATCAATTTGTGATTCCATTCATCCCTTTCCCTCTTCATCTAATTCCCCTTCTTTATCAATTCATTTCAATTGGCCAATGATATCTCTAAGTCCTAATGCCAGTTGATTGAAAGATTAACATGAGTATGGATGAGATTAGGCCACACTTTTGCATTTTTTTTGGGTGTGGTATGTTTAATGAGCATAGTTCTTAATACTATGTCTCCAACATGCATTAACACCAAAAGTTTTTGCCCGACCTCAAATAGTTGTGACTTCTACATAAGTCCAATTATGATTGCTTAACATAGTACTAAATTTGTGACACAAAGGCATAAGCATTCTAGTTAGTAAGATTGTAAGTCTCCCCTCTTCCATGGTATTGTATGGAAACTTGGCCTTCTTTCCTTTCTTTGGAAGATGTTTTGGTTTAAGGATTCATGCTTGTGGCAAGTGGGTTGAGTGTTCTTCAAAGAATGTTTTGAATGAAAAAGCAAAACAAAACTAACTATTGACTTACTAACCATTAACCTTTACTTTCAAGCTTTTATTCTTAATGCAATTTATTTTAATTATCATATCTCATTGTACATATCATTCTAATTGTTTATGTTTATGCAATTTTCACTTTGTACACTTGGAATATATTGTGTGATATACTTTGTTGCCTTGTTTGTTTGATCTTTGACCATTAATGCACATAATAATAACAAGAACCCTAAAAGACTTTTTTGAGTGGACTGTTGTTTTGATCTCCCCAATTGGACTTAGAATTTAGGCAGCATTCCTTTGCTAATGGACTTGGCCAATGCCAATTTGTTGAAGAATCAAGTCTTTCAAGTTTGAATTCATCTGATACATCATCCAAGATCTCTCTAGTTTATCTGCAACATTGATCCTTGTTATGTTGTTACGTTGATTCCGTGACTTGTGGATTTCATCTGCTACATGGACTATATTTGAAGGAGATCATTGAAGTGGATAAGCTTGGATGAGGCCATCTTTATTTGATGCCTTTTCTCTTCAAGATTGATATAATTTTGCATTTGTGTGTTGCTTGATTCTAAAAAATCCAAGGGAATTCTGGGTTTCTATTGACATACTTGTCTGTTGGATTGCTCCCATTTGGTCAGATCTTTTCAACTTTAAACTTTTAAATTTCTTGTATCTAGGGTAGTCTCTTCATCTTCTCCCCATTTCATTAATTTCAAAATCTCTCCCTCCATTTTCAAAATTTTCTTTGTGTGAACTACTTTTGTTATAAAACTTGGACCACTTTTAAAAAAGTAGAAACTTTGCCCTTATGCCATTGCATTTTCAAACTTATTTTCTTAAATCAAACCTGTAAATGAATCTAACTATACTTGACCTAAAGTTTCAAAAAAGTCAAAAAGAACTAACTCATTTAAACCATTTTTAGGCCCTTGTGCCCTTCAAACTTAAATTTTGTTAAAAAACCAACATACTTACTTTGAAATTTCTAGCACGAACTACGTGGTTTTGATCCCTCATGTATATGTTAGTACGTAGGCACAAGACCGAAGGTCTTGTCAAACAAAAAAAATATAATTAATCAATTCTTTTCCCATCCCTCCATTATATTTGTTTGTAAACATCACTTTTGTACAAAAATACATATGCACACAAAAATGGCTCTCTAGGAGTACCTAGGATATTTTGGGTGCTAACACCTTCCCTTTGTATTTACCAGGGCAGCGCTGGACCATGTTGACAGATTTCCCATGCTCGGGCAATGGGTTCTTCTTTACATTATGACCTACGTCCTCGAAACACAAAATACCACATCTCACAAGGTCTTGAACCTTGGTCTTCAGTGGGTAGCAATTTTCCACGTCATGTCCGAGAGCACCGGAATGATAAACACAATGTAATTCGGGCTTATACCACCACAGAGGGTTGGTAGGTATAGCCGGCGGGTCTCGTGGAGTAATCAAATTCCTCTCTATCAAAGAGGGATATAGTTCTGCATATGTCATAGGAATAGGATCAAAGGTGACCCTCTTCCTCGTGTAGCTTGTGCTGGCTTGATTACTGTTTCGAGGCTGGTAGGCCTGCTGTTGAGGACCGTGTTGTTGTTGATATTGCGGATGTGGTTGTTGTTGACTATTATTGTGATACGAATATTGTTGATTGTCTCTGAAAACAAGTACTATCTGAGCCACCTGATGCTGATTACCGGCCGGACGCACAGTCTTCCTCCTCACTGAGGGTCTTCATGGTTTAGAATGGGAGGTCACAACATGTGCCTCGCCATCTTTCTTCTTTCCAAATGTCCCATACCGTTTGGCAGAAGAGCCTTCTTCTCTGGTCAGGCGCCCTTCTCTGACTCCTTCTTCCAGTCGCATCCCCATGTTCACCATCTCGGTGAAGTCAGAAGGAGCACTGGCAATCATCCACTCATAATAAAAAGAACTCAAGGTCTTCAGAAAGATCTTGGTCATCTCTTTCTCTTCCAGCTGGGGCACAATCTGTGCTGCTAGCTCTCGCCACCTCTGGGCGTACTCTTTGAAAGTTTCTTTGTCCTTCTGGGACATGGCTCTCAATTGATCCCTATCGGGAGCCATATCCATATTGTACTTATATTGCTTGACGAAGGCCTCACCAAGGTCGTTGAAAGATCAGATGTTCGCACTGTCCAAGCCCATGTACCAACGTAGGGCAGCACCGGACAAACTGTCCTGAAAGTAGTGGATGAGCAGTTGGTCATTGTCGGTCTGAGTCGACATTTTCCTGGCATACATGACCAGGTGGCTGAGAGGGCAAGTATTTCCCTTGTACTTTTCAAAGTCAGGTACTTTGAACTTTACAGGGATCTTGACATTAGGGACCAAACAGAGTTCAGCAGCAGACTTGTCAAAAAGTTCTTTTCCTTGAAGAGTCTTCAATTCCTTGCGGAGCTCAAGAAATTGATTGTTCATAGTGTCCATCTTTTCATAGACATCTGGGCCCTCAGACGGCTCAGAATGATAGATGGTGTCGTCTACTCTGGGCATACTATGCACGACAGAAGGAGGAACAACTAGGACCGGGCTAGATGCCGGAAGAGAAGCGAAGGTGGGTGCAGGACCCTCAGGCATGAAGTCGGGAGGCATTCCTCACGGAAACCCGACTGGCATGGCTGTTGGTGCGAAGTGAGCGTTGGCCGCAGGCACAGTTGAAGAGACAATCTCAGAGATGACTGTCCTTTGGGGAGAAGTTGAAGGTGTCGGAGACGACTGGCTCTGGGCAGCATGAATGACTCCATCAAGGCAGTCAATCTGGCTACTTCCTCCTTAAGCTCACAGTTCTCTTGTTCCAAATGATCCATCAGTCTTGAAATGTTGGCTCGGGTGTAATACCGGTGAATCAGCTTGTCTTCAAAATAAATGAAGAACACAGAGTTAGACCATAGACCAAGAAACCTGGAGCAAAAACTGGTTATGCACATGATGCATGTAATGCTTGTGCATATGATTTGTTTTTTATTTATCAGAGGATCTTTAGAGTCCTATTTGCAAATTTTGCAAATATTAATCATTTATTACATATGGAAATATCATATCAATAATATCTGGAAAATGTTTTTACACCAAAGAAGTACAGTATTGGTAACCAAATACAATACAAGAGAGAAGGAAAATGATTATCCTATGAATCCCTACAAACAATCATCTAAAGCTCTAGAGACTGGAAGATAAGATGCACGAAGCCTCTTCACCTCCTCCTCGTAGGCTGCCTCCAAATTCTTCCTTCTCTTTGGCGAGTCGATCGTACTTCCTCTTCCAAAACTTGGAAGACTGAGGAAGTAGAGAAGTCTATGCATCATCAGGATCATCAATAACCTGGTGCTCGAGGAACTCTATCAAAGCATCCTCCTCCTTGATCTGCTGAAGCAACTCCTATTGTTCACGGATCCAGGCACATGAACGGTCTTCGACTCTCAACTCCTCTACTCCTTGGTCAGGGAGGGTTGAAGGACCAGCCACAACAAAAGGTGTAGGTCTTGGATACTCGTACAACATGAGGTACTCGGAAGCTCTCCTCCTCACCCAAGAAGTATAAGGTTCCAAAGCGATACAGTTCTTCGGACCTAGCTCCTTCCTTCCTTTCCTATGGATCTTGCGCCAAGCGCGGACCATCCTGTCCTTCAAGCCTTGGATATCTTTACTATCCTGGAAGAACACACCCTCAAACAGAATGTTATTGGGTTTATCCTTTAGGGGGAACCCAAGCTGACGACGTGCCAAAATAGTGGTTGTAGTTAATCCCACCACGTGTACCAAGAAGAGGCACATTGGAGAATTCACCACAAGAGTCGATAATCTGCATACCATCATACACACGGTTGTACCAAAAGATATCATCATTAGTGAGAGACATAAGTCTCGTGGACCACCGTAGACATTCTTTGTTCTCCTTGAAGGCGACCGTCTGCGGAAAGTGCGAAATAAACCACTTGTACAGCAGAGGCAAACAGCACACAATGGTACCTCCACCCTTTGCATTCCTCATATGCAAAGAAAAGTAAGTATCACCCAACAGAGTCGAAACGGGATTAAGAGTAGAGAAAATCCTAATGGCGTTCACATCCACAAACTTGTCGATGTTGGGGAATAACACTAGCCCATAGATGAGAAGTACAAATATGACCACAAAGGCGTCCTCACTCATGGCCTTCCCATACATAGTAGCTTGAGCAATGAGGAACTCAGAAGGGAGACCTTGAATTCCACCTTTAGTAGTCATATGAGCACCAACCAGAGATTCATCCATATGCAACATATCAGCTATCTCTTGAGAAGTAGGAACACTCTCTAAGCCACTGAACGGCAACTGGTCTTGAATAGGTATACCCACAAGATAGGCATACTCCTGAAGCGTGGGCAAAAGCTTAAAATCCGAAAATGTGAAGCAACGGTACAAGGGAGCATAAAACTGCACCAGTATACTCATCAATCCTTCGTCCACTTGAGTAGTCAGAACAGATAGCAGCTTCCCAAAACGAGCCTTAAAACCCAAGGGATCTAATACACAGGATGTCAAAAATTTGCATTCTTTGTACTTCTTTGTATTCCTTCTTTGTCTTTCCATGTCTGAAAATTTGCAAATAGACCTCTTTAAGTTCCTTGAAAATTTTCTCATTATTGTGATGATATGGATGCAAATGGGTGCATGAATCCATGAATGCAACAATCACACTCAAGGATCAAGCAAAGCACACCAAACAAAGGTCATGTGATGGATCATGTCATCCTTAATATCAATCATCCATTTTGGTGGATTATGGTTTACACCTTATCAACACCCAAGTTCCATTGATATTAAGGATACAAGAACGGATCAACCATGAATCAAGGGTTTGTTGCAAGTCACGAGCATGGAGTCTCGGTTAAGAACCACCCAAAGGGAGTGTACTAGGGTCTAAACTTGCCCAACATGTTCTACAAGAGGTTCCCATAGTCATCATCCCATCTTTCGGATATTATCGGATAAACAACTACTCGTATTCCAAAAATATTCTCAAGAGAGACTCTTATGAGTGTAGTATCGCGTAACAATCGTATCAAATCTTACATTTGAATGACTTTCGCACTACATCCTAAAAATAGGCCAAGATGGGCTTGGTAAACTAAGGTCCTTGGCTTCTAAGGTCTATATTGGAAAGAGTAATGTCTAACCACAACTACTTGTGTGACATTATTGATCCCAACATGACCTCCACCAAGTGAATGGACTTGCAAGTCAACTTGCTAAGGAATAACTCCCCATAAGTCAACAAGATTATGCCATTCTCCTATCCTAAGTGCACTCGAGTTCGGGTATAGAACTCATCTCACAAAGATCACCAAGCATACAAGGAATTAATATTCAAGCAATTCAATCATTACATACAATACAGTAATCCCAAATTGCACAAAAATATGTCACAAAATAATACACAATACAATACAATAAATATGAAAAGTAGGCAAAACCCACTAGGAAAATGTCCCCAGCAGAGTCGCCACTTTTCTGTAGCGGGGTATTCGTTACCATTAGAGATATTGACTAAATCTAAGGTAAACCATACAAGTCGAGTCGCCACCACACTTCTATTTATCCAAAATAATGGTTAGAAAGCGAACAAAAACCTAAAAGTTTTATTGAATCAAAAACTAGTAAATATGTCAGAGATCGGGGTAAGGGGGTTGGTTATGCAATGGGAAGGTTTTAAGCACCCAAAACATCCTAGGTACTCCTAGGGAGCCCTTTTCATACTTGTTGCAAGGTTGGTATTTTGTGAAAATTTGTTTGTGCAAACATGATTGAAGAGATGAGAAGAGAATGTACAAGTTATTTACATTTTGTGTTTGGATGGATAAACCCATTGCCTACGTACCATCTTAAAAAAGATTAGGATCAAAACCTCATAGTTCGGGGTAAAAATCTCAAAAAAAATGTTGGTGAATTGATTGGTCCAAAAGCCTTAAGGTCTTTTGTTATCCAAGGGAGAAAACTCAACCTAAAACCACAAATCCACCATGTGAGGATAGCTTCAACATGCTAGTGAGGGGTTAACCCTATAATAAGCATGGAAGACTCATTGTCCATCACTAAGAATATAGGTGAGTATTACATCTACCTCAAGGAGAACTCAAACTAAATAGCTAATGGTTATGAAAAGTTTTAATAAGAGGTGGCCATTGAAACCACAAAAGAACATTTGAATGGGTTATATTTACCAATGAGAAGTATTTACAAAATGGTCAAAGTTGATTTAAAGGTTCAATTCAAAATAAGTGTTATGAAAAGAAAGTTTGAAAATCAAAAGCATAAGGCTTAGGTTTCTAATGTTGGAAAAGAAGTGTTAAATGTTTGCACAAAAGTTTTGGCTTGGGTTAGAGTGGAGGGAAGAAGAAGAATGGCTAAAGTCCTAATCATACAAGAGATAAGAGATAAGAAACAAGACCACAAATGGAGTTCCTCTCTTGAGATCATATTGATGATCCAAGTAGCTCCCATCCTTTGGAATATGCAAGCAAAATAATAGTACGCTCAAGCAATAAACATAATCAAACAAGCTCTTGGAAAGTTCCTCAGTGGCTCTTAGATTCCTCTCTCTTAGAAGCTCATGGCAATGGTTCGTCTCTTAGGCTCAATGTTGGAATCCCTAGCACAAGAACACACACATTAAAAAGTTCTATCAAACAAACCAAGAATGAACAAGAAGGAGTTTAGAAAGTGGTCTCTTCAAAGTTTTCTTTAGCATTTATAGCATTCTAAAGGACCAATGTCTAGTTGCTCTTTGACTTTTATAACACTCTAAAGGCCCAATTCCTAGTTGCTCTTTGACTCCAAATTTGCATAGGGAAAGTCCTAAAGTCTAAGACCATTTGTCCATTTCATTGCATTTGGTCCACAATAATTAAAACAAAACACAAGCACAATGATATATACACAATTATGTGCTCAAGTGTGCAAAAGGCAAATTTCACTAACATAAACATGTGCTCAAATGAGCAAAGGGAAAAGAAAATGAATAATATGTACAAGAATAGTAAATTGCATAAATGTAAAGTGCAAGAAGTAAAGGTTAATAGTTAATGGTTAATGTTAGTAGTTAGTGTGCCATAAGGCAAATTTAGCACTATGTTAAGCAATCGCAATTGGACTTATGTAGAAGTCACATCTATCTGAGGCCGGTCAATAATAATGTAGGCAACAACACAAGTTAGAGGTCTTGATTAGTAAATTAAACTCCAACAACTTGCCATGCCAAAAGAAAAGATGAGAAATGATCTTGTATTGATTTAGGTTCTTTTCATGATTTAGGAAGCAATCTATCCTTAATGCAAAGCCATTCACTTGATCCATGATCAAGATGAATTAGATTTGAATCAAGGAAGATTAAACCTCCATGTATCAATGCTAACCACCAATCTTTAATTCATTGATCAAAAAAGAAAAGAAGAAGAAGAAGAAGAAGATGAAGAATATTAAAGTGCATTAATGGAAATGGTATGTATTAATCAACAAATGTTGACGAAAGATAGGGAAAATCAAGGTCAAATAATGGAAAACAGAAGCAAGATGAAGATTAGAAGTCAAGAAACAAGTCAAATATTTTTGGCATTTTTAATATTTAAAATAAAACTTGAATTAAAATAATAAAGAAAGGTCAAACTTCAAATTCACTTCAAATCAACTTTGAAAAGTCCAAGTGAATTATCGCAAGTTCAACAAGGTCAAACAAAGTTTGACAAAAAAAATTCAGCATTTTTAGAAGTCAGAAACTATTTTAATCAATTAAAAATGCATAAAAATAACCTAATTGAATTAAAATCTCAAATAAATCTCAAATCAATTAATAAATTGATGAGAATATTTTTCATAGATCTATCATCATTCAAAAAGGTTGGAAAAATATTTTTGTATTTTATGAATATCAAAAACTATTTAAAATGAATTAAAAATAATCAGAAAAGAGAAAATTCATAAAAAATATCAAATGATAAAATAAAAAATATTAAAAATTATTTTTAGAAACTAGAAATTAAAAGAGAAATAATGCAATTGGTCTCACATTTTTTGGACCAATAATGAAAGAGATATGAATTTTAGAAATAAAATGGAATTAAAAGAAATAAAAGAAAATAGAAATCAGAAATTAAAATGAATAAAATGCGTGGACTGTCTGATGAGACCTAATTAATTGACGTGGATCATCACGCGGCCAGGAAGCGCGCGCTCACCATGCTCTCCAGTCAACGGAAATACACATGGCCTTTAAAATAGTCATAACAATGAATGGACTAGATTACATCTGGAAAAATAAATGGAAGGCTCATATTTGATCTGGAGACCAGACGGTGGCCATCGCCACCGTCTTGTCCGACCAACTTTCGGCCAAGCTCCAAGTTACAGAGAAACAAATGTTCATGAAAAGCCACGATCCAGATACTAATCGAAAGTTGGGGTGATGTACATCACCCCTGTACCATCCAAATCTACTCTAGGTTTCTACATTGAGAGAAATCAGAGATGGAATTTTAATGGTGTTCAACTGAACTTCCTAGATTTTGAAAATTAAAAGCTCAAAAATGTTGCCTCTTGTCGCATCCGCGAAAAATAACTGGCGGGAAAAAACAAAACAAACAGAGCCGCCACCGTGCGTTATTTATCCTTCAGGAGGGAAAGGAAACGCTCGAAGTAAACCTGAAAGGAAATGGTCTTATGATCGGAGATTACAAGGATCGGGAGTCGGTTACGCAAGGGGAAGGTATTAGCACCCCTCACGTCCGTCGTACTCGACGGGATCCACGCTCAGAAAGAAATAGAATAAGGTTGCTGAATAACTGCTCAAAGAATGCACACACACTGGAATCAAATAGGCGAAAGAGGATGGAGGAATAGGGCTCGGCAGGATATCACATCCTGGGCCTACGTAGTTTGTCAAAAATAAACATCAGAGTCGACGTAGTTCGGGGAAATGGGAAACGGGCTCGCTAGGATATCGCATCTTATGCCTACGTATCTCATCTGGAATGAGAATCAGAGCTACCGTAGTTCGGCTAACGCACGCCGAAACAAAACACACGCACAGACGCTGAGACGTCAAAACAAACACACAAATGGAAACAAACTGCCAATGGCTGGTCTTACGTCTGACTCCAAACAACAAACACAGACAAGGAAACCGAATGTCAATCGCTGGACTTACATCAGACTCCACACACAAACACAAACAGGAAACCGACTGCCAATCGCTGGACTTATGTCAGACTCCAAGCAAACAACCACACACAGGAAATCGACTGCCAATCGCTGGACTTACGTCAGACTCCAAACACACACACACAAGAGGTTATCAAACAGACAAGCCAATAGGGAGTCTAGAACTCGAGCCTAATAACTGTCAAGCAAACACACACAAAAAAGGAAAAGGGTGCCCGGAGAGATCTCGCACGATCTCCTGCCTACGTACCTCATCTGGTATGAGGATCAGGGCAACGTAGTTCCCCTTAATAGGGGAGAAACTTTCTCCTAACTAGAGACCGGGGAAACAACAACTAAAAGGGAGACTGACTCGAGCCTAAAAGTTGTCATGCAATCCACAATAGTCCTAGGTTGAGGTATCTGAACAGATCCCAACTCGCACAGGCAGCAGGTTGAAACAGCAAACAAATAGCAAATAAGCAATCACAAGAGAGCAAGCACACACACTATATGCAAACAAGTGGCTCATACAAGGCTGGGCTTTAGTCCAGGGGTCAAATCAACCTCGACAAACAAGCCAACTGGAAAGGGGTGTTTTGAGCTCTTAAACCTAACATTGAGAGTTAGGGTGAAGCAGATGAAAAGGTAATGAGGGTTATGCCTCATAGCTCTTATCCCTGGCCTGGGAGAGCTTTGAATCAATGAAGGTGTGGGAGTCCAGAATGTGGGACTCTATTCCACATGACTGACACAATAAGATTTTGGGTTTTTATTCAAAGTGCATCAACACATGGTGTGAGCAAGATGAAAGACACAACTAAATAACAGGGGATGGATTGCACATCCCTTTTATCTGCCAATGCCTCTTCACTTAGGAGGTCTTTAAATGTACAAGGCACAAAGATAAACAATCACAAATATTTCCTCTTAAGGAGGGCTTCAGACAGGTGCCTGCCAAAGTAACATGACAGGTCTTCCAGACTACATGGAGATCAAGGAAGTTACCTAAGTGGTATGCCAACCACAAGCCAAGCAAAGCAACTCTAATAATGAGTTAAAGCGGCTAAAGTACCTGTAAGAAAAGCTAAAACAGTCAATATTTACATTCAGACAAACAGACAATCAACAACAGTCAAACAACCAAACATCAGACAACAATGGTGCAAGGCCTAAGGTGCAAGCAAACTAAATTGATTCACCATCCACAAGACCTACAAAACAGCAAGGTTAGTCAACCAAAATAACTTATATCTCAAGTGATGAGATCATATCAACAAATGTGGCTAATTGCTTTGAAACCTGAAATGCACAACTCAAATTGTGAGAACAAACCACTAGCTCAAAGGCTAGGGTCAAAGGTGGGTCAAAAAGTCAAAACAGAACTTGATATTCAACATGGATCATCCTTGAACAATCATAAACATGTCCTAAAAAGGACCAAATCAAAATCATCAAGCAAAGCCATCTAGCGAGCAAGAGAAGTCAAAGGCAATTTCAAAGAACATATTTGGACATTGAGAATTAAAATTCCAAATCAAAATAGAAATGATTCAAACAATTATGAAAATTTTTGTGAGCATACAACATGTCCAATACAATCGTCATACCAAAAATCATAAACAGAGAAGCTCATTTGATATGGAAATGAAAATGCACAAGTTAGACATCCAATAGTGTGACACACATTGTCACACCATACCAACATGTGCATAAAACAGAAATGGCAAATGAGAAAGATGCACAATCAAGCCTCAAACATCCATCAACATGTTAGGAACAATCATGCAAAATTTCATGGCAATTGGATCAATATCAAGCATTTTATGATAGGATGAATGAGACAAGGTCCAAATGCACACATGTTCAATTATCCCAACACAATTTAAATTCCAGCCATGCACAATTTCAGAAATTTACATCGTAAAATTCTAGACATTTCAAGGATCAAGTAGAAAAAAACCTAGAATTATTTGGATCATTCTAAAATTAGTTATGATTTTTTGAAGATCATGGAAAAAATGAAATAAAAATTGAAAAAAACATGAAATAATGAAAAGAATTGAATAAAATGGCAATTGCTCCCAGCCGGAATCGAAGCGAGGGGCGCTTCCAGGACGAAACGACGTCGTTTCATCAATGCCCTAGCCAAATGAAGAAACGGACGCTATGCTGACGCTAGGTGGACGCTAGTGGCGGAAACCACCGTCTTCTTCATGAAGACGGTGGTTGTTACTGTTCACAACGAAATTTTTTTTCCAGAATTTTTCAAGGCATATATCAATGGAAAGCTCTCATCACGTAGATTCCAAATATTATAAAAACTAAGCCTAATTCTCAACATATTTCACGAATCGAACGAAATAAGTTTGGATCTACAAACTTTAATTCAACATAACTTCTTCATTTTTTATCCAAATTTCATGAAATTTATATCAGAATTTCCAGCATGAAAAGCTCTACAACTCTATGTGCATAAAAAAGAGAATTAGGAGATTCGAAATTTGCACCTTCTTGAAGCTCCAACAATGGCAGTAGTGAATTCTGGTGATTCAAGGCTTGGCACGTGTGTAGATCTACTCCTGAGCACTTGTTATGAGGCCTTGTGAAGAAATTGAGGCTTGGAGAGGCTTAGATCTTGCTCAAACAACACTTTCCATCTTCATGTTCTTGCTTGGATTATGCTTGATTTCTGCTCGAATCTTCCAAACCAATGCTTGGTCTACACTAAATGAAGGTCAGAGGACAAGAATATGGAAGAAAATCAATGTGTTATGTGGAAGAAATTTGAATTTCAATGGAGAGAAAATTTTGGAGGGAAAAAATTCTAGATCTAGAAATGATGAATAATGAGCAATTCTATTATGATTAGCTATTTATATGACATGTTAATCCATTTGCTAATCATGTTTAGGCTTGGTTAATGAAATTTAGTGAGAAAAGAGGTGTTATGTAAAAATTGGTTTTTTCACCCCATGCATGCAATCCCACGTGAACAGTAGCAATGACCATGCAATTTCACTTAAAATCCTCTCATGAACATGTTGGAATGGTTAAAAAGTCCACATGATGCACCAATTTTGAATTCATGATTTTCCCTCCAAAAATCACATGAATTAGAAAATGATTATGTGATGAAATTTCATGCAATGTTATGAATGATTTGGAAAGTTCATGTCATGATAAGAATTTGGCAAAAAGGAGCACTCAATTTGGAGTTATGAGTCAAAAGTTATGGCCTTTTGAAGTTTCAAGCACACTTGGCAATGATTTGATCATATCTCCTCAACCATTCATCATAAATTCATGATCTTAGACTTTTTGGAAATGGGAGAGAGAGATCTTAAACTTTCATGTTGGACAAAATTTCATTTGAAGCTTCTTTGAGGATGTAAGATCAAGTTGAATTTGAACCAAAACCTTTCCATTTTTGGAAACTTTCAATTACAAGTCATTTTCCATTTTGGGAAACTTTTGATCTGACCTCAAATTCTTCAAGATATGCATTTGTAATGATGCATAAGCCTCTTTGGGACATGAATGAGATGTTGAAACTCATTTCTCCACCTCCTAGCCCTCAGTTGACTTTCTGTTGACTTTCTAGGTCCTTAGATGACCTGGCCATGCTCTGATCAGTTTGAGCCTCAACCATTTGAGGAATTGGCTCCAAAAGGAACCCCTAGCTCTTGTAAGCTCCACATAATAATCATATGATCTCCATCCAAGAAATAAAACCCATCTCCTTGAGAAACCCTGACTGGTAGAATGCAACTGATTAGGGTTAACGAGAGGTCAAAACCCTAATCCCAAAGAATCTGAGCATGAACAATGAGGCCCTTGAGGATGACATAACCATGATGATGATGATGTACCCTTGCCAATAAGATAATTCCCAAACTCCTTGAAGGACCAAGAAACCCTAATTGAAGCACAAACACTCAGATAGCTAGTGATCAATCCATGAGACCCTCAGGCATGAATCTTTTAACCTCTCTATCTTCTGAGAAAGACTTAGGAGGATGACTTGCTTGTTCTCACATGATATTCAACATGCAAATACCTAATGTCCTAAAAAATGAAATGCAATATGCTAAACTAGTCCCAAGAAGAGGAGGGCAAATTTTGAGGTGTTACAGCTGCCCCTATTCAATTCACTATGAACCTGTCGATATGAACAGCCTCGACTTTCAGATGATCAGGGTGAAGAGTGATTGAATACCAAGAACAGACGAACAATTTGCGCTTCGCTGGGGATTATTATCTTTTTTTGCTTTTCTTGAACCCCACAACTTTCTGCTTGATTTTTTTTTTGAACCTCATAACAAATATGTTCTTGCGCGCGGATGATCCTAGATCGCCGCATTTGAACCTCGACTTTCGCGCTGATCGCGTGACGTTCTCGGATTTTCATTTCCATCTCTGTCCAACGGAAAATTTTCCTCCAATATCGCACTACTGGGGAACATTGCTGATCTGACGTCATGATGCTAAACTCCTTAGAGTAACATCCTCCAACTTCTATCTCGTACGACAGAAATCTCCTCCAGTATCGCACTACTGGGGAATACCGTTGACCCAACGTCACGATGCTAAACTCCTCAGAGTAACATCTTCCAACTTCCATCTCGCACGACAGAAATCTCCTCCAGTATTGCACTACTGGGGAATACCGTTGACCCAACGTCACGATGCTAAACTCCTCAGAGTAACATCTTCCAACTTCCATCTCGCACGACAGAAATCTCCTCCAGTATCGCACTACTAGGCAATACCGTTGACCCAACGTCACGATGCTAAACTCCTCAGAGTAACATCTTCAAACTTCCTTCTCGCACGACAGAAATCTCCTCCACTATCGCACTACTAGGGAATACCGTTGACCCAACGTCATGATGCTAAACTCCTCAGAGTAACATCTTCCAACTTCCATCTCGCACGACAGAAATCTCCTCCAGTATCGCACTACTGGGGAATACCGTTGACCCAACGTCACGATGCTAAACTCGTCAGAGTAACATCTTCTAACTTCCATCTCGCACGACAGAAATCTCCTCCAGTATCGCACTACTGGGGAATACCGTTGACCCAACGTCACGATGCTAAACTCCTCAGAGTAACATCTTCCAACTTCCATCTCGCACGACAGAAATCTCCTCCAGTATCGCACTACTGGGGAATATCGTTGACCCAACGTCACGATGCTAAACTCCTCAGAGTATCATCTTCCAACTTCCATCTCGCACGACAGAAATCTCCTCCAGTATCGCACTACTGGGGAATACCGTTGACCCAACGTCACGATGCTAAACTCCTCAGAGTAACATCTTCCAACTGGCAAAACCAAATCTCATACGGTAACCGCGGCTTGAGTAGCATCTTCACCAACCAGCGAAACCAAATCTCAAACGGTAACCACGGCTCGAGACTAACGGATGCTCGCAATGCTGATGCTGATCTTCCAACCAGCGAAACCAATTCTCAAACGGTAACCACGGCTTGAGACTAGCTTATGCTTGCAATGATGATGCATGATTTTTTTTAACGTAATCCTCCATAATCATGGAAATGCTACGCAATTAGGTATGCAATATGCTATGCTTCTCTAAATGATGAATGCATAAAAAGTATCCCCCTCAAGGGACTCCACTGGGGAGCTCAAGGCACTCTGCTGAGGAACTCAACAACACTCCGATCTCCACCCTGCCGGGGAATAGCACTGCTGCTGGGGAAATGACAACCCCCACCAGGGATGACCTCCACTGAACTCGATCCGCCCGGGGACTTTGCTGGGGAAGAAACCACCAACGCACTCTGTGGGGAAAACAACTATCTTCGACTCGCTGGGGAACTAAGGAAAGTCTGGCACAAAACACCCGTCGACTCGTCGAACCTTGGTATTCAACATCTAAATCCGGTGTCAGCTTTTCCACTTTTGAGAGCTCCCAGGCTCGTCTGGACTTTTCTGATTCATCACCTTGTATTCTCGACTTCTCCGTACTCCACGTAGATCGAACTCCCTGGATTCATACAAACTTTCCAGTCCTCAGACTTTGAAGAGTCTTCTTGATTAATCCTCTAGGATCGTCGCACGTCTTTCATCGTCTTTTCACCATTCTTCTATTTTTCTTTCCCCTGATTGGACTCCACGAGGATCTTTTATCAAAAACTTCACATCACAACCTGCAAGTGAGTGAAAGCATCTAACAACACCTGCAAAAGAGATCGTTAGATAAAAACGTGCCCCAGGAGTGCCAAATTTCAACACCTAGGTCACTCAACCTTCCGAATAAGATTTCAAGTTTTCAATCTTATAAACATGCATTGGAAGGGACCTCCATGTATCAAAATGCAAAGATTCTTTATCGAAATAAGCGGATGTTTTTGCAATCAAAGCGGTAATGAAAACAAAATATTATTTGACTGAATATGCATTTTATTGATTGAAAAAGGTGGCTCGTGAATGAACAATACAAAGGAAGCATTTCCTGAAAAGAGGTAATTGCGTACAAAAGGAAAAATCTATCCTAATGGCAATGAGAAACCGTGATCTCATCGAGTTCCAACTCGGTTACACCCCATATGTCCTCAGACTCTCCGTGCTTACCGCCTTCTGAACAAGATGATTCCGACTGATCCCTGCCGGGGATTATCCACGTGTCTTAACCAAAACACCAACGATCATGCCAGACGCAGTTGTTCGTTTCACTCCCTCTTTTGCCTGGACCTCCCTTTCGGGTTTTCAGTCCACCAGAATACCCTTTTTTTGCTCAAGCCGCCCTTGTGGGGTTTTCAGTCCACCGGGATACCCTTTTTTGCTCAAGCCTCCCTTGTGGGGTTTTCAGTCCACCGGGATACCCTTTTTTGCTCAAGCCGCCCTTGTGGGGTTTTCGACTTATAGGGTGTATAGTTTTTCCTTTTTATCCCTAATTTTTGCCCGAACCTTTTTCCAATTTTTTTCGGTTCGCCGGGATGCCCATTTTTGCCTGGACTATTTTATTCTTTTCGTCCAGCGGGTCTCTTATACGAAGTATATTTTAACTGCGTCCGCATTCACAGGAGATGGAAAATCCTCGCCATCCATGGTCGTCAACAACAAGGCTCTGCCAGAGAAGACCTTCTTGACCACGAATGGACCTTCATAATTGGGTGTCCGCTTGCCCCTACGATTGTTCTGAGGAGGAAGGATCCTTTTCAACACCAGATCTCCCTCATGATATACCCGAGGTCGCACCTTTCGGTCAAAAGCACGCTTCATTCGCTGCTGATATAAATGTCCATGACAGATGGCTGCCAGCCTCTTTTCCTCAATCAGGCTCAACTCTTCGTATCGAATCCTTACCCATTCAGCCTCTTGCAATTTCACGTCCATCAGGACTCTCAATGAAGGAATATGGACCTCAACCGGTAACACAGCTTCCATTCCATATACAAGCGAGAAAGGCGTTGCCCCAGTAGATGCACGCACCGAGGTTCAATACCCAGGATACCAGCTTCGTACTTAGCCACATTGTTGGTGCATTCAAATGTCAGCCGGGCAACAAAAGGAATGTGGGATCCTTTCGGCGTAACCAAAACAACACCAACTCCACTTCCATTCACGTTAACGACCCCATCAAACATCAGAATCCGTTCGGATTCAAGGTCAAGCCCCTCCTCCGGGATTGGTTCCTCACAATCTTTCGATTTGAGAACCTCGATGTCCTCATCAGGGAACTCAAACATCATCGGTTGATAATCCTCTATGGGTTGCTGGGCGAGGTAATCAGACAATACACTCCCCTTGATTGCCTTCTGAAAGGTGCACTGAATATCGTATTCGGTCAGAATCATTCATCATCTCGCAACCCGTCCGGTCAATGCTGGCTTCTCAAAAATCTACTTGATCGGATCCATCTTGGAAATCCACAAAGTGGTATGAACCAGCATATACTGTCTCAAAAATCTTCTAGAGCAGTGAATATATTGTTTCACAGTCGGTAAACTTTTTGCTAAGGTAAATTGCATGCTCTTTTCGACCAGACTCGTCAGGCTGCCCCAGTACGCACCCCATAGACCCCTCGAGGGTTGTCAAGTACAAGATTAATGGTCTCCCTCCACAGGAGGCATCAGAATCGGAGGCTCCTGCAAATATTCTTTTATCTTTTCAAATGCCGCTTGACAATCATTATTCCACCTGACCGTTTGATCTTTTCTTAACAGCTTGAATATGGGTTCACTCGTGGCTGTTAGATGAGGTGTGAACCGTGAAATGTAGTTCAATCTACCTAAGAAACCACGAACCTCCTTTTCTGTTCTCGGTTCAGGCATTTCTTGTATTGCTTTTTCTTTAGCAGGATCAACCTTTGTTCCTCTTTCGCTTATAATAAATCCCAACAACTTACCGGACCGCACTCCGAAAGTGCACTTATTCGGATTCAACCTTAGTCTGAATTATCTCAACTGGTCCAACAACTTGGTCAAGTCTATCGGATGTCCCTCTTCTGCTTAGGACTTTGCTATCATGTCATCAACATATCATTCGATTTCATGATGAATCATATCATGAAACAAAGTCACCATAGCCCTCTGATACGTGGCACCGGCGTTCTTGAGACCGAATGGCATCACCTCCGCTCTTAATACTCGCCTCCAAGGCAGCCCCAACTCTTACTTCCTTTCAAACCTCCTCGGTGCCCCGATTAACAATCTCTACTCGCTCTTCGGGCGATTGAATCACCTTCACCTCTTGTTTTAACAACCTGGCTAATTCTCCCGGCAGTTCACAATCTTCTTCGCCTTCTTCTTCGGCATCATAGATCGAATTGTCGAAGTCATATGAGGGTGTAACAGAATTGTTATCAATGAGATCCGGAGAATACAAAATCGGAACGAAGCCAATCAAAAGGAAGGAAAAATGAACATAAACATTGCCATTTTTATTGTTATTTTTAAACTGCAAAAATAAATGAAAAACAGGGAACACCGCTTTTAATGTGAAAAACATCCATTTATTACTGATGCAAAATGTTGCAAAATGAAACACATGAGGTGGCCCTTACAATGGACCAACACGTTTCGGGCAAAACGTATGTCTTTCATGCAGACAGAATTGAAAAACAGAAATATTACTCTTCATGATGAGTGACAGTGATGATCTTTGAGGCCTTCCAGTTCCCTGGTACGCACGATTTTATCCATGAGTCAAGCTTGCAGTCACTGTCGGTTTCTTCACCCACCGTACCGGCGTGACCCGGATCTAGCATTCCAGCACTGATGAACGTGAACGGTGGACGACGTCCTCTGTTTTGCTCAGACGAGTCTTGGCCTTCCTGATAGCCAACCCCAAACCTATCAGCTTTTACCACAATGTCTACTATTCTTCCCCAGCCTTGGGCCTCTCTATTCTTCACCACTTCCATGGCCTGTTTGTAAGAAGAAATGGACAACTTTTTCTCTTTCTCAACACAAATGGCATTTTCTACCTTGACGGTCTCAACTGCCTGACATGGTGTTTCAAATATTTCACCGTCCATTTCTACCTGCTTGAACGATGACAAGTGGCTGACAAAGATGTCCTCCTCCCCCCAATCAACTTTCTCAAATCGGAGACGTCCTTCATCCATCATTCTCTGAATCGTCTCCCTCAGCATTACACACCGATTTGTAGTGACGGTGCAGGCAGCACAACGATTATCACAACCAGGGAAAACTCCACTCTTCATCAGATGTCTCTTGACCACATACATTGGAGTCCTCAACTAGTTCACATCCATCACCTCTAATTTTCTCTTATCCTCTGACATCACGTTCACCCCCATAGGGCCATGCACCGGCACGGGGTTAGCGTTAACATCTGGCGTCGGTGCAAAATTGATGGCTTTAGAATCCACCAAATCTTGAACGACATGCTTAAAAGCTTTACACCCCTCAATGTGATGTCCGGGTGCACCAGAATGGAACTCACATCTGACGTTCTCATCATAGTTTGCCAGCCTCTGATCCGGTCTCACTGGAACCAATGTCCTTGGCTGAACCAACCCAAGATCCTTCAACCTCTTAAACAGAATGGCATAAATCACGGGTGGCTTATCAAAATGACGATCTGTCGTCCTTCTTCTCACTTGGCACCCAGCTCTCTGTGTTCTCTGTTGAGGTGACTGTTGTCTCTGTTGCACATATTGATTACTAGTAGGGATCGTTACTGTAGCAGCATACGGGTGGTAACGATCCCTACCGTGTCCCCTTTGGGCATACACATCACTCAATTCGCCCTCCTTCTCACGCTGACCATCACCCAAGGGCTTCTTTACTCCAGACGACGAAGCATTTCCCTGTACTTCCCCCATTTTCAGCCAGCTTTCAATCCTCTCCACCTTCTCAGCGATGGCTTTCTGCCCCAAGGCAAAGTCTTACATGGCGTTGATCACCCCCCTCATCATCTCTTTCAATTCGAGAATGTCAGTGTTAGGTGGATTCATCGTTCCTGAGTCAAACAAACATGTTAGAAACTGACACCTGCAAAATAGAAGACAATTATTATGACTCACGCATGAATGCAATGTCTATCCATATGAGGAACACTCTGTCTTTCGACCCTGGTTTCATCGAGACAGATAATAATTCGGCAGCAACATTCTGACATCAATCGTCTGGTTTTGCCATACAGAGCAGAAAGCTATGATTTAGCAAAGATATCACCCGACCATGTGTGTTATGCGAGTGCATACAGGAAAGCAAATAAAGCTTGAAGATCAACCACTGTATATCAAAAGTGCACTATACGTGCAAGAGTCATACATCAAGTCTGATACAAATCAAATTACAATTCTCCAGAATCAGAAAGCAAATACAAGTAAGTGAATTCCGTCAACAGGCCTGACGATAATCCACACATAACAACAAAAGTCTACACTGAAGAAGGCCCCACAGAAGGCTCTGCATCATCAACCATCCGGGTGAACTTCATAGCAACTTGAGCTCAGTGTTCTCTTGCTGCAATCTTCCTATCTCCTTCTGGTGAATCTTCATCTGTCGGAAATAATGATCCCTCTCAGCAAGATAGTGATCTCTCTCAGCAATAATCTTCACTTTCTCAGCTTCCCATTCCGTGGTAAGGACTTTGGCTCTGGCATCTCTCTGATTCTTCACAAGGACCCGTCTCCTCTCCTCATTTTCAATATCCCTCAAAGCTCTAGCCAACTTCTCCTTGGTAATGTCATGCTCCTTTGTAGATGACTCCAACGCTTGGCTGATCTTCCGATAATAAGCGGTGTCTATCTCAAAGCGCTTCACCTCCATGGCATGTCTCTTATCTTGATCTTCTATTCTCCCTTTGATTTCCTGATTAGCCATCTGAATCCGAGCAACACTCATCTCCAACTCAGTCTTCTCTGCTTGCAGCTGATCTCTGGCTTTCTTCATCTCAAGGAACTCTTCCATGCTAATAGAAGAACGTGGCCCCTCAATCAATGGACACCAAGGATCACCTCCAGGAAATGGTAAATGTGTGAGCTCAATCCTCTTCCTAAGCCAATCATCAAACAGAGGAAAAGACCTGCTATTAACCTTACCAAAAGGAACCTTGCCCTTTCTCTGAATGTCATGCCACTCATCAGACACTTGCCTTAACTTTGGCTGATTGCCCTCAATTGGGAAGTAGAAAGACTCCTGAATCTCGCGCCCAAGAGGAGGACCCTCCACAGCAAATCCCATTTGTCTCCTAAGAAGCACCGGGTTGTAATTAATGCAACCTTGAACTCCTATAAGAGGCACATTGGAAAGACTTCCACAACTGTAAATGAAGTCTCGTCCAGCCAGACCATTGTGAGTCCAAGCTATGTTCTTGGCTCGCAAACCCATCAACCTGATTGACCACTTGACAGTAGGATCAAGAAAGATAAAGGCACCTCTGGAAGGCAAATACCCCATGAACCATTTGTACAACAACTGAGTACAACATCTGATCAATCCACCACGCCGCTTCTCGTTCCGATTATGGACCGAGTAATAGACATCCCCAACCGAGGTAGGAATAGGATTCCTCTGAGCAAACAACCGGATGGCATTAATGTCTACAAAGATCTTCTGATTAGGGAACAAGATGATTCCATAAATGCTCACAGCAATCAAAGCACAGACAGCCTTCCAATCACCCACAACAGCATGCTCCTTGGCTTTAGCCTCCAAGAAACTAAGATGAAAACTAGGCAACTTTCCTTTCTCTTTCAAACCCCCCTTAGTCACTTCTGGGCTCAAATAAAGAGCACGAGAAATCTCGGCAACATCAGGTCCTCTCTGAGTGACATAGAATGGAATCTGATCTCTGATCTGAATACCCAGGATGCTGGTATAGTCCTCCATCAAAGGTCCCAACAAGTAATCCGGGAAAACAAAGCACCTCAAGCCCGGGTCATAAAATTGGAGAAGAGTATGGATGGCACTCCTATCTGTATCTGTAAGCCTGAAAACCAACTTCAGAATACCACCGTATGCCTCACGGAACAACCCCACATGGTCAGGTGTAATTGTCGCATCCGCGAAAAACAACCGGCGGGCTAAAACAAAACAAACAGAGCCGCCACCCTGCGTTATTTATCCCAAAAGAGGGAAAGGAGACGCTCGAAGTAAACCTGGAAAAGACATGGTCTCGCGACCAAAGAGAGATGGGATCGGGAGTCGGTTATGCGAAGGGAAGGTATTAGCACCCCTACGCATCCGTCGTACTCGACGGGATCCACGCTCAGAAAGAAAGAATAAGGTTGCTAAAACTGCTCACAAACACCACACACACGCACTGGAAACAACACAGGTGGGAGAAAAAGGGAACGGGCTCGCTAGGATATCGCATCCTATGCCTACGTATCTCATCTGGAATGAGAATCAGAGCTACCGTAGTTTGGCTCACGCACGCTGAAACAAAACACACGCAAACAGGCAAACATGGAAACCGAATGCCAATTGCTAGACTTACATCAGACTCCGAACCAACAAACCCACACTGGAAACCAAATGCCAATTGCTGGACTTATATCGGACTCCAAGCACACAACAAACACCAACAGGATACGGACTGCCAATCGCTGGTCTTATATCCATCTCCTAACACACACAAGAAGGTTAACAAACAAACAAGTTACTAGGGAGTCTGGCACTCGAGCCTAATAATTGTCAAGCAAACACACACAAAAAGAAAAGAAGGGTGCCCGGAGAGATCTCGTACGATCTCCTGCCTACGTACCTCATCTGGTATGAGGATCAGGGCAACGTAGTTCCCCTAAACAGGGGAGAAACTTTCTCCTAACCAGAGACTGGGAAATGACAAACTAGAAGGGAGACTGACTCGAGCCTAATAGTTGTCATGTAATCCACCATGGTCCTAGGTTGAGCTTTCTATCTAACTTGCACAGGCAGCAAGCTATCCTAAACAGCACAAGCAAAGCAAACATACACACAATTAACACACACTATATACAAACAAAGTGGGCTCACACAAGGTTAGGCTGTGAAACACAAGCCAACTGGAATCGGGTGTAGTTAGCTCTTAACCCTAACATTGAGAGTTAGGGTGAAGCAAATGAAATGGGAAGTGAGGGTAAGACCTCACAACTCTTATCCCTGGCCTGGGAGAGCTTCAGACAAATGAAAGTGTGGGAGTTCAGAAAGTTGGAACTCTTCTCCACATATGACTGACTCAACAAAGATCTTGGGTTAATATCCACAATGCATCAACACAAGGTGTGTGAGCCAAGTGGATGACACACTGAATAGCAGGAGATGGATTGCACATCTCTTTTATCTGCCAATTTCCTCATTGAGGTCTTTTCCTGCTTGGCACAAAAATAAACATTCACAAGCATTGCCTCTTAAGGAGGGCTTCAGACAGGTGCCTGCCCAAGTAACATGACAGGTCTTCCAGACTACATGAAGTCAGAGAGTTATACCTATGTGGTTAAGCAACCAAGCAAAAGCAAGTTCAAAATGAACTTAAGCAACTTATGTACCTGTAGAAACATCACACAAATCAGTTCAATTGTACAGACAAACAGACAACACTAATATCAACAGTCAAACCCAATGATCAAAGGCATAAGCAAACAAGTCAAACTCAAATGAGTTAACAACCCTACAAAACACACAATGTTAATAGCCAAAAGCAAGCATCAAATGCTCAAGTGAGGTTGTATCATGAACCATATGACCTGGATGTTCAACCTGAAATCAAAGCTCAAAGATGAGACAAACCACTAGGTCAAGGCCTAGGGTCAAAGAGGGAGAAAAAATTCAAAACAGAACATGAAATTAAACATGAATTAACCTCAATCAATTAAGAACACAATCCAAAAGGTCTCATCTTAATATCAATTACCAAATTCGTTTCATGAACCAAATATGGCAAGGTATGCACATTGTAACCACATTGTGACATCAGAATGAACAAATGCACAATAATTAAAAAATGATTCAATTAATCTCAATAAAATTCATGAGTAAACAGAGTATACAACATGATCATCACACAAAAATTTAGAGCATTTGTACAACATTAAGCATGGTAATCAAATTGCATAAGCCAAGGCAAACACAATCAAGCACATATGTGACACCACTTGATACATCAACTTAGCACAAGCCTAAAACCTAAATGGTACATGGTAAAAACCTCAAACAAAAGCCAAAACAACCTTCAACATGTCTAGAATTAGTGTGCAAAACTTCACATCCATTGGATAAAGAACAAGCATTTCACAATCACATGAAGATCAAGGCATTTCAAAAGTTCACATGTGACCATCCAGAATGAAAAATCTCAATCAAATCAGAAATCAATCCAAAAATTCCACAAAAAATCATGAGCATTCACAACATCCATATCAAGAATCATACAAAAACTCAGAGCATTTGGAATTCATTTGGCAAGGCAAATTCATCAATCATGTTGGACATCACAAGGTGTGACACACATTGTCACACCTAACTTAGAAAAATCATAAATCAGCAATGGCAATTGATAAAAATGCAAACTCAACACCAAAATGTCCAGCAAGATGTCTAGTTTCAACGTGTCAAACTTCATGAGCATTGGAATTGAGCATTTCACAAATGAAGAAGCAAGGCAAGATCAAGATATGATACATGTACAAGAACCCTAGGGCAAAAAGATAAACCAGCCATGCACAATTTGCAAAATAATATTCATAAAAAACTAGACAAAAAATGTGACACAATGCAAAAAACCACACAATTTTTGGATGAATATTTAATTTGTTTTGATTTTTTGAAGTTTAAAAAATGAAATGAAATAAAAGTGACAAGATAATATGAAATGAAATGAATTAATTAATTCAAATTGAAATGTGGCGCCAGGCAGCAAAATGCTGCCGTTTCATTTATTCGGTGGCAAGCAGTGATACGCTCTAGGCAACTGGCCAATGGGAGACGCGCATGGGCGCTCCATGAAACCAATGAAATTGAAGCCCTAACGAACACCTAAAGCAACGGAAACGCGTGGTACTTGGATCAAAAAAACCGTTCTCAAAAGCCTGAATCATCTTCTCCTAACCACACGCGTATGAACAGTGAGCTCAACAAGAACATGATGAACAAATTTTCCACTTTTTTAAAATGAGCATATGAATGGATAGATCCTTCAATGAAGAGCATGAATCAACTAATAACTAAGCCTAAATCTTCCTATCCAAAGAGAATCGAAGCCAACAAGTTTTGCACATGAAACTTTAAATCACCATAACTCGTTCAATAATGCATGGATTTTAGTGGTTCAAAGCTCAGAATCATCAGTGCAAAGAGATCTGCAAATATATCATAACAATTTCAAGAAATAAGAGGATCGAATTTGTGACCTCTTGATGAGCAGCTTTGTAATTTGTGTGTTTCTGGCCTTGCAATGCTTCAAAAGTCTTCTTGAATGCTTGTACAAGTGAATGGATGAAGGCTTGAGGTTCAAATGCTCTTGATTCAACAGAATTTTGATTTCACCATTGTTGCTTCCATAGCTTCAAGATGCTTAAATGTGCACGAATCCTCTTGGTTCTAGCTTCAATCTTGCTCACAAATGCTTCAGAATGAGGAATTAATCAAGAGAAAGTGAAGTTATGTGAAGAAATTTGGAGAAATTTGGAGAGAGAATTTTGAGAGACTTTTTTTATTCTAGATCTAAGATTGGGAATTGTGAAAAAACAGTTATGATTAAGCTTATATAGGCAATGCTAAACATGATTAATTAAGCTTAAGCCATTTGGTAAATGTAATTAGCAATTATGAGGAGTTTTGGCAAAATTGGGATTTCACCCTATGCATGAAAATGCATGGATGAACAGTACGAATTTGGACTTAATCTCACTCAAAATGATGTTTTGGAGCCAATGGTGATGGTCACATGTGCACATAATTCACCAATTTTGAATTTCATTTTTCCCTCCAAAAATCAATTGAATTTTCAAATATTTATGTGAATGTAATGCATGTCATGTAATGCCAAATTTGGAAACTAGAGGTTAAGACAAGAACAATGCAAAAACAGCCACTTGATTTGGAGTTTTGGTTTGAAAGTTATGCCCCTTTGAAGTTCCATGTTCACTTGGTCAAGTTTTGATCATATCTCCTTAACCACACATGAGAAATTGATGATCTTGAACTTTTTCGAAATGGTAGAGAAAGATCTACAACTTTCATATTCAACAAAATTTCATTTGAAGCTTTCTTGATGATTTAATCTTGAGTTGAAAACCTTTCCATTTTTGGCAATTTTGAATTACAAGTCACTTTCTATTTTTGGAAAGTTTTGACTGAACCTCAAATTCTTCACAGTTGATGTTTGAAATGTCAAATGAGACTTGTTTGAACATGAATGAAGTATTTCTAATCACTTCCCACCTCCAAATCCAACAGTTGACCATGCTGTTCACTTTTGTAGTTGATAGATGACTTGGTCATGCACAGATGAATTTGAGTCTCATCCACTTGATGAAATGGCTCCAAAATGAAACCCTAGCTTGTACAAGCTCAATAAAATCATATGATGATCCCCATCTCGACAAAGACCTCATCTCCTTGAAAAACCCTGATTGGCATGATGCAGCTGATTAGGGTTGACCAGAGGTCAAAACCCTAATCCCAAGGAATCTGATCAGGAACAATGAACCTTGATGATGATGATGCACCATTTCAACCAAGATAATGATCAATCTCTTTGAGGAACCAAGAAACCCTAATTGAAGCACAAACCCTCAGATGCTTGGTGATTAATTCAATAAGACCCTCAGGATTGCATCTCTTAACCTCTCCATCTTCTGAGAAAGACCTAGGAGGATGACTTGCTTATTGTTTCTATATGATATGCAATATGCAGATGCCTAATGTACTAAAAGATGAAATGCAATATGCTAAGCTAGTCCCAAGAGAGGAGGGCAAATTTTGAGGTGTTACAGCTGCCCCTATTCAATCCACTGTGAACCTGTCGATATGAATAGCCTCGGCTTTCACATGATCAGGGTGAAGAGTGATTGCATACCAAGAACAGACGAACAATTTGCACTCTGATGGGAGATAATTAATAATTCCTGTCAGAATCGGCAACGAAGCAATCTTGAAAGAAACATCCGTCTGGTACGGAGAAAGTCGGCCTGAATATCGAAACAGAATATTGACCTGGATACCAAAATAAATGGTAACACAAGAACCACCATGGCCTGAACACCGCTTGTCATTCTGAATACTGAGCATCATAGTATGAGAGTATTGATATCGGTCTGAATACTGGGAGATTGGCCTGAATGCCCAAAAACTGGCCTGAATGCCACTTTGGTCTGAACACCACTTCGGTCTGGATACCGGAAGATTGGCCTGAATGCCGCAAGTACGTCGACCTGAATGTCGGAAACTTCTTCAATCTGAAAATCGGAAACTGGCCTGAGTGCCACAAGTGCTTCGACCTGATTGTCGGAAACTTCTTCGATCTGAAAATCGGAAACTGGCTTGAGTGCCACAATTTCTTCAACCTGAACATCAGAAACTTCTTCGATCTGAAAATCGGAAACTGGCCTGAATGCCACAAGTGCTTCGACCTGATCGTCGGAAACTTCTTCGATCTGAAAATCGGAACTCTGGTCTGAACACCCACCTCGGTCTGAACACCGGAAAACTGGTCATGCCGGTCAGCATCGACAAAGATAAAACAATGATAAATGAGTCGGCACGCGTACCAACAACCCATGTCGGGGAGTAACAAGCCATGAGCATGTTATCCTTTATCCAACCCTAGCAAACGAACAATTTACGCTCCGCTAGGGATTACTCTTTCTCTTGTTTGCTTTTCTCTTTTTGAACCCCGAACCTTCCTTGATTAACATTCCCATCTCCGCTCGACAGAAACCCTTCCTCCAATATCGCACTACTGGGGAACACTGTTGATTCAAAATCATGATGCCACACTCCTCAGAGTAACACCTTCACCTTCTGGCGAAACCACCTCTCAAACAATAACCACGGTCTGAGACTAGGTTATGCTTGCAATGCTGATGCATGATATTTTTTAGCGTAATGTTCCATAATCATGGAAATGCTACGCAATTAGCTATGCAATATGCTATGCTTATCTACATGATGAATGCATAAAAAGTATCCCCCTCAAGGGATTCTTCTAGGGAGCTCGAGGCACTCTGCTGAGGAACTTGCCAACACTCCAATCTCCACCCTGCTGGGGAATAGCATTGCTGCTGGGAAATAGGCCACCCTCACCAGGGATAACCTCCTTTGCACCCGATCCTCTTGGGGACTTCGCTGGGGAATAAACCACCCACGCACTCAGTGGGGATAACAACGGTCTTTGACTTGCTGGGGGTATAACACCCCGACTCTGCTTGGAGAAACCACCACCTACAGATACCTCCGCTGGGAAATAGCAACCGTCAGGCCAGGCTGATGAGGAAACACCGATCTAAAACCTGCTGGGGAGATAACCATCCCGACCCTGCTAGGGAAAACACAGACCTTGAATCCGCTGAGGAGGTAACAATCCCACCTCTTCTTGGGGAAACCAAGAAAGTCTGGTACTGAACACCCGTCGACTCGTCGAACCATGGCATTCATCGTCTAAATCCACTGTCAGCTTTCCAATTTTGAGAACTCCCAAACTCATATGGACTTTTCTGATTCATCACCTTGTATTCCCGCTCCTCCGTACTCGACGGAGAGCGAACTCCTTAGATTGGTACAAACTTTCTAATCTTCAGACTTTGAAGAGTCTTCTTGATTAATATCCAGGATCGTCGTACGTCTTTCCGTCGTCTTTTCACCATTCCTCCATTCATTCGTCCGTGATTGGACTCCACGGGGATCTTTTATCACAAGGCTTCGCATCACAACCTGCAAGTGAGTGAAAATATCTAACAGTACCTGCAAAAGAGATCGTTAGATAAAAACGTGCCCCAGGCGTGTCAAGATTTCAACACTTGGGTCACTCAATCTTCCGAATAAGATTCCAAATTTTCAATCTTATAAGCACGCATTGGAAGGGACCTGTATGTCTTAAAATGAAAAGATTCTTTATCACAAATAATTGGATGTTTTTGCAATCAAAGCGGTAATGAAAAACAAAAACAAAATTATTTGACTGAATATGCATTTTATTGATTGAAAAAGTGTGGCTCGTGACTGAGCAATACAAAGGAAGCAATTCCTGAAAAGAGGTAATTGCGCACAAAAGGAAAAA